>NW_027507903.1:260098940-260698940 GCF_037356315.1 Lithobates pipiens | reverse complement strand
CATAAAAAAATTTAAAACCCAGCAGTGAATGAATACCACCAAAAGAAAGCTCTATTTGTGTAAAGATACATTTTCAAAATGTATTTGGGTACAGTGTTGCATGACCGCGCAATTGTCATTCAAAATGTGACAAGAGGCCACAATGCCCATACAAAATGACCACAAACTCAGGGAAAACATACAACCTTCCATGCAGATAGTGGTGTTACTTTTATTAAAGGAAAATCAGTTCTCACTTTGCAAAGGCAGTTGTGTTTTGCAAAATATCCTAAGAGCTTAGTGAATGAAGAGACGCTCCACTGACTTCCATCATCCAATTATGCAATGAATCAAAAGTAAAAAATTCACTGCAATCACTAAGTTCTGGGGCAAATTTCCTTGCAAGCTGCAAATTCCCTTGCAAAATGAACAGCCTGTTTGTTTTTAGCAAATCAACGCAAGTGTCTCTAGTAAAAATTAAACATAGGACTCCAGTGTTGCAAGGCACATGTGCTTTTCACTTAATGTAAAAATGTGATGCTCACAAAGCAAAAAGGATGCTGTGCAGTCTGTTACTTATTTTAAAAGCTATTAGGGAGTGTAGCATCTGTCATGCTTCCCTTTGTGTAACATTGTTTACTAGCTTGTTTCATTTCTGCAAGAGCCTTCTTCTGTTTTTCTTAATAATGCATGGTCATAAAGCAAAGTCTTGGAAAAACAAAAGCTTGTTAGCTCTCACCATTGTATTTAGGAGCAGACTGAAAGCAAACATGGGCCTTCCTTCCTCTGCGGTGTGACTGATATAACTTCACTATAGCTGTACTATTCTAATTCTTTAGCCCCCACATGTATTAGAGAGTAATTCATTCCATGACTAGGAGGAAGTCATTCTAGAAGACACCCTACTGATAAAATCTGGCAGCTGTGGATGATCTTTTGTGAATTTGAAATCTGTCTTATTTGCTTTGAATTAATACTGGAGAGATGTGTATGTTGTTTAACTAATAATGTCAACTCTTTTGGCATTGTATGTAGTAATAAAATGCTTTTTATAGTAAGGAGCACTGTATGTGTTTGTTTAAGCCATTTGTACACACGGTCGGACATTCTGACAACCAAATCCGTTGGATTATGTCCGACGGATTTTGTCCGATGGATTTTGTCCGAAACTGTTGCATACACATGGTCAGACAAAGTTGTCGGAAAATCCGATTGTACATAACGTGATGACGTTATTTCGTTATGACGGGACTACGTTCAGGCTAGTAGCCAATAGCTTTGGTCTAGGAATTTGATCTGAGCATGCGTGGCACTTTGTCCATCGGAGTAGGCTACACCTGATCGGAGTATGTCCGATCGGAGCATTTTGTCGGAAAATTTTACCGGCAAGTTGGAAAAGTTGGTCTGTCAGATATTCAGACGTAAATAGTCCGATGCAGACCACACACAGTCGGAATATCCGACAAAACGGTCCAATAGGACACATTCCGTCAGAATCTCCAACTGTGTGTACAAGGGCTTAGTCTTGGCAAGTACAATATTTATCTGCATATAACATGCACCCAAATTTTAAGGGGGAAGTTTAAGGAAAAAATTTTTACACAGCCCCCCATCCAGTCTACAGCCCCCCTCTTCCTGCACAGTACATAGCCCCCCATCCACTACACAGCCCCCCATCCACTACACAGCCCCCCTCTCCCTGCACAGTACACAGCCCCCATCCAGCATACAGCCCTTTATCCAGTATACAGCCCCCCTCTTCCTGCACAGTACACAGCCCCCATCTAGTATACAGCCCCCCTCTCCATGCACAGTAAACAGCCTCCCATCCAGTATACAGCCCCTCAACCAGTACACAGCCCCCCCATCCAGTACACAGCCCCCCTCTCCCTGCACAGTACACAGCCCCCCACCCAGTATACAGCCCTCTCCCCTGCACAGTACACAGCCCCCTGCACTCCCAGAAGACCCCCAGTATTCGCTACAGTTAAGAAAAATTCATTGCCAGCCCCTTCCACGCTGCTTCTCTTGTGTCACTCCTATTGTAAAATGAAGCTTCCATATACCTCATAAGCTTCATTTTTTTCACTGACCTGGTCAACTTACTGCTCTCCTCTGACGTTACATAGATGGTCATGTGACCGCTCTCCTCCAATCTAAAGCTAAAGCTAGGAGGAGGAGGAGGAGCAGGTGAAGGAGAGCAGCCAGAAAAATAGGAGCTATTGAGATATTTACAAGCTTTGTTTTATAATGACACTGACACAGGAGGAGCAGGGTAGGAGAGGGGGCTGGCAAGTGATTTTTTTTTTATCAACTTTAGACCATGCTTTAGACTATGCAGGCAGCGCTGTCCTAGGACCAGCAGAGGCGGGGCACCGGCCTGACACCCTCCCAATGGGTGGCTCCCGGGGCAGACCGCCTGAACCCCCACCCCCTGTTGGTAAAACATATTATCAGTGTATAAAACGCAGGCACTGTTTACCCTCTGTTTTCAGGGGAAAAGGTGCGTGTTATATGCCGATAATGATGGTAACTGCTGTTTGTATTCTCTTTAATGCAACAATAGCATATCACATACTTTGAACAAATGAGTTCTTGGAATTCATAATGCATATAGAAATCCAATCTATTGACATATTTAGTTTATTTTAGTTGTTTTTGAATGTATTTAATAATAGGTGTCCCCATTGTTTAATGTCTGATTGATTGATGTTACTGTATAGTAAACCCACATAGTTTTCCTATCTAATACCAAAGCTAATATATCGAAGGCTTATGCAATGCAATTGGTGAAATCAAGAAAAGCACGGGCATTTTTTCTTTGGGGCTCATTCACACATGTCTTAATACCATGTGTTTTTTTTTGGCTTTTCTAAAGCCTCACAACTGCTCTTGCTCGTCAACACCTGGCACAAATATTACAATGGTACCACACAGTGCTCTTCACACAGGAGCGGTAGTGTTGTCTTGTGTTAAAAATTAAGCAGCATGTCGCTTTTATGAGGCATTGCTGCATGTCAACCGCCTCCATTGATTTCAAGGTTGAAGCTCTATAACCGCAACTTAATAGCATTGTTTCCATGGATAGATGTTAAAACCTATGTTTCTAAATCAATATTACTATTATTATTCTATCCTAATATGCTTCTGATAAGCGCTGAGTTTGAATCTGGAAAAAAATGCTAGACTCCACAATCTCTCAGTATGTATTTGGTAGGCTAGAAGGGTTGTGGAACTTAACATAGAAGTCATGGGATAGCACAAAAGATCAACAATACACCAAAACAAAGAGATATGCACAAATTTATGTTTAAAGGTCAAGTTTTTGGGCAACAGGGCTTATTTATGGAGTAACCCCAAAATTATAACACGATACACTTAAATCTAAGCATAACCCTAAAGGCACATATGCCACTAAATAACCAATTCAAGAAATCAAATCACAATGTTCATCCAGACTAAACTGGATGGCTAACTCCACCAGCCGAAGACATGAGTAAAGCGAATGGCTGAGCCCCCCCCCCCCCCCCCAACATCCTGGTCTGTTCAATACGTTTTGTTAAGTCCATATTAAATATGTCCAAATTTATATCAGGCAAGTGAACTAGATATGACCTACAGTATATAAACCCAATATAAAACCTTACAACTCTTAATTGGGTTAGGACAGACCACCAGAACAAATTATAAAATTATGAATAGCCCTCTTACGAATTTTGACTAGTGTAAATTTCCAAAAGGGGACCAAAGAGGTCTAAGAACCATTTCTTAAAAGGCAAAAACTGCATTTGCACACAGAACCAAAAAGGAGTACAGATCCCTTTAAACTTCACAAAAAAGATACCAGGTTTGTTCTTTGTCCAAGGTACACACTCGGCATGAATCATTATTATCTCTTGGTTAGGCAGAATTCCTGAAATTCGAATAAGTTCATCTCTCACGTTTCTTCATCTTAAATCTTTAACACCATGCTATAAAATATGAAATTCCTATTCAAACCTATATTTTCTCAATAAGTCCTGGAGGCTGCTCTCTTTCTGACCCCAATAAATAGAAGAATTGCCAACTATCCAGACAGTATATTTTGATGAACCTGGAAAGAATTAGTTAATAATGGAATCAGGAGGAACATAAATTATATATATAAGATTTATGTTCCTCCTGATTCCGTTATTAACTAATTATATATTATATATATAAATATATAGCTATCCCAGCAACCTTCCCTTTTAAGAGCCTCAGAGGAAAAAAAAATAGAACTAGCTACTGTTACAGCGCTTATTCTAAAGTAATGGAATGAAAAATAAAAACCAGAAAGGTTAAGCTCCTTGAGACAAGAAGAGAGGACAGCTGCAAACTGAAGGAACAAAAATGAGGCAGAATGAGCAATGTGCCTCAAGGCATTAGAGATAGGACAAATATATGAGATTTAGCTACTTTATATGGTGATAAAGAGACCTGATCAGATTTTGACCTGAGAATAAACAATTCGAGTAAGTCATTAAATAAGGAAACATCATCATTTATTAAGAAAGAACTGGAAGATGTGTTAAGCGCAGAAAATGCACCAATTCTTAACTTAAAAAAGTTGAGGTAAATGGCAGCTCTTCAAAGAATTCCCTCAAAAGGAGAAAAATTAACACTTTCTAATAATGAAATCAATTTGTTTAACAAATCAGTTGAAAAAGGTCTTCTCCCATTCTTACCTGGTGTTCCTAAAACTAAAATCTCCTAAGAATCTGATAAAATTAAGAAAGTGCTAGCTGACGTACAAATGTACAATAGTTTTAAAGCCTTAAGGTTTTAAAAAAAACTAGTATAGTTCTGACAGTGACCAGGATACGGACCCTAACAGAAATTATACTAGTCATAGCAGTGATCGCGTGATAGTATGACTGTGATAGTGTGGCGGACAATCAGGGACTGGTGCTAACTGGCACTGGCTGGGAAGAATGCTAACTGACTCTATCTGATGTCGCTAGTGACACTAATACAGGGATCAGTGATAATATGTACACTGTTATTGTACTAAGTGCACTGGCTGGGTTACAGGGGTGATCAGGAGGGCAATCAAAGGTTTAGCTGTGTGCCTAAGAAGTGCATGTGTGATGATTTTACTCACTGACTGGCTGGCTTTCCTTCCTAAATTCAACTGTAAATGGTAAGTAAAATGAGGAAGAAAAAAAACAACCAGATCTGGGTTGTGTTTACTAACACACACAGATCTGTGCTGTGATTGGCCACAGCTACAGCAGGTTCACAGCCAGAATCATTGCCTGCGAGCCTGCTGATGAACTTGCACCTTGTCCAACCACAGCACATGTGCCTGTAAACCAGGAGGATCCCTTACAATGTACAAGTATGTAGCGGGGGGAACAACAAAGCTGCCAGTCAGCAATAATAGTTAAACTACTGGTCGGCAAATGGTTAAAACCTGCTTTGTCGAGCTGTGCCATTAGTGTTTATAAATGTAAACAGGTGAGAGAGATCAAAAGAAAAATATTGTTGCCCATATACTTGTGTCTCTCTTGTTTTATAGCAAGTTAACAGAACCACCGTTAATACTGTTCACAGCTATTCAAATTATTACTATTATCAGAAGCTAAAAAGCAAAAATCTGTTTTATACTAGCACCTCAAACAGTTAAAGTGTTACTAGACTCAGGAACCAGAATTCACTATATCTGGTCTCCCACAGTACACAGAACATGGAAATGCAATTATTTTAACCACTAGGCATCCACGCTATAGCCAATATTGGCTACAGTGCGGACGCCAATTGCCAGGAGGGCGTCCCTGGACATCCTCCTGTTTATTTCCCCTCTGCACGCCGCTGAGGGCGCGCATCAGGGAAATTCTGTGTTACCCTTGTCTCTTGGACACAGCCAATTACAGACCATGCTAAATGGCCAATCACAGCAGCCATTTAGAACTCCCTCCTCACACGCTGTCACACGGCTGCAGCGTGAGTGTTAGGGAAAAAAAACAAAAATAAAGTGCCCACAGTGCCATCTGTCTCCAGTGCCTTCTGTCCGTGCCACCTGTTTGGCCTCTGTATGTGGCTAGCCTGTGAAAAAGTCCCACACATGTGGTATCGTAATACTCAGGAGGAATAGCAGAATGTATTTTGGGGTGTCATGTGTGGTATACACATGCCATGTGAGAGAAATAACCTATTACAATGACAATTTTGTGGTCAAAATAAAAAAAAAATTTTCATTTTGCAAAGAATTGTGGGAAAAAAATTACAACATCAAAAACCTCACCATGCATCTTAATAAATACCTTGGAATGTCTACTTTCAAAAAAGCGGTCATTTGGGGGGTATTTGTACTTTCCTGGCTTGTTCGGGTCGCAAGAAATGAGATCGGCCACCAATATATCAGATGTGATCAATTTTTTATGATTTGCACCACAGCTTGTAGACTCTCCAACTTTCACAAAGAGCAAATAATATCCACTAATTTGGGTTATTTTACCAAAGATATGTAGCAGTGTAAATTGTGGCCAAAATTTCTGAAGAAAAAGCAGTGTATGAAAATTTCTGAAAAAGCAGTGTAAATTGTGGCCAAAATTTATGAAGAAAAATTCATAATTTGCAAAATTTTATTGCAGAAACTAAGAAAAATGCACTTTTTTCAAAATTTTAGCTCTTTTTTCATTTATAGCGCAAAAAAATAAAATACCCCAGAGGTGATCAAATACCACCAAAGAAAGCTATATTTGTATGAAAAAAGGACAAAAAATTAATTTGGGTACAGTATTACATGACTGAGTAATTGTCATTCAAAGTGTGAGAGCACTGAAAGCTGAAAATTGGTCTGATCACGAGGGGGTTTAAGTGCCCAGTTGTCAAGTGGTTAATAAATATAAACTGCTACATACCTTTTCTCATTAGTGGTATATAGAAGTCTTGGAACGTCTATCATTGCCCAGCAGGGCACTGGTTAAAGCTTGTAGGAGGAGTTTTCATTCTATTCTGACTGTCCTATGAGGCTGCAGGACCCCTGACCCTCTGTCTGGACAGTGCCGATTGGCCCTGCGCTGATCACATGCACCCTCCCAAGAGAAAGAAAAAACTTTCTAGCAATACACACCAAACTGAGCATGTGCAGAGTGATCCCAAAGGCTATGTCTTATCAGGAGATGGATTGGGGACAGTGGAAGATGGGGTTCCACAGTGAGTATAACAAGCATGCTTATGCTTTATTGCCTATACAGACTTATTTTACTGTTGTGAGTTTAGTAACACTTTAAAGGGTTAGTTCACCTTCTGGGTCATTTTCCACAAACCCCCCATGCACTGCAGGGTCTCAAGCACAATACAATCTACGCTTCAGCTTTTTTTTAAAAAGGTGTTAATTTTTCAATCCATACCTGTAGGCCTGTCCACAAAAACTCAAACTGCCAAATGCAGGACGTTACAATTCCACTCCCAACACCAATGGATCAGTGTGCAATCTTTCCCTTTGTAAGCTAGGCTGCTACAGCTACATAGGTTAAGTCATACAACAACCTGTTGATCCTGCCATTAAAGTCTACCTAATGCAGCCTCCTGTGATGTGGTGGCCTTAATGCTGGACTTTTTTAAAATACAGATCAGCATTGCCACCTTCCTGATGGCTGTGCTTGCTTGCACTACAGTGGAATTAGAAGATTTTGCAGGTAGCGTGCATATCGGCATTTTCATTGGCACTTCACAATCCTGTTGTTTGTCAACCAGTACCTGGCCACACCTAGTCCTGGCCATGTTTTCTGGATTAACAACACTGCCTGTTAGAATTTACCCTGTTGATTGGCAGCTTGGAGAGCACACTTTCTGAGCACACTCCACCTGCTTCTCCAGAAAATGGCTGCTGTCTTTTGCTTCCCCTTACTTTTTGTTGCCTCTCTGTCTCTTTCAATAGCTGACATTGGTCCTGAGAGCAAGTTAGAAAGGCCACACCGTTCTGTGTAAAAGTTTAGCAGCATGTAAAGGAACTTCACCATCATCATAAAAAGTATAACAAAACACCTTTGGAAATGTTTAGTAATAGCAATATACAAATAGATACTTACGCAGTAGATAATTGCAGGCTTTTTATTCTTTGCCTTCTTTTTCTTTTCTTCACCATTTTTCTCACGGTGGCTGTTTTCACAAAGGGAATATGAATCCATTTCCCTTTAGGCTGGGTTCACACCATTGCGAATTGGATGTGGATTCCCCGCATTCAATTTGCAATAGCAGGAGATTTTGACTGGCTCTCTATGGAGTCAGTTCACATATCTCCGCAGCAGGTCAATGCGTCTTTTGATCCGTTTCAGGTCCGAATTCAGCCCAAAATTCGGGCTGAAATCATACCTGAAATGGTGAACCAGGATGCACCGGACCCCTGCTGTGAGCCAGATGGTGTGAACCCAGCATTACTTCGTGGAACTCTGACTAGAACTCTGGGTCTCCTGGAACATGTGACAGGAACTTCACAGGATACAGCTGTAAGGCCAGGGTTACATCACCAGTGCCTCACTCAACCAGGAAGTGGAAAACAGCAAGTGTAAGTTAAAGCAAACATTTTTTTTTTTACTGTTGCATGTAAGGTGATTACATATCAGCATGCAGAGCTGATGTGATTTTTAGTGAAACCGTCATATTGTTCTGGGCGGGCATTATGTGATGTCTGTCCATTTAAACAGGACATACGTGCAATCATGTGTGCGCAGCCCTGTACTGTCGGTGGCGGCATGTCACTGAGACACCGCTTGTCACTGAGGGGGGTGAACAACCATTGGGCATGGCTGTTTACCACGTAATCGGCTGTGATGAAGTCATGGCCTCCCCACTTTTCCTTTGCGCAGGCATGCAATCATGAGCGCGCTGCAGTGCACGTTGGTGGCAGTGTGCTCCCAGGAACACTGCTTGTCACGACAATGGTAAACAGCCATTGACCAGCGACTGTTTACCACATGCTCGGCTGTGATCCTTTCACAGCCGATCACTAAATGTAAACACAGAGCGGTAACTAGCTGCTACCAGCTATTCTCTCCTCACAGACCATTTCCAGTGTGAGGAGAGAAGAGCCAGGTGCAGTGAGTTACCGATCTGTGTTCTGTAGTGTCTGCACCAAGCACAACACTTGTCCCATCACCCCCCATTGTCATCTGTCACCCAACAGTCACCACAGTAACCTCATAAAGTGCACCTATCACATAAGAGACTGTCATCAGTGACTGTGCCCTGTCACCTGTCACCCATAATCTGTCACCCATCAGTGACCTGCCCTGTCACCCGTCACTCATCAGTGACCGCCAGCAGTGCACCCGTCACCTATCAGTGACCGTAGCTTGTCATCCATCACCCGTCACCCATCAGAGACTGCCAGCCATGCACCCAGGCTTAGAGAAGTTTAACATGTCAATGCAGCCTATTCCACCAGCTCAATGGCATCAGTCACTCCTTCCCTAGCCCCATCATCATTTCATGAGGATTCCCCCGAACTGTTCAACTACAGTGTCAGGTACATGCTGCAATATGATGCGCAGCATTTTGAAGACTCTAACGAGCTCAGAGAGAGGGGGTGCCCAAGAAGGACAGAAAATTGGCAGTCATGCTCCCCCAGCTGCAGAATACTGGCAGGTCTTCTCCAGTGGTGAGCAAGAAGGGGATGGTGAGGTCACTGACTCTACGTGGGTGCCTGATAGAAGAGAGGAGCCCTACGGCTGACTGCTGCAGACGGGAGACACATCCCACTGGGGTTAGAGTGTAAGATTCCCTGGGGAGCGGAGTCTAAGAGCCAGCAGGTGTTCACCAGCGCCTCTAGTGGTGAGGATGGACTTGGCTGCAACTGGCTCCAGGTCGCGACCCCCAGGGTCCCCCAGCTCACACCCACAGTAGGCAACAGGAGGATAGGGATAGTGAGGGACAAAGCCAAGGTCGGGGCCACAAGCAGACAGGAATAGTCAGGGACACGCCAAAAGGTCAGGACCACAGACAAACAGGGATAGTCAAGGACACCCAAAGTCTGCAGTGCACAGGTTAATATAGAGCTCCCTGATAGGAGCTAGCGTGGCGCCATGCCAGAGGATAGGTTACAAATGCAGACAGGTGAGGGTTGGCTGGTCTCTAGATGAACACATGGGAACAGGTAAGCAGACAAACTATTGCATAACCATAACAAGGTACATCTTCAATGAGGCAGGATGCCCTCCAGGGGCCAACTTAAGGACAGCCAACCAACGGCCTCACACCGCAGAGCTCCGCATGTGTAGGGCGCTGCTGACTGCGTGTTTTTACAAAAGTTCTTTAGTGTGGGCCTTTTTTGAGACATGTCCAGCAAATCGCACCTTTTCTGTTTGCAACAAATGTCTGAAGCGCATCAAGCGTGGCCAAAACAGCAGCCGCTTGGGCACCACATGGTTGACCAGACATATGTTGAGCTCCCATGCAGTCCATTGGCAACAGTACTTAAAAGACACACATCAAAGAACAAGGGAGGCCTCTCCTTGCTCCTCATCAGCTGGGATCTCCAACCCCACTATACCTTCAGTCCTCTCAGAGACCTGCACTGAGAGGAATGAAGGTGTAGAATTAGATGTCCAAAGCACTTATGGGCAATCTGCTAGCGGTACACCTAAATCCGATTGTAGCAGGCAAATTTCCCTACCACAGTTGCTAAACCGTCAAAAGAAATTCGGTCCCAGCCATCCACATACTCAGCGGCTGAATGCTAGTTTGGCTAAATTGCTAGCACTCCAACTGCTGCCTTTTCAGCTGGTAGACTCTGCCCCTTTCGAGAATTTGTGGAATGCGTGGTACCTCAGTAGCAGGTTCCCAAACTCCATTTTTTCTCGAAAGGCCATTCCAGTTTTCTATCGGCATGTGGAAGGCAATGTCTTGGCCTCGTTGGACAGGTCAGTCAGCGTTAAGGTGCATATTACTGCTGACTCATGATCCAGAAGGCATGGACGGGGGTGTTACCTTTCTTTCACGATGCACTGGGTAACCGTGCTGGCAGCTGGGAAGGATGCAGGACAGGGTGCAGAAATGTTGAAGCTTTTTCTGGCACCACACCTCCAAAACTTTGGTAGTGGTGATTCTGCCACACCTCTCTCCTCCACCCCTTTCTCTTCTTCTTCCTCTATGGCCTCTTCCTGTTCAGATTTATCCTCGGAACCAGCGGTGTTCAAGGGGCTACGCAAGCACTCAGGCAAAAAGATGCCATGCAGTGCTTGAGTTGGTCTGCTTAGGGGACAGGAGCCACACTGGGTCAGAGATTCTGGCAGCTCTGCAGGGGCAGGTTCAGAGGTGGTTGACGCCACACCAGCTTTAGGCAGGAATGATGGTTTGTGATAATGACACCAACCTGCTCTCTGCCCTCCGACAGGGACACTTGACCCATGTTCCCTGTTTGGCTTATGTCCTTAATTTGGTGATACAGGTACCCCAGGCTTACAGGATCTCCTGAGGCAGGCCAGGAAAGTTTGTGGGCATTTCCACCGGTCATATAATGCCAGCACTCTGCTGGCTGACCTTCAAAAGGAATGCAACCCACCCAAGAACCGCCTCATCTGTGACATGCCCACCAGGTGGAACTCAACGCTGGCAATGCTGCAGTGGCTGTACGTGTAGCAGAGGGCCATCAATGAGTACCTGTGCGAGTATGGCACCAGGACAGGGTCAAGAGAGCTTGGCTTTTTTTCGCCACGCCAGCGGCGAATGATCAAGGATGTATGCACTGTCCTGTCACCATTTGAGGAGGCCACGAGGATGGTGAGCAGTGACAGTGCAGAAGGAGCAGAGGATGAAACATCTTCGGGAGGCCTTGCAGAAAGGTTTTTGAAATGCGTTTCCAGAGTCTGGGAGGTTGCAATTTCCTGGTCCTCCTGGACAACGTATTGCTGAGGCTTTCAGTCAGTCACAGAAGGAGTGGTGGAGAAGGTGGCCATCTGACCGATACGTTCAGACAATTTTTTAGTCTGCAGCCCCAAGGTCTGATCAGTTCATGCAACCATTGCCAGTGTCTGATTTACATGGTGCAGGAATACCTTGGGGCAAGATCAGACTTGGAGACCTTTCCCACTGAAAATCCACTTGGTAACTGGGTCTTGAGGATGGATCACTGGCCAGAGCTTGCACAGTATGCAGTTGAGCTACTGGCCTGTCCTGCATCCAGTGTTCTATCTGAATGCACATTCAGTGCTGCTGGAGGCTTTGTAACTGAGCACAGAGTGCGACTGTTGATTGGCTCACCTTCATAAAAATGAATCAGTCCTGGATCACCAGCTACCAAGCATCTGATGCTGATGTAACCTATTTTTTTTTTTTTTTAATGTGAGATCCCTTGAAGACTGCCTATGCTGATGCTGAGTGACTATCCTGCTATGCTGAGTGACAATCCTATTTCTCCTCCATGTTCATGTTGTTAGCTTCTAAGAACATTTTAAGTTCTGGACACCAGCACCAGTGCCTAAAGCCCTATTTTTCTGCCCCTGTTTAACAGGGGCATGTAATTACAATTTTTGCTGTAATATTTTGCAGCAGGGCCCGTTCAACAAGAGTATCTGTGAGGCTTTACAGTGTTGTGTCACCACCACCGCCGCTGCCGCCTAAGGCCGCGTACACACGGGCGGACTGTATGGCCTACTTAGTCCGCCGAAACACATTTCAGCGGACAGTCCGCTCGTGTGTGGGCTTCAGCTGACTTTTTCAGCGTGCAGTCTGGCGTACTAAGTATTTCGGAATTTCCGTAATTCTGTCCGTCATACTTTGGTTTCAGCGGAGAATCCGCTCGTGAGTAGGCTAGTTCGACGGACTAAGAATGGCGCATGCTCAGAAAGGATTTACACGGCGGAAGGTTGCATTGCTGTGTATTGGACTTCCTATTTCTAGTCCCGTCGTACGTGCTGTACACGTCATCGCACAAGCTTTCGTCGGACTGTTTGGCTATCCGTGTGTGATCAAGTCCGTTCATTCGAAAGTATGACGGACTGTCCGTCGGATTGTATGACGGACTAAGTAGGCCATACAGTCCGCCCGTGTGTACGCGGCCTAAGGCCCAATTTTTCTGCCCCTGTTTAACAGGGGCACATAATTAAAATTTTTGATCTAATATTTCAAAGCAGGGCTCGTTCCAGCACTGAACAACAAAATCTGTGAGGGGTTACAGTGTTGTGGCACCACCAAAGGCCCAATTTTTTTGCCCCTGTTCAACAGGGACATGTAATTACAATTTTTTATATAATATTTCACAGCAGGGTCCATTCCAGCGCCCACCAAGAGTAACTGTGAGGGCTTACAGTGTTGTGGCACCACCACCACCACCAAAGGCCCAATTTTTCTGCCCCTGTTCAACAGGGGCATGTAATTACAATTCTTGATATAATATTTCACAGCAGAGCCCATTCCAGCACCCACCAAGAGTAACTGTGGGAGCTTACAGTGTTCAATATATACGGCAGGCCGTATAGTATATACAGGCGGTCCCCTACTTTCAAACATCCGACTTACAAACGACTCCTACTTACAAATGGAGGGAGACAACAGGAAGTGAGAGGAAATCTACCCCATAGGAAGGGAAATTCTCTCCTGTAAGAGTTAATATGGGAAACAGGCATCTCCACTGATGCTTTATCATCAATCCTTGTTTCCCTAAAAACCCCAAATTCTCTAAATCCAATTGTCATTGGGACAGAAAGTGAGGTGAAATCTTCTGAACAGGGGCACAGACAGCATGTTTAGGAGATATTACAGTACCAATAGGTAAGCCTTATTCTAGGCTTACCTATTGGTACAAACATTAGCCCTTGTACACACGGTCGGACATTCCGACAACAAAATCCGTCGGATTTTGTCCGACGGATTTTGTCCGAACCTTGTGTTGCATACACACGGTCAGACAAAGTTGTCGGAAAATCAGATCGTACGTAACGTGATGACATTATTTCGTTATGAGGGGACTACGTTCAGGCTAGTAGCCTATAGCTTTGGTCTAGGAATTTGATCTGAGCATGCATGGCACTTTGTCCGATCGGAATTCTCTACAAACAATAGGACAAAGTCCGATCGGATCATGTTGTCGGAAAGTTTTATAGCCCTGCTCTAGAACTTTGTCCATCGGATATTCCGACAGAAACAGTCCGATGGAGTCCACACACAGTCGGATTATCCGACAACGCGGTCCGATCAGACATTTTCCATCGGAATGTCCGACTGTGTGTACAAGGGCTTAGAGGTACAAACATTTACAACCTCTTTAAGTTTCTTAAGGGCCAATCACCTGTAAACCTACAAACTTAACTAGGTTAGTTCCCTGTAGGGTTTTATACAATTTATTCATACAGATATGGCTTTGTATATGTTCACTGAAGAGTAGTATGCAAGCAAGTATCAGCATCTTGATAATATTAAAATAATTATTAATTTGATAGCTTTCCTGTGTATAGCTAGCATTACTCAACAGTCAATCCGTATGAAACCGTATGCAAAACATGCTAATAATTTTCTGGTTCCTTTGGGACATTTTATGATCTTTATAAAAAAAAATATGGATCTTGTTAATAGGTTTTTGTTTGTTGTGTGAACTTCTAATGTTAGAATGTTAATACTGTCCTGGATGCATTTATTCTCATATGGTGTAAATAAATTCATTGTCCTCTTAAAAAACTGCCTGCATGCTTGTATGAATAAACAGATTAATTGTGTCATAGTAATGCTCACCTGCTGTGTTTCTTTCTAGCTATGCAAAATCAAACAGATCAGAGGATCAGATTGTTTTTCACTGCTGGTTAGAAACATTTTGTTACAATATGTTATTCTTTTAGGTTATGCAACATGTTCTTTTCATGTATATGAAATGATGTCCCTTCATCAGTCAATAGATTTTTCACTGAATGTTCCTAAACTTCACATTTGGATGGTATTGTTCAGCAAACTTCAAAATCCATCCAAACTGAAAAGGCCAAATTAATTTAAATAAAATACCTGGTGGGGTGCCCTAATCCTGCCTGTGAAGGGGTGCATCTCTGTGGTATACAGAAATAGCACCTTGATTGTAAAAAAGAAAAAAGAAATAGCTGCAGCAGCACTGAAATTTACAAAGGAAAAATGTGTTTAAAGTTGCTGGCAAATTACATTTGGCTACAGCACCCACCCCTCTAAGAGTATGTTGTGTATTTTGGGAAACCTTTGAAGGGGTTTGTGTGTCTAAAGTATTTACAAACTTCAGACATGAAATATGAACAATACATATCTCTCTGTAGTGTGTACTTGTATAAGAGCACAAGAGCACTGAGTGTCATTTCCGTCTGGTATTTTGTTCCTCTGTCATCAGCATAAACTACTTGTGTGACAAGTTTTCCTGCAACCAAGAGAAAAAAGGTGAAGGGGAGGGATATCTAGCATGCAGCCTGTGATTGATAGCCCCGGCTCTGTTCCTGTGTGCTATGTGAAGGGGAGTGTGTCCCTTCGATCCAATCAGCTCTCAGAGCTCTCCTCACTGAGCTCTGCAGAGTGTGCTTTCTGCTCTCCCCCTCTCCCCCTATTTTCTGATAGCTCAGACAAGCTTTAAAAAAATCTGCACTTTGACTGGCTTTAGAGAAGAGAAAACTGCAGATAAACAGGTACAGCTTATGTAGGGGGATTTGTTTCATCTCTGTGTATTGCCCAAGGCCAGTCACTTCACTGGGTATATGTAGGAGACTGCCTACTTATTTTTAATTATATATCACCCAGTTGCTTTCGTTTGCTTCTGATATTTTCCTTCTGGATGTGTTAATATATATGTCATGAATAAGTGACTGGTGAATAACAAATCTGGAAATTTCAAGTAAACAGGGAAAACTCTAGGTCACTTACAAAATGAGATTACTGCTCCAGCTGCTCAGACACACCACCAATGTATGACCCTAATGAGGTAGAAAATAAAAAGAAGTTTCTGGATGGCCGCACATCAGAGAAATGGCATCTTTATTGTTCAATAAAATCCAAATGCAGTCACATATCAAATATGGAAAAACAGGATAAAAAACTAACGCATTTCACGCCTTGTTCTGGCGCTTATACATAGCTCTGAGCTCTGCATAAGCTCCAGAACAAGGCGTGAAACGTGTTAGTTTTTTTTTTGCTACAATGTAGTAGTGAGAGTACAGCTTGTATAACAGTGTGAATTTGTTGTCCCCTCAAAAAGACTCAACACACAGCCATTAATGTCTAATCGGCAGGCAACAAAAGTGAGTTCACCCCTAAGTGGAAATGTCCAAATTGGGCCCAATTAGTCATTTTCCCTCTCCGGAGTCATGTGACTCATTAGTATTACAAGTTCTCAGGTCTGAATGGGGAGCAAGGTAAACTCTATTGAGCATCTCTGGGGCATCCTCAAATGGAAGGTGGAGGAGTGCAAGGTCTCTAACATCCACCAGCTCCATGATGTTGTCATGGAGGAGTGGAAGAGGACTCCAGTGGCAACCAGTGAAGCTCTGGTGAATTCCATGCCCAAGAGGGTTAAGGCAGTGCTGGAAAATAATGGTGGCTACACAAAATGTTGACACTTTGGGCCCAATTTGGAAATTTTCGCTTAGGGGTGTACTCACTTTTGTTGCCAGCGGTTTAGACATTAATGGTTGTGTGTTGAGTTATTTTGAGGGGACAGCAAATTGACACTGTTATACAAGCTGTACATTCACTACTTTACATTGTAGCAAAGTGTAATTTCTTCAGTGTTGTCACATGAAAAGATATAATAAAATATTTACAAAAATGTGAGGGGTGTACTCACTTTTGTGAGATATTATATATATTAGGGATGAGCCGAACAACCCCCCTGGTTCGGTTTGCAGCAGAACATGCAAACTGGCAAAAAATGTGTTCAAACATGCGAACACTGTTATATGATCTATGTATAAGTCTATGGGACACGAACATGAAGAATCAAAAGTGCTAATTTTAAAGGCTTATATGCAAGTTATTGTCTTAAAAAGTGTTTGGGGACCTGGGTCCTGCCCCAAGGGACATGTATCAATGCAAAAAAAAAGTTTTAAAAACGGACGGTCTTTCGGGAACCACGATTTTAATAATGTTTAAAGTGAAACAATAAAAGTGAATTATTCCTTTAAATTGCATACCTGGGGGTGTCTATAGTATGCCTGTAAAGTGGCGCATGTTTCCCATGTTTAGAAAAGTCCGAAAGCAAAATGACATTTCTAAAGGAAAAAAATACATTTAAAAGTACTTGAGGCTATAATGAATTGTCGGTCCCGGCATTTTTTTTTTAAATTTTGGTTCAAGGTTCCCCTGTGGGGGAATCCCATGCCATTTTTATCAATTAACTTTTATGTGTATTGCCGGGACCGACAATTCATTATAGCCACTAGTACTTTTAAATTACTTTTTTTCCTTTAGAAATATCATTTTGCTCTCAGACTGTTCTAAACACAGGAAACATGCACCATTTTACAGGCATACTATAGACACACCCCAGGTACGAAATTTAAAGGAATAATTCACTTTTATTGTTTCACTCTAAGCATTATTAAAATCACTGCTCCTGATAAAACGTCAGTTTTTAAAACTTTTTTTTGCATTGATACATGTTCCGTGAGGCAGGACCCAGGTCCCCAAACAGTTTTTATGACAATACCATGCATATAAGCCTTTACAATTAGCACTTTTGATATCTCCCATAGACTTTTAAAGGGTGTTTTGGGGCTTTCGAATTTGCCGCGAACACCCCAAATTGTTTGCTATTCGGCGAACAGACGAACACCCGATGTTCAAGTCGAACTTACGTTCGACTCGAACATCGGGCTCATCCCTAGTATATATTACATTAATAATGCTATGCTGAGAAAGCTAAGGGGGCAATTCACTGATCGGTTTTGACCACAGCAAGCAAATCAAAGGAAAATTAAAACATTGTGATAAATCTAATAGGAATTAACAAATTTTTATTTGTCATTTTAATCGTTGCTCCGGCCAAGAAAAGTTGTAAATAGTCTTATGTGAATGCACTTGTCAAAGTTAATCTAGAAGTTTCTTCAATGAAAATTGAAACATTGACATGGTACTCAAAAGAAAAATTGGTAAAAATTTGTTGGGTCCATGAAGGCACCATTAAATGGTCACTTGAGCAAATGAAATTCTACAGTTGCAAGGCCAACATAATCTTCTATTGATTTCTAAATGTTTAACCTAGTAAAATATGTATGAATAATCAATTGATGTTAAAAAAAGGTCTGAAAACAACATGTTGCCTTGCATTCGGATTACAGTTTATAGAATCAGACATCAATCTATGTTGGGTCACAGTATTTTACATTTACACGAGTTTGTTCACTGCAGTTTTTGTATTTGGCTTTAGGGAATATTTTTTTTAGAACAGAAGATGAATGAGAACATTTATCAAGGATGTCATCATATACTGAACTATCTCTCTCTGTGTTCAGTAAAAGAAGGTATTCCAGAAGATCCCATCAAAGACCTTACACTGTATTTTTTAGTTTTAACTTTTGAAAAAGCTTTCTAGAAAGACACATGTAAGTGTCTGACTTTATGTACTGCAAAAAGATTTGCATATGCAGTGGATTGCAAGTTATAGTCATACTAAATCCTTTAACAACAAATATGTTCACACATGCTATTCACATTACATCAGTGAAGTCTTCATTCTCAACAATATCATCAATGGGATTTGGAGGAGGGCATGTTTTCTTCAGCATATAATAATTTGCCTTGAAACCAAGACATTTTACCTTAATTTGAACAATAAAAACCTCAGGCAACTGCTACAGTCTGAAAAGCTTTTGTTAGTGTGTCAAATTGTTTGATTTGACTAAACCATTTGTAGTCTAAGTAGGACTTATCACAGATCAAAGTTTACATTTTTAAGAATTTTTCTTTCAGAATAATTGTCACCTGATCAATGACAATATAGAAAACCTAATATTGAGACCATTCAAGGGACTTAGAAAGGGGTTCACAATTCTCTGGTTATTTTTTATTTCCTATTGAGCCTTTTCTGGGAAAAATGCAGGCCTTGGTGAAAATTATTCCACCAGTATTTTTAGGTGTGAAAATGAACCCATGAGCATCATAATTTGTGCTTTAAAAAACAAAAAAGAAAGAGAGGCGCCTCTGGGTGCAGACTGTATAACAGATTCTTTATTGTAAATGGTAATAATAAAACTCACATTTTTTGCCTAAGTCATTAAAGTCACTCATTAAATTGATGAGTTTTATTATTACCATTTACATTAAAGAAGCTGTTATACAGTCTGCACCCAGAGGCGCCTCTCTTTCTTTTTTGTTTTTTACAGTGCTATCGGGAACCTGGTTTCAGTTTCCATCAGATGGCTGTCGTGCTTGTGGACTGTCTTTGAGAACCCCCCCCCCCTCTTCCCCCTCCTCCCCCTTCATTTTTGTTTTCAATACCTATATTATGTTTACTGACTTTTTAGGTGCATATGGAATAGACCTATAGCATTGTCATGCTTTTAAGTCTGTAATCTATATACTGAGCACTGTGTGATTGGTTTTCTTTTGGGAAAATTACGGTAGATTGTTGTTTTATTTCCTAGCGCCATTTACTTGTACATAATTTGTGCTTTAGCAATTTCCACCATTTTTCATACCTGCAAAATATTTAATCCATGTGTGTGCAGATAATCTGAAAGTGGATATATTCAAGATTTGCATAAGCAAGAATAATGAAAGTAAATTTTCCCATGATGGCCAAGCATGAAGCACGTTTTTAGCCACATTTACAATTTTATTTAGACAATTTAGACAATTCAGCAATGTGTACCAAGTAGAACACTAGAACGGTATCCAGTTTCCTTGATACATCTACAATGGAACCATGTATGGTATGCAGTGTTCTTGGTTTGTTATACCTCTAGTATCACCCATTTTCCTAAGTTTAGAGAGCTTTTTATTTTTATTCCCTTGCCTCTGAGTGCAGACCTGTTCAATTGTAACAGCATTTTTTTTAGGATGTTGAAAAGGAGGTTTACAGAATGATTTCACAGGTGTGGCATACTGTGTAGCATTAGTAATGTCCAAATTAATTACATGGGCACAGCACCGCATGTATATAGAAGTGCATGACCTGTTTTAAAATGAAATTGTACTCCATTATAGCTCCCACTTCAGCACAGTCACATAAGCAGCCAGTTATGTGGAAGCTGAACTCCAGGAATTCAGCTACTTTGTAAAATACATGCCACTTTGTATACGTATCTCCTTGATTAACATCTGGCAATTTTACAGAGCTCCAGGAGTGCAGCTATTACAATATTACCCTCCTCTGGCAGGAGAGATGCTGTGTTCTCACACACACATCTCTGCCCCCCCCTCCCCCAGTTTATTCACAGAAGCCTTTGTATTCTCTAAATGTTTTCTTTTAATATACAGCGCTTAGATTAGGCAGGTGGAGGGGAGGGGCATTCACAGCAGCTGCATGTGACTCTGCAACCTCAGCTTGAGCTGATCCCTGATGTGAGCACACAGACATGTTTTCTCAGACTCTTGGACATGGTAGTTGCATGCTCTTAATTTGAACAGACCAACTTTGTGCATCTAATTGCGGATATCACAGTGCCAAAATAATTCCTACAAAATAATGGTGTTTCGGTCTCTGAGTTTCCCCTATGGGGGGGCATACTTACCTGTGACCACTTGCAAGCCTCATGGGCCAGGGCTGTTCTCCCCTTGGGGCGGAGGTAAGTGCAATTCCCAAGCAGGGTTCGGGATCATCATTGGGGGAATTCCTTATTTCCTTCTGTGCTTTTTAACAAAGAGAAATCTCTGGATAAGGCGAGCCGCCTTGGTGGAAGGGAAATGTAAGAACCCCCTGAAGAAGACCATAACCTTTAAGGTTGAAATACATTGGGGCATTTTATAAACATCGGATTGTATAATTATAATTCATCAATACTGTGAGGGAGTACCCTCTGATGTATATTGTTTATCAGTTATATCACATAGTATGATCCACTGTTTGCTTCCCTTTCTTAGTACAAACTGACCCCATTTTGGAAAGTGGACACCCCAAGGAAATTGCTGAGAGGCATTTTGAGCCCATGGACTATTTTATTTTTATTTTTTTGTTACAAATGATTGAAAAATGACAAAAAAAAAAAGTTGCACAAAATTGTCACTAAATGATATATTGCTCACACATGCCATGGTTATGTGTGAAATTACACCCCAAAATACATTCTGCTGCTTCTCCTGGGTATGGGGATACCACATGTGTGAGATTTTTTGGGAGCCTAGCCATGTACAGGCCCTTTGAAAACCAATCACCGCCTTCAGGCTTTCTAAGGGCGTAAAATGGTGATTTCACTTCCTCACTACCTATCACAGTTTCGGAGGCCATGAAATGACAAGATAGCACAAACCCCCCAAATGACCCAGTTTTGGAAAGTAGACACCCCAAGCTATTTGCTGAAAGGCATGTCGAGTCCATGGAATATTTTATATTTTGCCGCAAGTTTTGGTAAAAGTAAAATTTTTTTTTTTACACAACATTGTTACTAAATGATATATTGTTCAAAAATGGCATGGATATATGTGGAATTACACCCCTAAATACTTCCTGCTGCTTCTCCTGAGTACGGGGATACCACATGTGTGGAACTTTTTGGCAGTATAACTGCGTACAGAACCCCGAAAACAAATCACCACCTTCAGGCTTTCTAAGGGCGTACATTTTTGATTTCACTCCTCACTGCCTATCACCCCAAGCTATCTGCTGAGAGACATATTGAGTATTTTGCAGATCCCGCTTTTTGTCACAAAGTTTTGAAAATTGAAAAAAGAAAAAAAAAATTTTTTTCTTTTCTTTCTCATTTTCCATTTTAATTATTTATTATGCTTTTTTCTTATATTTTTAAACTGTTCCTTTCATTTATTTTTTTATCATTTTTATTGTTATCTCAGGGTAAATGTCCCCTATTATAGCAATAGGTAGTGACATGTACTCTTTTTTTTGGAAAAATTGGGGTCTATTAGACCCTAGATCTCTCCTCTGCTCTCAAAGCATCTGACCACACCAAGATCGGTGTGATAAAATGCTTTGCCAATTTCCCAATGGAATTTTGGCAAAACCGAATTCACAAAATTCTCATAGCTTCACGTTTCTTAGGCCATAGAGATGATTGGCGCCATTCTTGTCTCTGTCAGCTCTATGGTCAGCTGGCAGAACTACTGGCTGCATTCTCGGGTTCCCTGTTGGGACAGGAGAGCCTGAGAAAACCATGGAAAAAGGGGGGGGGGGGTTGGGGCGTTCCCTCCCACTGCTTAAAAAAGCAGTGCAAACTATGGAAGACAGAGGGGAGGGCGTTCCCTCCCACTGCTTATAAAAGCAGTCTAGATGCTAATTAGCCACTAGGATTGCTTTTACATGAAAGCCAACCGCTGTCTGAAAAAGAATGATACCAAGATGATACCTAAACCTGCAGGCATCATTCAGGTATAACCACTCAAAGTCCATCAACATACCAGTACGTTGCTGGTCCTTGTTGGGCATATATTGTAATGTTCTTTTTTTCATGCAGCCTGTGGGCGGAACAAAAAAGAGAATGATCGGTAGGTATGTCCATCATTAGAATACCTCCCTTCATTCAACCACTTCTAATGATGGGCACACATGCACCATTTTCTTTTAACTGTAGTGATCAAATCACCTCCTACAGCGCTGGAGCCGCTGATTTACGTATAGTGGGAGCAAACACTGTTGCTGTCAAGATAAATAAACCTGTGCTGCAGCTGAATGGCATACCTGCTAAGTAAATGATGGTTAACAATAAAACAAACATTACAGTATAACATACCATACCTGCAAATCAGGTAAAATAAAAAGCAGGTACAATAAAACATAGTAAAAATAAAATAGTGAGAACGATAGCTATAGAATAATAGTGAGTGAACAGTAGAGCGGACAGTAGAGAGTGAACATAAGAGACAGAGAGAGAGAGAGAAGAAGAAAATACAACCACAACTATTTTTGGCTTTTTTATCTTTTATTTTATTTGTGTTTTTGTGTGTGTGTGTGTTTTTTTTTCACTTTTTTCATTTTTATAAAAACTATAAAAAAAAACTATAAACTGAACGTTGCAGATTAGGGTCTCTCAAAATGTGATGGCCATCACATCTTTTGAGATCCGAGACCCCGTGTACCTTTGCCTCTGACTGCGTGGTGCTGTACCCGACACTAATGCTCAACTAGTGTATGATAGCATTAGAAACAGTCACCAATGCAAAGACCAGGTTGGCCAGGACAGGAGGGACAATAAAAGCGGGTGTCACGCCTAAATCCGTGCTTTCTACAAACACTACATCTTCTATGGGTGTTTCTTTGGGTAGGGGTACTAGAAAGGAAATGCGGAAAATGCCTCTCTTGCAGCTGGCTTACTGCATTTGCATTTGGGAAGTTGGGCCAGAGCACCGTCTGGAAACAGAAGGGCTCTGATGATCTCTTCCTGGAATTTAAGGAAGGATCCAGTTCGTCCTGAAGCTTTGTGTAGCACAAAAGCATTCAGCAAAGCCAATCAAAATAACAGATACTTTTTTGTAGCAGCATCTGGTCTTACGGGCAATTAGGTATGGTGCCAACAACTGGTCATTGAGGTCCACCCCTCCTATATTAAGGTTATATTCGTGGACACAGAGTGGTTTCTGCACAACACCAGTCATGTCTGCGTGAAGGGAGGACAGAATGAAAACATTCTTATTACCCCTTCACTTTACAGCAAGCAAATTATTACATCTCAAGCAGGCTCTCTCCCCCAGCCTAAGACAGGAATCTACAAGCCACTGGGTAAGCCCCGGCGATTCGATTGCACGGTGCCACATTTGCCAATTTGAGGATCAAACAAGTGACTAAAAAGTGGCACGCTTGTGTAATAATTGTCCACATACAAATGGTACCCCTTTCCGAATAAGGGTGACACCAAGTCCCACACAATCTTACCAGCGCTCCATATGTAGTCAGGGCAGTTCTCAGGCTCTACATAACTATCTCTTCCCTCATAAACCATAAAACTATATGTATAGCCTGTGGCCCTGTCACAGAGCTTATACATCTTGACCTCGTATCTGGCACGCTTGCTGAGAAGATACTGTTTGAATGATAAGTGCCCAGAAAATGTAATCAGGGACTCATCAACGCAGACAGCTTAATGGGGAGTAAACATGGCTGCAAAACATTGGTTCAAGTGGTTTATGAGGGGCCAAATTTTGTAGAGCCGATCAAATTCAGTGTCACCCCGAGGACGACAGAGTTCATTATCGTTGAAATGTATGAACCACAAGATCTGCTCGTATTGTGTCCTGGTCATAGAGGGAGAGAAAACGGGCATATGATGAATTGGGTCAGTGGACTAATATGACCGCAACTCACTCTTTTTAGTTATGCCCATGAGGAGGGATAGGCCCAGGAAGGTCTTAAATTCGGAGACTGTAATTGGTCTCCAATCTCTGGCAAGGGTCAGGTGGGGATTAGCTGCGATGAATTGACCAGCATATAAATTGCTTTGGTCCACAATAGATCTATAGAGATCTTTGGTGAAAAACAGCAAATAAAAATCAAGTGACGTAAAATCAACTGTTTCCACCGGAATTCTGGGTTGGCCAGTAAATGGGGGAAATACGGGTGCTGCAGAACTGGTGGGTTCCCAATTATTATTGGTGAATGCAGCAGGAAGGGAACTATGGGCTAGACGGGCCTTCTTCTTGGTGGCAGCGGGACACTACTCTTGCTTGCCACCTCGCCATCTTAAAGTGCACTTATGGGACTCGCCACGGAACCAAGTGTTACTGCAGTGCTGGATGTATGACCAGGATGTACTAGGCCGCTGGTGCTTGCCAGTTCAACGGAAATAATAGCGGCGCTAGTACTTTCTTTAACTTCAAGGACAGCAGAAGAAGATCGGGGTCTGGTACGCCTGACCTTGGCAAGGACCACAACTCTGTCATCAGAGCTATCTGTCAGGGTGCCGCTGCTGTCTACAGGTTTGTATTCTGAGCCTGAATCTGACAGATGAGTGACTTCCTCTTCACTATCGGTCATGCTCAGAAAAATGTAGGCCTAATCTTCACTAGTGTACCTTCGATTTGACATTTTGGTCTCTAAATTTACTGGTACACTAGTGAGACTCACAGGTAAAAAAGCTCCTGACTGTTGGCAACTGATTCAAACGCTACCAAAAAAACTGTTAGTGTTCGCAGGGATCAGGCCTGACTCTGCAAACTCTGCAGTTATGTGTGTTGTGTTTTGTAAGTGACAGTGATCGATTGATACTGCACTCCGGTGGGCGGGGTTGGACTGGGCTGGGCGGAGGGCCTAAACGCTGGTGCTAACAGTTATCTGGGCTGATCCTGCTAACACTGCATTTTTGGGAATCCTTAACTGTTGGGGACACTAATATAGATCTGATCAAAAATCGATCAGTTCAGACACTATACTACTAAAGGAGATGTATGGTGCATACGTGGGTGTTAGCGGTACTGGCATTGATCAGACACTGCCTGGGGTGACGCAGACCCTATCTGATGCTAAAACCAGGGGGTTAAACCATTATTGGGTAAAATACGGCAGGTGCCCTGACACTATTAAAAATAAACTAGCTAAACTACATCACACGTGACACTTGTGTGATCTGTGATCACAGATGATGGGGTAATCAAAGGGTTAAACCTTTATTGGGAGGTTGGGAGGTGATGCTCTCTCCTCTTGATCTGGAACAAAAAGACTGACACGAGGAGAGATGATATCACTTCCCCTGTCAGTATTTACACTTACACAACAGGGGAAAGATCTCATTCGCCAGGAGTGATCACCGGGTCCAGGCCAGATTTCATTGGCCTGGGCTTGGGGATTGATCGATTTCTGATTGAATCCAATCATCGCGGCCAGCGGGGGGGGGGAGGGGGTGTGTGCACATGCCCCCCGCCAGCAGTGCACCTGACGTAACATGACGGCGATTCACCTGCCTGTGCTATTCTGCCGCAGTACAACTGCGGCGGATGGTCGGCAAGTGGTTAAGGGGAGTACAGACTAGGAGGTAATTCAAAAATAGTGGTCCAACACTTTCTGTCGTACTCTCTGCTACAGGCCAGTGTGTCGATGCCCTAATCCAGCACTGGAGCACTCAAATGTCCCACAAATGCGAATGTAAGTTTCTAAATGGTGTCCCAAGTGGCAATAATGTTCCGTTAAATAGTGTGCAGTGGGTATGGCCAGCAGCCTCCTATCAAGGCTTTAGTGATGCCAGCCGCCATGATGTCCTCCCTTTGATCAGGCGGCAACACCGAACTTGACAGAGGCAGTGGTATTTCCACAGACTATGAGATGTCAGACACTTGGCCTCTCTGCTTCCCAACACTGCAGCAAAGCATCTCGGCAGCAGTCTACTGCTGGGTGTGCTCTACAATGTCCTCCCAACAACTGCCCTGGCCTTGAGCCTAGGAAGAGTCATTCCTTTTCCACTTCTGCAGAGTTCTGGTAAAGCTAGCATTGGTAGTTCCAAATCACTCCAAAACAGGTACAATCTGTTTGGGACTACATCTCCCATAAGTCCTTGCTCTTCCCAGCAGGCATTGTCGTTTCCCAGGCTGCACAGAAAAAGCATTACTGCTTCCTTTGTTTTCCTGAATGGTGGGAGTAGCTTTCCTCTGCTCTCTCTGTGCCTGCACGCGGTCATGTAAATGTTTAAGTTCACTGGCAAGTGAGTAGAGAAAGAACAGCAGCAACACTGGATGTGTATGAGTGGCTGCAACATGTCTGACACTGTCAGTGACAGCCCATTCTGAGCAGCTGCATGAGGAAAACACATCTTGGCATGAAATTACAGACTTGGCAGGTATGGAAGGCATAACAAAGCAGGATATTATTGAGTTTGCAGATGCAGTTCTTGAAGAAGGCATGTCTGCAACAGTTTACAAAGTAGTTTAAGCGTATCTGAACTTGAAGTAGGTTTGTTACATTTGTTTTCTGTCTCCTTTTGCCACCACCTTTAGCTTATTCCAAATATCTCTATTCGGTCTCCTGGTCGCTGCCAAACTTCCATATTGTACAGTGTTAGAAACAGTAGAATATTTCTGCTCACCTAGAGCTGATCCAGCTTCAACCAGTTCTTTTTTGAAAGCCTGCAACCTCGTTTCTGACCAGTTTTACATTTGTTCTTATGGCACACCTCTGCTTTTCTCACTCAGATGATCCTATCTTTAAAGACATGTGAGCACAACCTACACTGCCTTGAAAAGTTATTGAAAAGTTATTGAAAAGTTATTCATACCCCTTGAAATTTCCACATTTTGGCATGTACAACCAAAAACGTAAATGTATTTTACTGGGATTTTTTGTAATAGACCAATACAAAGTGGCACATAATTGTGAAGTGGAAGAAAAATGATAAATAGTTTTAAAATGTTTTACAAATAAATATCTGAAAAGTGTGGCGTGCATTTGTATTCAGTCTCCTTTACTCTGATACCACTAACTGAAATCCAGTGGAACTGCCTTCAGAAGTCACCTACTTAGTAAATAGAGTCCACCTGTTTGTAAATTAATCTCAGTACATATACAGCTGTTCTGTGAAGCCCTCATAGGTTTGTTAGAGAACCTTAGTGAGCAAACAGCATCACGAAGGCCAAAAAACACACCAAAAAGTTTAAAGCAGGGTTAGGTTATAAAAAAAATACCCCAAGCTTTGTTCAATCCATCATATGGAAATGTAAAGAGGAATGCACAACTGCAAACCTACCAAGACATGGCCTTCCACCTAAACTGACAGTCCGGGCAGGAAGAGCATTAATCAGAGAAGCAGCCAAGAAGCCCATGGTAACTCGAAAGAGCTGCAGAGATCCACAGCTCAGGTGGGAAAATCTGTCCACAGGACAACTATTAGTCGTGCACTCCACAAATCTAGCCTTTATGGGAGAGTAGCAAGACAAAAGTTATTTTTGAAAGAAAGCCATAAGAAGTTTTGCTTGAAGTTTGCGAGAAGCCATGTGGGGGACACGGCAAACATGTGGAAGAAGGTACTGTGGTCAGATGAGAGCAATATGTAACTTTTTGGCCTAAAAGCAAAGCTATATATGGAAAACTAACACTGCACATCACCCTGAACACACCATCCCCCCGTGAAACATGGTGGTGGCAGCATCATGTTGTTGGCATGCTTTTCCTCAGCAGGGAAAGCTGGTCAGCCTTGATGGGAAGATGGATGGAGCCAAATACAAGGCAATCTTAGAAGAAAGCCTGTTCGAGTCTGCAAAACACTTGAGACTGGGGCAGAGGATCACCTTCCAGCAGGACAACCACCTTAAATATTCAGCCAGAGCTACAATGGAATGGTTTAGATCAAAACATATTCATGTGTTAGAATGGCCCAGTCAAAGTCCAGACCTAAATACAATTGAGACTTGAAAATTGCTGTTCACAGATGCTCTCCATCTAATCTGACAAAGCTTGAGCTATTTTGCAAAGGGGAGGGGGCAAAAATTTCACTCTCTAGATGTGCAAAACTGTTAGAGACATGCCCAAAAAGACTTGCAGTGAAAGGTGGTTCTACAAAGTATTGATTCAGGGGGGCTGCCACACTTTTCAGATATTTATTTGTAAAAAAAAATTGAAAACCATTTATAATTTTCCTTTCACTTTACAATTATGTGCCACTTTGTGCTGGTCTATCACATAAAATCCCAATAAAATACATTTACGTTTTTGGTTGTAACATGACAAAATGTGGAGAATTTCAAGGGGTATGAATACTTTTTCAAGGCACTGTATTAGTAACACATAATATGCATTATTTCAAATCTATCTTCAAAATCTTGAGCAGCCACCTGGCAGGCCGATCATGTCGGGAAATGGTTGCCTGATCGAAACGCCCAGCCAGTTGTGTGACAATTACCTAGGTCCTCATGTATTATCCTTACCATCTTATGCACAGGACACAATCGACCTGCTTAGAACCTTGGGTGACATCTTTGTGCCTACCAGTTCAAGGCCCTCTACAACTCCATCCCCCATGACTGGGGGGTTGGGGTTGTGGAGGGGTTAATTTTCCAAAGGAACGCATCAGCAGAACCATATCATCAGTTTGTCCTTGATTTGCTGAATTTTCTCCTGACCAAAAGTCTGTTTGTTTCAAAGCTCCCACTACCTCCAGGTACAAGGGGTCGCTATGGGGACTAAATGTGCCTCCTCATATGTGAACCTCTACCTGGGGGTGGGAGCAAAGTATTTTCTTTGATGAGTCAATATATGACTATATTGACAAGATCTTAATATGGAAACGATATATAGATGATATCTTTATGATGTGGACTGGCACTAGGGAGGAATTAGTTGTCTTTTTAGGGCTTCTAGAATGTTCTGGCGGCCCTGCCTTCCTATCACCTTGACCCCTGTCCGCAGCAGTCAGCCGTAGGGTCCACAACCTTGCGGTGCACTCCTAAGCCCTACGGTGTGCATCTGTCGCCTGGGCTCTAGGTGACCCGACAGTTTGATCAGCCATGGACCCAGCTGACATGCCGCTTCCTGCAGTCGATCCTTTGCAGGGCATAGTTCGGAGACTTGAAACCCAGGAATCTAATCAGACTCAGGTGATGCGATTCCTTCAAGATCTGGCTTCCCACTTCGAGCAGCTACAGG
Source organism: Lithobates pipiens (assembly GCF_037356315.1). NCBI lineage: Eukaryota > Metazoa > Chordata > Amphibia > Anura > Ranidae > Lithobates > Lithobates pipiens. The sequence goes on along the minus strand of NW_027507903.1, from coordinate 260,669,332 downwards.
CTTCCTTGGGGACCCCGAACCTGCAGCCTCAAGTACAGTCTGCGACTGCACCCATCGCACCAGTCGCATCCATGCATTCTTTACTACTGCCAGCTCCGTCCCATTTCTCTGGGGACTCCAAGGCCTGCAGGGGCTTCCCCAGCCAATGCACCATTCATTTTGAGCTCCAGCCTCAAAACTTTCTGTCTGATCGGGCAAAGGTAGCCTATATAATTTCCCTCCTCTCCGGTGAAGCTTTAGCCTGGGCTGCTCCCCTGTGGGAGAAAAATGATCCAGTGGTTTCCAGCCTGTCCAACTTCTTGAAGTTCTTTCGTAACATCTTCGAGGAGCCAGCTCGGGTTTCTTCTGCGGCTAGTTTTACGCCATCGCCAAGAATCTTGTTCAGTGGGCCAATATGCACTTCAGTTCCGTATCCTTACAGCGGAATTGAGCTGGAACAATGAGGCCCTGGTCGCAACCTTTTTACATGCCCTCTCTGACCGAGTGAAGGACGAATTAGCAGGAAGAGCTATCCCCGCCGGTCTGGACGATGTAATTTCCTTGTGTAATCAGATTGACATTCGTTTCCAGGAGAGGTCCTTAGAAAAAAGACGCCAGCAACCCCTAGGTCCTAGTCAGCCTGAGCTTTTTCCCCGTCGCCCTGGGGAGCATCCTCTGTCTACTGAGGAACCCATGCAGCTGGGCCGGACCAGACTAACCCCCGAAGAACGTGCTAGACGCAGAACTCTGGGCTTGTGTCTTTATTGTGGGGGCAAGGGTAATTTTCGTGACTCCTGCTCGCTCCATCCGGGAAACGCTCGGGTCTTATACATTTGGAAGGTGGAGTATTGGACCCAGAAACATCACCTTCTCGTCTCCTTCTTCCGGTGTTCCTCCATGTAGGCACTTCTCCCCAATCGGTCCTAGCATATCTGGATTCCGGGGCTGCCGGCAATTTTATGGACTGGAGAACTGCTTCTTCTATGAAGCTTACCCTTTCTCCCCTCGCTACTCCACTAGTAGTCTCGGCAATTGATGGCACTGTGCTCCCAGGGGGCCCTATCCGTTTCCAGACGCTACCTATTAGGATGTCGGTAGGGATACTCCACCAGGAGTGGATCTCCTTCCTCATCCTACCCAAGGCCTCTACCCCCATTGTATTGGGCCTTCCTTGGCTACAGCTCCACTCGCCACATGTGGACTGGGTCTCTGGGCAGATCCTGGCTTGGGGTCCTTCGTTTTTCTCGTCCTGTCTTCCCAAGGTGACCCGCAAGAGGAAACTTCCCATTGCTACCACATCTGTATCGACCGATCTTCCCGCGGCATACAGCGATTTCCGGGATGTGTTCTGCAAGAAGTCTGCTGAGGTGCTTCCTCCCCACAGATCTTTTGACTGTGCTATTGACCTTGTCCCTGGAGCAACCCTGCCCAGGGGTCGTACCTACCCTTTGTCCATTCCACAGACCCAGGCCATGTCTGAGTATGTCGCTGAGAATCTGGAGAGAGGTTTCATCCGGAAATCCTCATCGCCTACAGGAGCAGGGTTCTTTTTCATTGCCAAAAAGGATGGTACCCTCAGACCCTGCATTGACTATAGAGGTTTAAACGCTGTGACTATTAAAAACCATTACCCCTTACCTCTAATATCTGAGCTATTTCACAGGTTGAAGGGGGCTTCCATTTTCACTAAGTTGGATCTCAGAGGTACATACAATCTCATTTGAATACGGGAAGGTGACGAATGGAAGACTGCGTTTAACACTAGGGACGGGCATTACGAATACCTGGTTACGCCTTTTGGTTTGTGTAATGCTCCAGCTGTGTTCCAGAACTTTGTCAATGAAATATTCAGGGATCTACTGTACCAGTTTATTGTCATCTATCGGATGATATTCTCATCTTTTCTGAAAATCTGCCTGCTCACAGGAACCATGTACGCACCGTACTTCAGCGCCTTAGAGAGAACAATCTCTTTGCCAAGATGGAGAAATGTTCCTTTGAATGTTCCGAGGTCCTGTTTCTGGGATGTTTTGTTTCTAGTGTGGGTCTTCGCATGGATCCCGGAAAGGTCTCAGCCATTACCAACTGGCCCCTTCCCGCTAGCCTCAAGGCCACACAGCGCTTTCTTGGCTTCACAAATTATTATAGGCAGTTTATAAGGAATTACTCTTCCATTGCTGCGCCTATTATCGCTTTGACCAAGAAGGGTGCGAATGCCATAGACTGGCCTCCCGAGGCTGTCTCTGCATTTCACGATCTGAAACAGGCCTTTGTCTCTGGACCCGTCTTGAGGAGACCAAATCCCGAGGACTCATTTTTTATTGAAGTAGACGCTTCTTCGATGGGGGTGGGAGCTGTGCTTCTTCAGGACTTTGAGAAGAAACGTCAACCATGTGCGTTCTTCTCCAAAAAAAAATCTTAGGCAGAGAGAAATTATGCCATTGGTGATCGGGAACTTCTCACAATGAAATTGGCGTTGGAGGAGTGGCATCATCTCTTGGAAGGTTCCCCTCACTCCATAACGATCTTTACTGATCATAAGAATCTACAGTACCTACAGAATGCTAAACGTCTGAACCCCAGACAGGCCAGGTGGAGTCTCTTCTTTTCTCGTTTTAAATTCACGATTACGTACAAACCCGGTTCCTGCAACGGTCGAGCTGATGCGCTCTCTAGGTCATTTGACACTTTGGACGAGGAGTCCAACCCTGATCCTGAGCCGATCATTCCTACCTCATGCATTGTTGCCCATTCTACCACCCTGGAATCAAAAATTCCTCCTGGTAAGACCTTTGTTCCCACGGAGCTAAGAACTAAGATCCTTCGTTGGGGACATGATTCCAAGGTGGCAGGTTATGCTGGGTTCCTCCGATCCTTCCTGCTCATCAGTCGTCACTACTGGTGGCCTAATCTCCACTCGGATGTTAAAGACTATGTTAAGGCTTATCATGTCTGTGCTCAGTCTAAATCTTCCACTCAAGCCCCTGCTGGTCTTCTCATGCCCTTGCCCATTCCTAAGGAGCCCTGGTCTCATATTGCCATGGATTTTATCACTGATCTTCCACTGTCGGAGAATAATACGGCCATTTGGGTAGTAATCGATCGGTTCTCCAAGATGGCTCATTTTGTTCCTCTTCCTGGTCTCCCTTCTGCCCCTGCCTTGGTTCCCATTTTTGTACGAGAGATTTTCCGCCTTCATGATGTTCCTTCTCATGTCGTTTCGGACAGGGGTGTACAGTTTACTTCTCGTTTTTGGAGAGCCTTTTGCAAATCCCTCGACATTACCTTGGATTTTACCTCTTCTTATCATCCCCAATCCAATGGCTAGACTGAGAGAGTTAATCAGGAGTTGGAGGTCTTTCTCCGTACCTTGGTCTCTGCCCATCATGATGATTGGGCATCACTATTACCGTGGGCTGAGTTCTCCCACAATAATCATGTTAACGTCAGTTCTCAGAAAACACCCTTTGTTACTGTTTATGGAAGACATCCTCAGCTTCCTCTTCCTATGACTTGTTCTTCTGACATTCCAGCTTTGGCTACTGTTCAGGAATCATTCAATTCCAAGTGGGCTGACGTTCATGATTCCCTCCAGAAAGCTGCCAACAAATTCAAGAGTTTTGCTGACCGTCGCAGGCGTAAGCCACCTTCTCTTCAGCCAGGAGACAAAGTCTGGCTCTCCACCAGGAACATCAAACTCCGGGTTCCTTCTCTCAAATTTTCCCCAAGATTCATTGGTCCATACACCATAATTTCTAAACTGAATCCGGTTTGTTTCAAGCTCCAGATTCCCAAAAGCTTCAAAATCTCTAACTCCTTCTATGTTGCCCTTCTGAAGCCTTTAGCCCTCAATAAGTTCTCTCGTCCTCTCTCTACCGTAGCACCGGTCTCTGAGGATGATCAGGAGTACAAGGTTAGCCAAATTTTGGATTCCCGACTCTGTAGAGGCATTCTCCATTACCTCGTGCACTGGAAAGGTTTTGGTCCTGAGGAGAGGTCGTGGATCTCGGCTTCCGAGGTCTTTGCACCTCGTCTGTTGAGGAAGTTTCATTTGAAGTTCCCCTCTAAACCTGGTCCCAGGCGGGGAAGGGGGAGGCCTCATAAGAGGGGGAGTACTGTCATGGTTATGCAATAGAGTTCGTCTGCTTACCTGTCTCCATGTGTTCATTTCTAGAGACCAGCCGAGCCTCACCTGACTGCTTTTATAATCCATCCTCTGGCATGGCTCCACCCTAGCTCCTATCAGACTACTCTATATTAACCTGTGTACTGCTAGCCAATCCTGCTGATCAACCTTTGTGTGTTAGCTTCCTGTTACCTGCCGTGTGCTCTTCTACTGTTTTCTGTTACCGACTTTGGCGTGTCCTGACTATCCCTGTTTGCCTGTGATCCTGACCTTTTGGCGTGTCCCGACTATTCTTGTCTGCTTGTGGCCCCGACCTTGGCTTTGTCCCTCACCATCCCTATCCTCCTTTTGCCTACTGTGGGTGTGAGCTGGGGGACCCTGGGGGTCGCGACCTGGAGCCAGTTGCAGCCAAGTCCATCCTCACGACTCGAGGCTCTGGTGAACACCTGCTGGCTCTTAGACTCCGTGCCCCAGGGAATCTTATGCTCTAACCCCGGTGGGATCCATCTTGGTGTTCTGGCGGCCCTGCCTTCCTATCACCTTGACCCCTGTCCGCAGCAGTCAGCCGTAGGGTCCACAACCTTGCGGTGCACTCCTAAGCCCTATGGTGTGCATCTGTCACCTGGGCTCTAGGTGACCCGACAAGAGGATTTTGAGAGGGAAGCTAAAGCCCTCCATTCACACCTCTCTGATAGAGGCTATAGAAAGTCCTGCCTCAGGAAGGCATATCATCATGCCAAATCACTAAATAGGCTGTCATGTTCTCACATACCTTGTAGATAAGCCTGATAATGCAGAGGAAGGCCTCCCTTACATAACTGACTCATGGACCCTGATAGAGCAGACAGGTAGCCCGAGAATACAGACTGGTATGAGTGCCTGGCAGGTTAGCTGTCAGAAGAGCTGCTTCAGAGTTTGATGCCACAGGGATGATGACCAGCAATATGAGATGTCAGGACAACAGGCAGGCTCGAAACTGGATCAGTTGATTTCAGGACACCACACATCTGGGTGTTGAAATAGGCACACAGCAGATTGGCCCAGAGGGATATGGAGTACAGACAGGTTCAGGCAAACTGGGTCATACACAGGCAGGATATATCAGAACAGATGCAGAAGCCAAGGCAGGTTGAGGTACAGGCCGGGTCAGTTACAGGCAGACAGCGTAGTAATCAAAGGAGCAGGCAGGATGAAAGTCAAGAACAAGCTGAGGTCTAATGCAGACAGACGGCAGGAAGAGTCAAAGGCAAGCCAGGTCAAGACACAGGAGCAAATCTCTGAAGCAGATTACAGGTAGCAGGGGTCACAGGAAAGCTGCAGCTCAGACAGCACTGGTCCTGTTTACAAGACCAGTTTAAATAGCTTATTGGTGCAGAGAATCGCACACGTACACCAGCCCGGCCAGCAGCAGCATTTCCTCTGAAGTGCACTTCCTGACACAGGGATGGACTAATTCATGCAAAAGATAAAAAAAAAATCACAATCTACCACCACCACTAGATTGATTACCAACTATTCAGGACATATAATATAAATGTAAGAGAATTGGTCTCTAAATATATTGTGTTACATCCTACTTGGGGACTGTTGACTTGTGGATTGCATCAGGAATAGGGCAGTGCTTCTGGGTTGACTAAACAGACATTATTGTGCTATGTCATGGTTGGCATCCATTGGCCTGGAGATGGACTCTGTTGCAAATTCTGGGGTGTTCAAATCCCATGAGTTCCACTAAAGTTTTAAATATTTCAGATTTGAGATTGTAATACCTTGCAAAAAATATATATACACATCTATAGAAATATATGGTATCTCTCTCTCTCTCTCTCTCTCTCTCTCTCTCTCTATATATATATATATATATATATATATATAGATATATCTATATATCTATAGATATATCTATATATAGAAATATCTATATATTGTAACATCGGGGGTTGTTTTAGCTTAAGGGTAAAGCTTACCAGTGAGCTGAGTCCAGGCCTGATATGCTGTTTTAAGGGCTTGTATGCCCACTTTTATTGAAGAAAGAAAATGTCTGATAACAGAAGAGTTGCCCACACAGGGGTTTCAGCTTTCCACAGCAACAATGTAAGTAAAATGAAAAATACCAAGCCACCTGGCTTTCTTTGGCAGCACTGCTGCTCAGACTTATGCTTCAGCCCTCTCGGCTCTATAACAGAGTTCCTGTACAACCAGTACCTCAGCACTCTTTTCCAGCTTCCTTTTCCAGCCCACAGGCTCGGACCCTCTATCTGCTCTGACAGACAGACCTGTGCAGACATGCACACTTCTCCCTTGGTTGCCTGGACTCCTCGGGAGGATGGAGCCCAGAACCATGGTCAGGTGTCTACAAATAGCCCAGCACACACCTGACCAGTCAGTATGCTGGTGGATCTCAAAACCTGGACCCAGGACTGGGGATTTCTGGCGGCTACCCCATGCACCTGATATAGAATGTGGCATACCTTGCATAGTAAATAATGTTCATCCTTGGCTTGACTACAACATTTAGAAAAAAATAATTTTAGTCATGTGCGCATGCAGTATTACAAATGGTAATTCAATGCATTTGCAGCTAGCAGATGGAACTTCTCCTTGTCACATGCTGTGCAGTCTTTCCTTTGTGTCTATGATTGTAAATTACTTATTCAGCCAGTAGTTGGCGCTTTCAGCTCATTTCTACATGGATTGAGTCTATTTTTGGTGGCCTTGTGTCAGGAAAAAAAGACATAAGACCTATCTAGGAAGCTCTTTATATGGAAGCGAGTGCATCCAATTTCCAGACAGTCCAAAGATAACTAAAGAAGATCATATAACACTGGCTATACTGCAATACTCATAATAAAGCAACTGCCACAGCTACTTCAGTATGCAAATGGCATAGTATGTTACATACATTGTATAGTACATAAAGTTTATGTTTGACAAGACTAAAACATTTACAAATATTAATTTTAGAAATTTGAACATGCAGTATTGTAAATGGTAGTTTGGTTAATTTGCAACCAGCAGGTGGAGCTCTATGCTTCTTGGCACATGCTGCACAGCCTTCCCTTTGTACCTAAAATTGTAAATTACATATTCAGCCAGTATGTGGCGCTCCCAGCTCATTTTCACTTGCATCCAAGTCTAACCCATAGTGACCATGTGGCTGAAATAACCTTTCAAGACTAAGGGTAAGGTTACAGCCAGACAGCATCCATTATTCACGTAAAACTTGCTGAAGTTTCTGTGCACAGTACTCATTGATGGGAATGACATGGCTGAGATCTCGAGGGGAGAGAGGTGCAGAGAGTCAGAAAAGCAAAGTGAATTACAATAACAGGCTAGCAATGACAGCTCCCACTAGGTGCTTTTCACGTCACTTTTAGTATACATGCTTGGGGTCCACTGGAGAATCCTCCATTGCCCCAACAAGCCAATCTGAGCATAACACTAGTCCAAAAGCTATTTTCTTCTAATTAAATATAGAAATGGGCTGCAGTGTCTTGTGATATACATGTGTGAAACTGTAATATTCAAGGCTTTGCATTATGCTGAAGCAAATTTGTTTCATTTATTCCATTAATATAAAGACGTACACTAAACAAGTGATGACAATGATTGTGACTTTGAAGACTGATAAGTTCGATAAAAACAGCATAAGTATAAAATAGCGCCTGATAAGGCTCACCAAGGTTAACCAATGACCCTCAGTTTTCCCTTGAAACTATATTAGCTTCACTGAATTATAGCATACTGGGATAAGATAAACGTCCACTATTTTCCTATATTTTATATGACCTTCTGAATGGTATACATATTTGGCCTAGAAAATTTAAAGAGCAAGTTTATATATACTTTACTTTTCCTAGAGGCAAATATATATTTCTTTAATGTTTAGTAGTACCTATTTTGATGAAGATGGGCCACTACCCATCCAAACATAGGTCTACAGCTGAAGCATGTGATGTTTTTGCTCTGTATGTATGTGAACTACAACATGGGTGCTCAACCTGTGGCCCTCCAGTTATTGTGGAACTATGTCCCATGAGGCATTGCAAGCTGCTGACAGTTACAAGTATGATTTCTAAAGGTAGAGGCATGATAGGAGTTGTAGTTCTGTAAAAGCTGGAGGGCCACAGGTTGAGCACCCATGAACTACAGTAAGGGTGACCAAAAATAGTATGTTAGTCGCAAGAGTGGTAAGACATTTGAACACTGGCTTTAAGGTTCAGGAGTTGAACTTAAATTCAACTGTAATGCATTTAATGTCCAGCTTATTTTTTTTCTTTGTTTTGAATAGTACCAGGAGAAGTTGGAACCCCCATCAACCCCAATCCAAGGCTTCTTTAGAGATTTACCCTCAATTTCTGCCCTGCAACAATGAGAGGAAATCAGAAAGGATGTCGTAGGCCCCCCTTTAAAATTCTTTGAGGTACGGTTCTTGCAGCAAATTCATGTACCTGTCACGGACAGATATATGACTTTGTCCATGTTTCTACTTCAGAAGGAATGTACACACTGCACACTCCTTCCACAGTGAATACCTGCCCCCCCACCAGCAAAAGAGTTCTACACTAGAGGTGGTCAGAGACTGATAGAAAACTGGACTAGTTTTCCATCAGGTTTGATTGACAGTGCATGGGATTGGGCAGATCCATAGCTGCTATTTAGTCCAATAGGGGCTTTCAAATCGGCCCACTGCTGTGCACTGTCACTCAAAAGTGAAGCAGGCATGATGGGGAACTAGTTTCCCTAGTTCCCTATCGGGCTCTGTCCACCCAAAGGCAAGTCATTTCCTAAATATGGGCCTTACAGACATGACAGCTTCCCAGCACAGACACGGTCCAATCTGAGTAATGGTGTACCTCTACACCAGATCAGAGTTGGTCCTAATTACTGCCAGTTTCCTGAATGGAGAACTTGCGGTAATTCTTTAAGAATTTGTCGCTGTCGCAGCAATAGATTCCAAAAGTGGCGGTAGTGGTGGATTTGTTGCGGTCATATTCTTGCTATAGCCACTAGCAATAATTATTGTGTGTAACCCATGGTTGCTGGAAAGAAAATCGTGACATCTATGGCCGGCTTTCACCTCTCAATAATCCTGCCGCTTGTTTCCCCGCACTGTGATTGCTACCCTGTCTCTATGTTTTGATCAATAACCTCTATTGCCGTTACAAGGAATGTTAAAATATAGAAAAACTCCTTGGCATGATCTAGTGTACAAAGAAAAACTCACAACAGATTGTTAACTTTATTCAATATGGTCATTCATTTTGTGGATTCTTGCATTTTGCACTTTATACAAAATGTTTATTATATGATTTTTTGCACTATAGTAGTTGCACTTTATTATATGAATTATTTTTCACATTATTTTGCACTTTGAATACTTGTATTTTTACATGGCAGTGGATATTTAATATGACAGGATATCAATGATTATCATGTGATTTTTGCATTCACATGATTTTTGAGATAGCGCAGCATTAATATTTTTACGCAATGCTATAAGCTGTAAGCTTCTTCTACATTGACAAACACTTGTTTATGGTTATATGTTACTTTTTAATATACATGTATATATATGTTAACGTTTTGATTTAGATGCGCCCAATGCCTTTTTTGGAGCTTTCTATGTAAATAAAGATTTTATTTAAAAGGTTTTAAAAGCTCCCTTTAGTTTAAAATAATAATATGCATGGATAACTTACAATGTCATTTTCTTTCCTGGACCTCTCTTTTTCCAAGCACTCTGCAGCTTCCTTTCCTTATATTTAGCCTAAGTACTAGGACTGTGTATCACCCCTTTTGGTTTCATTCTGTCCAAGAGTTGAATTGCCTCCTAACCCAAAAATTGACTTTGTCACAATGAAAACATATTTGTGATTATGATACAATGAAAATAGATATCGATTAACCAGTTCCCGAACAGCCGATGTGGTTGTACTGCAGCAGGTTGGCTCTCCTGCGCAAATCGCTGTCATTGTACGTCACTGGTCCCAAAAAAGTGTCCAATCTGTCAGCTGCAATGTCGGAGTCCTACTAAAAATAGCAGATCACCGCCATTACTAGTAAAAATAATAATAATAATAAAAATGGCATAAATCTATCCCCTATTTTGTAGACGTGATAACTTTTGTGCAAACCAATCAATGTACGTTTATTTATTTTTCTTTACCAAAATGATGTAGAACAATACATATTGGCCTAAACTGAGTAAAACATTTGTTTTTTTGTGGGATATTTATTATAGCAAAAAGTAAAAAAATATTATTTTTTTGTTCAAAACTGTCGCTTTTTTTTATAGTGCAAAAAAAAACTGTAGATGTGATAAAATACCACCAAAAGAAAGCTCTATTTGTGGGAAAAAAAGGACATCAGTTTAGTTTGGGTACAACATCACACAGCCGCACAATTATCAGTTAAAACAACGCAGTGCCGCATCGCAAAAAATTGCCTAGTCAGGAAGTGGGTAAATCCTTCCGGGGCTGAAGTGGTTAATGCATGTGCTACACTGTTTCTTTTTAAAAAGTGAGTAGTATGTAGTATGGAAACTGCAGAAGCCTTGTGTTTCTGCCATGATCATATCTTTTTGATGTGTTTATCTTGTAATGTTGGAAAAAAATGTTTGTGTAATTCACCTATATGTCTGTCTCTGTCTGTTTTGTACCAAGATCTAACTGGCAGCAGTATGAAGTCTCCTCTCTTAGCAAAAAACAGCAGGCCTGGAAGTAACCATGTGTGTGCCAGATGCTCCCTACGTGGAGGGTAAGAACTTACGCTGCTTGCAAAATTAGAAGTTCATATGTATAAACATTTCAGTTAGGTCTGCTTTCCTGCTGAATGATGCAAGTTCAAGTGCACACGTGGTTTCCACATATAAATCAACTCACCGTAACATGAGCTTGTTATAAGTGAGAGAGGTCAGGGTGAATCATGAAAGGGTCCCCTTGTGAGAGTCATCTAACAACGCAAGGACAGGTAAGCTGCAAATGTCTACATTTTTGCTCTTGGGTCTAGCTATGCTTAAGGCCCCTTTTACACAGGCTCTCCGATCGGGTCCGCCTGTCAGTTTTTCTGGTGGACCTGATCGGAGCCTCCATTCACTCCTATGGGGCAGAGGATGTCAGTGGTGACATGTCCGCTGACACCTGCTGCTATCTGATCTGATCCTGTCTACCAAATTCAGATGGATGGAGACCCTATTTTCTGTCTGTCTGGTGGATTGGATGGGATCAGATGAAAATGGACAGGAGAGCGGGCTCTGATAGGTCCATCTCAGCACAGTGAACTGTGACAGACTTGTCACCTGCTCAGTGGAGATCAGCGATCAATCACTCACTGAGCAAAGTGGAGTCTGCCGGGCAGACCGCCCGTGTGAAAAGACCCTTAAAGTGAATATACACTAATGTGATGTGACTTTGATGCGATTTACAGCGCGATTATGTGGTATGACCAGACAATGACCAAGATCAAAGAGTTGCTCAAGGATGTCAGGGACACGATTGTAGGCCTACACAAGGCTGGAATGGGCTACAAGACCATTGTCAAGCAGCTTGGTGAGAGGGTGACACAAGTTGGTGCAATTATTCGCAAATGGAGGAAACCCAAAATAACTATCAATCTCCCTAAGTCTGGGGCTCCATGCAAGATCTCACCTCGTGGAGTTTTAATGATCATGAGGACGGTGAGGAATCAGCCCAGAATTACACGGGAGAATCTTGACAATTAACTCAAGGCAGGTGGGACCATAGTCACCAAGAAAACAATTGGTAACACACTATGCCGTGAAGGACTGAAATCCTGCAGAGCCCCTGCTCAAGAAAGCACATGTACAGGCTTGTCTGAAGTTTGCTAATGAACATCTGAATAATTTTGAGGATAACTGGTTGAAAGCGTTGAAGTCATTGAGAACAAAATCAAGCTCTTTGGCATCAACTCAACACGTCGTGTTTGGAGGAGGAGAAATGCTAGCTATGACCCCAAGAACACCATCCCCACTGTCAAATATGGAGGTGGAAACATTATGCTTTAGGTGTGGTTTCCACCAATTCACTTTTTTCTCATCTCTTAGCCCAGGTTCACATTATTATCTGATAAATCAAATCCTATTGCCGGGAATGGCAGTGTTCAAACTGATGCCATGCCGCAGTACATGCACTACTTTTATCCTCACTGTATTTGTTATGCTATGATCTAAAAGGGACTTTCACTCCAATTATTATCTTGAACTTTTTGTATCTATCTCCATCTATTTTGATATATAATTGTGAACCAGGCAATTATAAAAAGAAAAGTATGCTATGAGCAAGTAAGTATTTAACATTTTGCAAAGTAGAGTAAGGACTGGCCAGAGAGGAACCAAAATCACAGCGCCCATGGCCACTCTTTAACATAAATGTCCACAGTCATATGTTAAATATATGTGCTTGTGACTCCCGATCCCTGTGACATCACTTTCTGTGAGCCCACCCAGGGACTTTTCACTAGAACTCAATCTATCTCCATCCACTCTCAACAGCCTTATGTGGGGGTTCTTTCTTCCATCAGAGCCACAGTACAAGGGTAATAGGATGACAGCTTGCCTCTATTGATATAATTATCATCATTGTTTCAGTAAAGCTCTATGCACACTGGCTTAAAAATCGCTACTATTACAGAAGTTTTGTGTTCAGCTCAATTTTATCCTATGTGTCCATGCACATAAGGCATATTTTGAGCTCAACATTTAGAGGTAGGAAAAAAACCTTTCTGGTTTGCGCTTCTGATTGGAGCTTTCTGGCAGAAAAAAACACAAAACTCTCCCAAACTCATCTGAAATTTGTACAAAAAAACGCTATGTATGATCGTTTTTCTCTGCCAAGGGAACTGGAGTTTTTTTTTTAAGCCCAGTGTGCATGGAGCCTTACTTTGTTTTAATAAAAGTACCTTTGTTGACATCCAATCAGGAGTCATGAGCACATATCTTTAACATATGACTGTGGACATTTATGGTACAGAGTGGCCATGAGCGCTGTGGTTTTTGGTTCTTTTTAATTATGGTCCACCACTCCAAGTGACTTTCTACAGCAGCTGTGGATTACATGTACAATTGACATATACAGGATAAGAGATTTAGCTCCAGACCTTTTGGGATTGTGATTTACTGACCAGAGAGGGACTACTTTGATGTGGTTGGCCATTATATGCAATCCCAAGAATTCCTGAAAACATTTGCTAGAAGTATGTCAGGGTATTATGCAGTGAGCAGTGTGGTTAAATTAGAATCTTCAGTTGCCTTACATTTTCCCTTGATTTGACTATAGATCCGAGTCTGAGACATTTACTGTATATGCATGAAAATAGTTTTTTCTATGGTGATCATAGTATTTACAGTTTAGATACATGAACATCCATTTGGTGGATTTAAATCAATAGTTTTTTTTACTTGCATATGTAATAAGTTATTAAACATGTCTTTTAAACTGTATTACTGTATATAGTCTGACCTTTTTTAAGGACAAAATACAATTAATGTACAGTAAAACGCCCTTGCTTAATATTGACATTTTCCTGTATTTTTGTTCTGCTGCTGCTTGAGGAAATGGCCCATAGTCCTTGCATTCATTCTCTAAATATAACCTATAAGATGGTGTGTCTATTTTTAAACTTTAATTATATATAGAAATGCAGTAGCTTTTGTTCTCTATGCACATGCTTTTAAAGAATCATCTGTAACAATCTTAATAAGAGATAAAATAGCAGGTTTATGGCATTTAAGGCATGCCAGATGCATCTGAAAGGAGTTGTCAATTTAATTTATTTCATTGTATTTGACAGGCGTGATTAATAGCAGTTGCTAACCTCATCACCTTAGAAGTCACTGACACCTGTTGCTTTGTTGTAATGGAAGCAATCATCAGCTAAATGCAAGCATCACATAACATGGTAGCTTGAACACTAAAGCACAACACATTGTGATCTGAGGGTGGCCACCTGTCTCAAGTTGAATCCATGAAAAATGGTAGTTCATACCTGGAAGCCTTGAGTGATGTTTATTTTTTTTTTACTTGTAGTCATTAGTTTCATTTTATCAAAAAAAATGAGTTGAGCCTTCCACTCAGTATAAGTCAATATGTGACAAAATATACATAAAATGTATGAAGATCTCCCATTTTATGTATCTTGCAATAATCAAGAACATACAGCCTTCATTGAAAAATTAGCTTGTATGCTTGTTCTTATTGATTCTCTTGACGTAAATGTTTTGCGCAGTCATTGGTTTCAACTTAGAACATAAAAGGTTTCTTTCTAGTCCATGTAAACAGATGATTAATAAAAGTCACGCATACATTGGAGGCTAGGAAGCCACTAAAGGACTCAAACTGTTTTATTTTAATCTAATCTTCTTTCTAGGATGTCTGCTTGTTAAGGATCTTTTAATTCTATAACATTTTCTTAGAAATACAGTTTTCCTATAAACATGTTATATTCATTTTTACAGTGCTAAAAAGTATTATAAAGATATTATTTACTGTGCTTATTCGAAATTCATTAGGAGTATGGTTGGCTTTAAGCTAAACTTCAAGAAAATTTTAAAACTACCTTTGTAGCGGGGATCCCCCTGTACCGCAAGGCTTAAATGCAAATTTTTTCGAGAACTGTGTGAATAAAGAAGTTAAATTTACCTTATCCCTTTCTCCCCCAGCAGCCTATGCTTTCTTTTTAATATTCTTTAAAAAGTCAAGTGCACTATTCTAATCTAAATAGGGCAGCTGCAAATACCATATCTTTGTGCAATAGTACAGGACAATAAATAAGTGCTGGGCTATATATAAACAGTGATGTAAAGTGCATTGTGTCAAAACATCAACAATAAAATATAACAAATAATAAATGTTGTATCTTAACCATTTCCTGACCAGCCACTGTCGTTATTTGGCTGCAAAGTCTACTCTCCTTCAAGCGCAATGGGGGGCAGGTGCGCACGTGCGCAGCATGCTGCGGGAGCGTGCCCGTGGATCAGGTGGACTCTAGTACAGAGACTAACCTGGTTTAGTATAGTGCCTTTGTCTCTGCTCCTGGATGTCTAATTTATCTCAGATCTATGTAGTAATATAATCCTTTATCCTTTATTTGCAAAATGACCACCAGTTTGTGAAAATAAATAGAAAAGGCACCAGTGGAATGTTGTATCTGACATTTTCACACTAGTCACCAGTCTGGCAGACCATTTTCCAAACTGTCTTTGTATTTTTGTACTTACATTTCTAAGATTGTTGGCTTTTTTTTTTTCCTCTGTGACAGAAAACACACATACGTCTGACACACTCGTACCACACTGCCAGTCCACTCTTTTACTTTCTGTACTTGGCAGCAATTTTGACATATTACATTTTATAACTGTCTACTTTGACAAAAAAAATCTGTGACTCTCTGACACTATTCACCACAGTGCTAATCATTTGTTAATTTCCCAAAACAGCAGACTGTCAAACACTTGGCCATTCTGCATTTGGTTATACTTGACAGCAAACATTAAGCTTGTTAAATTGTTGCCTTTTTTCTCTGTGACAAAAACTGCTTCTAGCCTTCTGCTTTCTAACCCTTCCCTGTTACATTATTAATTTCCAAATTGTTTGCAGAGCAGACTGACAGCTGCTTTGCCATCCTGCATCTTGATGTTCTTGCTCGCAAATCTGACTTTTTGGTACTTCGGTAAATGGCATACTGAAAAGTTGAACACCAAGCAGCAATTCTACACTTTACATGCGCAATAAAACACTAAAATTTCTGTATAAAAAAATAAAATAAAATAAAATCTACTTAAGAATACCCTATGTCCTTGAGTGTAGTGTATTCACTGTATTGCACTGTGTGTTAGTATAATTTCATAAATTATTCCTGCAGTTTTCACATAATTGATGTATTTCAAGGTCATCCCCTCCCTATTGCAAGTCCTATTACACTTTGCTGAAAGTAACACTTTCAAGTTTAACTTGCCTTAAAAGTTTTTTACCCCAACATTTCATATTCCTGATTAGGGATGAGCCGAACACCCCCCCCCCCCCCCCCGGTTTGTGCTTGAGGCACATAACACCCACTAACTCCTGCAGATGCCTGTATTAGAGAACACCAGCAAAAATGGGTAGATACAGGTGTATACTGTGCTGGAGGCACACAACACCCACTTTAACTCCTGCAGATGCCTGAGAAAAGAACACTGTCCCTGCCTATCTCGCCCTTTCCCTGCACGCCGGAACACACTACACAAGGCCACTGCACTGGCGGCCTTATAAAGTTTGGGGTGTGTACTAAACCTCCTGAGCTATAATTGGCCACAGGCATCATGTCTGTGGCTAATTATGACTCTCCTCGCTGCCGGTGCTGTGATTGGCCAAGCATGCGGGGTCACAGTGCATGCTTGGCCAATCATGAGCCAGCAATGCACTGCGATGGAGTAGTGCATTGTGGGCTGTTCGTACCACACGAATTTGGTGCAAACGGTCCACAAAGTTCTGAATTCACCAAACAGACCAACGGCCGATGTTCGAGTCGAACATGCGTTCGAGTCGAACACCAAGCTCATCCCTATTCCTGATACAATATCTCACAAAAGTGAGTACAACAGTCGCATTTTTGTAAATATTTTATTATATCTTTTCATGTGACAACACTGAGTGGAAGAGGACTCCAGTGGCAACCTGTGAAGCTCTGGTGAACTCCATGCCCAAGAGGGTTAAGGCAGTGCTGGAAAATAATGGTGGCCACACAACGTATTGACACTTTGGGCCCAATTTGGACATTTTGACTTAGAGAGTGTACTCACTTTTGTTGCAGCAGTTTAGACATGAATGGCTGTGTGTTGAGTTATTTTGAGGGGACAGCAAATTTACACTGTTATACAAGCTGTACATTCACTACTTTACATTGTAGCAAAGTGTCATTTCTCCAGTGTTGTCACATGAAAAGATATAATAAAATATTTACACAAATGTGAGGGGTGTACTTACTTTTTTGAGATATGGTCTTTGCCTGCTGTACCATGTACTTGTATGAAAATGGAATCCTGTTCTCTTTGTATTGCTTCCTTTGTGTGAAATCCATGGTGTTTCTGCCAGTTCTCCTGCTGTCTTATTTCAACCTAACCACACTAGGCATAGAAGCACATCCTTCCCAGCATGGACAGTTCTCTAGCTATGCTGGCAACTTAGCCTTCTCTCTTACATTGAGCAGACTTGTCCTGACACACCTCCCCTGCACAGCCATTCACTAGAAAGCTCTGTGTACTGCTGCTTCTCTTCTCCCAGCTCTTATGCAGCTAAGAAGAGAGGGAAAGTAATCACTTATAAAAAAAAAAGGGAAAAAAACAGTTAGACTTACCGGTAACTCTGTTTCTAGGAGTCGTCCAGGACAGCACTAGAGAGATAAGGCTCCACCTCTGGAGGCAGGAAACACATCATCAGACCTTTAAAGGGCGGCACCAGTACCTTCTCCCTCAGTCTTTAACCGAGAACTTCCCCAAAACGGCTTCTGAAACAACACAAACACTCGTCCAACATTATAACAGCATATAGGGAGGGAATCCCTGCTGTCCTGGACGACTCCTAGAAACAGAGTTACCGGTAAGTCTAACTCTGGTTTTCTCTAGTCGTCTGTCCAGGACAGCACTAGAGAGGATCAACAAGAACTTACCAGATTGGGGGGGGGGGGGCTACCGCTTGGAGGACTTTTCTCCTAAATGCTTGGTCTTGCGCTGAGATAAGGTCCAATCTATAATGCTTCAAGAAAGTTGAGTAGTTTGACCACGTTGCTGCTCGACAGTTTTGTTCTGGTGTCGCTCCAGCTCGCTCTGCCCAGGAGGCCGATATTGCCGTGTGGAGTGAGCCAATTTGTAAGCTTCCACAATAGCCTGTTTAATCCATCTCGCAATTGTGTTTTTTGAAGTTTGGGACCCCAATTTTTTACCCGCATGTAAAACAAATAGTGCGTTTGATTTCCTAATACTTTGCAAAATCTCCAGATACTGTAAGACATAGGCTCTCACATGCAGTTGGTGGAAATCTACTTCCCTTGGATTGGTGGGGGACCCACAGAATGAAGGCAAAATAATTTCCTGGGATCTATGGAATTTTGTCACCACCTTGGGTAAAAATCCCAGGTCTGTGCATAGCACCAGCCTGTATTCAAAAATCTGCAAAAATGGCTCTTTTATAGAAATTGCCTGAAGCTCGCTAATACGTCTAGCTGTAGATATAGCCACTAGAAACACTGTTTTAAGTGTGATCCATTTTAAGGAGGGCTCTACCTCCTGTGACCATTTTCCCTATCCCTGTAATACAACTGACAGGTCCCATTTGGGTAAAATTTTAAACGGAACCAGTTTAATTCTGGCTAACCCCTTGAAGAACCTGCTAACTAGCGGGTCTAATGCCAGGTGTTGCTCTAGAAACACAGACAGGGCCGCAATTTGTACCTTCAAAGTACTAATGGCCAATCCTTTATCCACGCCGTCTTGCAAAAACTCTAAGACTGCCGGGATACTCACAGACACTTTTTTAGAGTCTAACCATGAACAAAAAACTTTCCAAAACTTAACATAAATTGCTTGGGTTACCTTCTTCCTACTGGAAAGAAGCATATTTATCACCCTGTCTGAGAGACCCCTAGACTTCAAGAGGCTCTCCTCAGACACCAGGCTGATAATTTCAGGGTCTGTATCAGAACTGGACCCTGGGACAGGAGATCCTCCCTCTCGGGCAGCATGAGGGGAGGCTCCTCTGATAGGCCCAGCAGCAGCATTGAGAACCATGGTCTCTTTGGCCAATACGGAACCACCAATATCATTGTGGCCCGTTCTTGAAGAAATTTCCTCAGGACTAGAGGAATCCGCTTGAATGGGGGAAAGGCATAGCAAGTGCGAAACGCACAACTTTGTGCCAAAGCATCTATCCCTTTGGCCCCTGCTTCCCTCTCTAGTGAAAAGTATACTGGAACTTGGGTGTTTGTTTTGCTGGCGAACAGATCCACCTCTGGGAGACCCCACTTCTGCACTGAAATATTTCCCTGTTCAAAGACCATTCTGATCCGCCAGATGGTTGTCCACCCCTTTCAGATGGACTGCCAAGATCGACCCTAGGTTTTTCTCGGCCTAATACAAGATCGTACTTGTTAACCTGATTAAGGACGGGCACCTCGTTCCTCCTTGTTTGTTTAGATACAAGACTGCTACCACGCTGTCCGAGAGGACCTGTACGTGGTGGTCCTTCAACTCTCTGGCAAATGCTCTCAATGCTTCCCAGATTGCCTGCAACTCCCTCCAAATGGCCGACCTTTGCGATTGTGCTTTCCCCCAACATCCTTGGGCTACTCTTGACCCCAAATGGGCCCCCCAGCCCCAAGCATTGGCATCCATAGTGATGCGGACAGACACTGGAGGAGACCACCAAAGGCCTTGTACCAGGTTTTTCTCTTTTCTCCACCACCATAGAGACCCTCTGGTCTTTGAAGATAGGTGGATTGTCGAGTCTAGGGACTCTTGTGTTCCGTTCCAACTGCTGGGGATGTTGGCCTGCAGGCACCTGAAGTGGGCCCTTGCCCAAGGAACCGCAGGAATGGTTGCCACTAACAGACCCAGTCCCATCATGGCTGAGCAGAGGGAAATTGCCCGATTGTTTTGCAGAAAGATTGCAGTCTCCCTCACCATTTCTGCTTTCTCCTCTGTGAGGAAGATTTTTTGTGTCATCCAGTCTATCAGGAATTCCAGATACTGTATGGCTTGTGTCGGTATCAGGAGTTATTTTTCTTCATTTATTAACCACCCTAGTCTTTTTAGACAGGACATGGCTACCCTCAGGTCTCCCTGAAGTTGGAGTTTTGAGGGGGAGCATGCTTCAGCCAGGACTTTTGTAAATATCCTGGGGGAGGATGATAGGCCAAAAGGCAGAGCCCTGAACTGGAAGTGTCGGGTTTGCCTTCCCCACTGAATCACCATTCTCAAATATTTTTGAGAGTCCTCGTGAATGGGGACGCGCAGGTAGACATCCCTCAGATCGAAGGAGGCCATGAAACAACCTGGTGGAAGGATTGACCTTACTGTAAAAATTGTTTCCATCCGGAAGTTTTTGTATGTTACCCATTCGTTTAGTAACCTTAAATTCAAAATCAACCGGAATTTGCTCAACGATTTTCTCACTACAAACACATGGGAGTAGAAACCGTGATCTACCAAGTCACCAATTTGCGCCAGCAAGGCCTTCGCCTTCTGAGGATCTTTGGGAGGTTTGGTCACACACATCCTCGTAGCTGGAGTGTGCTTGAATTGTATTTGATACCCCTGCCTGATTATCCTCAGGATAAAGCATTTGGGGTGATTCTTTCCCACTGTGGGAGGAACTGCCCAGCCTTCCCCCCACGGGAACCAAGTCACTGGGACTAAGTGGTTTTCTTAGAAGAGGAAAACAGATTAACTTTCTGTTTTCCCCCCGTCCACTGTTTCTTAGGAGCTGACCCCTTAGTGGGCTGTCCTTGCGACTGTCCCTGACT
Source organism: Lithobates pipiens (assembly GCF_037356315.1). Classification (NCBI taxonomy): domain Eukaryota; kingdom Metazoa; phylum Chordata; class Amphibia; order Anura; family Ranidae; genus Lithobates; species Lithobates pipiens. The sequence goes on along the minus strand of NW_027507903.1, from coordinate 260,648,712 downwards.
TTGGGTATGAAAGCATTTTCCTGGTGCCTTTTTAGTTTTAACAGGGAAGGCCTTTTTCTTGTCCGCAGTGTGATCAAGAACCTTTTCTAGATCCTGCCCAAACAGGAGGTCTCCTTCAAAGGGGATACCACATAACCTCACCTTTGAAGCTGGGTCCCCTGACCAGGATTTTAGCCATAGTGCCCTGCGAGATGAATTCACCAGAGCAGCGGTCCTTGCTGAAAGCTTGACCGACTCTGCAGAAGCGTCTGCCATATAACTTGCTGCTTTGTGCAGCATAGGAAGGGAATCCAAGATTTCCTTCCTAGAGGTCCTGCTTTCTAAATGCCCTTGCAATTGTTCCAGCCAGACCTCCAGGTTGCGAGCCACTATTTTTGGGGCCATAGTAGGCTTTATATTGGTCATGGCCTTTTTAACAGCACCTCTATCCTTTTGTTCATGGGTTTCTTGAGGGCAACCATGTCCTCAAAGGTGAGGTCTGTTGATTTTGTGCACTGGGAGAAAGCTGCGTCAACCTTGGGTACTTTGTTCCAGATGCAGGTGGGATCTTCACTGAAGGGAAATCTCCTCTTCATACTTTTAGGAAAAAAATTTTTTTTCTCTGGTTCCACCCACTCTTTTTTAATAGAGTCCACCAGTGTGCTGTGAATCAGGAAAACCCTGGTTGAATCTTCTTTCAGGGTTTGATACATCCAGTCATGTAAGGGCAGAGAGACCTGCTCTTCCTTAATTTCGAGCGTCTCATAAATAACCCCCAATAAGGCATCAACCTCCTTGAGTGAGAGCCTGTATCTGGGAGAGCTTGTCCCTTTAATCAGAATATCTCTGGATGATGCTGTCTCACTTAGGCCATCCAGAATCTAATTCCTCTTCCCCTGATTCCTCACCCTCCTCTGGGGTAGAAGCAGGGGAACTGCGGCTGGTTTTGGGGTCTCAAGGTTAGCATTGTCTGGATGGACTGCATTTTCTTTATGTACTCCAGAAATCAGTTCCTTACAGGCCCCCGTAGCCTCCTTGTAGACCAATTTATCTATACAGGGTTTACAGAGGGACTTAACACATCCTTCTTTAAATTTGTTCATACACGATGGACATTTCTTCTTCCCCCCCTGATCTCTCTGGTTCTTTGGGCAGAGCCTAAGACAAGAGAAGGAAGAAGAAAAAGGAAGGGAGACATAGACAAGCTAATATCAGCGTAACCTTAGCAAAATAGGATGCCTTCACCAAACACCTATGTGCACCCCACCAGTCACCAACAGGATTCGCAAGATGCACTAGTCCAGATCCTGTTTAAATAGAGAGGGGGAGGAGACATAAAAATGGACCATTTCTAAATGCCTCTGCATCGATTAGTCCCTCATTCCACCCCCCCCCCCCCCTCCCAGCCACGTAGGTACAAGGCATCCCTGTGTTTGCCTACCTGAGCTGGTTCGGCACCACTGCTACAATCCATCTGTTCGGAAGTTGCCTGACTGCCTGGAGGTTTTCCTGAGGTGCAGCACTGTGTCTTGTGACTGGCGCTTTTTTTTTTAATCCACCCTGGTTCCGTCATCCACGCTCACCGTGGAAACAGAAGTGGTTCGCAGGAAGTCCCTGCCCTCCTCCTGTGTTCCACAGGCCGGAACTCACTGTCTGTGCCCGCCCCCCGCCTGACCCACGCCAAATCTGAAACCGAATGTCAGGCGGGGAACACCAGCCCTCCCCGGGCTATCAAGGAGGAGGATGCCGGTTCACAGCTGCTCTCAGCCTGACCGGGGGACCCCAGACGTCCGCCATCCTGACCCCAGGTATGCAGACCTCCTTCCCCATTTGACATGGGATCTTCCAGTTTCAGGGGAAGGAGAGCTCCAATCCAGCCTCCTCCTCTGGTGGAGGAAACACAAAGACTGAGGGAGAAGGGACTGGTGCCGCCCTTTAAAGGTCTGGTGATGTGTTTCCTGCCTCCGGAGGTGCAGCCTTATCTCTCTAGTGCTGTCCTGGACAGACGACTAGAGAAAAAGGTATTTATAATGTTATTTTATATCTATACACAAATGTATTGCCTTTCATTTCCTTTTTAAACCGAATGGGTTGTTTCACAAGGTTATCGTTTAAAATGACTTTAACAATGCCTGCTTGCAATGGACATTGAAAAAGAAAGTAAAAACATTTTTGGAGAAATGCTGGCATGAATTATGTTCTGTTATGGTTGTTATGGAAAGACCTACTGTACTGTAGCAGGCACACTCCTTTAGATCCTCTCATATCTACCTCATGCATTTAAATATCTGAATTTTAAATATATCCTGATATTACTCCCACTCTCTTCAATAAAGTTCTCCAAGTAACAGATGACAAATTTTAAAATAAAAATATACCTAGGACTAAGACTGAGCAGTATGATTGCCCCTAAAGCTGGGTAAGGGTGCTACATAAATGTTGTCTAAGACTCTGTAAGAACTTGCTTAGTAACCGGTACTTATTTATCCCATTTGAGCTTTACAATAGTAACCTGCTCTAAGGGTACTTGGGCAAAATTAGAATAGTCAGAATAAAATGTACTGGTCCATTACTTTGCTGAAAAATGTCCTGTTTAGGATAATGCTGTCAGTGTGCTCTGATGACACAGTGGATGGTGGTGATAATGTACACCTTCGCTCTCGGCTTTTGAAAATTGTCCCTCTCCATCTGAGAGAATGCCAAAACCAATCTCAGGTAAACTGATTAATTCAAGGCAGAGATACCAATCAAACATGCTGTCTTAAGGATATTACAGTAAATGCCGCAGAGCTATTTTTATATCTAGATTATTCTGAGGTGCAATGAAAAAGTCCAGGAAGAAAAAAAATGTCTGCAGGAGTTGAACGTGTCATATGCTATGTTTTATCCAGTACGGTTGACAATTATTGCTGGGCAAAAAACGATTTTTCGATACTCAGATTGATGCATCAACAAGGATTGATAAGAATGAAAAACATATATGATAGTACTGGCTGGAAATACATTCTAATTTGTGTTTCCAGATGACACTGGTTTTATTTATTTTATGTACTTTTTTGGGAGGGGGGTGGGATTTTGGGAGTGTGGGATGTGAAGAATAAAAATAGGCTGTTAAACCAAGAAATCAAGTAAATTAAGTGATATTAATGTGCTATTTGTCAGTTTTTTTTTAACCACTTCAATACCGGGCACTTAAACACCTTCCTGCCCAGACCAATTTTGAGCTTTCAGCGCTGTCGCACTTTGAATGACAATTGCGCGGTCATGCTACACTGTACCCAAATGAAATTTTTATCATTTTTTTCCCACAAATAGAGCTTTCTTTTGGTGGTATTTGATCACCTCTGCGGTTTTTATTTTTTGCTAAACAAATAAAAAAATACCGAAAATTTTGAAAAAAAAAAATGTTTTTTTTTTGTTTCAGTTTCAAAACTTTGCAAATAAGTAAGTTTTCTCCTTCACTGATGGGCACTGATGGGGTTACACTGATGGGCAATGATAAGGCAGCACTGATGGGCACCGATGAGGTGGCACCAATGAAGTGGCACTGATGAGGTGACATTGATGGACACCGATATGTGGCACTGATAGGCGGCACTGATGGGTGGCACTGATGGGCGACACGGATGGACACTGATAGGTGGCACAAATTGTCACTGATAGCTGGCACGGATTGGCATGGATGGGCATGGATAGGTGGCACAGGTGGGTATGGGTTAGTCGGCACAGGTGGGCATGGGTAGGCGGCACAGGTGGGCATGGGTAGGCAGCACAGGTGGGCATGGGTAGGTGGCACAGGTGGGCATGGGTAGGCAGCACAGGTGGGCATGGGTAGGCACTGATAGGCGGCACAGATGGGAACTGATAGGCGGCATTGTATTATAATATATTGTACTAATGGATGCCAATCAGTGCCAATCAATAATGCATGCCAATCAGTGATGCCCATTGTGGGCACTGATTGGCATCCATTATGGGCACTGATTGGCATCCATTGTGGCACTGACTGGAATCCCTGGTGGTCTAGGGTGGCATACCTTGTCCTTGGCATCCCTTTTGGTCTGGTGGCGTCCCTGGTGGTCCAGTGTGGGCATCCTCGGGGGGGGGGGCTGTGCTGATAATCGATCAGCACAGACCCCCCCTGTTAGAGGAGCAGCCGATCGGCTCTCCTCTACTCGCGTCTGACAGACGCGAGTGAGGAAAAGCCGATCACCGGCTTTTCCTATTTACACTGTGATCAGCCGTGATTGGACACGGCTGATCACGTGGTAAAGAGAATCCGTCGGAGACTCTTTACCGAGATCGTAGTTGCCGGGTGTCAGACTGACACCCCGCAACTACGATCGCCACGATGCGCGCCCCCGGGGGCGCGCAGCGGCTCATAATCCTGATCACGTCATATGACGTCCGGTCAGGATTATGCAACCACTTTGCCACCGTCTATTTGTTATAGGGCGGTCGGCAAGTGGTTAATATAAAAACATTTTATTAACCTGCTCTGTGAAATGGTTTTGCACAGATCACACTGATCCTTCTTTTCTGGGGTCCCCTACTAGTGCTTCTGTCTCCTTCTGCTTTCACGTTGTTTTCTAAGGGGGCATACTTGTTTCAGGCTCTCTCCAGAGCCTTACTGTCTGTGTCTATAGCCACACACAGTGTGGCTTGGCCCTGCCCCCCACTCTCTCATCACTGGATTTGATTGACAGCAATAAGAGCCAATGGCTCCCACTGCTATCAATTTTCTCTATGAGGAGGGTGATATCAGAGATAACCACTGCTGTTGTGCACAGCACTGGGCCGAGATCAGGTTTATAAGGAAATGGAGGGGGGGGGGGGCATATTAAAGATTTTCTACCTTAATGCAGAGAATGCATTAAGGTAAACAAAAACCTTTAGCCTTTACAACCGCTTTAAGCTGATAATTAAGGTTTTCTTTTTTTCCCTGGCCCTTGCCATCGGAGGTGCGCAGTGACAGCTGGTAGGATAACTCAGGCGGGTTTGCGGTAAGATCTGAATGTGCCTGAGCTCATCCCTAGTGCTAATGCACTCAAAAGTCACTCCTCACATAAGTGACTGCTAGAGAGTCAGTCATAGTGAACACCTAGTGATACCTCTATTTTTATTGAGACAGTTCACAGTTCCTTCAGTGGTGCACAGTAGATCCATTTTGCCTGGTGATCCAAGTTATGCTAATGCACTCAGTTCTGCATGGAAAGTGTCAGTGTCTTTCTACTGCTCTCTGCCGCACACATGTTCTCAGGGCTACAAAGGATGCCTCCCTTGGGTCTGAGCTTCCCTCAGGCTCAGTCTGATCCCACCAGTCATTCTCTCACAGATAAAACATGTTTTTTCTCAGTCTATAGTATAAAAAAAATAACTTGGATTGATATAAATCTCATTAAATTCAGAGACAGAATACACATTGAACTTTCCCACTAGATGCCTGCACTCATATGCAGTATCCAAGTGCAACGAATCTATGAAGCTCCTTAGTGCTCCAATCTCCCACTATCCAGTACGTTTCAAAAGGTTAAATCCTCTTCATTCGGAGAACCCCTGATCAGGGATTTTTTTTTCAGCAAATGGGTGCAGGAACTCAACCGCGACCCCCCCCCCCAAAACCCCCTCCAAACCTCATCACATAATGGGTTAATAGTGTGTTTAAATTTAGAGTGGGAGGATCTTAAGGGGTATTACATACAGATGGCAGTGTTGGGGTATGGGGGTAGACAGAATGCAGAGTTCAGTGGTGAGCCAGGGCTGTCTTTAAGGCAAGGCAAAAGGGGCAGCTGTTGTGGGGCCCAAAGCAGCTGCCTCATACTTGCCAACTACCCCAGTTTAAATTCCCTTGTCCCTTGAAGTTTTAGTCCCATGCTTTGTCCCAATATCTGTGTGAAGTTCTATTACTAATGCTGTCCAGCTCTGTCCTATAGCCATGTACAAATGACTCACCTGCAGACCCTGTGTTTACATGTAAATAATCTGCATTAATATGCAAATAAAGACAGCATTAATATGCAAATAGCCATGGATCAGCAGCATTGATATGTAAATATCCACAGACTGGCAGTAAGCTCTAGCACCCAGTCAGTGAGCAGTAATAATGTACAGTAACCTCTAGCAACCAATTAGTGAGTGGTAAGGCTGTCAAGTAACCTCTAGCAACCAATTAGTGAGCAGTATTGATGTACCGTAATCTCTAGCAACCAATCAACAAGCAGAAGTCATGTGCTGTAACCTCTAGCAAATGGGCAGTAAGCCATAATGTGTACTGCAACCTCTAGTAGCCAGTCAGTGAGCCGTAATGATACCATCTGGCAACCAGTCGCAGTTTCTGCCTGATCTGATTCAATAAACCGATTTTGAGTCTAGCTGCTATTTATTGTATGCTTCAGAGCCGGTAGAGAGCAAAATTGCATGGGGGGCAAGACAATGTTTGCACAGGGTCCAATCAATATCAAAAAAGTACCTGGGGTGCACTACATAGAGAGTGCAGAGCTCAGCCATCTTCCACAACTGCTTACCGCCGCATCCTCCATCCTCATCTCACTTTCACCCTTCTTCAGCTCTGACCTCTCCATACAATCCCCACCATCTTCTCCCCCCCTCGCAAAAGCTCCACTATCATCCACATGTCTTAATTTTGTTGTTGTATTAAGCTGGAGCACCCAACCGACTCTAGTATTTTTCACACACTGTAGGTGGCTTGACCTTTTTCACTTGCAGACAGACCATCCAGTGGGGATGTTGGGATCTGCCCTGAACCTTGGTCACCTGCATCTCCCTTGTCTACATCCTGCACACAGTGGGACGTATTTAGGAGATCAGATCTGTGGGAACTGGTAAGAGACAAGCTGTCACTTGTAAACACAGGAGTCGGCCTTGTGTTTAGTGATAGTATTAGGCAGGGAGCAGAGGGCCTGAGCCAGAGGTGGTGGAACTAAGTTCCACCAAGATTCAGCTGAAAAAAAGCCCTCATCCTGATGAAGGTTAAGCAAACAGGAGTGGGAAGATAACATGGACTTACTATTGTATTTATTAGGGTTGTACATTTTGGTGTTGTTAATGTGTTTGTTTCTTTAACATGAGTTTAGTCAATTGCATTAATACAAACATTATTTGAATAATTGTATGCACGTGGTTTCTTGAAATATATGAATAATGGGGATGTCACTAAGTGCAATTTTTCAGCTATTGAAACAATGCAAGTCTGCTATAATTGTTCACATGAGACACATATGTCAGATATAGTGATGTATTGCTTTTTTTCTCAGAGAATAGGTGCAGGAACTCACCCTCCCCAGCCAACGCCCTGCCCTCAACCACACTCAATCTCAGCCCCCAAACACAACCCCCAATCATACCTTTCTTAGCCCCTGTACAAGCGGTCGGAGATTTCCACAACCAAATCCGTCGGATTTTGCCCATCGGATTTTGTCCGTCGGATCTTGTCCGAAACTGTTGCATACACACGGTCGGACAAAGTTGGCGAAAAATCCGATCTTTCAGAACGTGATGACGTAATTTAGTTACGATGGGACTACATTCAGGCTAGTAGCCAATAGCTTTGATGTAGGAATTTGATCTGAGCATGCGTGGCACTTGGTCCGATCAAAATTCTCTACACACGACCGGAGTATGTCCGACCAGCCCAGTTGGTCGGGAAATATTTCCAACATGTTGGAAAATTGGGTCCGACGGATATTGCAACAGAATCAATCCGATGCATACCACACACAGTTGGAATATCCGACGACACGGTCCGATAGGACACATTCCGACGGATTCTCCGACCGTGTGTACAAGGGCTTAGGGTAGAGAAGTAAATTGGCACCAAATAATGATAATAAGTTAAGGCTTAGAACTGCGTATTGCACAAGGCAGGAATATGTTACCCACAAAGTGCAGGACTTAGGAGTGCATAACACACAGGGCTCAGGAGTGTGTATTGTGCACTTGTGAGAAGTGCGTATCACACAGGGCGCAGAAAAAAAAAATCAGCAAGAGGGACAGTACTTACATTCAATTGGAAGCATCCCTTGTGCTCAGGAATATACAACATATAGCCCACTGTATACAGTGCAGGGGTCAGGATTAAGTAACATATAGCCCTGGGTACAGAGTGTAGGGGTCAGAAAAATGCAACCTATAGCTCAACACACAGAGTGCAGCAGTAAAGTGTAAAGTGCCTAGAACAAGTATTCAGACCCCTTATGTCAGCACCCCCCCCCCCCCCCCCCCACACACACACTTTTCCACTTCTCATCTGCACAAATTTACTCTCCCAAAAGCTCTTCCCCTCCCCCTCCCTTTCACAGCTCCCTTACCTCTTCAGGAAAGCCACCATCGCTGTGTATGCTATGCACGGGCTCTTTTCTATTAAACTCAGCACAGAAGCCAATAGGTTTCTATGCACCAGCTTTTGCACTCTCCAATTTAAGTATATAAACACCACTGTGTGCTTTTGACTTGAAAATATAGACATTTCCAGCAATCACCAGCAGCAGCTACCTATCCTTGCAAACAATCAGTGATCTGTCTATAATCTGCTACATGGCTGTCTAACAAACTATAGGTGTGTTTGGGATTCAATGTAAATATAGACATTTTTGCTATCAGCAGTACCTAGCGTTCCCTCTGTACACTCTCTGATCTTTCCCTGACCACTCCATGTCTTCTCCAATATGTACTAAACAAAGGTTACTGGGAGCTATGACTTTTACGGGGGGGGGGGGGCTGACACATAAGTATTTTCCTATGTTTGGCCTTTCTACATCACATGACTACAGTTCAGAGGCCAGGAAGTGCATTGCTGGTAATTGGTTGCTACAGACATTAGTTCACAATTTTTTTGAGCCGCAAATTACATGGATTTAGCTCAAATTCATGTTTGACCTGAACCTTAAGCTCATCTCTAGTGAACATTTCAAACAAAAGCAGTCTATAAAGTGCTGTATTATCTCCTAGCCTAGAGCGAGGATGTGTTTTTTGTATGTTTTTCCTGCGTCATTTATTTAGCACTTTCTGTTTATCTAAAATCCTGATTGACATATCCACTCATGTCTCCAAACATTAGTCAATTGTGCATTACATATAATGATTATTTCTCAGTTTAGAGATTTTTTAAAGCAACTTTTTAATTGGGTAATTACACTAAGACTATAGTAATAATTGGAAGGCTGTAACCGGAGAAAGGAAGGACTAACATAGTGTAGATAATTCAGTTATTTCTTGCTGATTTCCTTTGTTTATCATGTTCCATTAATTTTCCATTTCAAGGATATGGCTTTGTCTGTGGTATGTTTCTTTCAGTAAGTTTGCTTCATTTTGTCCTTTCATTTATATGATCACTATGTTCAGATATTATATCCTTTTTCTTAAAATATTATATAATCTAATCTGAGAGCACTTAAATATATTAACTATGACGGTAGAAATGAATTTTACAAGGTTTCTTCCGTTTAATTAAAACCAGGCACTTTGTATTATAGTCATATTAGTGTTCGCCTCATCATTGCAAGGTAAGAGATGAAGTTTCCATTGCATTGTTGGAGCTGATTGTTAGATTTAATTTCATCATTGTGTAGGCGTTTTTATTTCAGGGTATGTGGCTTTAGTGTACTTTGACATTTAAGCACGATTAAATCACAGGTGACTTGAATTGGACTGAATGCATGAACTAGAACACATTCCTAATACTTTAATTAATACTCTTTTTGTTTGTCCTCAAGTACTTGTTTGTGTATGAGTCTCTATTTTTTCGTTTTATTTGAAAATAAAAAAACATTGTTCACTAAAAGTCACACAAGCATATAACCTATATTTGTAAGTGAACCAATTCCATAAGGGGCACAAAATATGTTAGACCTACGAGCTGATTGTGTAATCTACTAAGTTTGGGCTTACCATTAAAAAAATTAAAACGTCTTACAATTAAAATGTAGAAAACGTTTATACCTATGGATTGCATCTATGGATTGCAATAATGCATGTTGCATGTGTTGATGTACTGCGGTGCCAGTCATTTTAAATAGCACTCCAACACACTAAGGCAACACACACGTGTTGCAATGTGGTGCAATGCACCATAGTGCATTGTGGTAAAAATGTTGTAATATGTTGAATTTTTGGGACAACATGGTACATCGGAAGTCTGTTGATTTTAGTGGGCTGCCTTAACGTAATCCATGTTATCGCATGACATAATGCACATTAACACACCATACAGATGTAAATGTGCCCACAATGCAAGAAGTCTGTGATTTGTTTTACCATCTGCATGAATCAAATGTAAAATGCTTCAGCAACATTATTACCATGTGATTGGATCGTATGGTGGTCATACATGCTTTGATAAATGATCATTTTTTTCTGATTGATCTCTCCCAATAGGTAAAAATCAATAGGCCACAACCCTTTCGATTGATATGCCACACACGGGGGAGCGGATTTTGATTAACAGTTAGAAGGCACAAAGTCATATTCTGATCAATTTATAAATGATCAAATTCATGACCAAAACAAATATTACATTTCTGCCCTGGCCAATTAACTTAATTTGATTGTGGGGAAACAAACACTGCGTTCAGTGCTAAAAAAATATAAAATTGCTATCCAATCCTTATTGCACAAATAACCAAGTTTACCAATACATCAAAGTCCATCGATGATAAAACCATGAGCTAGGTTAATAAAACAAGTCCCACTGTGCTCCTTCTAATAAAAATGTTCCACTCCACTCGCATTCAAGGTGCCCCACATAGATGTACACTCACCACAATTCTATGACCGCCTATTTCTAGTGTGGTCTACTGTGCTTTGTGGGATACAAGCCTGGATGCAGGACACCACGGTCACTAGTCCTCAGGCAATAATTCAGAAGGAAGAACAACAAAGGGAGGACTTATGCATATGGTTTTAGGTTATAATTTTATTGAGGATAGGGGGTAAAGAAATTACACTCAAACCCCAAAGCACCTTGTCCCCATGTTGATGAGGACAAGGACCTCTTCCCGACAACCAACGGGTTGTCGGGGTCTGCAGGCAGGGGGCTTATCGGAATCTGGGAGCCCCCTTTAATAAGGGGGCCCCTAGATCCCGTTCCCCCACCCTATGTGAATAAGTATGGGGTACATCATACCCCTACCCATGCACCTGGGGATAAAAGTGTCAATAAAAAAACACACAACACATGTTATTAAAGGAGTTTATTAGTCAGCTCCGGGGGTCTTCTTCCGACTTTGGGGCATCTTCTCACCGGGCTCCTCCGCTATCTTCTGCTCTTTTGCCACTCTTTTGCTAGTGGAGGAGCCCGGCTTTTTCCTTCATCGTCGCCGCCGTCCGTGGGTTTTCTTCCAACTTTGGGGGTCTTCTTCCGACTTCAGGGGGTCTTGTCCCCCTCTTCAGTTCTTCTTCCGGGCTCCTCCGCTATCTTCTTCCAGCTCTTTTACTAGCATTGGCGCGGTCTTCTCGTTCGCCGTCCACCGCCTTCTTCTTTCTTCTTCTCTTCTTCTTCCTTCCGATGTTGACACAACGTGGCCTGGTACGGTTCAGGGGGGGGGGGGGCGCTCGCTCGTCTCCACCCTCTTTCCTGACCGCCCGGGCTGCGTGCTCGGATAAGGGTCTGGTATGGACTTTGGGGCGACCCCCGTGCCGTTTTTTCTCCGTAGGGGTTCCCCTTTAAATCCATACCAGGTAACAGGGCTAGCAAGGTCTCAATCTCGCCGATGGAGGCGGCCACATTGACTTCCTTCTCTAGTCCCATCGTACCTCAAGTCACATTCAAAATTAATGGACTTTACTCCGTGTGTGGGCAAGTACGTTCATTTGGAAAGTCCGCGGACAATTTTGAGTCAAGTCTTCTTTCAAAGTCCGCTAGACTTTTGGGAAGAAAAAGTCAGCTGGAGCCCACACACGGTCGAATTGTCCGGCGGACTCTGGTCCACCAGACTAAGTCTGCTGGATAGTCCGATCGTGTGTACTGGGCATTAGTGTAACTGAAAGGCAGTCTTCATCCACACACTGGCTAGTATACAATTCAATTTTTGGACAATTTTTAGGCATTTTGCCAAGGCACCCTCGAGGGTGTTATTATTATGAAATATGATTCCTCATTTGCAAAATCTATACGCCTTTTTATATGTTTATGAGCTTACTCTTTTGTCTTTCTAGTAATTTGACAAAGCAGATAATTTTCACACTTAAAGATATGCATCCCAGTGCTTAGTACATGGGCTGTTGCTTCTCTAAAGAATGTATTGAAACATATAACCTTTGGAAGGTTCTGTACCATTGGAAAAATATTATTTATTCAGATGATGACATTTTTACTATGCTTCTAATCTTAGTTTATCACTTTCCTGTCACAAGCCAAAAAGTAAGGAGCATTAGGTCTCCTTTACTCTTTCTGGTGTGGCCTTTTTATTATTATTATTATTATACAGGATTTATATAGCGCTTTTTAGCATAGTTTATGCAGCGCTTTACAATATAAAAGGGAGACAATACAGTTATAATACAATAAAATATAAGAGGATTAGGAGGGCCCTGCTCAGAAGAGCTTACAATCTAATAGAGTGGGGCAGGTGGTACAAAAGGTTGTAACTGTGGGGAATGAGCTGATGGAAGTGTTAAAAGATTAGTTGAAGACGTGATAGGCTTTTATGAAGAGATGAGTTTTCAGGAATCGCCTGAAGGTAGCATAAGTAGGGGATAGCCGAGCAGGTGGAGGTAGTGAGTTCCAGAGGATGGGAGGGACTCCTGGAGACAAGCATGGGAGGAGGAGACAAGAGAGCTTGAGAGTAGGGATGAGCTTCGAGTTCGAGTCCGAACCCATGTTCAACTCGAACATCGTCTGTTCGGCCGTTCGTCGAATTCCGAACTTTGTGGGCCGTTCACGCCAAATTCAAAAGGTGCTTTGTGGTCCATAATTCACGGCAGCATCGCTGTGCATTGCTGGCTGCTTATTGGCCAAGCATGCACTATGACCCACATGCTTTGGCCAATCACAGTGCAGAAAAAACGGAGAGCCATAATTGGCCAAAGCCAGGGTGGCCGCAAAGCCTGTTGAGCCGCAACATGCCGAAGACTTGGTAGAGTGGATGCCCAAGCCATCCTCATCCTCCTCATCCTCTCTCACCCAGGCTCAGGGTACTTTGTCTGCCAACGCAGCCTCTTCCCTCAGCTCAATGACATCAGTCACTCCTTCCCTAGCCCCACCATGTCCTCCTGAGGAGTCCCTCAAACTGTTTGACCACAGTGTTGGGTACATGCTCCAGGAGGATGCCCAGCGTTTTGAAGGCTCTGATGATGATATCCTGCTAGAGGAAGGCAGTAACGTGAGACCAGAGAGAGGGGGTGCCCAAGAAGGACAGCAAACTGGCAGTCATGTTCCACCAGCTGCAGCATACTGCCAGGTTGGCTCCAGTGATGAGGAGGGAGGGGATGATGAGGTCACTGACTCCACGTGTGTGCCTGATAGGAGAGAGGAGGAGGAGGCACATGTCCAATGAGGCAGGCTGCCCTCCAGGGGCCAGCTTAAGGGCAGCACACCGACTGCATCACACCGCAAAGCTCTGCATGTGCAGGGCGCTACTGTCTCTGCATGTTATTCCAAAAGTTCTTTGGTGTGGGCCTTTTTTGAAACGAGTGCATCAGATCACACCACTGCTATTTACAACATATGTCTCAAGTGTATCTCGTGTGGCCAAAACATCAGCCACCTGGACATCACATGCTTGACCAGACATATGTCGACCTGCCATGCAGTTCATTGGCAAGCGTACCTAAAAGACCACACCAAAGAACAAAGCAGACCTCTCCTTGCTCCTCATCAGATGGGATCTCCAAACCCACTATACATTCAGTCCTCTCTGAAACCTGCACTGAGAAGAATGAAGGTGTAGAATTAGGTGTGTCACAGCCGACGTCAGATTGTACCAGGCAAATTTCCCTGCCATCCACATGCCCAGTGGTTGAATGCTAGTTTGGCTAAATTGCTAGCACATCAACTGCTGCCTTTTCAGTTGGTAGACTCTGCCCCCTTCCGTGAGTTTTTGGAATGTGCGGTTCCTCAGTGGCAGGTTCCCAAACGCCACTACGCCACAGTCAGCGGTAAGGTGCATATTACTGCTGACTCATGATCCAGCAGGCATGGACAGGGACGTTGCCTATCTTTCACGGTGCATAGGGTGACTCTGCTGGCAGCTGGGAAGGATGCAGGACAATGTGCAGTAGTGTTGGAGGTTGTTCCACCACCACGCCTCAAAAATGCTATTACTGGTGATTCTGACACACCTCTCTCCTCCACCCCCTCCTCTCCTTCCTCCATGGCCTCTTCCTGTGCTTTGTTCTCGGAACCAGCGGTGCTCCATAGGCTGTCAAGGGGCTACACAAGTAAGCAGGCAAAAGGATGTCATGCGGTGCCTCCGCTGGTATGCTTGGGGGACAGAAGCCACACTGGAACAGAGATTCTGTCAGCTCTGCAGGGGCAGGCTGAGAGGTGGTTGATGCCATGGCAGCTAAAGCCAGAAATGGTGGTTTGCTACAATGGCACCAACCTCCTCTCCGCCCTCTAACAGGTACAACTGACCCATGTGCCCTGTTTGGCTCACGTCCTTAACTTGGTGGTGCAGTGGTTCTTGGGCAGTTACCCGGGCTTACAGCATGTCCTGAGGCAGGCAAGGAAAGTCTGTGTTTTTCCGCTGGTCATATAATGCCAGTGCTCTGCTGGCTGACCTCCAAAAGGAATTTAACCTGCCCAAGAACCGCCTAATCTGTGACATGCCCACCAAGTGGAACTCAACGTTGGCCAAGCTGCGGTGGCTGCACATGCAGAGTGCCATCAATGAGTACCTGTGCGACTATGGGACCAGTACAGGGTCAGGGGAGCTTGTTTTTTTTTCCCATGCCAGTGGGCCATGATCAAGGATGCATGCACTGTCCTGTCACTATTTGAGGAGGCCATGAGGATGGTAAGCAGTGACACTGTCCCTCTTGTCCACCTGTTGGAGCACACGTTGGGTGGAATAATGAACAGGGCACTTGAGACAGAACAGAGGCAGGAAGAGGAGGACTTCCTTGCCTCTCAAGGCCCCCTTTATCCAGACAGTGTTCCTGCTGTGCCACTGATCACACAGGAACAGGTGGAGGAGGAGGAGGATTGTGTCAGCATGGAGGTGGAGCCTGGCAAAGGAAGCAGCTGTCAGGAGCGTGTGTGCTCCTGCCCCATTATAGCTGCTGGTTCCAGCATCCTGGCTAGGGCTATGAGGCATTTTCTCTGTCTGTCCACCTGCAAGGTGATTGAAGTAGCCAGACCCTGGGTGGAGACCAAACCTGATATAATCCAGCAAAGCCTGCAGTCTCATGCTTGTGATATTGCGTTTGTACCACGTGGTCCAAGCTCTCTGTTTGTCTGTCATGCTCTGCTGTTTGTCTGTCCTGCTCTGCTGTTTGGATTCCCTCATTGACAACCTCGGATCAGATATTGACTACTCACTAAACCAGCGGCGGCCCATACATTAGGGGCGCACAGGCACTGTCCCCCCACACCCATGCAATTCGGCCCCCTGATCTACATACATGCATGGATTCCAATGGTGATCACACAGGAACAGGTGGAGGAGGAGGAGGATTGTGTCAGCATGGAGGTGGAGCCTGGCAAAGGAAGCAGCTGTCAGGAGCGTGTGTGCTCCTGCCCCATTATAGCTGCTGGTTCCAGCATCCTGGCTAGGGCTATGATGCATTTTCTCTGTCTGTCCACCTGCAAGGTGATTGAAGTAGCCAGACCCTGGGTGGAGACCAAACCTGATATAATCCAGCAAAGCCTGCAGTCTCATGCTTGTGATATTGCGTTTGTACCACGTGGTCCAAGCTCTCTGTTTGTCTGTCATGCTCTGCTGTTTGTCTGTCCTGCTCTGCTGTTTGGATTCCCTCATTGACAACCTCGGATCAGATATTGACTACTCACTAAACCAGCGGCGGCCCATACATTAGGGGCGCACAGGCACTGTCCCCCCACACCCATGCAATTCGGCCCCCTGATCTACATACATGCATGGATTCCAATGGTGGGGGGTGTGTTTTTTTGAAGCACGTGATTAGGGCCAGAGGCTTTAATAGGATTCAAAAAAGGGTGTGACAATAACAAAATAATATTTTCCATCGCCACACTTATCCTCCTCCCTGCCAAACACGAAGTGAGTCTTGAGACTCATCACCCGATTGGCTAAAAGGACAAGTGATCCTATTGGACGCCTAGGTGGAAGAGGAAGGAGTCTCATGGCGGAAGCCGTCATGATGAAGGAAAAGGGAAGAGGACACAGAAGCTGCTGCTCACAGCCCGTAAGAGCACGGTGCCCAAAAGAGCCCGCAACCCATCTGCTGCCCACCACCCATATGAGTCATAGCAAAAAAAAGTAATTCTAAAATATAGTTACGCTGGGTAACTGAAATGTTGTTATCTTGGGCTAAAAAATATTGTACTGCAGATGTAGCTTCGTTGTACACGGCAATTTCCCATCAGTGGGGTTATGATGCAGTACAATATTTTTTAGCCCAAGATAACAACATTTCAGTTACCCAGCGTAACTATATTTTAGAATTACTTTTTTTTGCTATGACTCATAATCATTTTTGGCATGATGGGGCCCATTTTTTGCAAGTAAAGGGGGTGGCCATGGGAGCTAATTTTGCTCCCAGCATGGCCAACCTCTTTATGGCAAAATGGGAGGAGGACATCGTCTTGGGTAACAGACCTTCAGAACTGGTGGCCTGGAAAAGGTTCATTGATGATATTCTATTCATCTGGGACGGAGATAGCTTGTCGGCAGAGCTTTTTCTATCCCATTTGAATAACAACGATCGAGGCATAGTCCTCAGTCATGTTCTGAGTCTTAATAATATTCAATTTCTGGATTTAAACATATCTATTAGGGACAATAATATAATTACCACCACGTTCTTTAAAAAAACGGATAGGAATAGTTATATTCCGTTAGATTCATGCCATCATAAATCTTAGCTGTCGGCTGTCCCAAAAGGTCAATTTTTGCGCCTAAAGCGCAATTGTACCCGTAATGATGACTTCCTCAGGGAGGCATCAATTCTAAAGAGTAGATTTATGGTTAAGGGCTACAATAGTGACTCTCTTGACTCCATCATAATGGAGGTTAACAGTAGGGATCGTCAATCGCTGTTAGCCGATAAACAGCCTAGGACCAAAAACACTGACAACTATGGCTTGGCTTTGGTCAAAACCTTTTCTAGCCAACACTGGGCCATTAAGAGAATTATAAAGAAACACTGGTCAGTTATAAAAAACTATCGTGTTTTGGGTCCCGAGTTACCGGATAGACCAAATGTTATCTTTAGGGGCGCTACTAGTTTGAGGAATATGATTGCTCTTAATGTCCCTGATCCCCCTATAAGACCTACCTTTTTTGGAGATCTAAAAGGTTTTTTTCCATGTGGAAAGTGTAGAGCCTGTAAGTTGAACGTGTGACGGGGTAGGAGATTCACGGAATTTACCTCGCAGGGGACGGGACTCACATACCCCATTCGAACATTTATCACATGCTCCACTAAGTGTGTTGTGTACCTACTTAGGTGTCCACGTGGTTTGGAATATGTGGGTCGCACAGTACGTATGCTACATATACGTCTGGGGGAGCATATAACCAACATTTGTAAAGGTTTTGACAAGCATAATGTGAGCAAGCATTATGATTTGAAACATAACCGTGATCCAAGAGGTACCACCTTTTTAGCAATTGAGAAATATGTACCACATTGGCGCGGCAGTAATGCTAAACGCACCATCTCAAGAGCCGAAACCAATTGGATACATAAATTAGGTACACACATCCCTGGGGGACTCAATATAGAGTGGGACATCAACTGTTTCATTAATAATGGGTGATGCCCCCCCCCCCCTTTTTTGTCCGTCTCAGTGACTGTGTTTTAATAGCTGAAATTGTCATTTAGAGTACTCATATTTTGATAATTAAACCACATGACTCTGGGTTCCATTTTTGTTCGTGTTTAACTTTTGCGATATTAGTTGTACATCTTTTGTGAAAAAGTGTGTTATTTTCAAGTCTAATAGTCATGTCTTACTTATTAGGCTATTTTGTGTATAGACTATGGGTTAAGTTGGGGAGCTGATGCTGGTTTGGTATTTCATTATATCATCACGTTTTTGCATCCAAATTTTTATAGGTCTGAGGATGGTTGTATTTAAATTTATACACATTCACTAGTTTTGTACATCTTGAATTTTTCGTCGCTGTTGGTGATATTACTGTTCGGTTACTTTGAGTGGTAAGTGTCATCACGCACACATTCTACCATTGGATACAATTGTGGTATTCGATCTTGATCGAATGTGTATGCCGTTCGGCAGGTATCTCTTTTTACAAATTTTTCTATTTTCGGTAACGGGTGGAAATTTGGGTTTCGACTTCGTTCGAGTGAATTGGCATTCGATTTTGACCGGATGGGTATGTCATTCGGTAGATATTTCAAAAACTTCTATAAATTTTTCTATTTTGCGTAACGGGCGGGAATCTGGGCTCCGACCTCGTTCGAATGATTTGGTAGTTCGGTGGTTAAATCAATTGAATCTACGATTGGACGTTTTTGTTTTCGCCTATGGCAGGGCTCCTCACCTTACCCATAGGCTATAAAAGGGTTTAGCACAAGGGTGTGGGCGTACCCCTGATGACGTCAGATTTTGACGAAACGATCGTCGGGTAGTTACGCTCACCCTTTGTGCTTTTAGCATTCGTTGATTTTATATTTGTTTTGCTAGCAAAATTGTTCATTTTTTAAGTTACGTCTACTTTTGTATGGCTCGATGGAGTCATCTGTAGCGCTCAACATTATTCGGTTGAATAATAAATAAATTCTACGTGTTTAAACTTTATTACACGATCGGGTGCACTTGTTCATTTTGTTTTTATGGTGACACGATATCCCGAGATTTTCGAAAGGACCGGAACGGACCTGGAAACTACGAAATACTCGAAGGTGTGGGCTGATTTTTGGCTTCCCACATCGAAAACTCTACATGGTCTGTGCAAATCGTCCGGTGAGGAGACTCGAATCGACTCGAATACAGTGGAACGTCTGAGTGACTGGGTCGTTGTCCGCTTCAAATCGTTTGGGTATTCGCATTTGTGCATACTAATCGGTGATCTGGTAAGCCTCCATTTCTTATTTGATTTGTAGCTGTGAAGGGTCCACGCGGTCAAGCACTCTCTCCTGAACAAACAGGATTAACTACATTCTTGTTCACCTAAATTAGGACACTATTTTATGCTTTTGAATTTCTTTTCACATGTTTAAATGCACTGGACTTTTGGGTTATTGAAAGATGTTAATTCTGTCAACTAACAAATAATAATTTTTTTTGTATAACACTTTATATTGTTGATTTCACTTCATCTGGATTCACCAACACTTAGGTTTTTTATGATAGTTTATTCATCTATACTCAGTTACACGATACTTCATTTAGTGATAAGCGCTGCACTTTTATTCTTTATTTTGTTGTGCCCAGTATCCTGGTTATGGTGTTCAGCTGCTGTTTTTTAATTTAAATTCAAGTTTTTTTACTAAGCGCAGATTTTTTATAATTTTTCTAATTAAGGTTGTAAGAAATAAAAGCCCAACCTCAAAATGTATACTTAGCTTTGGAAATGTTGGGAAAGAGTTAAGCGTTTATACCATTATACACGCTGTACACATTTCAGCATTTGCTTTTTAAGGTCCAACACTTACTCCTTCCATCAGGGCTTAACAAATAGGAAACAGAAAAAAAGATCCTGATTCCTGAAAAACAGTACTTACAAAACTACTACACAATTAAAATAAAAAAATAGATACAATTATAAAGTGTCCAAAATGATCCCCACATCCAAAAGTGTAAATAACACTTTGTGTCTTCTCAATATCCAAAGTGATGATCACCACATGTACCTCCATCCATCAATACCACACTCACTGGCAGTTGTGACCCACAATGATAATCAGGTCAGTATGCATAATTTTCATCTATCCATACACTGGAAGACTCTTCTCATCCACCACAAATTGTAATGGTCAAAGGGATACCCAGTAACTGTGATGACCAGATTTTAAGCAGGTCAGTGTGCACATCAACCGTCCATCTACTGTAATTTTTTACCGATCCACCACAGCTTAGAAATATTCTGGGTAATGCCCAAAAGACAAATTTGCTTCCTATGGCATGCATTTCTAAATTTCTGTGGTTGAGAACTTCTCAATTTATTTATTTGGAGGAGAAAGAGTAAACACATTTTGTTGGAAGCAGAGATTAGGAGTATTAGGAAGAAATTGCTTCTATTTGGTAAGTTAGAAAACTGTGAAATGTTCCAAGCAATTACAGAAACAATTAAATACTAAAGATATGGAAATCCAAAAGTTGTTAGGTGATTTTATTAATTTTAAGGATTATACATGGCTAACTACGAAAAAAAAAAATATTACTAAAACGGAGGAAAACTGATTCTTCTAAGTATAAAGCAGATAGTACTAGAAATGATAACCAGAATCAGGGATGGCAAGCAGTGTGACGTCACGTTAAGAAGAAAAGGGCACACTATAATACCAAGGAAACATCTGGCTCTAATAGGATGGATATATGGAGACACCCTTCAACAATGGATTAGCTCCTTTAGCTAAATACTTTTAAGACGTTTATTCTCCAGTTCATACATATTACTCCAATTTTTGGGAGGGACCATAGAGGGGTATGGGAGAGGGATATTTTAACAGGAAAGAGATCATCCTTATGGACACAAAATCAGAGGAGAGAGTGCAGGGCGGGAACGTGATTTCTGAAAAAGAGGAAGGTTTAGATTACGGAATTTATCATTTGAGATGTGCCATCTTGGAGAAAGATACATTAAAAGCCATGGATCAGAGGTTGTAAATCCAAGGAATTATGTAATACATTTCAAACATATATAAATAATGTACATAAATGTATTAATTCCTTTCCCAATAGTCTAATGGGAATGAGTGTTATGCCGCGTACACACGATCAAACAATCGGGTAGAAAAGTCCGGCAAACTCAAGTCCACCGGACAATCCCCCTGTGTGTAGCCTCCGGCATACTTTTTTGACCCGAAAGTACGGCGGACTTAGAAAGTAGTTTTGCACTCCAATCTTCCCGCTGGACTTGCATTTCGGTGGACAATCCGGCCGTGCGTATGCCAGTCCGCCGTACTTTTGAAATGAACGGACTTTTCCCACCCGGAGAAAAGTCCGCTCATTTCGAGCGGGCCTCCAGGTAGGCGGGGCCCGCGAAGGAGACGTTGCTGGCCCCGCCACCTGGACTTAAAGGGGAACCCCAACGCCAAAAAAAATCGGCGTGGGGGTTCCCCCCAGGTCCACATCAGACCCTTGTCCGATCACGCTACCCGGCCAGCCAGGAAAGGGGGGACGAGCGAGTGGCCCCCCCTCCTGAGCCATACCAGGCCGCGTGCCCTCAACATGGGGGTACCTTGGGGAAGGGGGGCCGCGCGGCCCCCCACCCCAAAGCACCTTGTCCCCATGTTGATGAGGACAAGGGCCTCTTCCCGACAACCCTGGCCGTTGGTTGTCGGGGTCTGCGGGCGGGGGGGCTTATCGGAATCCGGAAGCCCCCTTTAATAAGGGGGCCCCCGTATACCGGCCCCCCACCCTATGTGAATGAGTATGGGGTACAATGTACCCCTACCCATTCACCTGTGAAAAAAAGTACAAAAAAAACACAACACAGGGTACAAATAGTTTATTGCACAGCTTCCGTCTTCGGGGGTTTTCTCGCCGGACTCTCAGCTTTCTTCCTCACCGTCGGTCTCTTCTTCCGACTTCGGGGGTCTTGTCCCCCTCTTCTGGGGTTTTGTCCCCCTCTTCGGTTCTTCTGCCGGGCCACCGCGCCTTCTTATAGCTCTTTTACAGGCGGTGGCCCGGTCTTCTGTCGCCACTGTCGCCGCCGCATCCTGGCCTTCTGTTCTTCTCTTCTTCTCTTCAGATGTTGACTCGACGCATCCTTCGCTCACAATGGCTCCAACGCGATGCGCGGCGACTTATATAGGGGCATCACCGAATGATGTCCCCGCCTATTATGATATCACAGTCCCAGAGGATGCTGGGACTGTGACACCATAATGGACGGGGACATCATCCGGTGATGTCCCTATATAAGTCGCCGCGCATCGCGTCGGAGCCATTGTGTTAGCGAAGTATGCGACAAGTCAACATCTGAAGAGAAGAAGAGAAGAACAGAAGGTCAGAAGGCGGTGGCAGCAGTGGCGGCGGCGACGACAGCGGCGACAGAAGACTGGGCCACCGCCTGTAAAAGAGCTATAAGAAGGCGTGGCCCGGCAGAAGAACCGAAGAGGGGGACAAGACCCCAGAGCTAAGTGGATTATGGAACAAGTTTCTGTTAATGCAGTATTAAACCCAAAACAAAAAATGTAGCATATTGCAGCCTATCAATCATTTAATGTAGTGCCTGTATTAGTTTTCTTTTTTAAGACTTTCCTCCGTTTGTTTTCTCCTGGTGATCTGGCCAGTAACACAATTCCTGTATTATACAGACACCATTCTGGGTGAATGAGCACAGGAGGCAAATTTGGACAGCAACATTGTCAGCCTGGGGGAAGGAGAGTGTAAAATGTGCTAGTAGATTCCTGCTAACACTTTATAATCAGTTACACTAGTATTCAGTAATTGCTTTGATCTTCATTTTAAACATTAGCAAAAATTCTGGAACAATATCAATTTGACCAGGAAGTCCACTCTGTTCCCCCTACGAGACCCAAAATGTTTTGAATAGGGTGGGCTTTTTCTGTGGGAGTAGGCAATACAATTTCAATTCTAGATGCAGTGGGCAGGAATATGAGATTGTCAAATGTATTTGCCTGGACTATACCAATGCTACATACCTTATCAAATGTCTATGTGCCAATCAGTATAGCATTAAATCCCAAAGTCGTTCAATACACTTAAGAGGGATCGTTGAAATTCTGTGAGATAGAAAGACTGTGAAACATTGTAGAAGCTGTAATCTAACAAACAAAAATTCTCATTCCTGCATTTTTTCATTTATGAATTGGAAACTTTGAAACCAGGGGGTCTCAATGTGCCACTAGAGTTAAAATGTTTCATCAGTAAATATTGCATTAGTAACTACTGTAACTACTATATACAGTGCCTTGGAAAAGTGTTCCTACCTCTTGAAATTCTCCACATTTTGTCATTTTACAACTAAAAACATAAATTTATTTTATTGGGATTGTATGTCATAGACCAACACAAAGTGACACATAATTGTGAAGTGTAAGGAAAATGATAAAATGTTTTCCAATTTTTTTTACAAATAAATATGTGAAAAGTGTGTTTGTATTCAGCCCCCCTGAATCAATGCTTTGTAGAACCACCTTCTTTTTGGAGATGTCTCTACCAGCTTTGCACATCTAGAGAGTGACATTTTTGCCCATTCTTTTTTTCAAAATAGCTCAAGCTCTGTCAGATTGGAAAGAGTGTCTGTGAACAGCAATTTTCAAGTCTTGCCACAGATTCTCTTTTTTTTTAAACGTTATTCTTTATTCTTTATCTTTTAAATACTTTAACAGTACAGCTAATAAAATACCAAGTGAGCATTATTTTATCTAAACAATAAGATTAATAAGTAAGCATGGATGGGGGGCATATATACAAGAACAGAGTAAGAAGAGAAAAAAATAAAGCAGGAAGCCATGGGGGCACAGATTCTCAATTGCATTTAGGTCTGGACTTTGACTGGGCCATTCTAACACATGAATATGCTTTGATCTAAACCTTTCCATTGTAGCTCTGGCTGTATGATTAGAGTCGTTGTCTGGCTGGAAGGCCCAGTCTCAAGTCTTTTGCAGATTCTAACAGGTTTTCTTCTACGATTGTCCTGTATTTTGCTCTATCCATCTTCCCATCAACTCTGACCAGCTTCCCGTCCCTGCTGAAGAAAAGCATTCCCATAACATTATGCTGCCACCACCATGTTTCACGGTGGGGATGGTGTGTTCAGGGTGATGTGCAGTGTTCGTTTTCTACCACACATAGCGTTTTGCTTTTAGGCCAAAAAGTTAAATTTTGGTCTCATATGACCAGAGCACTTCCTTCCATATGTTTGCTGTGTCCCCTGCATGGTTTCTCGCAATCTACAAATGGGACTTATGGCCTTCTTTCAACAATGGTGTTCTTCTTGCCACTCTTCCATAAAGGCCAGATTTGTGGAGTGCACGACTAATAGTTGTCCTCTGGACATATTCTCCCACCTGAACTGTGAATTTCTGCTGCTCCTCCAGTTACCATGGGCCTCTTGGCTGCGTCTCTGATTAATGCTCTACTTGCTTGCCCTCTCAGTTTATGTGGACAGCTATGTCTTGGTAGGTTTCTAGTTGTGCCATACTCTTTCCATTTTGGGATGATGGATTGAACAGTGCTCCGTGAGATGTTCAAAGCTTGGGATATTTTTTACAACCTAACCCTGCTTCAAACTTCTCTACAACCTTATCCCTGACCTATTTGTTGTGTTCCTTGGCCTTCATGATGCTCTTTGTTCATTAAGGTTCTCTAACAAACCTCTGAGGGCTTCACAGATCAGCTATCTACTAATTAGGTGACTTCTGAAGGCAAATGGTTCCACTAGATTTTAGTTAGGGGTATCAGAGTAAAGGGGACTGAACTTCAAATATTTATTTGTAAAACATTTGGAATACCATAATTCACAATTATTTGCCACTTTGTGTCTATAATATAAAATCCAATCAAATACATTTACGATTTGGTTGTAACATGTTCAAATGTAAATTTTCAAGGGGTATGAATAGTTTTTCAAGGCCCTGTATGGCTCTATATCGTCTATATATATTTGAATTGTCCTTTTGTATTTATGATCACTTTATATATGAATGATTATGCAGTTTTGTCTAGTAACTTGTAACACAAAGATCAAAATATGGCTGCTGTTTAGGAGGTGCAATATCATAAGCAGGGGTTAGGGGCACCGATAAGTGCTAGGTGATGTATTTTTGGATCCAGACCCTGTTTTTTGGAGAAATTGACAATAGATGTTCACTAATATCCCCTTTTATGGGAAGTCTCCCTTCAGTACAATCCCAGAGTGTTGAGGGTTAAATTGTTTGTATGTAATGCACAGTGCTTGTGACATCAGACGCTCCTAACAAGTATATTACGTAGAAGCGCGCTGAGCGGTGATATTATCACACATCTATAAACAAAGTCCTGCCCTAGGCAGTGCATTAACTATAAACCTATATAAAAAGCATTCATGTGCTAATTCAATGATCAAGTAAAAAAGTGAAGTCCAAAATTCTTCCTTAAAATAAATGCAAAAAGTGATAAGCTGGAAACCTTCACTTCTTAAAGGCAAGCCACCACCAAAAGGAATTGGATGTATGCTTACCGTGGGGTGGGCACCCTTCTAACTAAATAAAAAAAAGAGGAAAATAAATTATTTGGGACTTTGAATGAGGTAATAGGGGCCGTTCACATCCCCTTCTCCATCCCGATTCAATATTTAAAGAAAAAAAGAGAAAAAGGCAGGACTTTACATGAGGCACACGGGAGCAGAAGCATAAAATTTGATAAAAAAATGGTTTTAATAAATTCAAATAGTCATATATTTACATGTTATTGCACATAGCTATACATTAGTATTTTCTATTTCATCAAGATATACATTCCAACAAGGACTTAATAGCAAATACATGAAGAACTAGATATTTAGTAAAAACAAATTATATGTAAGTACTTGACACATTAAAGTGTCACTTAAGGAAAAAAGCAAAAACATGGGGAAAAAAGTCAAGAAGTAACGTCCATGCTTTGTTGAAAACTGTATACACAAAACGTCAGTTGAAGGCTCTACGCGTTTTGCGACCTTATAGCCACTCGTCAGGAGAAAAAAACGTAATGGTAACCTATGAGTAGAATAAACAACCATATTTTAAATCGTCAGGGAAAAAGTGGACAAATGTACAACATGAAAAACCCCCCACATACAGTGGTGTGAAAAAGTGTTTGCCCCCTTCCTCATTTCCTGTTCCTTTGCATGTTTGTCACACTTAAGTGTTTCGGAACATCAAACCAATTTAAACAATAGTCAAGGACAACACAAGTAAACACAAAATGCAATTTGTAAATGAAGGTGTTTATTATTAAAGGTGAAAAAAAATCCAAACCATCATGGCCCTGTGTGAAAAAGTGATTGCCCCCTAAACCTAATAACTGGTTGGGCCACCCTTAGCAGCAACAACTGCAACCAAGCGTTTGCGATAACGTGCAATGAGGCTTTTACAGCGTCCTGGAGGAATTTTGGCCCACTCATCTTTGCAGAATTGTCCTAATTCAGTTACATTAGAGGGTTTTCGAGCATGAACGGCCTTTTTAAGGTCATACCACAACATCTCAATAGGATTCAGGTCAGGACTTTGGCTAGGCCACTCCAAAGTCTTCATTTTGTTTTTCTTCAGCCATTCGGTGGTGGACTTGCTGGTGTGTTTAGGATCATTGTCCTGCTGCAGAACCCAAGTTCGTTTCAGCTTGAGTACATGAACAGATGGTCGGACATTCTCCTTCAGGATCTCTTGGTAGACAGCAGAATTCATAGTTCCTTTTATCACGGCAAGTCTTCCAGGTCCTGAAGCAGCAAAACAGCCCCAGACCATCACACTACCACCACCATATTTTACTGTTGGTATAATGTTCTTTTTATGAAATGCAGTGTTCCTTCTACGCCAGATATACTTGGACACACACCTTCCAAAGAGTTCCACTTTTGTCTCATCGGTCCACAGAATGTTGTCCCAAAAGTCTTGGGGATCATCAAGATGTGTTGTGGAGAAATTGAGACGAGCTTTGATGTTCTTTTTGCTCAGCAGTGATTTTCTCCTTGGAACTCTGCCATGCAGGCCATTTTTACCCAGTCTTTTCCTGATGGTGGAGGCATGAACGCTGACCTTAACTGAGGCAAGTGAGGCCTGCAGTTCCTTGGACGTTGTTGTGGGGTCTTTTGTGACCTCTTGGATGAGTCGTCGCTGCGCTCTTGGGGTAATTTTGGGCGGCCGGCCACTCCTGGGAAGGTTCACCACTGTTCCACGTCTTCCCCATTTGTGGATAATGGCTCTCACTGTGGTTCGCTGGATTCCCAAAGCTTTGGAAATGGCTTTATAACCCTTTCCAGACTGATAGATCTCAATTACTTTCTTTCTCAATTGTTCCTGAATTTCTTTGGGTCTCGGCATGATGTGTAGCTTTTAAGGATCTTCTGGTGGACCTTACTGTGTCAAGCAGCTCCTATTTAAGTGATGCCTTGATTGTGAACAGGTGTGGCAATAATCAGGCCTGGGTGTGGCTAGAGAAATTGAACTCAGGTGTGGACAACCACAGTTATAGTATGTTTTAACAAGGGGGGCAATCACTTTTTCACACAGGGCCATGATGGTTTGGATTTTTTTTCACCTTTAATAATAAACACCTTCATTTACAAATTGCATTTTGTGTTTACTTGTGTTGTCCTTGACTATTGTTTAAATTGGTTTGATGTTCCGAAACACTTAAGTGTGACAAACATGCAAAGGAACAGGAAATGAGGAAGGGGGCAAACACTTTTTCACACCACTGTATGTACATTTGACCCACAGACGTGCACGTATATCTGCACAAAGACCCTTCTAACTAAAGAAAGGTCAAACAGGCGTTTTGTTATATGGCTCCCCATGCGATCAACATCCTTTGAGCAGCTTTAAATGGAGTCCAAGTAATTCCCCATAATCGGAAAAACACTAAATAGTAACACTAAATAGTAGAAAACCTTTTTAAAACTGTATTTATTGCATTAAAACTTCACTTGCATTGAAAAAAAAGAAATGTGCATATCACAATACATTCTTAACTGGTTACCATGGCGTTTACCGTCACTTCCGGATGAGGCCATAACACAAGCATCTCGCTCCACAGTGTTTTTGTCACGCGCACTGTGTCATTTAGTTTAGTTGTGGGTCCCCGCCACACGGAAGGCATACATATGACTCTTTTTGAGGAGGTCTATTAGTGATTATATTGATCTCTCCTGCATTTATCTGTGTTAATATACATTATACATTACATGCACTTTTAACATGTGAGCAGGAATCTTCATTTTTATTTTAATTTGTTAAAAAAATATTACACTATGGGAATGAATTTTGCCTTATGGGTATTCCTCTGGATAAATCTGAACTGTGGTGGATCAGTAAAGATTTCCAGTATATGGATGGATGATTGATGTGCACACTGACCTGCGTATAATAGGGAGGTCACATTTACTGGGTACCCCTCTGACCATTATAATTTTTTGTGGATCAAAGGAGTCTTCCATTGTATGGATAGATGATAAATGCGCATACGGACCTGCCTATAATTTGAGGGCTCACAACTACCGTCTAGGTCAGTGATGGCGAACCTTGGCACCCCAGATGTTTTGGAACTACATTTCCCATGATGCTCGGCTACACTGCAGAGTGCATGAGCATCATGGGAAATGTAGTTCCAAAACAGCCGGAGTGCCAAGGTTTGCCATCACTGGTCTAGGTGGTGGTCATCACTTTGGACACTGAGAAGAGGGTTACGACTTTGTTTTTCAAACTTTTTGATGTGGGGATGATTTTTGGATGCTTCATATCTGATATATTTTGTGATTATTCCTTCGTGCAACAGTTTTAGTAAGTGTTGCTTTTCATGATTTTGTGTGGTTAGTATGTGATAATTTGAGTAGATTCTGCACAGAGATTTAAACATTAAAAGTGTGGCATGTTTTGAGTGTATTTAACACTTAGGCCGCGTACACACGGGCGGACTGTTCGCCCAACCTTGTCCGCTGAACAGTGTTTGGGCGGACAGTCCGCTCGTGTGTGGGCTTTCAGCGGACAGTTTCAGCGGACAGTTGGACGGACAAAGTCTTTCGGAAATTCCGAAAAACTGTCCGCTGAAACTGTGTTTGAGCGAACAGTCCGCCCGTGTGTGGGCCTGTCCGCTGTACTTTCGAAATGAGCGGACTGTTCCCGCTCGGAAAGTCCGCCCATTTCGAGCGCGTGTACAGGTAGGCGGGGCCCGCGAAGGAGACGTCGCAGGCTCCGCCGCCTGGAATGGGCTTAAAGGGGAACCCCAACGCCGAAAAAAATCGGCGTGGGGGTTCCCCCAAAGTCCACACCAGACCCTTGTCCGAGCACGCTACCCGGCCGGCCAGGAAAGGGGGGCGAGCGAGCGCGCCCCCCCTCCTGAGCCGTACCAGGCCGCGTGCCCTCAACATGGGGGGTGCCTTGGGGAAGGGGGGGCCGTGCGGCCCCCCCACCCCAAAGCACCTTGTCCCCATGTTGATGAGGACAAGGGCCTCTTCCCGACAACCCTGGCCGTTGGTTGTCGGGGTCTGCGGGCGGGGGGCTTATCGGAATCCGGGAGCCCCCTTTAAGAAGGGGGCCCCCGGATACCGGCCCCCCACCCTATGTGAATGAGTATAGGGTACAATGTACCCCTACCCATTCACCTGTGAAATAAAGTACAAAAAAAAACACAACACAGGGGAAAAAATATTTTATTGCACAGCTCCGGGGGTCTTCCGTCTTCGGGGGTCTTCTCGCCGGACTCCTCCGCTATGTGTGTGTAGCTCTTTTACTAGCGGAGGAGTCCGGCTTTCTTCCTCCCCGCCGCCGGCCTCTTCTCCCGACTTCGGGGGTCTTGTCCCCCTCTTCGGTTCTTCTGCCGGGCCACCGCGCCTTCTTGTAGCTCTTTTACAGGCGGTGGCCCGGTCTTCTGTCGCCGCTGCCTTCCGTTCTTCTGTCGCCGCCTTCGGTTCTTCTGCCGGGCCACCGCGCCTTCTTGTAGCTCTTTTACAGGCGGTGGCCCGGTCTTCTGTCGCCGCTGTCGCTGTCGCCGTCGCCGCCTTCCGTTCTTGTTCTTCTTCTTGTTCTTCTTCTTCTTCTCCAGGCGATGTTGACACGTCGCTCCCTCCGGCCGGAATGCCAGAGCCGCGCTGTGCGGTCACTTATATAGTGACAATGGGGCGGGGTCACATGGTATATGTCACATGGATTGGTCACATGGGTTGATGTCACATGGGGACTATGACATCGTAAGGGGGCGGGGTCACCATGTGACCAACCCATGTGACATATACCATGTGACCCCGCCCCATTGTCACTATATAAGTGGCAGCGGAGCGTGTCCCTGGCATTCCGGCCGGAGGGAGCGACGTGTCAACATCGCCTGGAGAAGAAGAAGAAGAACAAGAAGAAGAACAAGAACGGAAGGCGGCGACAGCGACAGCGGCGACAGAAGGCCGGGCCACCGCCTGTAAAAGAGCTACAAGAAGGCGCGGTGGCCCGGCAGAAGAACCGAAGAGGGGGACAAGACCCCCGAAGTCGGGAGAAGAGGCCGGCGGCGGGGAGGAAGAAAGCCGGACTCCTCCGCTAGTAAAAGAGCTACACACACATAGCGGAGGAGTCCGGCGAGAAGACCCCCGAAGACGGAAGACCCCCGAAGCTGTGCAATAAAATATTTTTTCCCCTGTGTTGTGTTTTTTTTTGTACTTTATTTCACAGGTGAATGGGTAGGGGTACATTGTACCCCATACTCATTCAGATAGGGTGGGGGGCCGGTATCCGGGGGCCCCCTTCTTAAAGGGGGCTCCCGGATTCCGATAAGCCCCCCGCCCGCAGACCCCGACAACCAACGGCCAGGGTTGTCGGGAAGAGGCCCTTGTCCTCATCAACATGGGGACAAGGTGCTTTGGGGTGGGGGGGCCGCGCGGCCCCCCCTTCCCCAAGGCACCCCCCCATGTTGAGGGCACGCGGCCTGGTACGGCTCAGGAGGGGGGGCGCGCTCGCTCGCCCCCCTTTCCTGGCCGGCCGGGTAGCGTGCTCGGACAAGGGTCTGGTGTGGACTTTGGGGGAACCCCCACGCCGATTTTTTTCGGCGTTGGGGTTCCCCTTTAAGCCCATTCCAGGCGGCGGAGCCCGCGACGTCTCCTTCGCGGGCCCCGCCTACCTGTACACGCGCTCGAAATGGGCGGATTTGCCTCCGCCTTACGTGGGCGAGTCCGTTCATTTCAAAAGTTGAGCGGACTGTTTGGCAAACAGTTCGTTGAAACAGTCCGCTCGTGTGTGGGCAAGTCCGCTCATGCAAATTTTGAGCGGACTGTTTGCCGAAACTGTTTGACGAACAAGGTTGGGCAAACAGTCCGCGCGTGTGTACGCGGCCTTAGTTCTGCTTTAAAGAAAAATTAGCCTCTGTAAGTACCATTCCAGTGGCCCCAAAGAAGTCTGTCCAGTATTATAATCTTCTTTAGTACCATCTCTACACAGTACTGATAGTTATAATGTTGATCAACCATTTGGCACCCTTATAATTGTCAGTTTTCGTTATGAGAAAATAAAATTGTGTGCTAGTTTGCAGAACATGTTTTAAATGTATCTTTAACATCAGCCTTGGATCGCCTATTGGCTTCCCAGAATATGTCAATAAACAGTTTACTATTCATCCAGCAAATCTTCTAATCCAAATATTCAACATCCTCCCAGATGTGTATATAAATATAGTTCCAATGTTCAGCTTAAAATTATATTGGCTAAATGAGT
This sequence comes from Lithobates pipiens, assembly GCF_037356315.1. NCBI lineage: Eukaryota > Metazoa > Chordata > Amphibia > Anura > Ranidae > Lithobates > Lithobates pipiens. The sequence goes on along the minus strand of NW_027507903.1, from coordinate 260,617,047 downwards.
TAATGTTTCTTTTATAATGTAATTATAAAAATAAAAAAGGTGGCTAAGCTACATTTTCCTAAGTAGTTTTAACCCCAATAACTATACCCTTTATAACAATATATGGTTACATTATCAAACTAATAGCTAAACTCCATTCAGCTATAAAAGACCAGTTAATGCAAATATATATTTATTAAAAAATATTAAATTATTTCTAAATGCAAATAGTGTAAATTCCAGAATCAGCCCTCATATCAGCCTTTTATAAGGCCATGTGCAATAGAATTATTTAAAGAAAAGGGGAAATTGAGAAAAGGGACTGGAGGGTAACCAACCCCCGGGACTTTTACAACGGCACCAAATATATTCAATCAATAAATAAAATCAATGACATTTTTATTTTAGTGTACAAAAAGCATTTTTCGAACAATTACATCCATTTACATATAAAATAAAAGATGCAGGTATACAAAAGTTGGTATGTAAGCCTACAAGGCTTCATAAGTTACCACATTTATATACGATTTAAACTGCATTGTTTCTTTCCTACATGTTTCGCTCTTCAGAGCTTCCTCAGGACAATTGCAGAATACAGCAATCAGTAGAAAACTGAAATTATACAAACAAATCATTTGTTTAGAGATACAAATACATGGGTAGTTCTGTACACATACAACCCCCTAGGGGTACAAGAGGTGTTTTGCCCATATAGGCTGACACATCTAATTGAGTAAATCTGGTGGTAGGGTTCATTCATGTCCAACATATTAGTTGGAGAGGAATGAAGCCCCCACCCTTAGAGTATTGAAACACAAGGGCATAGTTTTCATATCAATATTAAGTAACCTATTAGTTCTCCAAAAGGGAACAACCAGACCATTCATATGGATGGTATCCCAAGATTGAATACATAAGGTATGAAATATAGTTCTCCTTTGTGGAGATTGCAGATAGGGTCACAATGAAAATAACATATGTGACAAAAACAAATAATACAATACAAAAAAATACAATACAAAAAAAAAAGAAGATATTGAAGAGGTTAGATTCATCACCACATTTAACGAACAACATTTGCAAATTAAAGGAATCCTTCAGAGATATTGGTATCTCTTGAAGGGGGATTCCCTCCTAGCAAAACATCTCCCGGAATATCCGGGTATTACGTATAGGAGATCACGATCTTTGAAGGATTCTCTAGTACAAAGTCATTTTTCCCCTCCCATAAAGGTGGGTCTTAAACAAACAGGATGTACCCCGTGCCACAAATGTGGTTTTTGCAGATATCTACATGCGTCGAGATCCATACGTCTGCCAAATGGTCGTTTATTTAAACCCAAATTTGCTGTGACCTGTCAATCAGTGGGGGTGGTGTACATTATGGTCTGTCAATGCAATGCTTTCTCTTGGGAAGACAAAGCGTCCCTTCTTCCACCGCATCAGGGACCATGTGTCCCTGGTGCGGGGGAAGAAGATGGAAACTCCAATCAGCCGACATTTTGGTTTATATCATCAGTTCAACGATAGTCTCATGCACTTCTTCCCTTTGGAATATGTTCCTCCGGGAGATAGAGGGGGGGATTACAATCATACTCTCTTACAACGAGAGACTCGATGGATATTTAATTTGGAGGCTACCCGATCTCCGGGACTTAATGATGCAATTAGTTTCAAACCTTTTCTTTAAATAAAAGAAGGAAGGGAGGGTTGTTTTGTTAAAAGATTCGCCTTTTTTTTTTTTTACTCCTTGGTATATTGCAGTAATAAATGATTGCATTTTATCAAATAGGCAACACATTGTCGCGGATGTCTGATGGCTCGCGGACTGTGGTGAGAGCTCCATACCTGAAAGGGACCCTCCAAGTGCTCCTTGCCCTCCCTGGGTCTGTACGGGCACCCCGGGGCGGGTCTGACCTATAACCCTTTCCAACCAGTTAGGGGTTCGATCAGCCCGCCCCGTTTCTAAATGTGAGGTCCCCTTCCTTTTTTGCCTGTCTGTTGCAAACAATTCTTTTTTCCATCTTTGAAATCAGGGATGCATGGTGATTGACATTTATGTCGGCCCATCTTCATCTCTGTTTATTTGCACTTTGATCTATCTGATAGTAAGATCAGGGCATTTTGCCCTTAGCCATTATGGCCGCCTGTCTCTGACCGAATGTCAGGTTCCTACCAGAGTACAGGCATAGATGGATCATCACTGGCAAATCTCCTGACTTTGGCCAGAATCCAATATGGCCGACGCGCTATACGGACGTAATTCACGTCCTTTGCGCATGCGCATTCGCCATCTAGACGCGCACGAAGGAGATCCTCCCAGATAGGTGTGTCCGCAGCCCGGCGGTGACGTCAGACGCCGCCGGGCTGGAAGCACGAGTTATAACGCGGGTCCTGGTCAGAGTCATTCAAACAAGCGATGGAAGCTGACATGTGGAGCTGCTGCACGGATGAAAAAGCACTCAAATCTTTTTGATTACATCATACTACCATATTCAACAGGTAGGAATGAAATGGCTCTGATGGGACTAGACGGATGACCCTGAAGTCCAAGTCTAGAGTTACGCATTCTATACTCTTGAGATGTTTATACAACATTGATGGGGACATGGTTTTTCTTCTTAGGCCGCGTACACACGCGGGGACTGTTCGCCCAACTTTGTCCGCTGAACAGTGTTTCGGCGGACAGTCCGCCCGTGTGTGGGCTTTCAGCGGACAGTTTCAGCGAACAGTTTGCTGAACAAGGTTTTTCGGAATTTCCGAAAAACTGTCCGCTGAAACTTGGTTTCAGCGAACAGTCCCCTCGTGTGTAGGCTTGTTCGTCAAACTAAGTTCCGCGCATGCTCAGAAAGGATTTACACGCCGAAAGTTGTAATGCAGTGTATAGGACGTTGTATTTTCCGTCCCGTCGTACGTGCCGTTCACGTCATCGCGCACGGTTTCAGCAAACTGTTCGTTCGTCGTGTGTGGGCAAGTCCGTCCATGCTAATTTTGAGCGGACTGTTTGCTGAAACTGTTTGATGGACAAAGTTGAGTGAACAGTCCCCGCGTGTGTACGCGGCCTTACTCTTTTCTTTTAGAGACCAGCACAGAGAGATCTCTTGTGTTCAGAATTTATACCTTGCTTAATCTCTATCTGACAACACATGGGGATCATGGGTACCGGGTATGCCTAACTGGTTCTAGTTCAGCCACTTTCTTGGTTCCACCAGGTATGTTTTACAGTGTTGATTGTGCCATTTTGCCATTTTATTGAAGTGGCCTACATATATTACATATATGTTTCTCGTGCTTCTGCAGATCCCTGGGGGGAGTAATTGGGGGATCCTTAAGGGTGCTCTCGCCGCGATCCGCCTGCTTGATGATAAAAAAGACAGTTTGTCCTCGTTTAAGCACTAATAGATGCATATAACATTTGAAAACTACGATAGACAATTATATTAACTTACCAGATATATGGGGTAAGATGTTTTTCTTGTTCTTGTTTGTTTTATTCTCTTATTTTCATTGTAATATTTTGTTTACCTTTATTTTTCACTTTTTTTTTTTTGTATTGTATTTTGTATTGTATTTTTTTGTATTGTATTATTTGTTTTTGTCACATATGTTATTTTCATTGTGACCCTATCTGCAATCTCCACAAAGGAGAACTATATTTCATACCTTATGTATTCAATCTTGGGATACCATCCATATGAATGGTCTGGTTGTTCCCTTTTGGAGAACTAATAGGTTACTTAATATTGATATGCAAACTATGCCCTTGTGTTTCAATACTCTAAGGGTGGGGGCTTCATTCCTCTCCAACTAATATGTTGGACATGAATGAACCCTACCACCAGATTTACTCAATTAGATGTGTCAGCCTATATGGGCAAAACACCTCTTGTACCCCTAGGGGGTTGTATGTGTACAGAACTACCCATGTATTTGTATCTCTAAACAAATGATTTGTTTGTATAATTTCAGTTTTCTACTGATTGCTGTATTCTGCAATTGTCCTGAGGAAGCTCTGAAGAGCGAAACATGTAGGAAAGAACCAATGCAGTTTAAATCGTATATAAATGTGGTAACTTATGGAGCCTTGTAGGCTTACATACCAACTTTTGTATACCCGCATCTTTTCTTTTATATGTAAATGGATGTAATTGTTCGAAAAATGCTTTTTGTACACTAAAATAAAAATTTCATTGATTTTATTTATTGATTGAATATATTTGGTACCGTTGTAAAAGTCCCGGGGGTTGGTTACCCTCCAGTCCCTTTTCTCAATTTCCCCTTTTCTTTAAATAATCCTTAACTGGGATGTGGCACTTTTCTATGATTTAGATGAATATGACCATTAGCCTTGTCCTATATATATCCTCTGTCCTTGTGCAATAGAAGCCAATCAGGTGTGCTGCTTGCAAAGAACCTGCTTTCAGGATAAAGCTTATCAGTTTACTGCTACTCTGCTTCCTAAAAACCACAGTAGAGAAAATTCAAGTTACCAGCCTGGATTTACTGTCAGGCAGGGCTGTGTATATCTTAAAGAGGAAGTAAACCCTGATGGGTTTACTTCCTCTTTGTCTCCCTGCAAAGGTTAAGCATTATGGGCTACTATGCATCGCATAGTAGCCCATTATGTGTCACTTACCTGACACAGGAGCCAGTGATGTCACCGCTGTCCCCTGTAGTCCAGAGCATCCATCTTCTTCCTGGTATCGCTGCTCCGGCGCTGTGTGCGCACAGGAGCCGCCACTAACGGCATATCGCCGTTAGCAGCGGCATGCCGCTAACGGCGATAGAGCGCCTGCGTGGCGCTGTCTACGGTGCATGTGCTGTAGACAGCTGTCACTGTCTTTTAGTAAATATCTCCTAAACCGTGTAGGTGTAGGAGATATTTCTTGGACCTACAGGTAAGCCTTAATCTAGGCTTACCTGTAGGTCAAAGTGCTTTGTAAGGGTTTACAACCACTTTAAGCCACGTACACACAATCTGATTTTCCGACGGGAAATGTGTGATGAAAGGCTGTTGGTGGAAAATCAGACCATTTGTATGCTCCATCGCACAATTGTTGTCAGATTTTCTGCAGACAAATGTTGGATGGCAGGCTTTAAAATTTTCCTTGGACAAATGTCTGTTGTCGCATTTTCCAAGCATGTGTACACAAGTCCATCAGACAAAAGTCCAAAGTATAAACACGCATGCTCGGAAGCAAGGACAAGCCAGAAGCAGTCAGTCTTGTAAACTCACATAGTGGAGAATTAACATTTGTGATGTGGAAAATTATGAAATGTCGAAATGCAGCGCACATTCTTTTCTTCTTTAATGGGATAATAATGAAGCTGCTTTGCTGGTGATATTATTATTGCAAATTTTCAAAGACTTTTTCTAGATATCAAGAATAATATTATTATGCCTGTTATTTATTTTTATTTTTTATGGTGCGTGTTACCACAACACCATTATCCTGTATTTCTTAAGATCAAAGATACAACTATGTTGGCATCCCTTCTTAATTTTACATTGTATTTTTTTGTAACTGCCTACTCCCAAACTGTCATTTGAAATAAAACACATAGCCAAGTATTATTCTCCACAATTTTTTTTATTGTGCATTAAAAAAAGAAACAATTACCATTAGATTGGATATCTGCCAATAGAACTTAACTAAAAGTGCATTCTATGCATCCAAAAATATAGAAAATATACCAAATCAAATAATTATTCAACCAAAAAATAAAATAAAAGCTTCATGCATGTGTCCTGCTTCTTAATATAGGGGGTCAACAATGCCAAGAGTTGGTGAAAGCAGGGGTCCGTCATCTGAAGATAATTCCAAAAATCATGTGGATTATTCTCCTGGAGCTCCTGTGGCAAAGGCATATGACATAATTGGTCACGATTAAAAAAAGCAACCAATTTTCGGTCCAAGACATTCTCCTCCTCCTGTCCCTGGACTGGACTTGGGTCAAAGCAATAACTCCAAGGCCAATAATAAATAACATGATATCTCCTCCGATTTCGCAACATGGCTGGTTGACGAATGGCCATGCAGAAACGAACTTAAAAATGTGCGACACGAAAAGAGCGAATCAACACTCAGCAAACTTCTACTAACACAAAATTAGCAGAAGGAGCACAAAGGGTGGTGCCTGACAATTGAACTTCCTCTTTTTCGGCTCATAGTACATCTAGTATGTCACTACGTTCGTGTTTGTTGGCCGACAATTGTGTACCGTTTGTTAGCAAGACAAAATCCAAGTACACGCCTTCGGAAAAAAGTCTGAGGTTTTGTCTGTGGAAAATCCGATTGTGTGTATGTAGATTTAGAGTTGGATAGCCAAAAATACAAATCCTTTGACAGGCCATATGTATGTATATTAGACTGTTTGCCTGGAGTTCATACTTACAGTGATTCAAAACCTTTCTTAAAAAATAAATTAATAAATAGATGAACATGTCATACTTATCTACCCCCCCCCCCCCCCTCTTTGGCAAGTGCCCCCACCAAGCAGGCCCAATCCTGAGCCAGGCTACCACTTTAAAATAATCTTCAACTCAAAAAGGTGAAGCTACTATAGGGAAAATCTAGAAATGTTTATTGTTACTAAGGAAAATCCTGAAAAATGTATCTTTTGCTTGGAATTCCTCCTAAAATATAGCAGTGTACATTGTGTGCCTAGACAACCCTGTGCCTACAATCTGATTTATGTTTGTCTGCAATATGAGATCTAGGCCACTGCTGCCTGTGCTCACTAATCTCATGTGATTTGGAGTGAATTTTGGTGATGTGACTGCCGTGCACTGTTTCCCTTGTTGGAGAGTAAGCTGTACCTGGTGGCCTGTAGTACATGGATCTGCCGTGATTATTCCTCATACAAACAGTCTTTAGGCCATCTTTGTCATGAGGAAGCAAAGCCCTACCAACATTTTCATCACTACACAGAGACACGATGTAGAAAAAAGCTTACTGATGCTGGCCATACACTATGCGAAAATTCGCCCAGTTAATGGGCACAAAATCGAAACTGTTTGCGTTAGGTATATGTAAAAAAACAAACAAAAAATGAATTCAGTTATGTCCACTGAACAATTTATTGGTCATTACATGATGGCCTAGCGTTTGCTTTCACTGGTGAATGTTCGTTTTTCGAAAAAATGGGTTTGTGTCTGGCCAGCATTAAGTCTGTAATAGGGAAAAATCAGCTGTCAGGAGTACATCTTTGCATTTTTCCTGGTTATAGCTTCCACAGCTCAGGTGTAGCATAGATACACATTATAAAAGACAAATAAATGTTGTGAATAGTTACATAGTTATGTGAAAAATAGTAGGCGAAAAAAAGACACAAGCTCATCAAGTCCAATCTATGAATAATGGCTAATGGGGTAGTTATTCCTGCGCTGCCACTATTATGAGATAGATCGAGGAACTGCTGCGTTCACCGAGATGGATCAAACCAAATCCACTTAGTTATAACGTGAGGGTAGGTTTGTGTAGCGCTGTTCTGGTTTAAGGTATTACACGGGAGGGGATAGTTCCCTATCCTTAACCAATCTATGAATAGCTGCTTAGGAAGAGAGTAATGTACTGTTCATAAAGATAGTTATATAGTAGAGAGCAAATCTAAACCCACCTATTCCACTGCACTGCAAAATGCTGCATAAATACATACAGTACGTGTTTATTGTAGAATAGTGTATTTATGTTTGCTGCAGTACAGTTTAACAGACAGTGGCGTTCAATTTGCAATAATGCATAATTAATAAAAGCTGAGGTTTTCCTGCAGGGATTTCTATCACTGCCCATATTTTTACAGGACATGTTGCACCTCCACTAAATGTTACAAGTTCCACACAGCATTACTGAATGTTACATTTTCTGCATAACTATATAGAGAAAATGTCTTTACTGAGAATGTGGTACACCTGTCAACTAATCATCTTTTATATTTGTAATGTTCTGGTAATCATACAAAAAAAAAAAAAAAAAAAATCCATTGGAACGTTAAACTTTTGTAACTCGAAACATTTATCAGTGCATATGAACTGCTAATTTCTGGCCACATGCACCTGGCTCTACTGTGTGAATAACAAAGGAACTTGCTTCAGTTTCTGCAGCTGTCACTCCCTAAATTGAACTGACCCTGATCCTTGTTTTTTCTACAATGAAAACTGGAATCTGTTTCAGATTACCTGTGCTTGAATCTTGCCTGATTGTTTGACCTTTCCTTCATTTTTTTCTATGATCCTGACCCCACCTTGCCTAGTATTATATATTGTCTTTGTGATCTACAATATGCAGGCTATTTGTCTTCACCATCATTTAAGTGGGATGAGCCCTCTTTCTGTTTGTGCTTTTTATGATACGAACTAAAGCAAACCTGCGTTTGCCCATTCAAGCAATTAGTTCACTTTAATAGCAGCCCCACACCACTAAATTCAGCTGTCAGTAGTAGAAAACAAACGGATGTTCATTGGACATTGGACAGTGGAAGGCACTACTGTGAATACCCACGATCTCCAATGATATATATATACATGCTGTTACCTTACAGATGTAAGGTAAGAGGCCACCTTACATCATAGTGTGTCGCACAAAAGAAGGCAAGTCACTTTGCACTTTATGTTTACTTGCATAACCTTTTTTGCACAGAAGAAGACAAGTCAGGCCGCGTACACACGCGCGGACTGTTCGCCCAACTTTGTCCGTCCAACAGTTTCGGCAAACAGTCCGCTCAAACTTAGCATGGACGGACATGGCCACACACGACGGACGAACAGTTTGCTGAAACCGTGCGCGATGACGTTTCGGCACGCACGACGGATCGAAAATTTCGACGTCCAATACACTGCAATGCAACCTTCCGACGTGGAAATCCTTTCTGAGCATGCGCGAGACTTAGTTGGCCGAACAAGCCTACACACGAGCGAACAGTCCGCTGAAACCTTGTTTCAGCGGACAGTTTTTCGGAATTTCCGTAAGACCTTGTTCGTCCAACTGTCCGCTGAAACTGTCCGCTGAAGCCCCACACACGAGCGGACTGTCCGCCCAAACACTGTTCAGCGGACAAGGTTGGGAGAACAGTCCGCCCGTGTGTACGCGGCCTCACTTGACACATTGCATTTACTTGCACGTTTTTGCACAGAAGAGGATAAGTCACCATAGGCATTATACCGTAGAGGGAATCTAGCACTTGGCTTCAGTGCCCCTCCAATATAGATCTCTAATGCCCTGTACACACGGTTGGATTTTCCGACAGAAAATGTACGATCGGACTGTGTTATTGGAAATTCCGATCGTGTGTGGGCTCCATCTGACTTTTTCCGTTGGAATTTCTGACACACAAAGTTTGAGATCTGGATCTAAAATTTTCAGACAACAAAATCCGATTGTTTAAATTCCGACGCACAAAGTGCCATGCATGCTCAGAATCAATTACGAGATGAAAGCTATTGGCTACTGCCCTCTTACATGGTTTATGTCACCTCGTTCCGAATGATCAGATTTTCCAGATTTTTTTGTCGGAATGTCCGACCGTGTGTACAGGGCATAAGACTATTATTCAAATGTACCTATGTGAATTGCATCATGTGCACATTTAGCACTCAGCACTTTATGAATGGTTTACTTTCACTATGTATGAATTATGTAGCACATAGTCACGTTTGTATCTATTAATTTATCAATTATCGGTTCTTTTTATACATACCAGCTTAGCACTACTTATTGTATACTCATCTATTCATTTATTACCTATCGGTTATCTAACAGATATAACAGTGTAGCATTACTTATTGTAATCTCATTCCTTTTTGTGGTTATTGACTGACCCTTTCAGTGCTTTGAAGCAGTTATGTAGTCATTCTGTTGAGTAGTGCGGGAATACATATTTACTTTCAACATTATTTTCCAGCACTGCCTTAACCCTCTTGGGCATGGAGTTCACAAGAGCTTCACAGGTTGCCACACTAAAGAGTCACATGACACCAGGGAGGGAAAATGGCTAATTGGACCCTATTTGGACATTTTCTCTTAGGGGAACACTTTTGACACTTTTTTGGGACCACTGACATTTATGCAGTGATCAGAGCTAAAAATAGCCCTGATTACTGAATAAATGTCACTGGCAGGGAAGGGGTTAACACTAGTTGGGCGATAAAGGGGTTAAATGTGTTCCCTTAGCATGTTCTAACTGTAGGGGGGATGGGACTGCCTGGAGGAGGAGACCGTTCGGGGTTCCTATATAGTAGGAACACACAATCTGTGTCCTCTCCCCTGCCAGAATGTGGATTTGTGTGTTTACACACACAGATCCTCATTCTGGCTCTGTCAGGAGCGATCATGAGTGCTCGGTGGACATCGTGGACATTGTGGCTGCCCAGCATGCACATTGATTCCTCAGTACCGTGGCACGCACGTGCCCCCTATACCCCTTAAAGCAGCCACCATTCAGCTATGGCGATTCCTGCAGGGGAGCCCTTTGGCGGGCGGTTGGCAAACTGTTAATCACGCTGTTTTTTTAAATTTTTTGTTAAATTAAAGGAAAAAGACTGAAAATAAGAAAGGTATTCTATCAAGTTGAGGTCAGGATTCTGTGCAGGCCAGTCAAGTTCCTCCATCCCAACATTCCATCCCATCGCTCATCCATGTCTTTATGGACCTTGTTTGTGCACTGGTGCACAGTCATATTGGAGCAAGAAGGGGCCATCCCCAAAATGTCTTGGTGTGCCGTCGTCTTAAGAGTTCCCTTCACTGGAACTAAGGGGCCTAGCCCAACTCCTGAAAAACAATCCCACACAAAAAATCCCCCTCCACCAAATGATTTGGACCAGTACACAAAGCAAGGTCTATGAAAACATGGATGAGCAAGTTTGGGGTGGAGGAACTTGACAGTCCTGACCTCAACCCGATAGAACACCTTTGGGATGAATTAGTGCAGAAACTGCGAGCCAGGCCTTCTTGTCCATCAGTGCCTGACCTCACAAATGCATTTCTGGAAGATTGGTCAAACATTCCAAAAGACACTCCTAAACCTTGTAGACAGCCTTCCCAGAAGAGTAAAAGCTGTTATAGCTGCAAAGGGTGGGCAAACGCAATATAGAACCCTATAGACTAAGACTGGGATGCCATTAAAGTTCATGTGAGTTTAAAGGCAGGCGTCCCAATACATTTGGTAATATAGCGTAAATACATATATGAAAATTGATCAATACTGATGTGCTGACGACCTACAGTATCTAATTTAATGAGGCCAGAACAGTACAAATATCCCCCAAATTACCCCTTTTTTGGAAAGTAGGCAGTCCAAGGTATTTAGTAGGAGACATCTCAAATTTTTTGAAGTTGAAAGAAATTGTAAAAATTTTTCCATTTTTATTTTTTTTATTTTTGGATATACTGTCACCACTGCAGTACAGCATCCTCATATAACTGGTTTGGTGGGGTGCAGGGACACTGACTGCTAGTGAAAATATGTAAAAATAATAAATAAAAAATATATATAATTTTCTTTTTTATATTTTTTCTTTTTTTTTAAACATTTTAAATACTGTGAAACGAGCAGTACAGTGTTACCATAGTAATACAGTACTACTCTGGACAGGTGGACAAATTATTTTATTTTTTATATACACTGTAGTCCGTGGGGCCCATGCAAGGTGCATTCTGGGGAGGACATCATATAACGTCCACCCAGAAAAATAGACATCATTTTACAGTGGCCCGGGCGGGAAGCAGTTAAAGAGACAAAACATGGTGAAATGTGCACGCATTGCATATACATACTCATTATATTGCTTTTCACAGACATACAAGATTAAAACCCCTTGAAAGTGTACTATACTTGCAAACACCTACAATTGTTCACAATAATCATAATATCTAATATTTTACTTGCTTTTGTTTTGCTAGTTAGTATCTGGGCATAGTATGTGATAGCCTACTACAGGACAATTCTATGGATTTGAATGGATGGAAAATCTAGACCAGTGATTTTCAACCAGGGTTCCTCCAGAGTTTGCTAGGGGTTCCTTCAGCATTGGGCAATTTCTGCCTCTCAGATAAGTTCCCACTGACACCATTGATCTTTTTAGCTATCTGTAAGGAGGTAATTCTTCCCAATGACCACAAGTGTAAGGACCATTCTTCCCACTGACCATCACACTATTGTATCACGAGTTGCAAATTTCAAATTTTTAGCAGGGGTTCCCCAAGACCGGAGAACTATTTCAAGGGTTCCTCTATGTTGAAAAGTTTGAGAAAGCCTGATCTAGACAATTTCCTAAAATTTGACCTATTGTGACATATTGTGATAATGATTATATTTCTGAAAAATAAAACAAATTTCCTTCCTTTCTTTTGTAGTAGGTTAAAGGGACCCTTTACTTAAGGCGGAGGTCTGCCGACATTTTTTTTTAAAAGTCAGCAGCTACAAGTACTACAGCTGCTGACTTTTAAAATATGGACACTTACCTGTCCAGGTCACCCGCGATGTTGGCACCCGCAGCTGATCTGTCGCTGGGCTCTCAGGTGCTACCGCTGCCATCTTCGGTGAGGGAATCAGGAATCCCGGTTCCCTACTGCACATGCGCGAGTCACGATGCGCAATCCGGATGGTCCCTACTGTCTCTGGGACCTGTGTGTGTGGGGGGGGGGGGAGAGGCGTAGACTGCGGGAGTCTATGCCCGGAAGTGGGTGCCAATACCTGTATTATACAGGTATCTGCACCCCCCTCCCCTCTGAAAAGCGGAGGTTCCATTTTTGTGTGAACCTCCGCTTTAATTTCACAGAAGCATGTCTCAAGAGGGGAGTGTCAAGTTTTCATGTATACGAAGACAACATATAATATACTTTTTTATGCTTATCTATTAATTTAATGGTAGACAGCAGTGCAAAGACACAGCAGGGAGTATGGATGTTTCTCCCCCTTTATGCATACAATCTAAAAGTAAAGACAATATGATACATACTGTAAAGAATTCTGAGATTAATTTGGTAGGAAACAGAGCAGCTGCAGAGAGGCCTTGAGATTAGAATCCCCACAGTGCAGATATCAAGTATTTAAGCAGGTGCCTAAAACGTCTTGAAGTGTATGAACATTCATGCAGATAACAATGATACATAAAAACAAGAGAACAGTACAGAGAGGGAGTGCTAGTTTTATTAATTGAAATCATAAAAAAAATGAGATTTTTTTTTTTTAGCCAGAATCGACGATGTTTACCCAACATATCAAAACTGCAGGTTAATGCTGCCCATTCACAACATTTTTTTCTGTTTTATGTGGCCATTGGAATATGATTTGTTACATTTGTACCTCTTTTCATCAGTGTATGTTATAATGAGCTCCCATAGGCATAATATGCTTTACAGTTTTATCCCTGCACCACAGAGAACAGTGCTGAATAAGGGGAAAATATCAAATCCTTGTTTGTTCTTTTTAAGTCTGTTTGGCACTTCTTGCAGTCTTCTTGCTATGGGATTTGGAAACAATCTCTCACCATATATAGGTACCTCGAGGAAACTAATTTCTTTCCTATCTCTGGTTTCTTGTACTTCCTGTTATAATTGTTTTGTTTGAACGCTTCTTTTTTTAATATGTCAGTTCATTTTCCAATACAAGAGCCACCTTTTATAACATTTAAGCGTAAGCATTGGATTTAAAATGTTTTGCAGATAGCTAAGGATATTTGCAATATAAGAGCTAAACTTTAGGAAACCAGCTAAATGTATTACTGGAGCAAATGTATGGGAATTATTTTACATGCCAGTGGATTTGTAATTCTGTTCAGGAACTCTTGAGATTACCTCATTTCTGCTGGACAGCGCATCCAGGACCCTGACCTTACTGTTGATACTGCAGTTAAAGGGGTTGTAAAGCTTTGTTTTTTATTTTCTAAATAGGTTCCTTTAAGCTAGTGCATTGTTGGTTTACTTACCTTTTCCTTCGATTTCCCTTTTTCTTTGTCTGAATTTCTCACTTCCTGTTTCTCCCCCAACATCGGAGCGGTGTTTAGTCAGCCAGAACAGCTTACTGAACAGCTTACTGAGGAGGAACAGGAAGTGAGAAATTCATACAAAGAAAACAAAGAAAAAAAAACATTTAGAAGGGAAATCGAAGGAAAAGGTAAGTGAACCAACAATGCACTAGCTTAAAGGAACCTATTTAGAAAATAAAAAAAGCAAACCTTTACAACCCCTTTAACCACTTCCCACCCGGCCAATGCACATATACGGCCGGGTGGGAGCCGCCTACTCCTGATATGACGTTCAGGAACGTCATTCAGGAGTAGCGGGATCGCGCGCGCGCGCGCCCGCGCAGCGGCGCGATCCCGATGCGCCCGTGTCACCCGGACACGGCGCATCTCAGATCGGCAGGAGGGCTCTGTGATTGGCCCTCCTGATCACATGACGGCCGTGTCCAATCACGGCCGTCATGTGATGTAAACAAACAGCCGGTTGCTAGGCAATCGGCTCCTCCTCTCCTCACACAGAAGTCATCGCTGTGGAGAGGAGAGCAGATCGCTGCAGCCGGCTGCTGATCAGTGAGTATGGGCTGCTTTTTACAGCTTTTTACTCACTGATCACCAGTCTAGTGTACACAGTAAACACACCACACAGTAAACACATCACACAGTATAAACACAATGTCCCCACACATGTCCCCAAAACATACATGTCCCCAAATAATAAAAACACATGTCCCTAATAATAAAAACATGTCCCCCACATATGTCCCACTAAAATTACATGTCCCAATGATTATCTGCACACATATGTACGTGATCACCTGCACACATATGTACATGATCATTTGCGTACATATGTCCGTGATCACACAAACCAATTATTATACACTTAACGGATTTTTTTTTACCAAAAACATGTAGCAGAATACATTTTGGCTTAAATTTATGACAAAATTTGATTTTATTGGATTTTTATTGAAGTAGAAAAAAGAAAATAGTTTTTTTTTTCCAAATTTCCGCTTTTTTGCGCTTATATCGCAAAAAATAAAAAACGGAGTCGTGAATAAATACCACCAAAATAAAGCTCTATTTGTGCGAACAAAATGATAAAAATTTCATTTGGGTACAGTGTAGCATGACCGCGCAATTGTCACTGAAAGCGCTAGAGCGCTGAAAGCTGAAAATTGGGCTGGGAAGGAAGGGGGCGAAAGTGCCCTGTATTGAAGTGGTTAAGGACATTCATTGTATGCTTTCAAATGTTTTCCCTGTTTTAACTAAGTGTCAGTCTATTTATATTCCCTGTGTCATGTGTTTGCCTTACCTTTTAATGACGGGTTTACATGTTCCCCTATGTCAATGTATTGCTGTAGGTAGCCTGTCCTTATTCACCAGAGGGATGGTGACTTTTTTTTCAGGTCACACAATATCCAGTGCATGCATCACCTTTTTCTCTGTGTTAAATAACAAATGTGGGAGGTCTAATGGGATGAAAACCTCTATTTCTGCATGTTTAGATCTCTGTGTCTGTGTCAGATGTTATTACTGTGTATATCTCACCTGCACAGCACTAGACTGATGACTGTGTATATCTCATCTGCACCACCACTAGACTGATTACTTGTATATCTTACCTACACCAGCACTAGACTGATGACTGTGTATATCTCACCTGCACCAGCACTAGACTGATGACTGTGTATATCTCACCTGCACCAGCACTAGATTGATGACTGTGTATATCTCACCTGCACCAGCACTAGACTGATGACTGTGTATATCTTACCGGCACCAGCACTAGACTGATTACTGTGTATATCTCACCTGCACCAGCACTAGACTTATTACTGTGTATATCTCACCTGCACCAGCATTAGACTGAGAGACTCAGGGATTGTGGAATATCTAGTTTCTTCACAGAAAGTGTTAGGTCTTATGCCCTGTACACACGGTCAGACATTCCGACAACAAAATCCATCTGATTTTTTTCGAATGGATTTTGTGCCAAACTTGTCTTACATACACACGGTCGGACAAAGATCGTTCCTATCGAGGTGACGTACAACACGTACGTCGGGACTATAAACGGGGGAGTAGCCAATAGCTGCGGTCTCTTAATTTATTCTGAGCATACATTGCACTTTGTCTGTCGGAATTGTCTACACACGATCAGAATTTAAATGATCGGATTTTGTTGACGGAAAATTTAAGATCTTGCTCTCAAACTTTGTGTGTCGGAAATTCCGACGGAAAAAGTCCGCTGGAGCCCACATATGATCTGATTTTCCGGCAACGCGATCCGATTGCACATTTTCCGTCTGAAATTCCGACCGTGTGTGCAGGGCATTACACTACATGCAGAGGTTATGTAATAACCCCTGAAGTGCTATGCCCCATGCCTCATGTTTGAACACATAAACTGCTGACAAAGGAATGTGAAAATTTACTCTGTTGTTGGCTGTGTACAAGGCAACACATGACAACATGAAACTACTTGCCCAATGTACATCTTTTGGAGGTGAAAAGCACAAGGTACAGGTATGAAGGTTTATAATGCATTTATGGCAATAAAGCTTGACCAATGATCTGGCTAGACTTTAGTTGGATAATGAAGAAAAAATAGCACATTACTGAGGTCATCTCTCTGTTCTCCTGAATACATAAAAATATCAGTAAACAAACTAATTTAGTTTGTACTTAAAGCGGAGTTCCAGGCTATTTATGTTTATTAAAAGTCAGCAGGTACAAAAAGTGTAGTTGCTGACTTTTAATAAACAGACACTTACCTGTTCCATGGTCCAGCGATGCGGCCGAACGGAGCATCGCTCCTCTTCTCCTCCTCTCTGCTGGCGCCTCCATTGCCACTCTGGGCACCCGGCCGTGACAGCATTCACGGCCGGGCACGCACGGCGCATGTCCGAGTCGTGCTTCGCTTCCAGAGGGGAAGGCAATCTCCTGGGACCTGCCACGTGTCCCAGGAGATCGCCTACAGGGAGGAGTCGCCTTGGCGGTCCCTGGGCGGAAGGAGGAAGTGGGACAGGAAGTCCCTCTTCTAACAAAGCCCCCACCCCCCCCAAAAAAATAGCATGTTTCATTTTTGTGTGGAACTCCGCTTTAAGACCAAATCACAAAATTATAATTCCAAACATAACTTTTTGGGTAATCTCTCAGTATTATTTGAGTGGTACACATTCCTGTTTCTTTCCTCAAGGCCAAGCAATACAGTGTAAGAGACAATGAAAAGATTTGTAGGCTAAAAATGAAAGGGTTCTGCCAGAAGCCTGTCTACATGTTATTTTTCAACAAAGATAGCTTTCATTGATCTTGGTGGATGTAATTTGATGTCCCCCTGATGTATGCGTGGCTATAGGGCTGATGGACACAATCAATGACTGATCAGTGTACCGGCCTGCTGCTGGTACCAGGTGACTTCTGTAACCATTCATCGTTAAAAGCAAAAAAAATAAAAAAAAATAAAATCCTGATCACTTCCCCAGAGTAGTACAATGTTAATATGGTAAAATTATATTGCTCTGGTTACAGTGTGTTAAAAAAAATTGTAAAAAAGGTTAAAAAATTTACCAAAGAAGAAAACAAATTTAACAAAATTATTAACATTTTGTTTTTGTTTTTTTGGTACTGTCACCAGTCAGTGTCCCTGATCACCGCCACACCATGTTATATGATGATGCTGTACTGCACTGGTGAGAGTAGGTAAAAATTGTGCATTTTTTTAATGTATTTTTTTCCAAAAAACTTGCCATGCCTCTTACTAAATACCTAAGACTGTCTACCTTCTAAAAAAGGGGTCATTTGGAGGATACTTGTATTTTCCAACAGTTTTAGGCCTCAAGAAATGAGATTGGTACATCAGGATTGTCAGTATATCTGTCAGTACGTCAGGATTGATTGCTTTTCAGATATATACTGTGACAGACCTAGCCGGGACAGAGGCTGTTGGAGGGGACAGAATGCAAGCCTTGTGATTATGGGCCCTCGCATTTGGGGGAACGGTGCTTTTTGTGAGCTGTATGCCTGGGGACCCCTGAGGTGGTGTTACTTGGATTCAGATCCATGCCCCCCCCCCCCCAAGACACACAGACTCTGGATATGTATTTGCCATATTAGCAATAGACTGAGTCACACTGTTGGGACACAAACTGTTAGATGCTAATGTCATCAACTCCAGCCGCCTGTCTGTTGTGTAAATGAGTCCAGTCTGGCTTGTAGGAGTTTTCACACCTTGTTGTTTGTGCTAATTAACCCTGTGTTTATGCTTATGGTAATGTATATTGAATAGTCAATCAGTGAGCGAGGAGACAAAGTCTTACCCTGAAAAGTCCTATCTCTCAGACAACTAGTCTGGGTCAATGATTAGATAATTAGCTCATGCTAATTAGGTTAGGTTTTAGTCTTCTACTGTATTATAAATACTTGTCATTTTGGTTCTAATAAATTAGTCCATGTTGAGCAGCTAAGCAAGTGTAGTCTTGTGCTTGTGAGCGTTTGGAATATCTGATAACCATATTCAGACTTAGGAAGCGGTATACTGACGGAAGCACTCAATCGGAGTGTGGGATCGGATCCGTCACATATACCATAGTTTCTGGACTTTATATTTTGGCCTAAATTTATGAAGAATGATTATTTATTTGCAAAATGTTATACCAGAAACAAAGAAAAATGTGTTTCTTAAAAAAAATTCTGACTTTTTTTGTGTAATTAGGAAAAAATTTAAAAATATGTAGTGATTAAATCCCACCAAAAGAAATCTAGTTTGGGTACCGTGTTGCATGACCGTGCAATTGTCATTCAAAGTGTGACAGCGCTGAAAGCTGAAAATTGGCCTGAGCGGAAAAGGAGTGAAAGTGCCTGGTATTAACCACTGTATAACTTACATATATGGAAACAAGGCGGTTCTGCTGTGCATGATCACATAACTAATAAGTGATCCTGCACTTCTGGGTCTGGGGCACATGTGTCCCGCTGGTTTCCCACTCCCGCTGTGATTATACACAGCAGAAGCTGATCTTCCAGTAGCACTGACTTAATGTCCACCAGTACCCGCCGATCATTCAGCACAGAGGCAGAATGGCAATCTGCCTAGGTAAACTAGGCAGATTGCAGTTCTGTCAGTAGGGAAGGCATGGATCCTGTGTTCCTGCAAAGCAGGAACATGGATCCATGCCTTCCCCTAGTAAAAGCACCTCCCACACAGTACACAAACACCGGCTAGGCACACAGGTAACCCTTTGATCGCTCTTGATGTTAACCCCTTCCCAGCCAGGTCATTAGTACAGTGGCAGTGCATATTTTTAGCACTGATCAGTATTCATTTTGTCCATTGCAATATCGCAGTCCCGCAATAAGTCAAAATGTAAAAATCCAGAAGTATATCCTATATATTGTAGACACTATCATACACCAATCAATATACGCTTATTGGGATTTTTTTACCAGACATATGTAGCAGAATACATATTGGCCTAAACTATTGAAGAAATTAGATTTTTTTTATTGTTTTAAATGTTGTTTTTTTTTAAAAATGTACATTTTGTTTTGGTTTATAGCGCAAAAAATGAAAAACTGCAGAGGTGATCAAATACCACCAAAAGAAAGCTCTATATGTGGGGAAAAAAAGGACATATGTTTTATTTGGGTACAGTGGCGCATGACTGCGCAATTGTCAGTTAAAGTAACACAGTGCCGTATCGCAAAAAAAATGGCCTGGTCATGAAGGGAGTAAATCTTCCGGAGGTCAAGTGGTTAAAGTGGTTCTTAAGCCTGAAAGTTTTTTTACCTTCATGCATGAAGGCAAAAAACCTTCAGTGTGCAACTCCCCCTCAGCCCCCTCCCTATACTCACCTGAGGCCGAACTCAATGCAGCGATGTGTATGAAAGCAGAAGGTCTCCTGGGTCTCTGCCTCCTCATTGGCTGAAACACAGCAGTGGGAACCATTGGCTCCTGTTGCTGAAGATCACAGCCAGTGAGGAGGAAGTGAGAGAGGTGCCAAGCTGTATTCTGTATGTCTTCTGGCCCCTCCACCCTGCTGAGTGCCCAAGCCGCTTGTTTTGTGGGGCATTCAGCAGAAGGGAGGAGCACCGGTGGGAGACCCGAGAAGGGGAGGACTGGGGCTGCTCTGTTAAATACCACTGCACATAGAAGGTATGCATGACATGTTTGTTTTTTGTTTTCAATCTGAAAGTGATGAGTAAATTATTTTTTAATAACTGTTTTATTGACCATCCACCAAATGCAAACTGAGCTTATACTACTTCCAAAGGAAGAATAATGTCGTGTATACACGACTGAACTTTCAGGCAGACTAGGTCCGACGCAATCAGTCCGTCGGCCATTCCGATTGTGTGTGGGCTAATCCGATTGTTTTTCATTTAAAAAAATCAGATGGACCTAAAAATAGAACATGAAAATAGAACAAAAAATTCAAATCTGTCCGACTGACTCAATTCTTATCAGGAAAACTGTTCGTCTTTATGCTGGTATGGCGGACCAATATGACGCAAGGGAAGCTATTGGCTACTGGCTAATGAACTTCCTTTTTTAGTTCCGTCTTACGTCATCACGTTCAAAATGAATGGACTTTCGAACGGATTTAGTTGTGTGGGCAAGTCCATTCGTTTGGAAGGTCCATCTGAAAACTCCGCCAAAAGTCAGTCGGGAAGACCGTCGAACCTAGTCTGCCGGAAAGTCCGGTCGTGTGTATGCGGCATTAGTAGAAGTATAATGTTGTCTCATCTGTAATTAATTCTATGTTCTTACTGGTTTCCTCAACTACTGACCAAACTCAATTGCTTGGATTATTTCTTGTTTTCGTATTTCTTTCTTTTAACAGAACGGTATGAACCCATGTTTTGTCACACATCTGGCTCAGAAATGTGCAGGATTTGTTTGAAAATGACACATACTTTCGGCATGTCAATATTGAGAGACCTATAATGAAGTACAAATGCAATTTCCACTATTGTGGAACTTTGATGTTCAGTCTACTGTATATATATATATATATATATATATATATATATATATGTATATATATATATGGTACTGGTTGTTTATACTGATAGAAATTTCATATTTCTCCTGATCGCTCTGAATTTGTTTTCCAGTTCTAAAGAATGGTGTACTAAACAACATTTTTTTTTATTTTTATTTTTTATCAGATGCCTGATGGGGATGGCTGTTAATGACCTACCATCTCTGTGGGTCCTCCACTTTCATAGACTAGTATTGTGCAATAAGGTCCGTTTGTCTTTGTTAAGAAACATTGTCCATATTATCAAAGGGATTCCTAGGTAAATCGTTATCAACTATATCAGTGGTACATAACAGGGTTTAGTTGTCTAGCCACAACATGCTTCAGGGTGAGCAATTTGTCTCCTTAAACTTTTGGAGACATTTTCTTGAACATTTTGATGAAGTTAGGCTCACTAACGAAAGATTTATTTTTCTCAACGCTCCAACTTCATATATCTGTCTTAAGGGAATGCTTTGATCTGCCTCTTGCTAAGTTAGAAGTTAATCCTGTGATTTACAAAATCTCCAATTGATAGACTAATGCTGAATTGTTTGGCTATTGTCATTTCTGGTAACGTCTTTTTTTCTGATTGCTGTTAAAGTAAAACTAAAGTCTCATTGTTTTTCATTTGAAAATAACAAACATGTTATACTTACCTGCTCTGTGTAGGGGTTTTGCACAGAACAGCGCTGATCCTCCTCTTCTCAGGTCCCTCGCTGGCTCTCCTGGCTCCTCCCTCCTGCCCCCATAGTAAACAACTTGCTATAGGGGCACCCGAGCTCAGCCTCAGCTGTGTTTGTCCATTCAGACATGGAACCATGGCCCAGCCCTGCCCATATCTCTCCCCAGTGGCTCACTGACTTTGATTGACAGCAGCATGAACCAACGGCTCTCCGCTGCTGTCTCAGCCAATCTGGAGGGAGTCCTGGGCCACCTGAGACTCTCATGCAACATTGCTGGATTGAGGTTGAGCTTAAGGTAAGTGTTAGGAGGGCTGATGGGGACTGCTGCAAACAGTTTTTTAAATCTTAATGCATAGAATGTATTAAGATAAAAAAAACTTCTGCCTTTACAACCACTTTAATCATGTATATATGACGCTATATTATTTTATTAAACAAACTGACATTTTATTATCTTCACCCAAGAATGTGACGATCAGGGCCACTTTTACTGTGGCCTTCATATATGACAACTTATCTTTTTTTTTTCACCTTATTCACCTAATAATATTTGTAGTCTACATGTGATATTAGTTTAGTAGATGTTTTGCTGAAGACAGAAAAAATATATTTGCAAATTTGCTTCACATAACAGTACCTGTTCTTACCATAGTCATACACACACACTTTGGTTTTGCCAGTTTGCTTATAAGCTAACTGGCCTATCTATATGTTGTTGATTTATCAGTGAAAGTACAATACATACAAAGAATGAATATACAGGCTCCATGTGCCTGCTTGTAACCAAACCAACAAGTCTCAACGTTAAATGTTACTAATTAAGCCATCATATTCAGGGCCATCTTTAATATTGATTGGACCCTGGGCAAACATTTTCTTGGGCCCCCCTTCCATGCATTTTCGAGACATACAATAAATAGCAGCTAGACTCAAAATCCTTTTACTGAATCAGCTCAGGTAGTGATTGTGATTGGTTGCCAAAGGTTATAGCATATCATTACCGCTTTCTGACTGGTTGATAGAGGTTACAGCACACATTATGGCTCACTGGTTAGTTGCTAGATGTTACAGCCCATGATTTCTGCGTGTTAATTGGTGGCTAGAGATTACTGTATATAAATACTGCCCACGGATTGGTTGCTAGAGGTTACTGCATATCATTACTGCTCACTGATTGGATGCTAGAGGTCACAGCACATCATCTCCTTATTGCCTGCACAGCATGGACTGGGGTGGTGAGGGGACCCATTAATAGACAGAAAACTCCTAGGGATTCTAGAACTCCTGGGATCAGTGGCAGTGCTGGGGGGAGCGGAGGGTGTGATCAATGGCAATGCTGATTTTTTTTACTAACTACCAATATGAAGAGGAGTTTGAACACTGACCACCAATGTAATAGGGGTTGATTAAAAAAGTGAAAAAAGAATATGTTGCGCTAAAGTGCATGTGTACAAAAATCATGGAAATTCTGCAATACCCACAATACATACCAAAATTAAATACATCATGTAATTTAATAAAATTGTATGCAAACAAAAGTGAATAATCCAAGTGTGTGCACTCAGTAAATTGTCCTGATATGATTCACAAAGAAATATAAACCTTGAAAGGGACTAATCTCGTGTTAAAGGCCATCAAACAGCAATCAAAAGATTTGTGAAGGAAAGAGTCCATGTGCAAAGTGACAATTTACACGTAGTCAAGTGACAACACTATGCGGTGCTCAAGAGGTAGGAGTATTTTCTATCAACACCATCACCTATAGGAATGAGGCTTACCGGAATTCACAGACTTGGGAAGGCGTATGCCTTGAAAGTCGTGATAAGCTTTATGGTGAAATGTAGCAGGGCTCTGCTCCACAAACAGTCTCCAATGCTTCACTAAATATGGCGTTTACACACTCACAGAGGACGGACAGCAGGTTGATAAAGGAAAGGAGGATGGTCATCAAAACTCCACGGATTCATGCGTGATAAACCATGATGGAAAAAACTCTCATGGTGCAAATACCGTTAATGATATCTTTAATTGTACAAAAATAGACTAAAAACACTCACATTTGTGAAGTAAACAGCAGACTTTTTCAAATATATCGTAAGAGAATGCCGTAATGTGGTTAATGGGGTCCAACCAACGTGTTTCGTCCTCTAAGACGTCATCTAGGGGTATGGACCACCAACAACCACATCACGTTTAAATAAAAACTAAAAAATGTAAAAGTGTGATAGTTTTATAGCATTTTTATTAATCATTTTTTATTATTTTTTTTTTTACTAGTAATGGCGGCGATCAGCGATTTTTATTGTGACTGCGACATTGTGGGGGACCCATCGGACATTTTTGACACATTTTTGGGACCATTGTCATTTATACAATAATCACTGCTATATAAATGCAGTGATTCCTGTGTAAATGACACTGGCAGTGAAGGGGTTAACCAGTGGGTGGCAGTGTAGGGGTTAAGTGTTCCTAGGGGTGTGTTACTGACTGTGGGGGGGGTTGGGCTTTCATTTAGTGAACACTGATCTCTGCTCCAATCACATGGAGCAGAGATCAGCGTCACTAGTTGCTAGGCAGAATGGAGAAATGTTGTTTACAACGGCATTTCTTCATTCGGCCGCTCCGTGAGACGATCGCGGGGATGCCAGCGGCGATCGAGTCCGCGGGTCCCGCGACCGGACTCACGGAGGTCCCGACCAGCGCGGGAGCGCGCCGCTGGCGGCTCGCTCCCGATGGCAGGGCGGCAAATTTAAAGGGACGTACATGTACGCCCATTTGCCTGCCCGTGCCATTCTGTCGACGTACATCGTCGTGCGCTGGTCGGCAACTGGTTAATATACAACATACAACCCAAGCCTTGATATCATTAACCCTTCATTAGGACTGGCAGTGTACACATATAGTTTATGGTTGATAATTAAGATCTGGCAGCACAGTACAGACAGGTTTAATTATTGTAAACAAACCCACCCCAGGCCCCAATTATATAGAAGGCGAAGACTAAAGCTGGCCACAGGTGACTCATTTTTTTCAATCAGCCAGTGTGCTGATCGAAAAAATAGGAAGGATTTAGGTAGGTGAAGTGTAGGACAAAAAGCTAATTTTGCATTGATTTAAGGTCAGTAGACAGGAGGCGTGGCTGTGTATTAGGGAAAAAAAAACGATATTTCCTCCGCAAACTTCCTCCAGTATCATTGCAACATAGGGTGGCTCCCTACCAAGTCTTTTTTTTTATTATATACTGTAAGAAAGACAGAGATGTGCAGCTCTCTATGCTAATTACCAAATCTGCCAACCCTTTTAATGGCAAATCTGTAGCACTTTATTTAATAAATGCATGTTATGAAGTTTTCCTGGCAGCATGAACAACTATACATACTCAATATGACTTTGTTAGCCAGATGTTAGCACCCAGACATACGGATACCAGGTGCTGCACATATGTGCTATAATATTCCATTAACAATCTGTTTAACTCTCAAGTCTATCTTAAGCCCCTCTTTTAGTTTTGGACCGAGCGCAGAAGGGATAAGCATTCCATTTTTTCATTCAAGCAGTGGGTTGAATAAAAAAACAGACCCACTTCCCCCAGCCACATATTCCAGGTGGATGGGGGAATCTCTCCCGCTAAGCGATTGTGTTCTGACAGTGGGGAGACTTCCTGCTGTCAGAATACACTGATCAGCGATGCCGAGTATAGCTGGCGAAGCTGGTCGAACAGCATTTATTCAACAGGCTGGTTGTACATGTTGGAATACGTTGTTCATGTATTTTTGTACAACAACTGCAGATATATTCTTCAACCAGTAGATAGCAGTGTTTATAAGTTTGTAGCTGCTCTATGGTAAACACTATGTCTTTTCTCTCTATAATAAAGTTCCTGTTTGCAGTAAAGAAGCAGCAAAGCCCATGTGGACTGTGCGCTGTCTCTCTGTTTCATAGGGATATATAGAATTTTCATATCAGGTTATGGCCCCAGGCATAGCCCAGACACCCACCCAGAGAAAAGCTGAGAACCCAGTAATAGCCAGCTACAGCAGATAAGTGCAAGATGTGGCACAGAAAGAAGATTGCAAAAGAATAAAAGAAAATGGCCAGTAACACGGCTGCAATAAAGCTTTCTTTTGCAAATCTGACAAGCCAGAACTACAGCCTTGGCAATTCAAGATAAAAATGCTGCTAATAAGAGAAGGTACGTGGAAATGTATGAATGAAGTCAGGCCAGAACATCCTTCAGATGAGTAGATATGAGTGCATATATGTCAGTATGAAACTGCTAAAGAAATGTGGGAAGGATTACAAAAGGTGCATGAAAAGCTAATCTCGGCAATAAACTGTATTTTTGATTAGAAAACTATACCAAACAAGTTGATAGAAGGCCAGGATATGCAGGATTATATAAGGCACACCTTGCAAATGGGTGAACGCTAGGGATGAGCTGAACACCCCCCGGTTCGGTTCGCACCAGAACTTTCGAACGGACCCTAAATTCGTACGAACTTTAGAACCCCATTAAAGTCTATGGGACTCGAACGTTCAAAATTAAAAGTGCTAATTTTAATGGCTAATATGCAAGATGCTGTCCTAAAAAGGGTTTGGGGACCTGGCTCCTGCCCCAGGGGACATGGGTCAATGCCTAAAATGTTTTTAAAAATGGCCGTTTTGGCGGGAGCACTGATTTTAATGACAATTAAAGTGAAAAAAGTGAAATATTCCTTTAAATATCATGCCTGGGGGGTGTCTGTAGAATGCCTGTGAAGTGCCACGTGTTTCCCGCGTTTAGAACAGTCCCTGCACAAAATGACATTTAACGGAAATAACGTCATTTAAAACTGCTTGCGGTTTTAATGTTATATCTGGTTCCTGCAATATGGTTGAAAATCATTGAGAAAAATGGCATGGGTAGCCCTCCCTGCCCATTACCAGCCCCTTTGGGTCTTGTACGCATATTAAGGGGAACCCTGTACCCATATTAAAAAAAGGAAATGCGTGTGGCCCCCAGGCCCTATATACTCAGAACAGCAGTATACAGGCGGTGCAAACAAGACAGGGACTGTGTAGGTTTGTTGTGTTAAGTTGAATCTGTTTGTAATTTTCAACTGGTACATTTTTAGTGTAGCTCCAGTCAAAAAAAATATTTTTAAGCTTTTTGGAAAACATAGGGAAGGGTTATCACCCCTGTATAATTTGTTTTGTCGTCCATCTTTTTTCATCTCACTTGCTGTCGTCTCCTCCTTCCGTTTGCAAGTAGGAGATGTTTGTAAGTTGGATGTTTGAAAGTAGGGGCCTGCCCTATATGCTCTGCAGAAATGGCGGAACAAGGTGTTGGTTTTGCCACAACATTGTAAGCCCTCAAAGTGACTCTTGGTGGGCGCTGGAGCGCCCTGCTGTGAACGATTATATCAAGAATTGTAATTACATGCCATTGTTGAACAGTGGTAGAAAAATTGACCTTTGGTGGTTGTGGTGCTGGTGCCACAACACTATAAGTCCTCACATTTACTCTGGGTGGGCACAGGAACGGGCCCTCCTGTGAAATATTATATCAAGAATTGTAATTACATGTCCCTGTTAAACAGGGGCAGAAAAATTTGGCCTTAGGCACTGCTGCTGGTGCCACCACACTGCAACCTCTCCCATATACTCTAGTTTTATTGCAGGAATTAGCCCTGCTGCAAAGCATTGCATCAAAAATTGTAATTAAACGCCCCTGTTAAACAGGGGCAGAAAAATTGAGCCTTAGGCACTGGTGCTGGTGCCACCACACTGCAACCTCTCCCATATACTCTAGTTTTATTGCAGGAATTAGCCCTGCTGCAAAGCATTGCATCAAAAATTGTAATTAAACGCCCCTGTTAAACAGGGGCAGAAAAATTGGGCCTTAGGCACTAGTGCTGGTGCCACGACACTGCAACCTCTCCCATATACTCTAGTTTTATTGCAGGAATTAGCCCTGCTGCAAAGCATTGCATCAAAAATTGTAATTAAACGCCCCTGTTAAACAGGGGCAGAAAAATTGAGCCTTAGGCACTGGTGCTGGTGCCACCACACTGCAACCTCTGCCATATACTCTAGTTTTATTGGAGGAATTAGCCCTGCTGTAAAGCATTGCATCAAAAATTGTAATTAAACGCCCCTGTTAAACAGGGGCAAAAAAATTGGGCCTTAGGCACTGGTGCTGGTGCCACGACACTGCAACCTCTCCCATATACTCTAGTTTTATTGCAGGAATTAGCCCTGCTGCAAAGCATTGCATCAAAAACTGTAATTAAATGCCCCTGTTAAACAGGGGCAGAAATATTGGGCTGATGGCAACCAGAAATGTTCTTCCAACATATCAGTGGAGGAGGAAGAGGATAGACAATCAACATAACAGGACAGTCACTCAGCATCAGCATAGGCAGTCTTGAAGGGATGTGATATTTCAAAAAAAATTATTCGGTTACATCAGCTTCAAGTGCTTGGTAGCTGTGGGTTATCCAAGACTGATTCATCTTTATGAAGGTCAGTCGATCAACTGATTCGGTGGACAGGCGCACCCTGTGATCGGTAACAAAGCCACCAGCAGCACTGAAGGTGCGTTCCACTGGATGCAGGACAGGCCAGTAGCTCAATTGCATACTGTTCAAGCTCTGGCCAGTGATCCATCCTCAAGACCCAGTAAGCCAGAGGATTTTCGGTGGGAAAGGTGTCCAAGTCTGACCTTGCCCCTAGGTATTCCTGCACCATGTAAATCAGACGCTGGCGATGGTTGCTGGAACCGATCATACCTTGGGGCTGTGGACTAAAAAATTGTCTGAAAGCATCAGTCAGACGGCCACCTTTTCCACCGCTCCTTCTGACCGATGCCTCAGCAACACGTTGTCCAGGACCAGGAGTTTGTAACCTCCCAGTCTCTGGGAACGCGTTGCACAGACCTTTCTGCAAGGCCTCCCGGAGATGTCTCATCCTCTGCTCCCTCTGCGATGGCAAGATAAGGTCGGCAACCTTACCCTTGTACCGTGGATCAAGGAGAGTGGCCAGCCAGTAATGGTCCCTCTCCTTGATCCGAAGAATACGAGGATCCTTCCGCAGGCTTTGCAGGATCAGGGAGGCCATGCAGCGTAGGTTAGCTGAGGCATTCGGTCCGGAGTCCTCTGAGTCACTAAGGACAACATGATCCGCAGCTACCTCCTCCCAGCCACGTACAAGTCCACGGGTTTCTTGGGACTGTAAATCATCCCTACAAGACTGCTGTTGCTGCTGATGCTGAGTGCCAGCCTCCACCTCCATGCTGACACAATCATCCTCCTCCTCCTCTTCCTCCTCCTCATCCTCTTCCTGTGTGATGGGTGGCACAGCAGGAACACTGTCTGGATAAAGGGGGCCTTGAGAGGCAAGGAAGTCCTCCTCTTCCTGCCTTTGTTCTGCCTCAAGTGCCCTGTCCATTATTCCATGCAGCGTATGCTCCAAGAGGTGGACAAGAGGTACAGTGTCACTGATGCATGCACTGTCACTGCTCACCATCCTTGTGGCCTCCTCAAATGGTGACAGGACAGTGCATGCATCCCTGATCATGCCCCACTGGCGTGGTGAGAAAAAACCGAGCTCCCCTGACCCTGTCCTGGTGCCGTAGTCGCACAGGTACTCATTGATGGCCCTCTGCTGTGTGTGCAGCCGCTGCAGCATGGCCAACGTTGAGTTCCACCTGGTGGGCATGTCACATATAAGGCGGTTCTTGGGCAGGTTCAACTCCTTTTGGAGCTCAGCCAGCCGAGCACAGGCATTAAATGATCGGCGGAAATGCACACAGACTTTCCTGGCCTGCTTCAGGACATTCTGTAAGCCCGGGTACCTGCCCAAGAACCGCTGCACCACCAGGTTAAGGACGTGACCTACATAGGGCACATGGGTCAGTTGTCCCTGTAGGAGGGCGGAGAGGAGGTTGGTGCCATTGTCGCAAACCCCCATTCCTAGCTTAAGCTGGCGTGGCGTCAACCACCTCTCGGCCTGCCCCTGCAGAGCTGACAAAACATCCACCCCAGTGTGGCTCCTGTCCCCCAAACAAACCAGCGCAAGCACGGCATGGCATCGTTTTGCCTGCGTACTTGCGTAGCCCCTGGAACGCCTATGGAGCACCGCTGGTTCTGAGGACAGAGCACTGGAAGAGGCCATGGAGGAAGAAGAAGAGCAGGGGGTGGAGGAGAGAGGTGTGTCACAACCAATAGTAGCATTTTGGAGGCGTGGTGGCGGAACAACCTCCAACACTACTGCACCTTGTCCTGCATCCTTCCCAGCTGCCAGAAGAGTGACCCAATGGGCCGTGAAAGACAGGTAACGTCCCTGTCCATGCCTGCTGGACCATGAGTCAGCAGTAATATGCACCTTACCGCTGACCGCCCTGTCCAGCGAAGCAAGGACATTGCCTTCCACATGCCGGTAGAGAGCCGGAATCGCCTTCCGTGAGGCGTTTGGGGACCTGTCACTGAGGAACCGCACATTGTACAAACTCACGGAAGGGGGTCGAGTCTACCAACTGAAAAGGCAGCAGTTGAAGTGCTAGCAATTTAGCCAAGCTAGCATTCAACCGCTGGGCATGTAGATGGCTGGGAGTGAACTTCTTTCGCCGGTCCAGCAGCTGGGGCAGGGACATTTGCCTGCTATAATCAGACGTGGGTGTACTGCTAGCAGAGTGCCCGGAAGCACTTGGCTGTGACACACCTAATTCTACACCTTCATTCCTCTCAGAGCAGGTTTCAGAGAGGACTGAAGGTCTAGTGGGGTTGCCAGCTGATGAGGATCAAGGAAAGGTCCGCTTTGTTCTTTGGTGTGGGTCTTTGAGGTACGCTTGCCAACGAGCTGCATGGCAGGTCAACATATGTCTGGTCAAGCATGTGGTGCCCAAGCGACTGATGTTTTGGCCACGCGAGATACGCTTGAGACATATGTTGCAAATAGCAGCGGTGCGATCTGATGCACTTGTCTCAAAAAAGGCCCACACCAAAGAACTTTTAGAATAACGCGCAGAGGCAGTGCCCTGCACAGGCGGAGCTCTGCGGTGTGATTCAGTCGGTGTGCTGCCCCTAAGCTGACCCCCGGAGGGAATCCTGCCTCGTTGGACATGTGCCTCCTCCTCCTCCTCCTCTCTCCTACCAGGCACCCACGTGGAGTCAGTGCCCTCATCATCCCCTCCCTCTTCATCGCTGTAGCAAACCTGGCAGTATGCTGCAGCTTGTGGAACATGACTGCCAGATTGCTGTCCTTCTTGAGCATCCCCTCTCTCTGTGCTCACGCTACTGCCTTCCTCTAGCTGAGTATCATCATCAGAGCCTACAAAACACTGGGCATCTTCCTGGAGCATGTACCCGACACTCTGCTCAAAGAGTTCAGGGGACTCCTCAGGAGGACGTGGTGAGTCTAGGGAAGGAGTCACTGATGATGACATTGAGAGGAGGGAAGATGATGCGTTGGCAGCTGCTTTGCCAGTACCCTGAGCCTGGGTGAGAGAGGATGAGGAGGATGAAGAGGGCTTGGTCATCCACTCTACCAAGTCGTTGGCCTGTTGAGGCTCAACATGTCCAGCTGCCGAAAAGAAGGACAAGCGTGTCCCATGGCCACGTGCTGATGACAATGCACCGCGTCCACGACCAGCACTGTTGTCTCTAGACACAGAGCCTGCTTGCCCTCTTTTATGGGCTCGCGCCTGTCTGCCTCTCCTTGCTGGCCTTCCAGACATTCTGATGGCCTGAAGGGAGTTGGGTAAAACAGCAATTGGGTAGTGTATATTGTGCTGGAGGCACACAACACCCACTAACTCCTGCAGATGCCTTTATTATAGAACACCAGCAATAAAGGGTAGATAAAGGGGTATACTGTACTGGAGGCACACAACACCCACTAAGCCCTGCAGATGGCTCTATTAGAGAACAACAATAAAGGGTAGATACAGGTGTATATTGTGCTGGAGGCACACAACACCCACTAACTCCTGCAGATGCCTTTATTATAGAACACCAGCAATAAAGGGTAGATAAAGGGGTATACTGTACTGGAGACACACAACACCCACTAAGCCCTGCAGATGGCTCTATTAGAGAACAGCAATAAAGGGTAGATACAGGTGTATATTGTGCTGGAGGCACACAACACCCACTAACTCCTGCAGATGCCTTTATTATAGAACACCAGCAATAAAGGGTAAATACAGATGTATACTGTGCTGTGCTGGAGGCACACACAACTTCCAATAACTCCTGCAGATGGCAGATGGCTCAAATAGAGAAGAGCTATGTAGGTGGATATAGCGGTGTGTACTGGGTACAGAGCAAGCAGACAGCACGCACAAGCTCGCTAACACTGACTGGAAGCTCTATTATAAAAGATAGATATATCGCTAGCTATATAGGTGAGGTGAATATAGCGGTGTATACTGCGGTCAGGGCACGCAGACAACAACCACTACAGAAGAGCAAGATCGAAAAATCGGCCGATAACGATTGGTGTATACTGTGTTGAAGGTACACAGAACACCCACTAACTGCTTCAGACGCCAACACACTACACAAGGCCGCCGTGCTCGCGGCCTTATATAGTGTGGGGCATGTACTACACAGCCTGAGCTATGATTGGCCACAGGCATCCTGCCTGTGGCCAATCATGGCTCTCCTCGCTGCCAGGGCTGTGATTGGCCAAGCATGCGGGGTCACAGTGCATGCTTGACCAATCATGAGCCAGCAATGCACTGCGCCATCGCAGTGCATTGTGGGCCGTGAGCGCCACACGAATTTGGCGCGAACGGCCCATAACGTTCGGAATTCGCCGCACGGGCGAACAGCCGATGTTCGAGTCGAACGTATGTTCGACTCGAACATGAAGCTCATCCCTAGTGAACGCCTGAGAGGTATAGGAGAAGAAATAAAAGATTTTCATGTCACAGCACTATTACTAAATGACTTACTAGAAAGTTATAAAACACTTTTCATAGCACTCGATGCACGTCCAGATAATGAACTGACATTGGAATATGTTAAGGGTAAACTTGTGGTAGTGGAGTTAGAGGAGGAAAACTTCCCTCCTAAAAGAATAAGGAGATCAGGACCAAGATCAGAAGACTAGGGATGAGCTTCGTGTTCGAGTCGAACGCATGTTCGACTCGAACATCGGTCGTTCGTGCGTTCGCCGAATTCCGAACGTTTGGGCCGTTCGCGGCAAAATTCGTGTGGCCCACAATGCACTGCGATGGCGCAATGCATTGCTGTCTCACGATTGGCCAAGCATGCACTGTGACCCCGCATGCTTGGCCAATCGCAGCGCCAGTAGCGGGAAGAGCAATGGTTGGCCACAGGCATCCTGCCTGTGGCCAATCATAGCTCAGACTGTGTAGTGCACGCCCCACACTATATAAAGCTGCCTTTCAGGCGGCCTCGTGTAGTGTTTGCTAGCATCTGAAGCAGTGGGTGTTCTGTGTACCTTCAACACAGTTACACACCAATCGTTTTTGGCTGATTTACTATTTTGCTCTTGTGTAGTGGTTACTGTCTGTGCCCTGACCGCAGTATACACCACTATATTCACCTCACCTATATAGCTAGTGATCTAGCTTTAATAATAGAGCTTGCAGTCAGTAGTGTTAGTGCGTGCTGTCTGCGTGCTCTGTACCCAGTACATACCACTATATACACCTACATAGCTGTTCTCTATTTGAGCCCGATTGTCATTTGCTGGAGTTATTGGAAGTTGTGTGTGCCTCCAGCACAGCACAGTATACATCTGTATATACCCCTTTAACTCTGCTGTTTTCTTGTTATTGTCTGCGTGCCCTGACCGCAGTATACACCGTGATATTCACCTCACCTATATAGCTAGTGGTCCATCTTTAACAATAGAGCTTGCAGTCAGCAGTGTCACTCAGGAGATAGTGCGTGCTGTGTGCCTGCTCTGTACCCAGTACATACCGCTATTATCCACCTACATAGCTGTTCTCTATTTGGGCCCGATTGGCATCTGCTGGAGTTATTGGAAGTTGTGTGTGCTTCCAGCACAGCACAGTATACATCTGTATATACCCCTTTAACTCTGCTGTTTTCTGGTTATTGTCTGCGTGCCCTGACCGCAGTATACACCGTGATATTCACCTCACCTATATAGCTAGTGGTCCATCTTTAACAATAGAGCTTGCAGTCAGCAGTGTCACTCAGGAGATAGTGCGTGCTGTGTGCCTGCTCTGTACCCAGTACATACCGCTATTATCCACCTACATAGCTGTTCTCTATTTGGGCCCGATTGACATCTGCTGGAGTTATTGGAAGTTGTGTGTGCTTCCAGCACAGCACAGTATACATCTGTATATACCCCTTTAACTCTGCTGTTCTATAAAAAAGGCATCTGCAGGAGTTAGTGGGTGTTGTGTGCCTCCAGCACAATATAAACTACCCAACTACTGTTTTACCCAACTCCCTTCAGGCCATTACCATGTCTGGAAGGCCAGCAAGGAGAGGCAGACAGGCGCGAGCCGATAAAAGAGGGCAAGCAGGCTCTGTGTCTAGAGACAACAGTGCTGGTCGGGGACGCGGTGCATTGTCATCAGCACGTGGCCATGGGACATGCTTGTCCTTCTTTTCTGCAGCTGGACATGTTGAACCGCAACATGCCAACGACTTGGTAGAGTGGATGACCAAGCCCTCTTCATCCTCCTCATCCTCTCTCACCCAGTCTCAGGGTAGTAGAAAAGCAGCTGCTAACACATCGTCGTCCCTCCTCTCAATGTCATCATCAGTGACTCCTTCCCTAGACCCACCACGTCCTCCTGAGGAGTCTCCTGAACTCTTTGAGCACAGTGTTGGGTACATGCTCCAGGAGGATGCCCAGTGTTTGGTGGGCTCTGATGATGACACTCAGCTAGAGGAAGGCAGTAGCGTGAGCACAGAGAGAGGGGATGCTCAAGAAGGACAGCAATCTGGCAGTCATGTTCCACAAGCTGCAGCATACTGCCAGGTTTGCTACAGCGATGAAGAGGGAGGGGATGATGAGGGCACTGACTCCACGTGGGTGCCTGGAAGGAGGGAGGAGGAGGAGGAGGAGGAGAAGGCACATGTCCAACGAGGCAGGATGCCCTCCGGGGGCCAGCTTAGGGGCAGCACACCGACTGAATCACACCGCAGAGCTCCGCCTGCGCAGAGCGCTTCCTCTGCGCGTTATTCTAAAAGTTCTTTGGTGTGGGCCTTTTTTGAGACGAGTGCATCAGATGGCACCGCTGCTATTTGAAACATATGTCTCAAGCGTATCTCACGTGGCCAAAACATCAGCCGCTTGGGCACCACATGCTTGACCAGACATATGTTGACCTGCCATGCAGCTCGTTGGCAAGCATACCTCAAAGACCCACACCAAAGAACAAAGCGGACCTCTCCTTGCTCCTCATCAGCTGGCATCTCCAACCCCACTAGACCTTCAGTCCTCTCTGAAACCTGCTCTGAGAGGAATGAAGGTGTAGAATTAGGTGTGTCACAGCCAAGTGCTTCCGGGAACTCTGCTAGTGGTACATCCACGTCCGATTATAGCAGACAAATGTCCCTGCCCCAGCTGCTGGACCGGCGGAAGAAATTTACTCCCAGCCATCCACATGCCCAGCGGTTGAATGCTAGCTTGGCTAAATTGCTAGCACTTCAACTGCTGCCTTTTCAGTTGGTAGACTCGGCCCCCTTCCGTGAGTTTGTACAATGTGCGGTTCCTCAGTGGCAGGTCCCCAAACGCCACTTTTTCTCACGGAAGGCAATTCCGGCTCTCTACCGGCATGTGGAAGGCAATGTCCTTGCCTCGCTGGACAGGGCGGTCAGCGGTAAGGTGCATATTACCGCTGACTCATGGTCCAGCAGGCATGGACAGGGACGTTACCTGTCTTTCACGGCCCATTGGGTCACTCTTCTGGCTGCTGGGAAGGATGCAGGACAAGGTGCAGTAGTATTGGAGGTTGTTCCGCCACCACGCCTCCAAAATGCTACTATTGGTTGTGACACACCTCTCTCCTCCACCCCCTCCTCTTCTTCTTCCTCCATGGCCTCTTCCAGTGCTCTGTCCTCAGAACCAGCGGTGCTCCGTAGGCGTTGCAGGGGCTACGCAAGTACGCAGGCAAAACGATGCCATGCCGTGCTTGCGCTGGTTTGTTTGGGGGACAGGAGCCACACTGGGGCGGATGTTTTGTCAGCTCTGCAGGGGCAGGCCGAGAGGTGGTTGACGCCACGCCAGCTTAAGCCAGGAATGGTGGTTTGCGACAATGGCACCAACCTCCTCTCCACCCTCCGACAGGGACAACTGACCCATGGGCCCTGTGTAGCTCACGTCCTTAACCTGGTGGTGCAGCGGTTCTTGGGCAGGTACCCCGGCTTACAGGATGTCCTGAAACAGGCCAGGAGAGTCTGTGTGCATTTCCGCCGATCATTTAATGCCTGTGCTCGGCTGGCTGAGCTCCAAAAGGAGTTGAACCTGCCCAAGAACCGCCTTATATGTGACATGCCCACCAGATGGAACTCAACATTGGCCATGCTGCAGCGGCTGCACACGCAGCAGAGGGCCATCAATGAGTACCTGTGCAACTACGGCACCAGGACAGGGTCAGGAGAGCTTGGTTTTTTCTCACCACGCCAGTGGGGCATGATCAGGGATGCATGCACTGTCCTGTCACCGTTTGAGGAGGCCACAAGGATGGTGAGCAGTGACAGTGCATGCATCAGTGACACTATACCTCTTGTCCACCTCTTGGAGCATACGCTGCGTGGAATAATGGACAGGGCACTTGAGGCAGAACAGAGGCAGGAAGAGGAGGACTTCCTTGCCTCTCAAGGCCCCCTTTATCCAGACAGTGTTCCTGCTGTGCCACCCATCACACAGGAAGAGGGTGAGGAGGAGGAAGAGGAGGAGGAGGATGATTGTGTCAGCATGGAGGTGGAGGCTGGCACTCAGCATCAGCAGCAGCAGTCTTATAGGGATGATTTACAGTCCCAAGAAACACGTGGACTTGTACGTGGCTGGGAGGAGGTAGCTGCGGATCATGTTGTCCTTAGTGACCCAGAGGACTCCGGACCGAATGCCTCAGCTAACCTACGCTGCATGGCCTCCCTGATCCTGCAAAGCCTGCGGAAGGATCCTCGTATTCTTCGGATCAAGGAGAGGGACCATTACTGGCTGGCCACTCTCCTTGATCCACGGTACAAGGGTAAGGTTGCCGACCTTATCTTGCCATCGCAGAGGGAGCAGAGGATGAGACATCTCCGGGAGGCCTTGCAGAAAGCTCTGTGCAACGCGTTCCCAGAGACTGGGAGGTCACAAACTCCTGGTCCTGGACAACGTGTTGCTGAGGCATCAGTCAGAAGGAGCGGTGGAGAAGGTGGCCGTCTGACTGATGCTTTCAGACAATTTTTTAGTCCGCAGCCCCAAGGTATGATTGGTTCCAGCACCCATCGCCAGCGTCTAATTTACATGGTGCAGGAATACCTAGGGGCAAGGTCAGACTTGGACACCTTTCCCACTGAAAATCCTCTGGCTTACTGGGTCTTGAGGATGGATCACTGGCCAGAGCTTGCACAGTATGCAATTGAGCTACTGGCCTGTCCTGCATCCAGCGTTCTTTCGGAACGCACCTTCAGTGCTGCTGGTGGCTTCGTTACCGATCACAGGGTGCGCCTGTCCACCGAATCAGTTGATCGACTGACCTTCATCAAGATGAATCAGTCTTGGATCACCCACAGCTACCAAGCACCTGAAGCTGATGTAACCGAATAATTTTTTTTGAAATACCACATCCCTTCAAGACTGCCTATGCTGATGCTGAGTGACTGTCCTGTTATGTTGATTGTCTATCCTCTTCCTCCTCCGCTGATATGTTGGAAGAACATTTTTGGTTCTGGGTGATGCCAGCAGCCCAATTTTTCTGCCCCTGTTTAACAGGGGCGTTTAAGTACAATTTTTGATGCAATGCTTTGCAGCAGGGCTAATTCCTGCAAAAAAACTAGAGTATATGGCAGAGGTTGCAGTGTGATGGCACCAGTGCCTAAGGCCCAATTTTTCTGCCCCTGTTTAACAAGGGCGTTTAAGTAAAATTTTTGATGCAATGCTTTGCAGCAGGGCTAATTCCTGCAATAAAACTAGAGTGTATGGCAGAGGTTGCAGTGTGATGGCACCAGTGCCTAAAGCCCAATTTTTCTGCCCCTGTTTAACAGGGGCGTTTAAGTACAATTTTTGATGCAATGCTTTGCAGCAGGGCTAATTCCTGCAATAAAACTAGAGTGTATGGCAGAGGTTGCAGTGTGATGGCACCAGTGCCTAAGGCCCAATTTTTCTGCCCCTGTTTAACAGGGGCGTTTAAGTACAATTTTTGATGCAATGCTTTGCAGCAGGGCTAATTCCTGCAATAAAACTAGAGTGTATGGCAGAGGTTGCAGTGTGATGGCACCAGTGCCTAAGGCCCAATTTTTCTGCCCCTGTTTAACAGGGGCGTTTAAGTAAAATTTTTGATGCAATGCTTTGCAGCAGGGCTAATTCCTGCAAAAAAACTAGAGTGTATGGCAGAGGTTGCAGTGTGATGGCACCAGTGCCTAAGGCCCAATTTTTCTGCCCCTGTTTAACAGGGGCGTTTAAGTAAAATTTTTGATGCAATGCTTTGCAGCAGGGCTAATTCCTGCAAAAAAACTAGAGTGTATGGCAGAGGTTGCAGTGTGATGGCACCAGTGCCTAAGGCCCAATTTTTCTGCCCCTGTTTAACAGGGACATGTAATTACAATTCTTGATATAATATTTCACAGGAGGGCCCCTTCCTGTGCCCACCCAGAGTAACTGTGAGGACTTATAGTGTTGTGGCACCAGCACCACAACCACCAAAGGTCAATTTTTCTACCACTGTTCAACAATGGCATGTAATTACAATTCTTGATATAATCGTTCACAGCAGGGTGCTCCAGCGGCCACCAAGAGTCACTTTGAGGGCTTACAATGTTGTTGCAAAACCAACACCTTGTTCCGCCATTTCTGCAGAGCATATAGGGCAGGCCCCTACTTTCAAACATCCAATTTACAAACATCTCCTACTTGCAAACGGAAGGAGACAACAGCAAGTGAGATGAAAAAAGATGGACGACAAAACAAATTATACAGGGGTGATAACCCTTCCCTATGTTTTCCAAAAAGCTTAAAGATATTTTTTTTGACTGGAGCTACACTTTAAAAATGTACCGGTTGAAAATGACAAACAGATTCAACTTAACACAACAAACCTACACAGTCCCTGTCTTGTTTGCACCGCCTGTATACTGCTGTTCTGAGTATATAGGGCCTGGGGGCCACACGCATTTCCTTTTTTTTAATATGGGTACAGGGTTCCCCTTAATGTGCGTACAAGACCCAAATAGGCTGGTAATGGGCAGGGAGGGCTACCCATGCCATTTTTCTGAATGATTTTCAACCATATTGCAGGAACCAGATATAACATTAAAACCGCAAGCAGTTTTAAATGGTGTTATTTCCGTTTAATGTCATTTTGTGCAGGGACTGTTCTAAACACGGGAAACACGTGGCACTTCACAGGCATACTATATAGACACCCCCCAGGCACCATATTTAAAGGAATATTTCACTTTTTTTTTTTCACTTTAATCGTCATTAAAATCAGTGCTCCCGCCAAAACGGTAGTTTTTAAAACTTTTTTTTGCAGTGACCCATGTCCCCTGAGGCAGGAGGCAGATCGCCAAACCCTTTTTAGCATACTATCTTGCATATTAGCCGTTAAAATTAGCACTTTCCAATTCGAACGTTCGAGTCCCATAGACTTCAATGGGGTTCTAACGTTCGTGCCGAACGCGGGGGTCGTTCGCAAGTTCTGGTGCGAACCGAACCGGGGGGTGTTCGGCTCATCCCTACAGAAGACCTGCCTACCACCAGCAGCGCCAGACTCCAGGTTAGAGGAGCCCAGTACCAGTACTGGAATTACCCATCCAACCCAAAGAATTTGGGCCGAGTCCTACCTTCCCCATGTCCTGGCAAACCCCTTATGGTTGCCTGCCAGATCAGGATCCACTATAATACTCCCTTTTACCGCACAGCCAGGTGTGCAGCCCAACACTACAAATTTTTCCCAATTAGATTATTTTTATTTGTTTTTCCCCAAAGATTTGTTGCAGTACATGGTGGACCAAACACATCTCTATGCAGCGCAATTTATTGTCACCAACCCCAATACATCCTACGCCCATATGTTCCAATGGCGACGTCTCACGCTAGACACATTTTTTCTTTCAATACATTTTTATTGTTTTATAAAGGATATACAAAGGCAAGTGGTACAGGACATGTTGACTTTTACAGTTGCAATTAACAGTCGATGTAATAGAGGGCGGGAAGAGGGGAGAGGGAAAGAAAGGGTAGGGAAGAAAAAAAAAAGAAACAAAAAGAAACAAGAAAAAAAAAAAACGAGAAAGAAATGGAAAAGTAGGTGGTTACACAAACAGTAATGCAAATACTGGTTACTACACAGAATATATCTTATCAGGATTAAGATCTAGTTTACAGAATTCTTATATTTGTTGGTCCAAATTTTCCATTGCTTATCAAATAGATCGCACTTCAATGTATTTATAGCAAGAGCACGCTCTATAGTGTGGTGTTGGTTCACTCTTCTAATTAGGTCAGAGATGTTTACCGTCATGGCAGTTTTCCAATGTTGTAATATCATGGATCTAGCAGAAAGAAGGATGTTGGAAATAACAATCCGCATATCATGTGGAAATTGTTCAATACCCATATGTAAAATCCCTAGGGATGGATTGGGGCGAGTGACAATACCCGTGAGCGATGATATTAGTTGGAACACTTGGTTCCAGTAACTAACCAAGTTGGGGCACTCCCAAAACATGTGTAGTAGATGTCCTAGCTGTCCACAATTTCTCCAACATGTACTTTGGGCAGATGAAGAAAATGTTGCCAGTCTACACGGTGTGTATTGCCACCTGTTAATAATTCTAATGGTCATTGCCCAATGATTAATAGAACGGGAGGCTTTTTTAATTTCCCGAAATGTAGTTGTCCACTGATCATCTGTAAATGTTTTCCCTAAATCCGCCTCCCATTTATCAATCGATTTTGTTTTCACAAAGAATTGTTTATCATGTAGAAGGGAGTAGAAAAGCGAAATGCCTTTCCTGGTGGGGCGTTCGCGAGTTAAGAAGGTCCATGCACTGGATGGCATTGTTATGGTAGGGGGAGGGTTACGTTTTAGAAAATGTGCCACTTGGATACAAGTAAACTGGTACTTGTTGGGGAGATCGTATTGAGCCATAATCTGTGTGCTGGAAAGAGCTGTACCATTAGACAATAGGTCTTGGATGGTATGGATACCGTGGTTGGGGAACTGTTTTAGGGACAGCGTAGGGATTTTATGCTCGAGCAGGCTAAGCGGAAATTTGTATTCCACAGCATTTTGAGATTTATGGGTATGATGTAGGAAGAACCTCCATGCCTGTAGGGAGGCTATGAGGGTGGGAGCCATGGAATGGAGAGCCCAGGGTTTCCAGACATCACTCACGAGCAGTGCCACTAGATCTGGCATTGGGGCCATATGCCTTTCCAGCTCAACCCAAGGTGGTGAATCTATAGTTTTGAACCAGTGTTGGAGTTGGTCCAGTCTAGATGCCCACAAATAATCATAAACGTCAATTAGTCCTACTCCACCTACACGGTTATTCGGGATCAGGTTACTAGGAGAGCAACGAGCTTTTTTACCATTCCATATGAATTTCCACAGAGTAGTAGACAAGGTCTTAAGGAAATGGGTTGGGATAGGTATAGGTATGGATCTGAACATATACAATATGAGAGGAAGAACTAACATCTTACATGCTGCCAGTCTACCCATCCAGGAAAGTTCAGTCTTGGCTATGCATTTAAACGTTTCATCTATCTTAATAAGCAGTGGCTTTATGTTGACAGAGACTAGGGTTTTCGTGGAATTGGTGATTTTTATACCTAAGTAGGGTATGCTATCCTCTTTCCATACATACAGAAGGGTGGTTTGAAGTTGGAGTTTGATACGTTTGTCAATTCCTAAATCTAGAATCAATGATTTAGCGAAATTAACTTTATAGCACGAAACCTCACCAACGTTTTTCAAAGTTTCATGGACTAAGGGGAGAGATCTAGATGGGTTTGTCAGCATCAGCACAACGTCATCGGCAAACAAATTAATAACGTGGTTACGAGATCTTAACACGTGTCCAGTAATATCGGCCTGGGATCTAATGGCCTCCGCCAGAGGTTCTATCATAAGGTTAAAAATTGTTGGGGATAGTGGACACCCCTGACGGGTGCCATTAGAAATAGGGAACGGTGTGGAAAGCATTCCAGCTGTTAAGACTTGGGCGGATGGGTTGGAATATAAAGCCAACATTGCGTTGGAGATGAGACCGTGAAAGCCAAATTTTTGTAGAACTTCTTTCATATAACACCACTCCACCCTATCAAACGCCTTCTCTGCGTCTATGGAGAGCAGCAGAGAAGGAGTTTTAGTTAAATTAGCATAATGAACAATGTTAATAATACGTCTCATAGCATCAGAAGTTTGTCTCCCCCTGATAAAGCCCATCTGGTCGCTTTTAATTAAGGAAGGCATAAACTCTGACAGTCTAAGGCCGCGTACACACGGGCCAACTTTGTTCGTCAAACAATCCGACAAACAGTCCGCTCAAAATTTGCATGAACGGACTTGACCACACACGATGAACGAACAGTCCGCTGAAAGCGTGCGCGATGACGTGAACGGCACGTACGACGGGACGAGAAATACGACGTCCAATACACTGCAATGCAACCTTCGCCGTGTAAATCCTTTCTGAGCATGCGCGAAACTTAGTTTGTCGAACAAGCCTACACACGAGCGGACTGTCCGCTGAAACCAAGTTTCAGCGGACTGTCTTACGGAAATTCCGAAAAACGTTGTTCGTCAGACTGTCCGCTGAAACTGTCCGCTGAAGCCCACACACGAGCGGACTGTCCGCTGAAACACTGTTCAGCGGACAAAGTTGGGCGAACAGTCCGCCCGTGTGTACGCGGCCTAAGGGCGATAATTTTTGCGTGATCTTTATATCCGTGTTTAGGAGAGAAATAGGTCTAAAATTACTAGGGGTAGTGGGATCTTTGCCAGGTTTGGGTATGGTGGTCACGTATGCTTTTAACATTTCATTTGGAAAGGATGCTGAGTGTGCTGCCCGTGTGAACATCTTTTGGAGATATGGGGAAAGAATAGTGGAAAAGGTTTTAAAATATTCATTATTTAGTCCATCAGGACTGGAGGATTTCCCATGAGGGAGTGAAGTAATGACTGATGTTATTTCATGGTTTGTGAACGGTGAATTAAGCAATTCAAGCTGTGGTTAGGATAGTTTAGGGAGATCTAAATCTTTGAGGAAATGCTG
The DNA here is from genome assembly GCF_037356315.1 of Lithobates pipiens. NCBI lineage: Eukaryota > Metazoa > Chordata > Amphibia > Anura > Ranidae > Lithobates > Lithobates pipiens. The sequence continues at coordinate 260,573,966 of NW_027507903.1, read as the reverse complement.
TATTTTGGGAACAGTGGGTTGAGGAGTGTGGGGGTCGGTGCTAAGGTTGTAAAGCTCACTGTAATATTGTGCAAAGTGGTTTGCGATTTCCTGAGGATTGATGATTTTATGAAGGGATGTAGGGTGTATCAGGTGGGAAATCCTAGTTTTGGTGCGTATTGCTCTAATCCTATTGGCAAGATATTTGCCTGCTCTATTTGCACAGGCATAGGTACGTAACTTCAAGCGTCTAAGGTAGAAATCATAGTTTTGGGCCAAGTGATCTCTCAATTTTTCTCTAAGTGAGGTTATTTGAGTAGTCCGCTGGTGAGAGGGAGATGCTTTATTGAGGGTTTCTAAATTGTGGATATCGGAAGTAATGGAGTCTATGGTTGCAGTATACTTCTTTTTAGCTCTAGCTCCTAGCTGGATAAGGATGCCTCTAATAAACGCTTTGTGGGCGTTCCAGAGTGTGAAGGGACTCTCTACTGAATGTTCATTTTGTTGGAAATATGTTTTAAGGTTTTGAGAAATCAGTTCCCTGGTACCAGGGTCCTGTAGTAATCTAACACTGCAGCGCCAGATGGGTGACGAGGGGGAGACACCCTTCTCATGAATAGAAAGCGATATGGCAGAATGGTCAGACCACGTAATATCATATATCTCAGAGGATGAAACATTTTGTAAGGTCCATTGATCTGATAAAAAGAAGTCTATTCTAGAATAAGACCCATGTACATGGGAGAAGAAGGTAAAGTCTTTCTCGTTGCCATGTGTGCATCTCCATACGTCGTACAGTTTTTCAGAATGTAGGACCTTATTTAGGCAGGTGTTGTTGTTACGTTTGACATTAGAAGTGTCAAGTTGTGGGTCGACAATGAGGTTAAAATCGCCACCAATAATGAGACTACCGTATTGGATAGGTTGTATTTTACGGATTAGTCTATTCAAAAACCTAATCTGTCGGGTGTTTGGGGCGTATAAGGATACAATGGTGTACGGTTTAGAGTTAATATCACCCTGGAGAATAATATAGCGACCATTGTCGGCTATGATGGATTTCTTGAGATGGAAGGAGACCGTGTCTCGGATGGCAAGAAGGACACCTCCGCTTTTTTTATTCGGGTTATTTGCCAGGAATATATGTGGGTAGTTTTTGTGTGTACATTTGGGATGGTTGTCCTGTTGAAAATGAGTTTCCTGTACACATAAAATATCCGCCTTTAGTTTCTGTGCTTCGGTCCACAGCGAGTAGCATTTCACGGGGTGGTTGAGGCCTCTGGCATTAATGGAAACAAAAGTAATGGTCATATTTCAGGTGGGAAGAAATGTGCAGGTGTACTCACAGTGTCCTTCGAGAATCATTAGAGTCATCTGATCTCCATGAGACTGACAGAAGAGATGCTGCCATGGTATTTAGAAATGTAGCAGGACAGGAGATGAAGGGTCCATCATGTGTAGGTCCAGTGCTAATGAAACAAAGGGTGTAACCACAAAAATAAACAATAACGTATAGAATAATAAAAATAGAATCATATAAGCGATCCATATGCAAACAAAGTTGCAAAAATGACAAATGTCAGGGGTAAGGACAAGGAGAGATGAAGAAATCCTTGTGCCCATGGAGAGAACATATTTGTCAACGGTGTGTAATTATTTACTGCCATCAGTGACATTTTTGGGGGCTCGTCTGTGCGAAACTACTTGCCACTCATCCGGAATAGGGCGTAGTTGTGTTGCAGGTGGTTCCAGAGGGCTTTGTTGCGGAAGTATGCCCCACTGACGCAAGAGTGCGATACCTTCAGCTAAAGTGGTAACTGTGTGCGTGGTACCATCTTATGAGATGGACAATTTTGCTGGGTAACGCCATTTGTGTGGTATATTGTGGTTGCGCAGGGCCTTAGTGATGGTCGCTAAGTTTCGGCGCAATTGCAGAGTATGCCTTGATAGGTCAGGGAGGAGGATCAATTCAGCATATTGAGATAGGTTGTTGCCCCGAGTACGAAACGCAGTCATAATTTGTTCCTTGATATGGTAGTAATGCATCTTGAGCAAAACGTCCCGAGGGGTACCTTCAGGGAGAAATGCTGGCTTGGGGATTCTGTGAATCCTGTCAATGGTCAGTTCTTGAGGAGATAATGTAGGGATAATGGTGGAGAATAGCGCGTGTACATACTGCAGTAATTGGTTTGGAGGTATAGCTTCAGGAACACCTCTGATTTTAATATTGCACCTCCTAGAGCGGTCCTCAAGGTCTGCAACTTTACTCTTTAGCCATGCTATCTCTTCATCATGGGACTTGTGGGCCTCTACTAAAGTATTGAAGGAAGTTGTGCATTCCCCCATGTTGCGCTCCACTTGATCCACTCTATTACCTAGGGCCAATACTTCCCTATGGCAGTTAGTGATTTCTACAGTGAGGTCAGCTTGTATGGAGGCTTTGAGTGACATCAGCATCTCCTTAAGGACTGTATCTGAGACCGGTCAATCGGATGTGGGGTAGGCCGCAATCAGGTCGGATGCCGGTGGATGTATAGCATGGCCTACAGGAGCAGATCCGCTTACCTCCATGTCATGGTCCGCTCGGTTTACGTCTGGAGAAGATATCCGTTGCCTTTGTTTGGCTGGGCTTCTAGTCGTTGGGCTATTCGTCCCCGAGGAGGAATCGCTGAGGGAAGTCGTTCGGAGGTGAGGTTGTTGCGAGGCCTGTTCCTGAGTTTCAGTCACACACGATCCGGCGCCATTTTGTGTGATTCCGCGCGCTTTGAAAAGGTTCGGAAGTTTCCGCGGCGGTTGTTGATTCTTCCTATTTTTTGGCATCTTCGGTAGAAGCGAAGGTGTCTACACTGCGTTGTAGATAGGTTTATGTGGAAATATGTCACCAATGGAGTTGCTATAGGGTTGTTCTCTCCGGTGGTCGAACGGAGCTCTCAGCTCAAGCGTCCATCTTAGCGCTCGGTCGCCACGCCCCTCACGCTAGACAAATTTAAAATTGCTTAAATTATTTTTGGGCCTTGCTTTTAATATGGGGCTTGCAAATAAAAATGAACTGCATGCCTACTGGTCCACCCACCCCATCCATCACAAGCCCATATATTCTGCTGTCATGTCCAAGACACGCTACGGCATGATCATGCATTTCCTATATCTTAATGATAATTCGCAGTGCCCTCCCCGAGATCTCCCAACCATGACAAATTATTTAAAATATGCCCCCTAATAAAAAAAAATCCCAGCAATTTGCTGAAGTGTTTATCCCAGACCAAAACATTTGTGTGGACGAATCTCTTATGCCGTGTACACACGACCGCACTTCTCGATGGACTAGGTCCGACGGTCTTCCCGACAGACTTTCGGCGGAGTTCTGGCTGACTTTCCAAATGAACGGACTTGGATACACACAATCACACCAAAGTCCAACGGATTCCAACGTGATGACGTTCGACTGGACTAGAATAAGGAAGTTCATAGCGAGTAGCCAATAGTTGCCTTAACATCGTTTTTTGTCCGTGGGACTAGTATGCACACGAACGATTTCTCGATAGGAACTGGGTTCGGCGGAGTTCCGGCCCAAAAATTTGAAACATGTTCTATTTCTAAAGTCCATCAGATTTTTGGACAGCAAAGGTCTGATGGAGTCCACACATGATCGAACCTTTGCTGGTGAAAAGTCCAGTCGTTTGCATGCGGCATTATACATTTTGCTGACCGACTGCACTTCAAGCAGTATATCCTATGTAAGAGAGCCAGGTACGAGTTAAAATTGAATGAACTATGTGATTGAACCACTGGGTATGTGTACACGTTATGGATTTATGAAGGCAAAGACTCCCAGCTCCAGCCCTGTGAGTGGCCCACATATTTTGGAACCAGTGGGAAAATTGTCTGGGAGCTGGCATACCCCCTGTTAAAAAAAAGGTAACCATTTATATGTGGACAATTATTATACTAGTTTGCCCATTTTCGGTTACCTTTACAGTAAACAAACCCTGGCCTGAGGTAAAAAACAGAAGGGCTTCCCACAGAATCTATTAACAAAAAAGTTATAAAAAGGGGAATCTGCATTCATGAGAAATGAGGTGTTGGCCATGAAGTGAAGGGAGAACAAAGATGTCCACATCCTCTCTACCATCCACAATGACACCTTGGTGATGAGCCGGAGAAGATGCAGCCCCGTTGTAAAGCCTGAATGTGTTCACCACTACAATCTGTACATGGTGGGGGGGAGGGAGGGGTGGTGGATTTAAATGATCAGATGCTGCAACCATATTCATCAAACCGAAAGTCCCATTACTGGTATAAGAAAGTTGCATTTCATATTTTATATGGGCATGTTTAATTTGTTTGTCTGCTACAAAAAATCAACCGAAAACCAACCCATAACCTACCTCAAATAAAGTAAAGACATCGTCACTGCTCTGATTTACCAGCAAGGAAGCATTCACTCTGATAGTGTGAGTCGACATCACGAGCAACATTTTCCTTATAACATTCCCCCCCCACAGAACAGCACAGTGGTGTAGTGGTTAGCACTCTCACCTAGCAGTAAGAAGGGTCGCTGGTTCAAATCTCAACCACGACACTACCTGCCTGGAGTTTGCATGTTCTCCCTGTGCCTGCGTGGGTTTTCTCTGGGTACTCCGGTTTCCTCCCACAATCCAAAGACATGCAGGTGGGTTAATTGGCTTTGGTCAAAAAAAATTGGCCATAGCATATGAATGGGGACCTTGGATTCTGGGCTCCTTAAGGTTAGGGACAATTGTAGACACTCAGGTTGAACTTGATGGACTGGTGTCTTTATTCAACCTAACAAACTATGAAACTATGAAGAACCCGGAAGAAGACACCAAAAGAAATATCATGTATGAAGCAGAGTTATTATTTCCCCCAATGTCCCTCCCAACCTGGCCTGTGCGTTGGAGATTGCTTCATAAATGATCACACATCCATTAGATATTAGTCCCCTTATTTTTAACAGACTGCCATTTCCCTGTTTCAAATACCTGTGTGCATCAATTGCCTGTGACCATGTTTCTACCTTCCATGTTAATTAACTGACCCTGGCCTGTTTACCGACGATGTCTATGCTTGCCGTTCCAAACCACGTTTCTGACTTCCACGTGCACCAACCTCAGCCTGTTTACAGACGATGCCTCTGCCTCCTGTTTCAAACCACATTTCTGACTTCCAAACAGGGCTGCCATCAGGGGGGTACAGCCCTTTCAACTGTAAGGGGCCCCGAGAACTGAGGGGCCCGTCCGGGCCAGAAGAAGGCAGGACAGGTGAAGGGGATCTGTGCTGTGCAGTACAGAAATGATCTCACAGTTTCTGCAGTTCTTGTGTAATTGATTTTAGACATCAAGCTCTTTACTGCCACCTCTGATTACTATGTGCATGTGCACCCCTCGTGTAACAGTGATCTGCCTGTACTATGCTTCTCAGCTAGGAGAACCTCCTCTCTAGGAGGTTACAAGTAGGGAAGGGAAGGAAAGGGAGCGGGCTGTTTGTGTACAGGGGGGGGGGGGGGGCAGAGGCTTGTGTGTACATATTTGTGTATGTGGGGCTACCATATATACAGGTGTGTGGGGGTGGCTGACCTATATACAGGTGTGTGTGGGGGGGCACTGACATATATACAGGTGTGTGTAGGGGTGCACTGACATATATACAGGTGAGTGGGAGGGCGCTGCCATATATACAGGTGTGGGGGGGTTCTAACTTATATACAGGTGTGTGAGGGGTGGCAGACATATATACAGGTTTGTGGAAGGGTGGCTGACATATATATATATATATATATATATATATGTATATATATGTGTGTGTGTGGAGGGGCACTGACATATATACAGGTGTGTGTGGGGGGGTGGCTGACATATATACAGGTGTGTGTGTGGGGGCTGACATACAGTATATACAGGTGTGTGTGGGGGGGGGGGGGCGCTGACATATATACAAGTGTGTGGGGGGGCCACTGACATATTTACAGGTGTGTGTGGGGGGGGGCGCTGACATATATACAGGTGTGTGGAGGGGTGACTGACATATATACAGGTGTGAGGAGGGCTGACAAATATACAGGTTTGGGGGGGCTGACAAATATACAGGTGTGAGGGGGCTGACATATATACAGGATTGAGGAGGGGCTGAGTACAGACAGGGGAGGTGGCCGGTGTGTGGATTCAGTAGGATGGCCCATAGGCAAGCCCTGGGGAATGTTCGTCGTCAGGCTCGGGGGGGGGGAGGGTTCCCAGGTCTAAAGCTATGTAAGGGCCCAAATATTTCTGATGGCTGCCCTGCTTCCACGTGCACTGGCCTCGACCTGTTAACCAACCATGCTTTTGCCTGCCACTTGGACCGATCTTTTGTCCTTCTACATTAGTACACAGGGGTCTCACATATGTGAGGGCCTTCAGAATTGCGTTCTGAGTAGAGAAAATCCGTTTTTGGTTTTCTGTGTTACCAGAGCAAGGTCTGTTGTCCGGAGGCTTCAAAGAGATTTGGGTGGGAGAAGCCTCTACCCCTGTCCCCCTGGCCCTAAGCTTGATGGTGCTTCCTGCTGTCTGGTCCAATACTTTGGCTGTGCTGACCACATCGCTGCCTGTAATGACCCAGGACCATGTTTCTTCCTGCTGCCTGGACCAATACTTTGGCTGTGTTGACCATATCTCTGCCTGCTGCCTTTACTGACTATGGACAGTATTTCTGCCTGGACATCTCGGCCTTCTACCTGGACCAATGCTTTGGCTGTGATGACAGTATCTCTGCCTGCACTAACTATGGACAGTATTCCTACCTGTCGCCTGTATGATTGCTTTTGCTGTCGCTGATTACATCCCCGTCTGCTGCCTGGACCTATGCTCTCCTCCATGGACCACTATACTAGTAAAACCACAAGTAATCTTTGTTATTTGGTATGCACATGCTATGTGTTAGAAATAGGAAGGGCCTTCAAAAATGTGATCGGTAGTCATAAAATTATATGTGTAATTTATGCTCCTAGAATGCCTGGAGGTGCTACTTGGATGTTGGGGCTCTGTATGTAGCCAGGCTGTGTAAAAGTCTCACACATGTGGTATCGCCATACTCAATAGGAGTAGCAGAATGTATGTTGGCATGTAATTTTTGCTATGTACATGCTGTGTGTTGGAAATATCTTATAAATGGACAACATTGTGTAAAAAAAAAACAATTTTGATTTTTCTTCCACATTTTCCAAAAACTTCTCGAAAAAATGAACTGTTCAAAAAACTCATTATGTCTCATGGATTATACATGTTTGTTTTCCAAAATGGGGTCATTTTGGGGGCAAGTCCATTGTCCTAGTGCTCCATGGCCTTCAAAATGTAATAGGTGGTTGAGAAATGAGATGTGTATGTAGCACTACCCTCCGAAGGAGCTGCTGGTTATTTTTGGGCTTACCGTTACCCTCCGTTCTCCTTGTTGCACGTCTAGGAGATGTCCCATGGTAGATGGCCCAGTAACTTGAGGCTGACAATAGATCCACAGGAATGGATTTTATTTGCAAAACTCAGACAATTGAACAGTCTTTCAACTTAGGATCAGAGGGTTGGAAAAGGAAGTTCAGGTACTCTTATGCCGCGTACACACGATCAAACAAGCAGGTGGAAAAGTCCGGCAAACTGAAGTCCGCCAAACAATCCCCCCGTGTGTAGCCTCCGGCATACTTGTTTGACCCGAAAGTACGGTGGACTTAGAAAGTAGCTTTACACTCCAATCTTCCCGCCGGACTCGCATTTCGGCGGACAATCCGGCCGTGTGTATGCCAGTCCGCCGTACTTTTGAAATGAGCGGACTTTTCACACCCGGAGAAAAGTCCGCTAATTTCGAGCGGGTCTTCAGGTAGGCGGGGCCCGTGAAGGAGACGTCGCTGGCCCCACCGCCTGGTATGGACTTAAAGGGGAACCCCAACGTGGAAAAAAATCAGCGTGGGGGTCCCCCCAGGTCCACATCAGACCCTTGTCCGAGCACGCTACCCGGCCGGCCAGGAAAGGGGGGGACGAGCGGCCCCCCCTTCTGAGCCGTACCAGGCCGCATGCCCTCAACATGGGGGGTGCCTTGGGGAAGGGGGGGCCGCGCGGCCCCCCCACCTCAAAGCACCTTGTCCCCATGTTGATGAGGACAAGGGCCTCTTCCCGTCAACCCTGGCCGTTGGTTGTCGGGGTCTGCGGGCGGGGGGCTTATCGGAATCCGGGAGCCCCCTTTAGTAAGGGGGCCCCGGATACCGACCCCCCACCCTATGTGAATGAGTATGGGGTACAATGTACCCCTACCCATTCACCTGTAAAATAAAGTACAAAAAAAACACAACACACAAGATAAAATAGTTTATTGCACAGCTCCGGGGGTCTTCCGTCTTCGGGGGTCTTCTCGCCGGACTCCTCCGCTATCTTCTTGTAGCTCTTTTGCTAGCGGAGGAGCCCGGCTTTTTTCCTCGCCGCCGGCCTCTTCTTCCGACTTCGGGTGTCTTGTCCCCCTCTTCGGTTCTTCTGCCGGGCCACTGCGCCTTCTTCTAGCTCTTTTACAGGCGGTGGCACGGTCTTCTGTCGCCGCCGCCGCCGCCGCCGCCGCCGCCGCCGCCGCCGCCTTCTGTTCTTCTGTTTTCTTCTTCTTCAGATGTTGCCTCGCCGAGTCCTCCGCTCACAATAAACGGGGACCGGGCACGCGGTGACTTATATAGGGACAAGGGGCGGGGTCTTCGGTTGAACCGAAGACCCTGCCCCTTGTCCCTATATAAGTCGCCGCGTGCCCGGTCCCCGCCATTGTGAGCGGAGGACTCGGCGAGGCAACATCTGAAGAAGAAGAAAACAGAAGAACAGAAAGCGGCGGCTGCGACAGCGGCGACAGAAGACCGGGCCACCGCCTGTAAAAGAGCTAGAAGAAGGCGCGGTGGCCCGGCAGAAGAGCCGAAGAGGGGGACAAGACCCCCGAAGTCGGAAGAAGAGGCCGGCGGCGAGGAAGAAAGCCGGGCTCCTCCGCTAGCAAAAGAGCTACAAGAAGATAGCGGAGGAGTCCGGCGAGAAGACCCCCGAAGACGGAAGACCCCCGGAGCTGTGCAATAAACTATTTTATCTTATGTGTTGTGTTTTTTTTGTACTTTATTTTACAGGTGAATGGGTAGGGGTACGTTGTACCCCATACTCATTCACATAGGGTGGGGGGCCGGTATCCGGGGCCCCCTTATTAAAGGGGGCTCCCGGATTCCGATAAGCCCCCCGCCCGCAGACCCCGACAACCAACGGCCAGGGTTGTCGGGAAGAGGCCCTTGTCCTCATCAACATGGGGACAAGGTGCTTTGGGGTGGGGGGGCCGTACAGCCCCCCCTTCCCCAAGGCACCCCCATGTTGAGGGCACAGGGCCTGGTACGGCTCAGGAGGAGGGGGGCGCTCGCTCGTCCCCCCCTTTCCTGGCCGGCCGGGTAGCGTGCTCGGACAAGGGTCTGATGTGGACCTGGGGGGACCCCACGCCGATTTTTTTCGGCGCTGGGGTTCCCCTTTAAGACCATACCAGGCAGCGGGGCCAGCGACGTCTCCTTCGCGGGCCCCGCCTACCTGGAGACGCGCTCGAAATTAGCGGACGTTCCTCCGCGTGTGTGGGCGAGTCCGTTCATTTCAAAAGTACGGCGGATAGTACGGCGGACTTAGTACGCCGTATTAGTCCGCTGAAAAAGTGCCGTGTGTGGGCAAGTAGCCTGTTCGGAAAGTCCAACGGACAGTCTGGCGGGAAGTCCGCCAGACTAAGTCCGTCGGACAGACGGCTACGTGTGTACGCGGCTTTAGCCCCCGTACACACGGTCGGACATTCCGGCAACCTAATCCGTCGGATAAATTCCGACGAATTTAGTCCGGAAGTGGTCCTGATGATTTCAGGAATTATCTCTGGATGACGGACCCTGTTTTTCACCATCTGCCGACTTTGCTGTCCCCTTATATCAGCAGGCAGGATACCTGCATGCGGCAAGCCATCACTCCGGAGCAGAGGCTCATCTCCACGTTGCGCTACTTGGCGACAGGGAGAAGCCTTCAGGACCTGAAGTTCTCCACAGGCATCTCCCCCCAGGCTCTGGGGATCACTATTCCAGAGACCTGTTCTGCCATCATTCAGGTCCTGCAGAAGGACTATATGAAGGTAAGTTTTCTCCTTTAACATCACATTCTATGTATTTAATGATTGCTAATGTATTGGATTTCTTTCCTCACTCCCTAATTACCATGATTGCAATATGATCTAATTGATATGCTGTGCCTCTTTGTCCTCATGCATGCTGGAAGCTTTTCAAGTTCCTTTTTTGTCCTTCATGCATATTTGCCTTCACTAACTTCCCCAGCATGCTCTTCTGGGGCCATAAACCTATAGTCTAGTCACTTAGCAATGTATTTTGTCAGCTCCATAGTATTGCTTTCCCCTAAACACCCCCTAAAATGTGTACAAATGTTATGTGTGTGCTTAAATTCATGCAGAGTGCCAGATTTTTTTTTTTTGGTTGGGCCAAACTCATTAGGAACCCCCCTCCCCGCAACTGCAATCCTCTAGATGCTGACTTTGCCAAACCCAATACCTACCTACCTTTTTCCTGGTCAGATTTATGGACAAATTCACCAAAGCATGTAGTGCAAAGGCCTGCCTCAATACTTTCAAATGCTACAGTTTCAAGTATTTTTTCTCCTATTATTATCTTGATAGGTAATAGCAGAATGTCAAAATGTGCTTCCATTTGTTCCATTCTTTTGGTATTATGACACTTCTTACCTGTCCGGTGGGCTGCCAATAGTGTAAGTAAGGAAGGGCTGGCCAAAGTATCACACATTATTTCTGCATTCAGTTCTCAATGAAGTGGAGAGGGTTACCTGTCCAAAAGGGGGTGGGGGAGGGATGGGGGGGGGGTGATGACTCTGATAAGGGGACCTTATACTTTAGGCTTTAAATTCTCATTTCCCAAAATGTTATACTGATATGGTCCAAAATGTTTGTGTTTAATCTGCTTGCAATGTTGATGTGCCAAATTACAATTTTTTTTCTTGTTTCACTCCACAGTTTCCTTCAATGCCACAGGAATGGCAGACTGTGCCCTCCCACTTTGCCAGCCGTTGGGACTTTCCCAATTGTGGGAAACACGTCCGCATCGTCACCCCCCCCAACTCGGGCTCGTACTATTATAATTACAAGGGGTTTAATAGTATTGTGATGTTGGCGGTGGTGTCAGCGACCTATGATTTCCTTTATGTGGATGTGGGGCAAAATGTCCGGATGTCGGATGGTGGAGTGTTCCCACGGATGTAATTCTACTGGTGTCTCCAGAGTGGCAGTCTGGGCTTGCCACCCCCAGAGGAGAATGTAGAAGAACTTCTGTTCGTTGTCGTCGTGGATGAGGCGTTTGCCCTGGCAAACCACCTTTCCCGATGAGGACCCTCACCCCGGATCAGAGGATCTTTAATTTCCAGCTGGCCAGAGCCAGAAGAGTCGTGGAGAACACTTTTGGAATGCTGGCCAGCCGGTTCCGCCTATTTTTGACGCCAATCCACATGGCGGAATATAAACTAAATCACATAGTGCTTGCCTGCTGTGTTCTGCACAATTTCTTGAAAAAACATTCAGCTAACTATGTGGTCTCAGTTGGCCCGGATGCAGACTTGCCTGAAAATGACAATCTCACGGCCCTTGAAGCTGCTCGTCCTGGCTTGCCCCCCCCCCAAAGCGCCCGCGAGGTCAGAACCCAATACATGGAGTACTTTGTGGGTAGGGGGGCCATTGCTATGCCAGACAATTTCTGAGAGGCATTTTTTAAATACATTTTTCTTTGAAACTCCAATAATCTTTGTTTTCATTTACTGCTTGGCTTTGTTTTAGGTGTCTCCTAGCTATATTGCTGTTTTTTTGGGCCTTTTTCTACAACAGTGCAAACCCAAGTTCTGAGCAAGATGAGGTGACAGTCTCTTCTTCAGATAATCTTATTATGTTGTGGGTCTGCTACACACACCTTGCTTTTGTTGCTAATGTATGTAGTGCATTACTGACAAAAAAATATTGCTCATTTTCAGCACCATGGCAGAAATATATGGGGTCAGGAAAATGGCGTGATTGGGGAAATTTAAACATCACTGTGGTTGTTATTTACTAAAGGCACATCCACTATGCGCTACAAGTGCACTGTAAAAGTGCACTTGAAACTGCACTTGGAGTGTAAAGTGGATTTGCCTTTAGTAAATAACACCCATTGCCGCAGAAACCAACAACTTTACTCCAAATACTGCTTTTGTGCATTAAAAAAGGAAGCCACACATTGTTGATAATTTCACTTTTTACTCAAAGCACATTCACATGTGCGTTTTGAAAACGGTTTTACAACAAACCAACATATTTGGTGTATAGAAAACATTATTTTGGGTAAAATTTTTATAACTTGGTGTTTTTTGTGTAAACAGTCATGTATCAAAGCATAACATACAGTACACAGGAACTTACAAAGTTCAACTTTGAAAAGTGAAGACAATATCAGACATGAGTATGTACAAACTGTGCTGATATTGCCTTCATCAGATGGGGTGTCACCCCTGGAAAAGCCAAATTTGAAAGATGCACACACATTGAGAATACAAAAGTGGCCATTTTCCTCCTTATCCCATGCCTAATGTCAACATGTGCTATTTCCCATCATGGGGTATCAATGTACATGTTTTGGGGGTGCAACCGCTTCATCTCAGCCACTTTCGTTTCGTTTTTGATCCCCCATGATTGGAGATAGTACATAATAGTACATTTTGACACACTGTGTGCATCTTCCAAATTTGGCTTTTGGAAAAATATAAAAGTTTTTTGAACAAATAAAAAAAATTCTAGCTAGTTTGGGGTGTTTCAGACTCTCTCCAAAACATCATTTTCTGTTGAACATCATTGAAGTTTTTCTGTATATATTCTAAATCGCGATTGCACCCCATTATCTCCCCAATGAGGATCTGGGCACTTTCATTGGTAAAATGTGATTCTTCTTCCACATCACCTAAAAAAATAAAAATAAACACACCATGTATTATAAATATGCAGACATACATTGATTAGCTTACCGGAAGCTGTGGTCTCCGACACTGACCTGTTGTGGTGACAATTTGTCCAACTTCAACAATTTCTCCTTCCTCCTCCTCCTCTGCTTCTGGTGTTGGAATTTCGCCTTTTTTGGGAGGTGTGGGGTCCCTGGTGTCCTCAGACGTCCCGAGTCTTCTCTCCCCTATGACAATGTAAAAAAGGAATACTTAGCACACAGAGGGCAGAAATAGGAATATGAAACATTGCTTGGAAGTGTCATATAATTGTGTTTTTTGGCCGAGTTCAAAGGTGAGAACATTATTTTGGCCACTTTCTAAAGCTGGAATACTTACATGCAGTGTGAACAAATGTAGTGAAGTGTATGGCCGCGTACACACGGGCGGACTATCCGTCCAACTAAGTCCGTCAGACAATCCGACAGGCAGTCCGTCCTACTTTTGAATGAACGGATTTGACCACACACAACGAACAGACAGTCCACTGAAAGCTTGCGCGATGACGTGTACGGCACGTACGACGGGACTAGAAATTCGACGTCCAATACACTGCAATGCAACCTTCGGCCGTGTAAATCCTTTCTGAGCATGCGCCATACTTAGTCCGTCGAACTAGCCTACTCACGAGCGGACTGTCCGCTGAAACCAAGTTTGGACGGACAATATTACGGAAATTCCGAAAGACTTAGTCCGCCAGACTGTCCGCTGAAAAAGTCAGCTGAAGCCCACACACGAGCGGATTGTCTGCTGAAAGATGTTTCAGCGGACCAAGTCCGTCAGACAGTCCGCCCGTGTGTACGCGGCCTAAGTTGGGAAAACGTTGTTTTGGGAGTGGGCTAACGAACGATGTTTATTACGAACGATTGAACCCAGGAACTTGAAAGTGGCCATTTCAAACTGTACAACATTAAATCAAAGCACATGGAACAGTATGCAAGCAATAATAATAATATGAACACATGACAACTACTTACTTTTTTGAAGAACTCGCTTGATCCTTCTGTACTGATCATGCTCCCTCAGTTTCAGGTCTGACCAGCGTTTTCTCAGTTGATCCTTGGATCGTCGTACCCCAAAATTCTTCTGAAGACTCTTCACAACTTTAGTCATGATCTTGGCCTTTCTGATATTTGGGTTTCGGTAAGGTCCATACTTCCCATCATAGTCAGTCCTCTTCAATATGTCTACCATCTCCAACATCTCTCCAAAAGACATATTTGAGGCCTTAAATCTTCTCCCCTGGGATCGGGACGTTTCAGGCTCCGAGCTTTCCTCGCCCTCCTCCTCGTTAGTGGAACTATGATTGCGCACCTGCGTTGTCTGCGCCATGTTCTCTTCCCACTGCGCCAAAAGAGAAGGGGCTGGGAATAGTCTAGAAAGAACGTCAGGGGCGGGCAGAGTTTCATGCATGCACACTGTATATAAAACGGAGCACGCGTGTGTCGTACGTACGATTTGTGAACAGAGGGAGACGCTGATGCGCCGATCGTGCAAGCGAAGGTACAATTTTTAACTTGGTACATCACTAGCCTATACTGCTTCTAGATTGAGGCCTGCATTGGGACAAGATTTAGTCGAGTTTAGCCTGACATTAGGGTTTGTCTTGTGTTGTGTCTTGCAGAGATTATGGACGGGTTTAATGACCACAGTTTCCTCCCTCTGTTCATCAATAAGTACAGGGAGCTGCCCTGCCTGTGGCAAGCTACGCATCCACATTACAGTAACAGACTAAAGAGGCAGGCAGCGATGGAGAAACTGGTTGAGTTTGTGAAGCCGGTGGTCCCCAGGGCAAACATCAACTATTTAAAAGTCAAAATTGGTGGCCTCAGGAGTACATAACTGAGGGAGCGGAAGAAGGTTCTGGAGTCCATGCAAACTGGAGCTGCAGCAGATGACATTTATGTCCCCAGGCTGTGGTATTATGACAGGATGCAGTTTCTGTCAGACCAGGCTAAGGTCAGGGAATCCCTCTCTACCCTTCCTTCCACGCGTCCTTCTATGCGACATTCCACACCTGCTGAGTCTTCCGACGTCCAACCTGGGCCTTCCACTCAGGAAGAACTGGGGGAGTCCAGCTTGAGCCAGGTATAGTATTGTTCTACATATTTTGGGAGTAAAAATGAATGATGTTAACTTGATTTTTGCTCTCTAATTGCTGATTTTAGAAAGTGTTTCACGTATCAATAGACAGTAGTGGCCAAAACCTTTGGGCCAAGAATGAAAAATGCTGAGCTCAGAATGATAGTCTTTTCTATTTGTTAACAATTTGCAACAGTCTTGAGCTGAAAATTGTGTGTGTTTGATGAACCAAAAACTAAAACTATGTCCCTTTTTCATACACAGGAAGACATCAGCCAGAAGGAGGGTGTGGAATGCAGCAGCCAGGAGGTGGCTGGGGAAAGTGGCAGCCAGGAGGAGGCAGGGGTAAGCGGCAGCCAAGCGGTGGGCGGGCGGAGGAGCCTGACTGAACCACAGGTCCCTCCCCTCTGCCTTCCACGCAAAAGGGCCAGAAAGGGGGGGGTGTGTAGGAGTTGGCTCTGAAGCTGATCGGGGAGGCTTCAGTGGCCCTCAAAGCCACCCCCACCTATCAAGAGGCCTTTGCTGCCTTGGCTGCCTGCAAACTCCAGCAAATGGAGGAGGGGCAACAGATCTTGTGTGAGGAGCTAATTATCCACACCCTCAACAAGGGGCTGTTGGGCCAAATCACACAAGCAACACACTTGTGTTATTTGGCCCATGCCCTCCTCCTCCTCCTCCTTCTGCCACACCTCTAGCACCACAGCCACAGCCTTGAAGGAAGCGTGGAAGGAAGACCAGAGTGTGATAACCTGGGTTCAGTCTGGTCTGACAGAAGATACAGCCTCTTGTAGTACCACAGCCTGGGAACATAGATGTCATCTGCTGCTGTTCCGGGTTTCTTGGACTTCAGGACCAGACTTCTCTCCCTCAGACATGTACTCCTCAGGCCACCAATTTTTGCATTTAAATAGTTGATGTGTGCCCTGGGGGCCAAAGGCTTTGCTAATCGCCCCAGTTTCTCCAGCGCTGCCTCCCTCTTTATTTGTTACTGACACCTAAATAAAGTTTTTTTTTGGTTGAAGAAATAATACAGTTTATTTGTGAGTAGGCAGGTACATTTCAAAAATACAAAGTCAAATAAATAACAAGGGGCACCAACACCAAACAACCTCCTGTAGATTAAAAAAGAAAACAATAAATTAAAAAGATAATAATGGTGTTGTGGTAAGTTGACACACAAAACACACCAAAAAAAATGCAAAGATGAGCAAACTGTCAAAAAAGGAGATGCTGATTAAAAAAAACAACCACAAAATAAAAAAATAAAAAATGATTGGGGAGATGTGATGAATTCAAATATTGTATTGCTGAAATGAGTAAAAAGAGTAAAGAAATACGTTTGGGAGAAGTGTGTGTGAATATGAGCATCAAAACAACTTCATTCTTGTAGCATTGTAAAGAAAAAGAGAATGCGCTGCATGAATTTTTAACATTGCAGCGTGACGAATGTGCTATATCGATTACGAGCGGTAGTTTTACCTGAGCGAGTGCTTCCGTCTCCGAATTTTATTGTGAGCATGCGTGGCACCTTGTCCGTCGGACTAGGCTACACACAATCGGAACTGACGTGATTGGATCATGTTGTCGGAAAATGTTATAGCCAGCTGTAAAACTTGGTCTGTCGGATATTCTGATGGAAACAGTCCGATGGAGCCCACACACTGTCGGATTATCTGACAACACGGTCCTATCTGACATTGTCCATCAGAATATCTGACCGTGTGTACGGGGGCTTATTGTGAAATCCAAAAGCGTTAAAGAACTCTCTTACTTTGACTGCATCCAGAGAATAGACATTCACAGCTGGATGATCACTCAGGTTGGACAGTCCCTCTCTCACAAGGCCTAGCAGCCAGCTTGGTGCTTACTCAGGAACAAAGTCTTTGCCACAGACGTTATTGCAGACCATATAGGGAAACTAAACTTGAAACACTTGTAGGATACCTGGATCTTTCAGCCAGCTTGGCGATTTCCACAAGACCGGATTCTCTCGGTTACTTCAGCCCTTCCAGGCTCTTGTTAAGAAAACCAATCCGTGCGTGGTGTTCTTCTAAAGAGTCCTCCCCTGAAATGCTTGAACTACACTGGGTCTCTCCCGAACTGGAGACGGCACTCAACCACCTCAGAATCCTCCTTTAGTTTCCTTGCCTTGGGCCAGCCAGCTCCAAGACATTAAAGTTGGGTGGATCCGCACCCCAGGCCATAGCCTTCCTGGGGGCTGGTCAGGAAGACCAGGATCATGTAATCAGCACATCATACTGGACCGGAACCCCGAACCACATGACATCCGCATCTTATATACCCTCTCCCAAAAGCACAGCGAGCGCTCCCCTCCCACTGGGCTGGCTCAGAGAGAGAGTAACTTAAGCGCCTGACCAGACCACAGTTCCATGCCTGCCAGAAGAGACAGTGCCCCCTGTGGTCAGGCTGAACATCTCACAATCCAGTCAGACTGATGCTGAGGCCCAATTTAGATAATTACACCCAAACCAAACTGCAGTTTAGGAAAACTGCAGTTTAGGAAACTTTAATTTTAGAAAAACTGCATAGCGCGTGCTCTTCAGGAGCCCCCGCTACATGTAATTTACCGTATGCTCGTAAAACGCCTTAAGGTGCTACTTCAATGTTGGGCCTCTGTATGTGACCATGTAAAAGTCTCACACATGTGATATCACTATACTCAGGAGGAGTAGCAGAATCTATTTTGGGGTGTAGTTGCAAATATGCATATGCTGTGTGAGAAATAACCTGTTAATATGACAAGCAAGTTTGCGTAAAAAAAAAGATTTCTTCATTTTCCCAAGAATTGTAGGAAAAAAATTACAGCTTCAAAAAACTCACCAGGCCTCTTACTAAATACCTTGGACAGTCTACTTTCCAAAAAGGGGAGAGTCATTTGGGGGGTATTTGTACTTTCATGGCTGAGATAGGCTGTCAGTACATCAATTGTGATCAGGTATGATCAATTTTCAGTGATTGCCACCATAGATGTAAACCCTATAACAGGGATCTGCAATTAGCGGACCTCCAGCTGTTGCAAAACTACAAGTCCCATCATTCCTCTGCCTCTGGGTGTCATGCTTGTGGCTGTCAGAGTCTTGCTATGCCTCATGGGACTTGTAGTTCTGCAACAGCTGGAGGTCCGCTAATTGCCTAGCTCTGCCCTATAAGGTTCACACAGACTAAATAATATCCACTAATTTGGGTTATTTGTACCAAAGATATGCAATAGTATGAATTTTGGCTTAAATGTATGAAGAAAAGTTACTTATTTGCAAAATTTTACAATAGAAACTAAAAAAAATAATTTTTTCTTCAAAAATGTTGCTATTTTTTTCGCTTATATCACAAAGAATAAAAAACCCAGTGGTGATTAAATACCACCAAAAGAAAGCTCTATGTGTGAGAAAAAAAATATAAAAATGTTGTTTGGATATAGTGTGGCATTACTAAATGTCATTAGAGGCTTCAATTTAGCAAATCCACCAAAAGCAGTAAAGGCATCCCAGCCAAACGTCTGCCCTATGTTGCTTGCGTAGCATTAAAACCAGAACCAGACTCATAGGATGAGATGAAAAGACTTTCAACTCATGAGAATCAAAAGTGGATCACAGTATTTGACAGAACCACTTACAAGAAACAGATTTATAGAACTGAGATTGAGATCCAAAATGGGACTAACATAAGGAGTAGTTATTGAGTGGAGGTGTTGGAATACATTGTTCATCTATTTTTGTACTACAACTACAGATATATTCTTCAACCAGTGTCTATACGTTTGTAGCTGTTCTATAGTAAATTCTATGTCTCTGTGTAATAAAGTTCCTGTTGCTGTCTGTAGTTTATCAGCAAAGACCATGTGGACTGTAGACTGTCTGTCTGTTCTGTAGGACTATATACATAATTTTCTAACAGTAGAGAAGTTGAACAGTAGATTGTCTTCTGTACAACAACTGTCCTCAAACATGGATTGAATTAAAGCCAGTCCCTGCTAAACTGGCTAAAATTTGATCTATGTATGGCCAGCTTTAGAATCTATGTTGGATTTTATTATGATATGTGACAGGGGATCACAGTACAACTACAACTACAACTACAACTACAACATTAAAAGTTCCCTAAAACTCGATTTTTTATTTCTTGATAAATGTATATAAAAATCCATAAAAGGTACGGTATATGCCATTAATTCATATAATGACCTGGTAAACATATAATGACCTAGTACATATCAAAGTCAGGGTGCCTTCTCTCATCATAACATAAAACATGCAATACAATAGCACACAGCCGGATTCCCAGCTACTTGCTGTTGTATTTCATCACTGTAGTATTGGTATGTCTGCCTTTACACGCACATGAACTTCAATGGTTCAATATTGGCCCACCCTTTGCTTCTATAACAGCTTCAACTCCTCTGGGAAGGCTGTCCACAAGATTTAGGAGTGTGTCTATGGGAATGTTTGACCATTCTTCCAGAAGCGCATTTGTTAACTCAGGCACTGATGTTGGACAAGAAGGCCTGGCTAGCAGTCTCCAATCTAATTCATCCAAAAGGTGTTCTATCGGGTTCAAGTCAGGACTCTGACCTTCTGGGTTTGATGCATTTTGAGGCAGACTTATGGCAGTCTTTCTGGTTTTAATGTGCTCCAATAGTGCTCATGTGCTATGAAGAGGACTTGCAGAAAAGGTCACGCATATTCTGTCTGTGGGTGAACGCTCTGGCCAAAACTAGCATACTATGTAAGTTGTTACTCATGTCACTTATATCATATTATAAATAACACTGTTATTTAGATTTTTTTTTTTTTGCTTGTATTTTAGTTTTTTGTTTTTAATAAATTCTTTATTTTTTCACAAAGACAGTAAAGCAGTTTTACATATAAGTACATCAATACAATACATCCACTATTTTACACGTAGCATCCTCTTGGCTGACGTCAGTTACTATAATGCCACGTACACACGTAGCCAACTATCCGGCGGACTTAGTCTGACGGACTTCCCGCCGGACAGTCCGCCGGACTTTCCGAACGAGCTACTTGCCCACACACGGCACTTTTTCAGACTAATACGGCGTACTAAGTCCGCCGGACTATCCACCGTACTTTTGAAATGAACGGACTCGCCCACACACTTGGAGGAAAGTCCGCTCATTTTGAGCGCGTCTCCAGGTAGCCGGGGCCAGCGAAGGAGGCGTCGCTGGCCCCGTCACCTGGTATGGATTTAAAGGGGAACCCCTAAGCCAAAAAATCGGCGTGGGGGTCCCCCCCTAGGTCCACATCAGACCCTTATCCGAGCACGCTACCCGGCCGGTCAGGAAAGGGGGTGGGGACGAGCGAGCGCCCCCCCCCCCTCCTGAGCCGTGCCAGAGGATGCTGGGACTGTGACATCATAATAGACGGGGACATCATCCGGTGATGTCCCTATATAAGTCGCCACGCACAGCGTCCCTGGCATTGTGAACGGAGGGTGCGACCAGGCAACATCTGAAGAGAAGAAGAGAACAACAGAAGACGGCGACAGCGGCGACAGCGGCGACAGCGGCAAAAAAAAGACCGGGCCACTGCCTGTAAAAGAGCTAGAAGAAGGCCCGGGAAGAAGAACTGAAGAGGGGGACAAGACCCCCGAAGAGGGGGACAAGATCCCCAAAGTCGGAAGAAGAGGGCGGCGGCGGCGAAGAAGAAAGCCGGGCTCCTCCGCTAGCAAAAGAGCTAGCAGAAGATAGCGGAGGAGTCTGGCGAGAAGACCCCCGAAGACGGAAGACCCCCGATGCTGTGCAATAAACTATTTTAACCCTTGTGTGTTGTGTTTTATTTGTACTTTTTTCCACAGGTGAATGGGTAGGGGTACATTGTACCCCATACTCATTCACATAGGGTGGGGGGCTCCCGGATTCTGATAAGCCCCCCGCCCGCAGACCCCGACAACCAACGGCCAGGGTTGTCGGGAAGAGGCCCTTGTCCTCATCAAAATGGGGACAAGGTGCTTTGGGGTGGGGGGCTGTGCGGCCCCCCTTCCCCAAGGCACCCCCCATGTTGAGGGCACGCGGCTTGGCTCAGGAGGGGGGCGCTCGCTCGTCCCCACCCCTTTTCCTGGCCGGCCGGGTAGCGTGCTCGGATAAGGGTCTGATGTGGACCTATGGGGGGACCCCCACACCGATTTTTCGGTGTAGGGATTCCCCTTTAAGTCCATACCAGGTGGCGTGGCCAGCGACGCCTCCTTCGCTAGCCCCGGCTACCTGGAGACGCGCTCAAAATGAGCAGACTTTTCTCAGGGCGGGAAAAGTCTGTTCATTTCAAAAGTACGGCGGACTGGCACACACACGGCCGGAATGTGAGTCCGGCGGTAAGATTGGAGTGCAAAACTACTTTCTAAGTCCGCCATACTTTTGGGTAAAAAAAGTCAGCCGGAGGCTACCCAGGGGCGGATTGTCCGGCGGACTTGAGTTTGCCGGACTTTTCCACCGGATTGTTTGATCGTGTGTACGCGGCATTACTCATACTCAATACTCGCACTTTCATATTGATCTACTATAAGCCCAAATAACCTCTACCTTTGTGTGGCAGCAGGCAGGTAAAGTCACCTGGTTGTATCCAGGATGGGAAATATGTGTGCCCTAGATTCAGGCTTTATGCAGACTTGTACAACTAGAGGGGAAGAGTTAATGAGCCCAGCTAAAGTAAATGGGCTCATTAAGACCTCTACAAAAAACCCCAGCATGCTTAGGGAGATGCTCCATCCTGGAACCAGTTTTGTGTTGTATAGACTGGGGAGTGTGACACCTGTTCTGTGCGGTGAGTTAACGCCTGTGTGGCAAACCTCTACAACAGGGACAGGGACTGGTGCAGCACAAGGCTGCACTCAGTTGTTAGACAGGGAATCTAAGTGTGTAGTTAGAGGTCGAGCTGACCAGGGTTTATTTTCATGTTTTATTTTTGTTTGGCTGTTATATGTATCACTGCATGTAGCATAAATAAACCGCTTCTTTTGTTTTTTTGCACCTACAACGCTGTCTGCTGTGCCTGATTTTGTGTTGTGAACCCATCCAGGGGGTCACACACACCCGCTGCCGAGCTAACCCCTCACAGTTGGTGGAGAATTTTGGCAGTTTTTTTTTAAGGCCAGCATGGAGGAGATACTGAGACAGCTGGCTCTAGCAAATGCAAATCAACAGCAAACAAATGCGGGTTTACAAAGGAGCCTTGCAGCTCAACAACAGAGCCTTGCAGCCCAGCAGCAGACAAATGCAACTTTGCAGCAGAGTCTGGAAGCTCAGCAGAAGGCTCACCAGCAGAGTCTGGAAGCTCAGCAGAAAGCTCACCTGCAGAGTTTGGAAGCTCAGCAACAAGCCCAGCAGCAGACAAATGCAACTTTGCAGCAGAGTCTGGAAGCTCAGCAACAAGCCCAGCAGCAATCTGAAGCCGCTTCATAGACCTGTTGCAGAAGCAGGAGCAGAGTTTTCAACAGCAAATAGAGACATTGATACAGCAACGTCCGCAGACCAATGAAGCAAGTGGTTACAATAATACCGCATCCTTTGGTGTGAGCCGTTTACTGACAAAAATGACTGGAGAGGATGATCCGGAGGTGTTTTTGACCACATTTGAAAGGACTGCTGAAAGGGAAAAGTGGCCTAAGGAGCAATGGGCTGGACTGGTGGCCCCTCTGTTAACTGGGGAATCGCAGAAAGCTTATTATGACCTAGAGCCTGACCAAGCAAAAGACTATGTGGTACTAAAAACAGAAATATTGGCACGGCTGGGTGTCACCCTGGCCGTCCAGGCTCAGCGTGTGCATAATTGGACTTTTCAGGTTGGAAAACCTCCCAGGTCTCAAATGTATGATCTCATTCACCTGAGCAGGAAGTGGCTGCAGCCAGAGACTTTGACCACACCAAACATTGTGGAACGTGTTGTCATGGATCGTTTCCTGAGAGCTCTTCCTACTGCCATCCAAAAATGGGTAAGCCATGGAGGCCCAGAAAATACAGATAAACTTGTGGATCTGGTTGAGAGGTACTTGGCTACAGAGAACTTGACCACCTCTTCCAGGGACTCACGGACTTTCTACCCTAAGACCAGATCATCCCCAGTGGCGGGTAAGAAGACTCCAAGGGGTGAGGGTGGAGAGAGTGAGAGGATGGGAGTTCTACCTAAGGTCTGGCGGGAGCAGCCCAGGAAGCCCATGCTGCAAGAGGCAGCGAAAAAGATTATTTGCTACCGCTGCCGGCAAGAGGGACATATTGCAGCCAATTGCCCAGTTGTGGATGAGCCTATGCAATGTGACTTTATAAGGGAGAGACGTCAGTCGCTGTTTGCGACAGTTGCATGCACTGCCATTCGGGGACCTGAGAAACATTTATGTAAAATGTGTAATAATGGTAGAAATGTTGATGTGTTGCTGGATTCAGGTAGCCTGGTAACATTGATAAAAGCTGAATTAGTTACTACAGAGGTCTCTGGGAAGAACAAGGTGGCTGTTATTTGTGTGCATGGGGACACCCGAGAGTATCCTGTAACTTCAGTGTTTTTTGAGACCCCCAAAGGTAACCTCTCTCATCAGGTGGGGTTAGTGTCTCACTTACCACATGATGCTATTGTGGGAAGGGATTTTCCAAAATTCTGGGAACTCTGGGATTGTCCTGAGCCCCCCACTGGTGCTCCTATAAACCAGGAAGATGACCAGAATTCCTCTGGGAGTGGTGAGGACTCTCCTGAATTTCCCTTGTCGGTATTGGCGGGGGAAACTCGAGAAACTGGGGAGGAGCCAACATCCTCAGATGAAAACATGCCATCTGTGGAGTTTTCGGATCTTGAGGTTCACAGGGAAAATTTTGCCACAGAACAGTTAAAAGACCCCACCCTAATAAAGGCACGGGAAAATGTGGTGAAAATAGATGGCGAGTTAGTGAACCCAGATAAGACTTGCACTTATCCTTACTTCACTATGGCAAGGTCCATACGAAGTAATTGAAAAAATTAGTGAGGTGAACTACAGGGTTAGACAGCCAGGAAGGCGAAAGCCGGAGCAGATCTATCACGTCAATCTGCTGAAAGCCTGGAGGGATAGAGAATCCTTAGTCGCAGAGACTTTGTCACAAGCACAGCCTGATTGCTTAGTTCCTGAGGTTGGAATAGCAGACACCTTATCGAAAGCCCAATAACAGGAGGTTAAAGAGTTTGTACTTCGCAACAAAGAGATTTTCTCTGAGCTGCCGGGACAAACATCTGGCGTAGAGCATGACATTATCACCCCGCCAGGAGAAAGGGTAAAACGAAAACCTTATAGAATACCAGAGGCCCGACGGGAGGCAATACGTGGGGAGGTTCAAAGGATGCTGGAATTGGGTGTGATAGAGGAGTCCCAGAGTGACTGGTCCAGTCCTATCGTACTAGTGCCCAAACCTGATGGGAGCTGGCGGTTTTGTAACGATTTTCGACAATTGAATAAAGTTACAAAATTTGACACCTACCCCATGCCGCGTATAGATGAGTTGATTGACCGGTTGGGAACAGCCCGATATATGACAACTCTTGATCTCACCAAAGGGTATTGGCAAATTCCCCTGGCCGAGTCGGCCAAGGAGAAAACTGCGTTTGTAACCCCAGATGGGGCATTCCAATATAAGAGAATGCCGTTTGGGTTACAGAATGCACCGGCAACATTCCAGCGGAAAATGGATAAGATTCTGAGGCCCCATCAGAAATATGCTGCAGCTTACCTGGATGATGTGATTATCCATAGCACAGACTGGGTCTCACATTTGCCAAAAGTACAAGCAGTCCTAGACTCTATCCGGGAAGCTGGGTTTACGGCCAATCCAAAGAAGTGTACCATTGGACAGGAGGAGGCCAAATATCTTGGGTACACTATTGGGAGGGGGGTGATAAAACCCCAAGTCAATAAAGTCGAGGCCATACAGAGTTGGCCACGTCCCAACAGCAAGAAACAGGTACGAGCCTTTCTGGGAATCGCTGGCTATTATCGACGATTCATTCCCCATTTTGCTTCTCAGGCTGTGCCCCTCACCAACCTGACAAAAGGGAAAGAGTCGGTCATGGTTAAATGGTCCCCAGAGGCTGAAGAAGCATTTCAGTCCTTAAAAACAGCCTTATGTAGCCAGCCAGTGTTGTACTCACCAGACTTCTCTAAGGACTTCGTGGTACAAACTGATGCATCAGATGTTGGGTTAGGAGCAGTGTTATCCCAGGTCTGGAACGGGGAAGAGCACCCAGTCATTTACCTCAGCAGGAAGTTGAAGTCCCATGAGGTAAATTACTCCACGATTGAGAAGGAATGTTTAGCAGTGAAGTGGGCTCTAGATTCCCTTCGGTACTATCTACTAGGTAGGCACTTTGACCTGGTGACGGATCACGCTCCTTTAAAGTGGATGGCTCAAAACAAGGAGACCAATAGAAGGGTAAATAGGTGGTTCCTGGCCCTACAGGAATTTAACTTTACAGTTAAGCATCGCCCTGGTGTTAAAATGGGGAATGTGGATGCTTTGTCTCGGATACATGCGTGTCTGACTGCTTGTGTTACAACCCCAAGGTTGAAACAAGAGGGGGGGGGGGTATGTGGCAGCAGGCAGGTAAAGTCACCTGGTTGTATCCAGGATGGGAAATATGTGTGCCCTAGATTCAGGCTTTATGCAGACTTGTACAACTAGAGGGAAAGAGTTAATGAGCCCAGCTGAAGTAAATATGCTCATTAAGACCTCTACAAAAAACCCCAGCATGCTTAGGGAGATGCTCCATCCTGGAACCAGTTTTGTGTTGTATAGACTGGGGAGTGTGACACCTGTTCTGTGCGGTGAGTTAACGCCTGTGTGGCAAACCTCTACAACAGGGACAGGGACTGGTGCAGCACAAGGCTGCACTCAGTTGTTAGACAGGGAATCTAAGTGTGTAGTTAGAGGTCGAGCTGACCAGGGTTTATTTTCATGTTTTATTTTTGTTTGGCTGTTATATGTATCACTGCATGTAGCATAAATAAACCGCTTCTTTTGTTTTTTTGCACCTACAACGCTGTCTGCTGTGCCTGATTTTGTGTTGTGAACCCATCCAGGGGGTCACACACACCCGCTGCCGCGCTAACCCCTCACACTTTGTTAATTTTTTATTAACTCGGTATATCCCTGGTTCTCCTCCAAACAAGAAAGATATACAGCAGAAATTCATGAGACATAGAAAAGAAAGAAAAGCAAGAAAGTATTAGGAAAGAAAAACAAAAAAATAAAAATAAATTCATTAAAAAGGGAAAACAACCTAAGTTTTCTCCAAGAGACACATCAGTAATTTCTTTAACTGTTTCAGAAACCATTTTCCAGAATTCTTTTAATCCCAGACATTCCCAGAATATGTGTAGCAGAGTGCCCTCCATACTTTGGCATCGCCAATAAAGGTTTGATACTTGTGGAAATATCCAATTCAATACTACCAGTGTTCAGTACCACCTACTCAGAAGTTTGTACCCCCCTTCTTGGTACCTAGTTGTCATTGATGCCTTATGCATAAACATAAAGATCTTATTTTTCTGTGCCTTAGAGCAGGGGTCTCCAACCCCCAGCCCGCGGCCCGCTACCGGGCCGTAGCCCGTTTGCAGCCGGGCCGCGAAGTTTGCACTGATATGCGGTGGCGGCGGCGGTGGTGAGCAGAGTGATCATTGCACTTCCGCCCACACAGCCCTGCCGCTACACTGCTGGGGGTGAAGCAGACGAGCAGAGAGATGACATCATCTCCCACCGCCCGCCCCCATCACCGCTGTTCCGCCCACACAGCCCGGCCAGTATACTGTTGGAGGTGAAGCGGGGGAGCAGAGAGATTACATCATCCTCTCACAGCCCGCCCCGCATCACCTCTGTTCTCTCTCACGCGGAACCCTCCACTCCACTCCACTCCACTGTACTGCACTGCACTGCACTGCACTTAGTGACAATTTGTATTTAAGATGCTGTAAATAGTGGCATGTGTCTGTGGCAGTCTGAATCTGGTGGCAAGTGACTGTGGCAATCTGCATCTGGTGGCATGTGTCTGTGGCAATCTGCATCTGGTGGCATGTGTCTGTGGCAATCTGCATCTGGTGGCATGTGTCTGTGGCAATACGCATCTGGTGGCATGTGGCAAGTGACTGTGGCAATCTGCATCTGGTGACATGTGGCAATCTGCATCTGGGGGCATGTGTCTGTGGCAATGCGCATCTGGTGGCATGTGGCAAGTGACTGTGGCAATCTGGTGGCATGTGTCTGTGGCAATCTGTATCTGGTGGCATGTGTCTGTGGCAATCTGCATCTGGTGGCATGTGGCTGGTGACATGTGGCAATCTGCATCTGGTGGCACGTGGCAAGTGACTGTGGCAATCTGCATCTGATGGCATGTGGCAAGTGACTGTGGCAATCTGCATCTGGTGGCATGTGGCAAGTGACTGTGGCAATCTGCATCTGGTGGCATGTGTCTGTGGCAATCTGCATATGGTGACGTGGCAATCTGGTGGCATTGAACCGTGGCAATCTGCATCTGGTGACATGTGACTGTAGCATGTGTCAATCTGCATCTGAGGGCATGTGGCAGTCTGCATCTGGTGGCAGGCGATGTGGCATGTGGAAATCTGGTGATAGGCAACGTGGCAAGCTGGTAGCAAGTGACAAGCTGCATCTAGTGACAGATTCTGCATTATGGTGAGTTGAACTATTTAATTTTATATTACAATATAATAATAAAAATTATGCACTTCAATCATCCTGACACCACATTAACCATGGTGTTGTGATGACGTGCTAACACCAGCCATTTCCTGACAAATTGGCCGCGAAAAGCCGCATCGTCCCCCATGAGCCCACCCCCCTGAGCCTTGCCACAATTTTCATCCACAATGCCGGTCCCCGGTGCCAAAAAGGTTGGGGACCACTGCCTTAGAGAATGTAACCCCCTAAGTCTCTTTCCCAGGCTTGTAAAACGGCCAGTTCTTTTGGGGCTTCCAGCTCTATCAACAAGGCATAAAGAAATGAGAGTGAATCTCTCATTAGTTCTCCCTTTAAGCATATCTTCTCAAATTTAGATGGTATATGTACTACTGTCAGTCGCGATGATATTGATCGAAGGAAAGCGTTAAGCTGTGTTCACGTAAATGGGTCTAGTTCCTCTGAGAACACTCGTCCCTAGGTAGTATATATGAGAGTCTGTACATCCGAAAGCAAAATGAGTAGATAGCTGGTGTTGCAGAGATGTATTCATCTCCACTCCCATTGCTTCTGATTTACTATAGTTTACCTTAAAGTCGGACATCCCTCTATATACAGTGGTGTGAAAAAGTGTTTGCCCCCTTCCTCATTTCCTGTTCCTTTGCATGTTTGTCACACTTAAGTGTTTCGGAACATCAAACCAATTTAAACAATAGTCAAGGACAACACAAGTAAACACAAAATGCAATTTGTAAATGAAGGTGTTTATTATTAAAGGTGAAAAAAAATCCAAACCATCATGGCCCTGTGTGAAAAAGTGATTGCCCCCCTTGTTAAAACATACTATAACTGTGGTTGTCCACACCTGAGTTCAATTTCTCTAGCCACACCCAGGCCTGATTATTGCCACACCTGTTCACAATCAAGGCATCACTTAAATAGGAGCTGCTTGACACAGTAAGGTCCACCAGAAGATCCTTAAAAGCTACACATCATGCCGAGACCCAAAGTAATTCAGGAACAATTGAGAAAGAAAGTAATTGAGATCTATCAGTCTGGAAAGGGTTATAAAGCCATTTCCAAAGCTTTGGGAATCCAGCGAACCACAGTGAGAGCCATTATCCACAAATGGCGAAGACATGGAACAGTGGTGAACCTTCCCAGGAGTGGCCGGCCGCCCAAAATTACCCCAAGAGCGCAGCGACGACTCATCCAAGAGGTCACAAAAGACCCCACAACAACGTCCAAGGAACTGCAGGCCTCACTTGCCTCAGTTAAGGTCAGCGTTCATGCCTCCACCATCAGGAAAAGACTGGGCAAAAATGCCCTGCATGGCAGAGTTCCAAGGAGAAAACCACTGCTGAGCAAAAAGAACATCAAAGCTCGTCTCAATTTCTCCACAACACATCTTGATGATCCCCAAGACTTTTGGGACAACATTCTGTGGACCGATGAGACAAAAGTGGAACTCTTTGGAAGGTGTGTGTCCAAGTATATCTGGCGTAGAAGGAACACTGCATTTCATAGAAAAGAACATTATACCAACAGTAAAATATGGTGGTGGTAGTGTGATGGTCTGGGGCTGTTTTGCTGCTTCAGGACCTGGAAGACTTGCCGTGATAAAAGGAACTATGAATTCTGCTGTCTACCAAGAGATCCTGAAGGAGAATGTCCGACCATCTGTTTGTGTACTCAAGCTGAAACGAACTTGGGTTCTGCAGCAGGACAATGATCCTAAACACACCAGCAAGTCCACCACCGAATGGCTGAAGAAAAACAAAATGAAGACTTTGGAGTGGCCTAGCCAAAGTCCTGACCTGAATCCTATTGAGATGTTGTGGTATGACCTTAAAAAGGCTGTTCATGCTCGAAAACCCTCTAATGTAACTGACTTAGGACAATTCTGCAAAGATGAGTGGGCCAAAATTCCTCCAGGACGCTGTAAAAGCCTCATTGCACGTTATCGCAAACGCTTGGTTGCAGTTGTTGCTGCTAAGGGTGGCCCAACCAGTTATTAGGTTTAGGGGGCAATCACTTTTTCACACAGGGCCATGATGGTTTGGATTTTTTTTCACCTTTAATAATAAACACCTTCATTTACAAATTGCATTTTGTGTTTACTTGTGTTGTCCTTGACTATTGTTTAAATTGGTTTGATGTTCCGAAACACTTAAGTGTGACAAACATGCAAAGGAACAGGAAATGAGGAAGGGGGCAAACACTTTTTCACACCACTGTATACGTAGCTCCGATAATAGGGATGGAAGGGATATAGCTGGAGAGGTTATAAAAAAATAGTAAGTCGTCCGCATAAGCGGCAAGTTTATGTTCGTCTCCCTTTATTGAGATGCCCCGATATCTGTATTGGCCCGTATGGTTCTTAAAAAGGGTTCCAATGTAAGAATAAAGATAATTGGTGATAGTGGGCATCCCTGCCATGTTCCATTACATGTGAAAAAGGGTTCAGACATTGTGTCATTTAACTTGACCCTTGCTTTTGGAGAAGAATATAAACTTCTGATCCAATTCTGCATCCCATTTTTTCAATCCTATGTGTTGTAACTTGGCTCAGGAATGTCCAGTCTACCCTATCAAACACTTTTTCGGCATCTGTGAATATGAGCACTAAGGGTTTTTGATGATATTGAGAAAAATGTAGGGCACTTAAAACCTGTTGCATGTTTTCTCTACCTTCTCTGTCTGGGATAAACCCTAGTTGGTCGGGATGTATTAAGGAGGGGATATAAGGTGATAATCTATTCGCGGGTATTTTCGCAAGAATCTTGAGATTCACATTTAACAATGAGATCGGACAATAACTCGAACATTGAGATGGGTCTTTCCCTTCCTTAAGGATTACAGTTATGTGGACTAATAATGTCTCCATGGACATCATTTGCCCTTCACGTATCAAATTGAAGACAGCCATAAATCTCAGTGCCAATTTTTTAAAATAAGTCTTATAATAAAGCAAGGTGTAGCAAGGTGGCATTTATTTCTAGCCCCTATGATCTATGGCAGTCCTTCTGGGTTTGGTGCATTTTGAGGTGGACTTATGGCAGTCTTTATAGTTTTAATGCGCTCCAATGGTCCTTGTGTGCTATGAAGAGGACTTGAAGAAAAAGTCACGCATATGCTGTCTGTCTGTCTGGCCAAATCTAGCATACTATGTAAGCTGTTACTCATGTCACTTATATCATATTATACATGACACTGTTATTTTGAATTTGGAATGATTCTAAGCAAAGTTATCTATGTTCACAGAGTGGTATTAATCCCTGATTTTTTTGAAATGCGTAGGAATTTTTAGAGCTGCCGAAACCCTGAACTGTGTTGGATGTGTATATATAGCGATGGAATACAACAGCAAGTAGCTGGAAATATGGCTGTGTGCTATTGTCTTGCATGATTTATGTTATGATGGGGAAAGGCATCCTTGCTAGGATATGTACTAGGTCATTATATGTGTACTAGGTCATTATATGAATTAATGGCATATACTGTACCTTTTATGGGGTTTTATATACATTTATCACAAAAAAAGATGGAATTTTTAAGGAATTTTTAATGTTGTAGTTGTCTATAC
Source organism: Lithobates pipiens (assembly GCF_037356315.1). Taxonomy (NCBI): domain Eukaryota; kingdom Metazoa; phylum Chordata; class Amphibia; order Anura; family Ranidae; genus Lithobates; species Lithobates pipiens. The sequence continues at coordinate 260,542,582 of NW_027507903.1, read as the reverse complement.
CTGGGTTACCCAACACAATCCCATTCAATAGAGGAATTAAACTGTACTACAATGTCTATAATCTTTTCTCAGCATGCTGAAAAATTGTTATGACTGTCTCTCATCTTGGTAGCAGCTGTGCCTCATACTCTGGATTACAACTAGAAATGTTTTGCCTCATTTTACTGTTAGTAAGAGCTAAGTAATGTGTGGCCAACATTACAGTCATGTTTAACTAGTTACCAGACTGATAAAATATGTCTGCTGTGGTACAAAATACAGGTCACTTCTTTAGTTTTGTAGCTGTTCAGTGCAAATAGATCAAAGGTTGATGTAAACAAGGCATTGAGATGTGAATTTTAAACAGTGGTCCATCTCCAAATTCCTTTGTGACATAGGGGCTCAGTTATCAACAGACCAGCATGCAGTCTAGGCTATTACTGCTGTAGTGACCCAGTCATCTTGTAGCAACTGATGAATGCAAGTACTTTACGTACATAATGGTACCCAACATCATGTGTCTTTTTCTTCATAGTGTGAAATACCAGTAGTATATATATATATATATATATATATATATATATATATATATATATATATATATATATATATATACATATCATATATCATATATATGATATATGAGAGGATAAGTAACATTAAAGAGGAACCTCATTCCTGTTCTTAAAATGTAAAAGTCTACAATTCTGTACTTGCTGATTTTTACCAAACAGGTACTTAACAGCCAGCTAATAGAGTCCAGTGCAGTCTTCCTCACAGCTGATTCTTCACTGGGCTTCAGACTCTCAGTTCCACCATATTAGATATGGAAGCTAGCTTTGACATCCTGATTTCTAACAGCTGGGGATGAGCCCGTTGTTCGAGACGAGCGTAAGTTGGACTCGAGCTTGGGTGTTCGCCCGTTTGGTGAACATTATAGGGGGGGGTTGCGGGAAATTCGAGCGCCGCATAATGCCCCATAATGCACTGCAAGATCGCAGTGCATTGATGTCTGATAATTGGCCAAAGCGTGCACCTGACCATCATGGTTTGGTCAATCACAGTGCGCTCAGGGTGCTTTAGACAATCATGGCTCAGGGGTCTAAGTCCACGCCCCACACTATATAAGGCTGCTTAAACAGCAGCTGTATATAGTATTTATGAATGAGAGAAGTTAGCTAGAGGCAGGTTAGTTAGTGGCATACAGGCAGTTTAGTGTAAAGTATATACAGTGTGGTCAGTGTAGTGTAGACTATATATACATTGCAGGCAGTGTTTTAATATATATATATATATATATATATATATATATATATGTATATGTATATGTATATGTATATATATATATATATATATATATATATATACATACATATACAGTGCTGTCATTGTACAGTATATAATACAGTGTATTGAAGTGGTTAAGGGGAGCCCTATGACAGAATTAGGAAAAAAAGCCCCCCCCCCCAGTCCATACCAGGCCCTTTGGGCCTGGTATAGATTTTAAGGGGAACTTCACGGCAAAAAAAAAAAAAACAGCATGCCCCCCCCCCCCCAAAATCCATACCAAGTCCTTTGTGTCTGGCCTCCCCCCTCCTGAACCATACCAGGCCACTTGCCCTCAACATGGGGAGGGTGCTTTGGCATCCCCACAACCCTGGCCAGGTGGTTGTGGGGGTCTGCGGGCGGGGGGGCTTAACGGAATCTGGAAGCCTCCTTTAACAAGGGGGCCCCCAGATCCTGGCCCCCCCATGTGAATGGGTACATTGATCCTCCATTCCCAGACATAGCCTATTAAGGAAAACCCATTGGAAGGAGACGGGAGCTGTGATATGATGAGCATCCCGACTGGTTGATGATCTCCATGCTGGATCATCCTTTCTCCACTGCCTAATATTATTATCTCTGTTGTAAGTGCATATTTTAGCCTAAATAAGCCCCCTGTTTTTACATGTTATGCGATGAGCCTCCTTTTTGTGTTACCTTATCCTGCACACACATTTGAGTCTGCAAATACAAGGGCACATTTATGTGTGGTACATGCAATTATTGCAAGTACATGCTCAACCAAAAAAATCTGATTCTCCCCAATGGCAAAATATTCCACCCTAAGCACTTTGCGAACTGTAGGACCTCGGGAGTAATCTATCTGCTACAATGTAGCTTTACCTGTACCTGTTTCTATATTGGGAAAATGAAGCTGGAATTCTGGAGGAGGGCCTATAGGCATATCCACAGTATGCAGGTATGCAACCCAGACCTTCCCCTTGGACGCCATGTATCTTTGGTACATGGTGATGTATTTCCCAATGTCAAATTCTTGATTTTGGACCACATACATCCAAACCCAAGGGGAGGAGACTGGAATAAGACCCTTCTCCAGATGGAGCTGAGGTGGATTTATCAATTAAACGCTATTTCGCCTCCAGGCTTAAATTAAGCCATATGCTTTAAAACCTTTCTTGAGGGCTTCTCCTCCAGAGGCATGGAAAAATAAACAAATACTAATTATTATTATTATTATTATTTTTTTTTAAAGTATTTCCATTCCACCCGGGAATATGCCAGTTCCTCTTCCTAATGTTGTTGACCCATGAGTTTGTGTACCCTTGCATGAATACATGCAGGGGTACATGCATTCCTATGTGATTGTCTTTATGAATATTTATCTAAAGGTTAATCAACTACATACCATCTGTATAACCAGGAATTTTGGTGCCTATGTATCTATACATATATGTGTATACACATACATGCACAGTTGTATGCATCTATTGTGTATGTTTTCTATGGATATATATCTAAGGGCTAACAAGTGATACACCACCTGTTCAACCGATACGATGATTCATTTGCCCACTATAGCCGCAGTTTATGTAAACTTTCTTTGTTGTGTATACGGTTCCGTGCGCACTAGGTAGACAGATGCGCATGCATGTATATATACATTTGTGTGGGCATGTATGCGCATCACTATGAGTGTGCACTGCTACATTTTGTTTGTGCAATTTATATAATAATTGTTTTACCTACTGAAGCCGTTATCTTTGTATATCTACCTATCTTTGTATCTGTCCTCATGTATTACTATATTGTCTATGCATTCACCCTCATGTATTACTATTTTGTCTTTTGGGCTCTCTCCCTCTGCATTATTGGGCACCAGTATTTACCATTTATATTTTTTGTATTACAGATTTTTCTCATGAGAGTGATTGGTACAGCTTGTGATCGGTAAAGTATTTGGAAGTCCACGGACGTCTTTTATAAAAATGAATGTTTCATTTTTTATTATGTGTAAATTTCAATAAATAATTGTTTTACTATATTACTTTGATACTACTCTATTTAAATTGTGTGCTTTCTATAAAGTCCACTCAGGGGAATCCTTTTTCTTTCCATGAGTCAAGCACAGTGATCATCCTGAGTGAAGCAAGCTGTGCTGGGAAGCTGTAGAGTACACTTTCAATGTGGAGCCAGAGTCCAGAGTGAGCGATGTGGGGACGCTGAGCTGGATCCATCCATCCATCCATCTTGGAGGTCGGGAGATGCATAGAGGGTGTGGCCAGGTATCGGGCATTTACTTACCTCATGCGTTGGATGGTCTTTTATAATCTAGATCGGGAGTTGGTAAAAGGCCATCTTAATTTTCATTTGGATTGTTACACTTTATTATCACTGGGAACAGTGGATAGCACATCCAGTTGGTGGAATACCAATGGAAAAATGTTGATACACATGGACACTTGTTTATTGAACTCTTTATCACTAATTGATACACTTTGTTTGTTATAACTTTATGATAAGAGTTTTTTTAGACAGCTCAAACTTATATATTTTCACTTTTTTTTCTATTATCTACTTGTATCCAAGGAGTGGTAAAAGTGCAGCAGTCTACACTTATAATTAGAATGAGATTTTCACACATATTTCTACATTGTACTCCTACCCATTCACCCAAAAAAGTGTCAAAAAGTAAAAACCACAATACACAGTTTTTGACAATTCCTTTATTTAAAAAAAAATAATAAGTCTCACGCGACATCTATCAATCTTCAATCATGGTACCGATGGTCCCGAAAAATTGAAAAAAAACTAAAATACTCTGCCTCCATGGGAGGCATCTCGCCAACTGCTGTCTTTTTGCTGTGATAGCTGTTATACTGGTGATTTAACCAAGTAACCCTTATGATGTCATATGTCATCAGAGGGGGGCGGGGTCACCCGGTCAGATCAGAGGGTTGCCCCGCCCTTGCCTATATAACAGCTGTCATAGAGAAAAGACAGCAGTTGGCGGGGCGTCTACCGTGGAGGCAAAGTATTTTTGTTTTCTTTTTTCTTTTTTTTTAGGGTCTGTCGGCGCCATGATTGATGGATGGACATCACGGGACACTTTTTTCCTTTTTTAATAAAGGAATTGTTAAAATCTGTTTTGTGATTTTTACTTTTTAACACTTTTTTGGTGAATGGGTAGGGGTACAATGTGCTCCATACCCATTCTCATGGGGGGGGGGGGGTGGGATCTGGGGGCTCCTTGTTAAAGGGGGCTTCCAGATTCTGATAATCCTCCCACCCACAGACCCCCACAACCAATGGCCAGGGTTGTGGGGACAAGGCCCTTGTCCCCATCAACACGGGGACAAGGTGCATTGGGGGACCCCAAAGCACCCTCCCCTTGTTGAGGGCAAGATGCCTGGTATGGATTTTGGGGGGACCTCACGCCATTTCTTTTTTACATGTTGGTCTGGAGTTCCCCTTAAAATCCATGGACTGGGGGGAACCCATGCTGTTTTTTTCTCTATTTTTTTTATCTATATTGCCAGAGTCCGGTAATACATTACAGCTGTGTGCAATTTTTTATGACATTTTTTCCTTTAGAAATTTTATTTCACTGCGGTACAGTAAAACACATGATGATATGAGACAGATGCGCCACTTTACAGGCAGACTAAGGGGACCCGTCAGGCATGATATTTAAATGAATATTTCATTTTTATTGTTTCAATTTAAGCATTATTAAAACCACTCCTCCTGAATAAACGGCCATTTTAAAAAAATTTGTCGGTTCACATGTTCTGGTGCAAACTAATCTGGGGGGTGTTCAGCTCATCCCTACTCACAGCCAGCTCTCCACTGCACATGCACAAGATCATACCCACTAGCTGTATCATACACCAGGGATACTCGCCAGCCCTACCATCCACCAGGGATACCTGCCAGCAGGGCCAGAAGCAGTACCAGCCAGCAGTAACCACCAGCAGGACCCGCAGCAGTACCCACCAGCAGGACCCACAGCAGTACCAGCCAGCAGGACCCACCAACAGGAACTGCAGCATAACCAGCCAGCAGTACCCACCAGGAGTACCAGCCAACAGACACCACCAGCAGTACCAGCCCTTGAGGACAGCCAGCAGCAGCCGCCAGCCATACCCACCTGGGGGACAGCATCACCCAGCGATACCTGCAGGAATCCTGAGGAAGAAGTGAAGATTGAGGTCAGTTGAGGTGCAGGTAAACGGCAGTGCATCAGTGTGAAAGCAACCTTAGGCCCCCTTTACACGATCAGTCCTGTTGGTTTTTCAGAATCAGAGCCTTCATTCACCTCTATAAAGTGGTAGATGTAGATGGATTTGTGTCTGTTTACACCGACCTATCTCCAAACGGATCCACTTAAAAAAAAACAGAAGGGGATCCACCCTCTGTCTGGACGGATAGGACTAGAAGGTCTATAGCAGTGATGGCGAACCTTGGCACTCCAGATGTTTTGGAACTACATTTCCCATGATGCTCTACTACACTGCAGAGTGCATGAGCATCATGGGAAATGTAGTTCCAAAACATCTGGGGTGCCAATGTTCGCCATCACTGGTCTATAGAGTAGAGCGGGCTGTGTCCATGTCTGCTTTGCATATGCAGAGTGGACACGGACCTGTCATCCGCCCGCTCCACTCATTGTGGCCCGTGACCGATTACTAAGTCGCTAAAGTGGCCCTCGCTCTTCAAAAGGTTGGGAACCCCTGGTCTACAGCATGTATTCAAAGTAGTCATGTTTTTATAAACAACCCTTTATGACTTATCTTTAAACACTTTATCTTTGCATGGAAACGTTTATCAGATTGTTGAAAGATAATTGGCTAGAGTAAATTAGGCTGTTTAAGTCTCGACTTTCTCTCAGGTGTGGCCTGAAGCAGAAGATTTATATACTTTCTAATAAGTTTACCTGAAGCACTGGGAAAATACTCCATATTTACTTCCACTCTAGCACTATAAAAGAGTCATTTTCAAAACCCAGCTGAATTTTGAGCAGGGTTTGGCAAATTTGATTTGAATCTTGGAGCTAGCTATAAGTTAGTAGCCAGTTTTCTTTTAACTAACAAAGCTTACAGGTAGAACATGTATCTTGTTCCCAAAAGTAAACCTATCCTTTAACCATTTTACAGCCATAGCCGTTTTTGCTTTTTTTTTTGCACACGTTTAACCAGTTCTTGACCACCTACCGCAGATATACTGCAGATATGCTGCGGCAGGGCGGCCGCTCTGTGAAGGGTCACGTACCTAGTACATGATCCGACACTTTTGGGTCTGGGGCGCATGTGTGCTGCTGATGACCCGCTCCATCTGTGATTAGACACAGTAGGAGCTGATCTGCTGGTACCGTGGACTCGATGGCTGCCGGGACCCGTTGATCATTAGGTAAAGAGCCAGAACGGCATTCTGCCAATGTAAACAAGGCAGATTCTCGTTCTGTCAGTGCCTAGTAAAAGCACCTCCCACACAGTCAGAAAACACTGATTTAGGTATACAGTTAACCCTTTGATCGACCCGGATATTTAACCCTTTCCCAGCCAGTGTCATTAGTACAGTGGCATATTAGCACTGGCACTGGTCTCCAAAAAGTGTAAAACATGTCAGTTAGTGTCTCGACTGTCTGACGCAATATCGCAGTCCTGCTATAAGTCACTGATCTCCCCCATAGTTTGTAGCTGCTATAACTTTTGCGCAAAACTAATCAATATACGCTTATTGGGATTGGGATTTTTTTTACCAAAATATGTAGCAGGATGCATATTGCCATAAATTGATGAAGACATTTTTTTGGATATGTTTTTTAGCAGAAAGTAACTTTTTTTTTTTCAAAATTGATGGTCTTTTTTGCTTATAACACAAAAAATAAAAACCACAGTGGTGGTCAAATACGAACAAAAGGAAGTGCTATTTGTGGGAAAAAAAGGACATACATTTTGTTTGGGTACAGCATCACGCAACCATGCAATTGTCAGTTAAATTAACACAGTGCCGTATCACAAGAAATGGCCTTGTCATGAAGGGGGTAAATCCTCTGGAGGTCAAGGGGTTAAAAAACATTTTAGGCCTGAAGAATACATAAATCCCCCAAACATATTTTCTGAAAGCAGACACCCTAGAGAATAAAATAGTGGTAGTTCCAATTCCAATGTCACACAATATTACTGCAAGGGTCTAGGAAACACAAAATTTCAGTAAAAAACACAATGGAAGTTAATTTCAGGGGGCGCAAAAACACAAAGTACCCAATTTTTAGGACAATTATAAAAGCCGAGGTTACACCAAGTAAATAAATACCCAACATGTCAAATCCTAAATTTGCGTGCGCACATTAAATGCCAACAAACTATATTTTTCATAGGGAGGTCTGGTGCTAGAATTCATTCCGGCGTGTGCAGCAATATGTAACATGTGTATCGCAATCAATGTTTTCAGACGTAGGTGCCCCACTGCGTGCATTTATGTTCGTAGGTGCGTATATGGGGGGAATCAATTTTTGGGGGGATGGGATTTTTTGTGCTAGGGTGTAACCTTTTTCATTTTTTACAGTGAAAGAAAACATTTTTTTTTGGTATTTAACTTTTTTTTCACACATCGCACTGCATTACATTATTTACTGGCTTGATGGCCGGGGTAACTGTCAGTGAGGACGTCACTTCTGGGCCAACAACAAGAAGGGGGGGACTCCTTCCTCCTCTCTACCCGTCAGTACAGTGGAGGGGGGTTGTGGAGCATTCAGGCGGCAGCCCAGGCACTAGGACGAAATTTCTTGACCTGGAGCCTGGGGTTTGTCGGGCCCTGACTTTGAATTGAAATCAAGTAAAAACATTCCAGGGGCATCAAAACAAAAGGTGTGCACAAGTCATACAGTTTGTTCTATTTAGAAAGCAGCCACTGCCTGAGTAGCAGTTGATCCTTTTGCAGAGGTCTAGCATGCCCTCTGCTGAGTTAGACCTATAGCTCTTCAATAGGGAGGGGCTTAATGTTTGGGTCGAGCATGGGTTCTCATGGGATCCAATCCAATTGCAGTTCACAGACAGCCATTAGCCCGCTCTATTTGGACAGTGAGGCCGCGTACACACGCGGGGACTGTTCGCCCAACTTTGTCCGCTGAACAGTGTTTCGGCGGACAGTCCGCCCGTGTGTGGGCTTTCAGCGGACAGTTTCAGCGAACAGTCTGCTGAACAAAGTTTTTCGGAAATTCCGAAAAACTGTCCGCTGAAACTTGGTTTCAGCGAACAGTCCCCTCGTGTGTAGGCTTGTTCGTCAAACTAAGTTCCGCGCATACTCAGAAAGAATTTACAGGGCGTAAGCGCTCGGTCTTGTAAAACTAGTGTTCGTATTGAAGCTAGCATATTCGTCATGCTGCTAATTTTGTGTTTTTTTAATATAGCCCGTTCTTTCCTTCTTCGTAATGCAAGAAAAGTGAAGTAGCTTTGCTGCTTATATTCACACAGAGTTATACTACATGTTTTTATTCATCCTCATCTTATGATAATTCTTCCAATTATAGAAAAAATATATTCCAAATTTAAAAAAAAAAAAACAAACAAAAAAAACTATGAAAAAAAAAGAAAAAAAAAAATATATATATATATATATATATATATATATATATATATATATATATATATATATATATATATATATATATATATATATATATATATATATATATATATATATATATATATATTTCAGAAAAAAAAATAGAATTTATCTATTACTATATATTTTTGGAACTACTATTGTCATTTTTTTTTTTTTTTTTTTTTTTTTTTTTTGGTGGGGGGTTTGAAACAAGATGGACTTGCATTTTTTTGGGCCAAGCAGGACTATGCAAGTAGAGATAGATAGATAGATAGATAGATAGATAGATATATAGATAGATAGATAGATACATAGATACATAGATACATAGATAGATAGATAGATAGATAGATACCCAAACCAGCATTTTAGCTTACACATGATTGCATGTTCAAAATCAGCAGAGCTTCCCCTCATTTCAAATGTTAAGCCTCACATTTACAGCGACTGCACTTCCAAGTGCACTTGCAGTGCTTTAAAAATTGCACTTGAAGTTAGCATATTTACATGAACGTGTGTTTTGTAAATAACCCCCAGAGTCTTTTGACATGTATCTGCCTACTCACAAATAAACTTTGTTTTTTAAGCCAAAATTATACAAAAATATTGAAAATCATACAAGATTTTTTGGAAATAATAAATTTTTATTTTCCCTCAGAACCAAAAAAAACAAGAGGGAGGCAACACTGGAGACAATTTTGACGTTTGTGAAGCCTTTTGTCCCCCAGGCACACATCAAGTGAGTGGACACCAAAATTCCGAACCTGCGTAGCATGTACATAGGGAGCACAACCAGGTCCTAGAATCCCAAAGACCAGGAACAGCAGCAGATGAGATCTATGTCCCCAGACTGTGGTACTACAACAGCCTGCGTCTTCTTTCAGAGCAGACTGAAGCCAGGCAGTCACTTCCGACTCTTCCGTCTAGCCTTCCCTCCACGCGTCGCTGGAGGCTGTGCCTCTGGTGGTGGAGTTGTGGTAGGAGGAGGAGGAGGAGGAGGAGGAGGAGGAGGAGGAGGAGGAGGAGGAGCAGTAGGGTCTGAGTTGTAAAGCTTGGTGGTGGGTGTGAGCTCACCCTTCAGACCCCGTTGTATGGCATCAAAAAAGATTGCCTCACACAAGTTTCTTTGTGGCTTGTCCATTTCTTGGAGCTTGCTAGCCAGATAAGTGGCATAGGCCTCCTCCGGATTGGGGGGTTTGGACAAAATCTGTGTGGCTTGCCGTATCAGCACCAAGGACTCCTCCTCTGTACGGCCCATCCTCCTGGGCCTTTTGCTGGCTAGGCGGAGGGGAGGGACCTGGCTTTCAGTCCGGCTCCTGCTGGGCCCAGCTAGCTCTTGTGTGTGGCTGGTCCCGGCCTCCTCCTCCATACCACTGGTCCCGGCCTCCTCCTGGGTGAGCTCATCCTGTGTAAAAAAACAAAACAATCACTAACTAAAATATGTCTATATTTAGAAATCAGCAATCACTAACAATTTTACAGTTCTCACTTGCAAATACATTTGTCTTGAAATACAAAAGGCTATCATTTTGACACCATCATTTTTCCATCAGTTCACCAAGATTTGAGCCACATTTGTGTAAACTACTGTATCCTTCTATCTAATTTAATTTGTTATGAAATCCTAGATTTGGAAACAATTCAAACATTGAACTTTACATCATTAATATTTGAGCAATCCAAACTTTAGAAACTAAAATATACCTGGCTCCAGCTGGGCGCATCAACTTCGTCCAGCAAGGAAGGGTCTGGATCTTCCAGGGATGGCTCACCTGAGGCGGAGGGAAGGGTGGAGGGACGGGTAGACGGAAGAGTCGAAAGTGACGGCCTGGCTTCTGACGTGTCATCCAGAAAACGCAGCCTGTCATAATACCACAGCCTAGGTACATAGACCTGACCTGCTGCTGATCCTGATGTTTGGGACTCTAGGATCTTTCTGCGCTCCCGCCTATACGCGCTACGCAGGTTCTGAATTTTGTTGTTCACAAAGTCAATGTCTGCCTGGGGGACTCGGGTTTTCACAAACGCCAAAACTGTCTCCAGTGTCTTCTTCCGGGCAGCACGGATTGGATATTGGGGGTGTTTTGTATCCCACAGATTGCTGTGCGACTCCACTAAATCAAGAAAGGTTGAAAGGAAGGCCTCCTCCTTAAAGGGGTCTGCAGTATACTTTTGCATTTTCTGGAAAAAAAAAAAAAAGTCAGACCAAATGCACACTATATTGTGACAATGTAGGCGAGACACACACTACTACACACGCTACCCCCCACACACACACACACACTACCCCCCCCCCCCCCACACACACACACACACTTCCCCTCCCACATACACACTACCCCTCCCACACACACAAACACTCCCCCCCCCCACACACACACTCTACACACACTACTGCCCCATACACACACACACACACACACTACCCCTCCCACACACACACACACACACACACACACACACACACACACACACACACACACACACACACACAACCCCTCCCACACACACAAACACTCCCCCCCCCACACACACACTCTACACACACTACTGCCCCATACACACACACACACACACACACACTACCCCTCCCACATACACACTACCCCTCCCACACACACAAACACTCCCCCCCCCCCACACACACACTCTACACACACTACTGCCCCATACACACACACACACACACACTACCCCTCCCACACACACACACACACACACACACACACACACACACACACACACACAACCCCTCCCACACACACAAACACTCCCCCCCCCACACACACACTCTACACACACTACTGCCCCATACACACACACACACACACACACACTACCCCTCCCACACACACAAACACACACACACACACACACACACACACACTACCCCTCCCACACACACAAACACTCCCCCCCCCACACACACACTCTACACACACACACACACTAGCCCCACCCCCCTATACACCCACCCCCACACTACCACACAAAACACCAAGCCCACTCAACCACCAACCCACATAGAAATCAATTAAACATCAATAAGAATAAAATTCAATATGCATATCCCTAACGCAGGCTTTAAATTAACCGAAAATAAAATGATAACTATCATACCGTCGCGTGTAGCACTCGCTGCTCCCGTTCGGACAAGCGTACGGCCTCGCGGTAACGCTTTATATACGGCGCATGCGCTCAGGCTCCGCCTGCGTCGCCCGCCCCTGACGTTCCTTGCGACCGTGTTTCCCCGCCCCTTTTACACTCCTTACGCTGTGGGTGTATGAGAGTAGAAAATGGCGGACGCAAATTTTAGGAGCAGCGTGAGCAGCGCGGAGGAAAGCCATGGGCCCCATGCTTCAGGAGCAAGGAGGAGATATAAGGCCACCAATATGGCCTTCGAAGAGATGGTGGAGATGGTGGCTATCTTAAAAAGGGAGGATTATGATGGGGAACATGGCCCTTACCCAAAACCTAATGTCCGGAAAAGCGCCATCTTGGACGAGGTAGTCACAGCCTTGGAGACAAAATTTGGGGTACGAAGAGGAAAGGACCAGCTGCGGAAACGATGGTCGGACATCAAGTCCAGGGAGCCGGACCAATATCACCGCATCAAAAAGGTCCTGAAAAAAAGTGAGTAAACTCCGCGTTTCTCGTGACTGTCGGACATAATCGTTTGATTTGATCGTAATCGTTCGTGTAGATAGTGTATGTAAATCTGGCGGATTTGATCGTAGGCGTTCGTGTAGATAGTGTATGTAAATCTGGCGGATTTGATCGTAGGCGTTCGTGTAGATAGTGTATGTAAATCTGGCGGATTTGATCGTAGGCGTTCGTGTAGATAGTGTATGTAAACTTGCGGATTTGAGCGTAATCGTTCGTGTAGATAGTGACTGTAGATCTGGCGGATTTTATATTAATCGTTCGTGTAGGTAGTTTATGAAAATATGGCGCATATGGTTGTTCGTATATGTGGGCGTAAATAGCATGAATTTGTGTATGGTGTAAATTTATCTGGTGTTGGATTAGATTTTAATTAGTTATTATTTTTTTTGTATTGTTCATGATAAACTGAATTGTCACGCTCAGTTTATAGGATATAAATTTTTACTAAAGTTTCATAAATTTATTCAGTGCAATGTAGACTCAATTAAAAAAATGAGATAGATAGATAGATAAAATGCTGGTTCAACATCTGGACTAGGAAATTTTTATAAGTGTAGTTTGGGCCTTCATAGAACATTTTTGACATAATCACACACAGGTACTCCAGGCGTTGATTCGAGTGTGTCCGTCTGTGAAACTTGGACAAAAGATATACAGTATCACAGTTTGGTTAAAGGCTAGGTTCACATTGCTGCAATGTACGAGATCAAATGTGATTTGCACCGCACTGCAGTGCAAATCACATGTGATCTCTGTGTGATGCGATTTCAGCCATACATATAGTATGGCTGAATTTACATCGCATCCGGACCAAACTTGTACATGGCCCTTTTTTTAGTCCACAGCCGAATCGGATCACATGGGTGTTCACACCATGTGGTCCGATTCCTGTCCGAGTTTAAAGATTGCACTGTGAAATGAGAACTAATTTGGAGGTGTCAATAAAACTTTACACTGATACTCCCAGCAGGTCACATAGGGCAGTGCGAACTGCGCATGCGATGCGTGAAACCACAGTAGATTTGCAGCGTTCACACATCGCAGCAGTCTGAACACAGCCTAACTAAAAAAAAGTCATTTTAAGGATGTATTAAACTAGGATCTTGTAATAACCAGCTAATAATTTTACACCACTTCAAACCAATGTTTCATATTCAAATTTCTGAACTCAAATATCACTATGCTTAAAAGTATTTTTTTTTTTTTTCATTCTCATAGGGAAACAAAGACTCAGACAAGAGGCGGAGCAGCCCAGGACCCCCCGACCTCGCCAGCCTGATTGGGCAATTAGCCCCAGCCCCAGCCCCGTGTCGGTGATGGAGCCATCCAGCCCCGCATCAGTATTGGAGCTGCCCAACCCAGTGTCCTCGAGGGAGCAGCCAAGCTCGGTATCCTCCGCTGGACCAAGCTCCGTAGCTCCACTGGATGAGCCCAGCCCAGGGCTAGATGTGGAGGAGGAAGAGCAGGTGGAGTTACACACCCCACAAAGTGAAAGTGAGTGTCTGACAACCCAGCTTAAGGTAAACAATTAATGGCTGTATATTTTAACCAATTTTTTATCTACACATGTTTTTAGGTGATGATCTGGTTGTGGTTGGAGAAGCCGCGGAGCCATTTTCAGCGGACAGTGCCCAGAGGCTAATTGGTGACATCATGGCCTGGAATGGGCAGATTGACCGGATGGAGAACCAGATTCTCAATATTCAAAGAGAACTGGTCACTATGAGGCAGGGAATGAAGAACATGATCGATGTTTTAGGGAGAATCTAAGCCCCTTTTCCCTAAAACCCAATCGATCATGTTCTTCATTCCCTTGTAAAAACGTTTTTAATGTTTTAAAAACAGAGTTTTTAGAGGCCAAATTTTGAAGATGCACACGGTGTGTCAACATGTGCTATGTGCCATCAGAGGATCGCAATGGACGCATTTGGTGTTTGCAAACCCTTCTAGTATGTGAGAGGAAGGGATTGCACACACCAAACACGTCCATTGATCACTCATGATGGTACATAGCACATGTTGACATTACCAATTTTTGGTGTGCATCTTCAAAATTTGGCTTTACCCCTTGTTTTATGTAAATAGTTAAAAATCTGATTTTATTTTTTTTATTTTTATGATAATTGCATTTTTGATATATTTATATATTTCTATGTTTACCAAAAAAGAAAAAAAAAAAAAAAATTATAAAAACAAAAAAAAATATAAAAAAAAATAATTTTAAAAAACAATTTCCCCCCCAAAAAAATAAAAAGAATTAAAAAAAAAAAAAAAAAGATCTAAATAAGAGGCACTGGTTGCAATGTGCACTATTAAAAAACCAAAAAAAAAAAATGTGTGTGTCTACTTCTTTCAATACCAGTTTGGGAAGTCATTTTGTGTTTTCTGTCACAAAGGGCCTTATTTCCTATTGTCAAAAACCACTTTGCTATACAAATGCACTAGGACAGGAATATGCAATTAGTGGAAATCCAGCTGTTGCAGAACTACAAGTCCCATGAAGCATAGCAAGACTGACAGCCACAAGCATGAGACCCAGAGGCATGATTGACTTGTAGTTTTGCACCAGCCGGAGGTTGGCCAATTGCATATCCCTGAATTAGGACAATGTAGGATACAAGCAACGTGAAAAGCAAACAAGAACCAAACTTCAAAATTTGAACAGACAAGACATATTTCAAGAAAAAGATTTTTTTATTGGTCAGCTGGCATTGGAATAGCCCCCCTACCATTAAAATAGCTGACATAGCGGTCACGCACCTCACGTGCTGTTTGGGGGGCTAAGCCAGGAAGGGCATGATCCAGCCCTGTCAGTTCTGGAAGCCTGAGTCCGGCCTCAGGCCCAATAGGCTGCAGGTACTGGTTACCAGAAAATTTCCGTAGAAAATTGTGAAGAATGCAGCAGCACAGAATAACATAGTTGAGTTTATATTCTGCCAGGTTGATGGCTGTCAGTAACAGACGGAACCGGCTGGCCATAATGCCAAAGGCACTCTCCACAACCCTTCTTGCTCTGGCCAGCCGGTAATTAAAAATCCTCCTCTCCGGGGTGAGGGTCCTTTGGGGGAAGGGTCTCATGAGATGTTCACTCAGACCGAACGCTTCATCAGCCAGAAACACAAACGGGAGCCCCTCCACATTTTCGGCATCTGGTGGCAAGTCCAGGCCACCAGTGGTAAGACGGTGGCAGAACTCGGTCTGCCTAAAGACTCCTCCGTCAGACATCCGGCCGTTCTTCCCCACATCCACATAAAGGAAGTCACATTGTGCCGACACCACCGCCATTAGCACCACACTATGGAACCCCTTATAATTCCAATAGTAGGACCCCGAATGGGGTGGGGGCACAATCCTCACATGTTTCCCGTCGATGGCCCCTCCGCAGTTGGGGAAGTCCCAACGGGCAGCGAACTGGAAAGCCACAGTCTGCCATTCCTGTGGCGTTGAAGGAAGCTGGGGAGTCAAACACATGAAACAAAAAAAATAAAAAATTAGTCATGAAATAAAAACAATTCATAACAAATAAAATTCTAAAACATTTTGGAACAACAGTTAAACTGAAATATTGCAAATTTGTTTTCTGCCAAGAAAAAAAAAAAAAAAGTAGGCGGACCAATTCACAGATTAATCAGCCCTCTGATAGACCAGAGGACATAAATTAGGTGGGTAAGTGGGGTGGGGGGGGGACTAATTACTAAGTATACAACACATGAAACAAATTTGAGTGGGGTGGGGACTAATTACTAAGTATACAACACATGAAACAAATTTGAGTGGGGTGGGGACTAATTACTAAGTATACAACACATGAAACAAATTTGAGTGGGGTGGGGACTAATTACTAAGTATACAACACATGAAACAAATTTGAGTGGGGGGAATAATTAATGAGTTGACAATCCATATCTCTCTCTATATATCTCTCTCTATATATCTCTCTCTATATATCTCTCTCTATATATCTCTCTCTATATATCTCTCTCTATATATCTCTCTCTGTATATATCTCTCTCTATATATCTCTCTCTCCCCCCACACAGGGTGTATACACAAAAAAGGTAAAAAGCTAAAAAAAAAATGACACAAAAAAAAAAACAAACTTTTAAAGAAAAAAAAAATGACACAAAAAAAAAAAAAAAAAGTAGGCGGACCAATTCACAGATTAATCAGCCCTCTGATGGACCAGGGGACATAAATTAGGTGGGTAAGTGGGGTGGGGGGGGGACTAAGTATACAACACATGAAACAAATTTGAGTGGGGGGAATAATTAATGAGTTGACAATCCATATCTCTATCTATATATCTATATATCTATATATCTATATCTATATATATCTATATCTATATATATCTATATCTATATATTTATATCTATATCTATATCTATCTATATATATCTATATCTATATATCTATCTCTCTCTATATATCTATATCTATATATCTATCTCTCTCTATATATCTATATCTATATATCTCTCTCTATATATCTCTCTCTCTATATCTCTCTCTCTATATCTCTCTCTCTATATCTCTCTCTCTATCTCTCTCTCTCTCTCTCTCTCTCTCTCCCCACACACAGGGTGTATACACAAAAAAGGTAAAAAGCAAAAAAAAATGACACAAAAAAAAAAAAACAACATTTAAAGAAAAAAATAAATAAATAAATAAACATTTAAAGAAAAAAAATGACACCAAAAAAAAAAAAAATTTGCATGCATTCATATAAAGGGGACATTCACATCATATTCCTGTCATGGATATTAAAAGTCATGATGAAATTAATACAAACATACAATGCAATATTAAAAGAACAAACTTACCTTCATATATTCCTTCTGCAGGACCCGAATAATGGCAGAACAGGTCTCTGGAATAATGATCCCCAGAGCCTGGGGGGAGATGCCTGTCGAGAACTTGAGGTCCTGAAGGCTTCTCCCTGTCGCCAAGTAGCGCAACGTGGTGACGAGCCTCTGCTCCGGAGTGATGGCTTGCCGCATGCAGGTATCCTGCCTGCTGATATAAGGGGTCAGCAAAGCCAGCAGACGGTGAAAAACGGGGTCCGTCATCCTGAGATAATTCCTGAAATCATCAGGATTATTCTCACGGATCTCACGGAGTAAAGACATATGCGAGAATTGGTCACGCTGGCGCAACCAATTCTTTGTCCATGAACTCCTCCTCACCCTGTTCACAGACTGGGCTCGGGTCAAAGTATTAACCCCAACACCAAGCCCCCATATAGCACGAACTCGTTCCCGAGTACGTCCACACTCCATGGCTTTGAAACGGTCGGCTGGACAGACAAGCGCAACTGAACGCACTGAAGAACAGCCAGACCTATGAAGAACGACCTGAAACCCAGAAACGAGCGGACCAGAAGCGCCTAATAACAGGTACAACTGATCCACGCGTACCGAAAGACAGATACAAACCTCACAGGTAGACTGCGCCGCAGTGAACGGACAAATTAAGCTGAAGTCTGAAAAGCGCGAATCGTCTCTAACCAAACTTCTACTAACGCAAAGTCAGCAGAAGGAGCCCAAAGGGTGCTTTGCTGTGCCTTGGACCTCCTATTTCTAGTCCCGTCGTACGTGACATACGTCATCGCGCACGGTTTCAGCGAACTGTTCGTACGTCGTGTGTGGCCATGTCCGTCCATGCTAATTTTGAGCGGACTGTTTGCTGAAACTGTTTGACGGACAAAGTTGGGCGAACAGTCCCCGCGTGTGTACGCGGCCTAATAGTAATGATGTATTGTGTTTTGCAATGCATTTTGGGTGGTTTGAAGTCTGCAGTTACTTTTAGCATGCTGTCCCATCGCAACATTTTTTTCTTATGTTTTTTTGCTGCAAGGTTTCACTTTTAAAACATTTCTCTTGCTTCAGAGGTGCAGTATTTTTTTGGGAGGTACATTGTTTTTTATTTTATGTCTTTAGGGCCTTTGAGTTAGATTCATTTTCAAGGCTTTCCTTTTTAAAAAAAAGTGGTCTTGAATCATACATTTGGCAATACCTTCATCATTGTCTCTTTGACAATGTTTTTCATCCGTGTTATTAACTGACGTCTTGTGACTTATGTGCCTAAGGCTCTGTGCTCACCGTACCTCTGTAAAACGTTCAATAAAAATTGAAAAAAAAGTAGTTTTTTTCAGGGAGTGTTATTTCAAACAATATATTGTTTTTTATTGTACGTTCATAGGGCTATATTTAGAAGCTTCTTTTTGAACGGCTCTTTTTTTTCTTTAGGAAAGAAGGGACTTTTGTTTCAGAGGTTGTATTATGAGTTTCTGTTACTTTGGGGGGTCTTGGTTTTTATTTTATTTTGTTAGGGCCCTTATTTTAGATTTAAACCTAAGTTCACCTTTTGGGAAAAATAATAAATTCCCATACTGTATTTTTGCTGAAAAAATATGCATTTATTATTTTTTTCCTGCATGAGCCTAGAAAACATTGCACGCATGATGAAATATGTTTTCAATGTCAGGCTCCTGCAGACAAGCCCTATAGCTTTCAGCCCATATCTCTGTATAAGATGTCAGTTTGAAATCTGCAGGGCTTGCAAATGAACTACAAGGGCAATCATCAGTGCCCGTGCAGTTCATTCAGAACTACATCCGCCAATGTGGAAGATAGGACCTTTAGTTTTCTTTTGAATGTTTTCAAAATATGACAGCAGGTGCAGGGAGAGGATCCTGCTGTCACAGAGGTGGATAATGGGAGTGAGTAGGACACCCTAAATATGAGTGTAACGTGTAACATGCTCCAAAAGGTGAACTTATCTTTTAACTTTTTTTTTCAGCAGCACAGATGTTTGTTTTCTTGCTGCAAGTCTTTCCTTTAACCACTTCCCATCTGGCCCATGTAGAAAAACAGCTGGACCTGAGTAGCATCAATGCAAGAGCGTATATAAGTCTATGCAGCCTCCCCCATTGGCCGCTTGCACATGGCTCCTTTGGGCATAGCGGTACACAGGGTCGGGACAGGGCCAGTGAAACAAAATGTAAATAAAGACTGAATGGTGCACCCATCAGCATACCCTCCTCACATAGACAGAGCTTGTGAGAGGAAAGAAAGCAATTTAAGCTAGCAATCTGTGAGTGATTTAAACCCAGACACAGTGTTATGCCCCGTACACACGATCAGATTTTCCGACAACAAATGTTGGATGTGAGCTTGTTGTCAGACTTTCTGCCAACAAATGTTGGCTAGCAGGTTCTCAAATTTTCCACCAACAGATTTTGCTGTCGGACTTTTCAATCGTATGCAAGACAAGTTTGAGCCAGCAACCTTCGGACAAAAATCCACGGTTTTGTTGTCGGAAAGTCCGATCATGTGTAAGCGGCATTACACAGTGTTTTGTCACCAAAATAACAGTCTCTCCACCAAAACAGCAGTTTCTCTACCAAAACAGCAGTTTCTCCAACAAAGCACCAATATTCTCCACCAAAACACCAGTGAAGCCAGCTACAGTATCTATGTGTCCCTGATTGCTAGCCACACCAGTGTGATTTGTAACTTATGTGCTGCCAGCCACAGTGCCCTTGACTGCCAGCAACCGTGTACCTAAATGTTAGTGACACCGGCTACACTGTTACCAGAACAGTGCAGCCAGCCATTGACCCTGATTGCATACCTGTGTCCGTGATGCCAGACCAGTAAACACCAGCATCAGTGTCCTGATCACCACCATATCAGTGCCCGCGTCAACAGAGCCAGCCAGTCAACAGGGCCAGCAACATTGTTCTGATTGCTAGCCCACCAATGTAACATGTCAGTGAAGAGTACAACCAGCCACAGATCACCTGTCCCTGTGTAATGTGTCACCACAGCAGTTAACAACAGTTTACCTTAACGCTAGTTATAACAGTCAGTGTCACCAGACCAGTGCTGCCAGCCAGTGTACCTGATTGCATATCCATAGCAAACAAGTATACACCAGCTCCAGCGTCCTGATCACCACCCCACCAGTGACAGTTTCAACAAAGCCAGTGAAGCCAGCAACACTATTTTGATTGCTAGTCACAGCAGTGCCAGTGTCAGCAGAGCCAGTAAAGCCAAAGTAGAAACATATATGACTACAATCAATTATTGGGAGGTGTAGATTATAATGACCAAATGATGATGCCCTACCTTGCAATCAGAAGATCAATTCACTGGTATATTGGCCACTTACAACTCCATCTCCTACGTCATCTACAGGGCCACAGGAAGCCATGACTCTTTTCTAAAATACCAAAAATAGGTTATAACAGGTTTTTGTTTTTTTTTTATCAGCAAGGCCCTGCACCTGAAAACCTTCATTCTGATGCAGTGAGCAGGCTGCTCAAGAGACTACCAGATATTATCACTCCTCTCACATCAAGCCAAAGACCTCCAAAAAATGTTGTGCATGCACCAAACATGAAGTAAGATGTGACACACATTACCATTTACCATTGTCCCCAATGTCCCATACAACTTGGCCTCTGCATAGTAGACTGCTTCCATTCCTACCATACCTCACTTCAACTATAATAAAGGCAGGGGCTGCCTGTACATTAGGGGTGCCCGGGTGCCACCCCCCATCTTCGCCACTCCTTATATGCATAATGCATAGATTCATGAATAGCATGAATCTATCCGCTGCCACCGCAGCCACCCCCTATTCATGTGTCTGGCCCCTTTTGGGTCACCAGGCGTATTAATTACATTGGCATTACATTTTTTTTTAAGCACTGATTAGAGCCATAGGCTCTAATATCCTTCAAAATAGGATGGACTCAGGACAAAGAGCATTGCGTCTGTAGCCCACCCAGATGGTGTGTTGCAACAGTGAATGAAAATTCGCTGTTGCACCGTTAATCCACCTCTCGGCCAATCGGGAAGCAGGTATGAAACCTGTTTGCCAAAATCACAGCGGAAACTGCTACAGTAGAGGACACCGGGTGCAGCTTTCCCCCGAGCCCACCATGCTCTCACCACCCGCATCCAAGGTAAGGACAGCAGGTGGTGGTGGGGGAGTGTGTTAGTGCCACTGGGGGCAAAAAAAAAAAACAGCCGCCACTAAATGAAGGTATGGTGAAGATGTTTCTCCTACAGTGCCTTGAAAAAGTATTCATACCCCTTGAAATTTCCCACATTTTGTCATGTTCCAACGAAAAACTTAAACGTATTTTATTGGGATTTTATAGACCAACACAAAGTGGTACATAATTGTGAAGTTATAAATGGTTTTCAAAAATTTTTTTACCAATAAATATATGAAAAGTGTGGTGTGCATTAGTATTCAGCCACCTTTACTCTGATACCCCTAACTAAAATCTAGTGGAACCAATTGCCTTCAGAAGTCATCTAATTAGTAAATAGAGTCCACCTGTGTGTGCCAAGGAACACACCAGACAGGTCAGGGATAAAGTTGTGGAGAAGTTTAAAGCAGAGGTATGTTATAAAGAAACATCCCAAGCTTTGAACATCTCACGCAGCACTGTTCAATCCATCATCCGAAAATGTAAAAAGTATGGCACAACTGCAAACCTACCAAGACATGGCTGTCCACCTAAACTTAAAGGCCGGGCAAGGAGAGCATTTATCAGAGAAGCAGCCAATAGGCCCATGGTAACTTTGGAGGAGCTGCAGACATCCACAGCTCAGGTGTATGATAGGTAGCCAGGAAAATAGATGTGCAATTTATGGCCCTAGAAAGCCTGAAGCTGCTTCTTGGATTTTGTCCATGGGGTCATTTTGGGGGGGGGGGGGGGGTGTTTCTCCTGTCCTGACACTTCAGGGACTCAAGAAATGTGATAAGTTGTAAATTTAAATGGTTATGAATGCTCGTTCAGATCTCTTTGGATCTTGATGTCACATATATATCTGACAACCAGGTGAGGATATTTTCCTTAAACCACCACCTACAGAGCTATATAAAACATATGTGAAATGGCATGCAAGGTTTTTAATATCGATAGATAAGAAGAGCATTTCTTTTATATTAAGGGAGAAGGTTGTGAAGCTATCTGGGCCTTTTCTTTCACTTTTCCTTCATGCCTTGATTGGTGCTTGAACCTCAACTGGAGTAATGCCTTTTTCGAAAGAGCATATAGGTGAGTCTTGGATTGTGGAGAACTGATTGTTGGAAAATAATTATTCTGGGAAGTCCAAGTTAAAATTCAGAGGCACTGGGGACGTGGCCAGGCAGCGGATGTAGCCGGACGCACACTTAGACAGCTCCGCCGAATCTCCGTGATATTATCCTGGGAGCCCGCTCCATTCAGCCCGGAAACCCGCCGAACGGTACCTGTCTGCCTCGCTAATCCTGACTGAGCAGCCCAATGCCATCCGGGAGTCAGACAGCCGCCATGAAGCGGCTAAATTCATCCCGCGCGATGGACCTCGTGGGCCAAAATGGCGCCACCTCACAGCGCTCCGCGAAGGACATCCATAGGGAGGCGGCTGCAAAGCTGTTCTCCAAACCGCTCTCCTCAGACCCGGCAGCCTTCCCCAGCAGGACGGAGGAGCTCAATGGAGAGGACGTCTGCGCTAGAGGGGAGAGTGAGCTCCCTGGAGGATGACATGGCGCCCATGCAGAATGACCTTACCTACAACAACCATTTGCTCATGCAACATGCCGCCCGTTTAGATGACATGGAGAATAGAATGAGAAGAAATAATATAAGGGCCATAGGCATCCTGGAACGCATGGATGGGAAAAACTCGGTGGAATTTATTGAAAGATGGCTGATCAATGCCTTTGGCAGTGAGGTGTTCTCCCCCATGTTTTCGGTGGAACGTGCGCACCGAGTACCAGCCAGACCACCGCCACAAGGAGCTCCGCCTAGACCATTCCTTTTCAAACTCCTTAATTATAAAGACAGACATGTAATTCTCCTCAATGCCAGGATAAAGCCCACCACCCTGAAGATGGAAAATACTAAGATCTCTCTCTTCCCTGATTTCTCCGCTGATCTACAAAAGAAACGTGCTAAATTTACAGATGTCAAGCGTCGGCTGAGAGAGCTCGATCTTAATGCTATGTTGTACCCCTCTCGATTACTGGGCTCTGTGCAGTTCTTTGATACTCCATCTTTAGCAGTGCAATGGTTGGACCGCGAGGAAAAGTCTATTCATGCTGCCCACACCAGGCGCGGCGCACCCCCATGAGGAACTTATCTTGCAAGCTGTCATATGGGTCTCATTGCACTTTTTCTCCCCATTTATATTATGCCAAGGCGGAGGTAACTTGCTATCTGTCTAACTGTGTTTTCGTGTCTGGAAATGCGTATAGCTACAGTTCTTGCTGTTGAGAAGTTTGGGACACTTCGGTGCACTTCCTCTGTTGCCCCCAGGATGGACTGGACAAGATCCCCATCCGGAATCCGGAAAGTTATTACGGCTCTGTTGGCCTACTGTTTTTGGCTCATTTTTTTATTTTTATTCTTGTTATTTTTGATTTCCTCATCTTTTTCTCCTACCGCAATGTTTGCCTTGACTTCCTCAACACTTGTCTTGACATTGGGGATACCCACTCTCACTATGTTATTGCTCCACGTCTATTTTTGGAGTTGCTGCTACTGGACTTATTGCACCCTCCAATTTCCTGATTTGGCCATACCCCATCTTAGGGGGTGGCCTGCACACTATGGGGTCATATGTATATGCTTTGCTTGTAGCGATACTCTTTGCTGATTATGTGCTCTTACCCCAATGTCTATAGCAACAAGAGTGTTGTCCTGGAATGTCTGGGGCCTGAATAACCCGATCAAGCGTTTGGCGGTGCTGCGGACGGTCAGGCGCTTGAATGTTGATGTGGTGTGCCTACAGGAGACTCACCTCCCCCCGACCATCACTCCAGTGTTGGCGAGGAGACAGTTTAGCCATCAATACCATGCTACCTGCTCAGTGTACTCGAGGGGGGTGAGTATCCTGGTTAAGAGTGGCACACAATTCTCCCCGCTGGATACCAAAATCGACCCAGAGGGCCGCTATATTTTTTTATTATGCTCCCTTTTTGGGACTAAATGTATTATTGTGGGGTTGTACATTCCTCCTCCGTTCTCAGCCACCCTCCTCAACTTACTGGCAGACTATATGTCCCACTTCCCGGGTGTACCCTTATTGGTTGTAGGGGATTTTAACAATTACCTTGACGTAGAGCAAGACAAATTGGGTGTCGGGGGAGGGGTTGGGCCCCAGATCAAGCAACGGGCTACGCCGTTTGCACGCCTTCTCCAGGAGATGGGCCTCACGGACGTGTGGAGGATGCATAACCCCGAGGCTAAGGTGTTTTTCTGTCAATCAGCCTATGTGGGGGGTCTATCTCGCATTGATATGGGATTGGGGAATGAAAGTATGTTACCTTTGATTGTCTCCTCGGAAAATATCATGCCAGATGCATCTCTGACCATTCTCCGATATCTGTGGACATTGGCCTGGGAGCGGTTAGGAAGGGGGGCTCCTGGAAGCTGAATCCATTCTGGCTGTCCCTTTTACCACATCCAGACCCGATACAGTCTCTCCTGGCCTCCTTTTTTCAACAGAATATAGGCTCCACAGATTTACCTATTGTCTGGGAGGCAGCCAAGGCATACCTCCGCAGACAATTTATAAAGGAAATTTCTTACATTAAGTCCAAAACTAAGGAATGGGAAAATTCAGTACTGGCAGAGGCACAGAGAGCGGAAGCACTTTATGTAGCTGACCCCAATGACACCACCAAGAGAGGGTGGTTATCTTCCCAATCTCTACTTAAAGACCTAACCCTACAACTAGCAGAAAACAAAAGGTGCTTTCTAAAACAAGCTCATTACGAGGAAGGCGAGAATACGGGTCATATGTTAGCTCTGCTGGCCAAATCGCAATAGCCAGCATCTCACATAGTAGCGGTCAGGGACAAGCAAGGGAATCTTTGCTGCTCTACACAGGCCATTATGGACACGTTCAAACAGTTTTTGCAGGAGGTTTATACATCCAAAGTGCACCCCTCTAAGGAGGCTATTTGTCGTTTTTTAGACAGATATCCATACCCTGTTTATCTGGAAAGGATACTACCTTGCTGAATGCTCCGCTGACGGAGGAGGAATTATTAGAGGCCCTAGCTCATGCACAAAATGGGAAGGCTCCAGGAGCCGATGGCTTGCCTTCAAAGGTCTACAAACGTTATGCCTCGCAGTTGATCCCTGCAGCTGCAAAAGATATATCTGCCTGGGGAAGGATTCTGTTGGAGAAGGCAGGGTGGAGTTAGGAGATTACAGCAAGATTCAAGCTTATAATTAGCCCTACACAGCATGGCCAATGCTGGCCCACATCGCTATTTGATGTGCTGTAGGGTAAGTCTCACAAACCCTTTGTCAAACTTCCCTCCTTATCACTTGGGACCACATAATTTGCAGTGGATTGCAGATGGATAATCTTGTGGAGTGATGGAAAGTAAGGAATGAGGAGGAGCACTGCTCCCACCAAGCTCTGTAGTGCAAATTCATGCATTCCTCATGTATGTGGTACCCTAAAGACTGGTAACTTTACTAAGGCTAATATGCTGTAGTCAGAGGCTTCAATTGGCAGTACTGCAAAAAAAAGGTTTTTTTTTTTTATCCCTGCTTGTGTTCTTTTCACATGTGCTGATTGAAGCAGAGGTTCTATGACAAAAGCAATAAAACAGACTATGCTCTCTCCAACTTCAACTCATGTTAGTTCCTCCATTAGACTTGAAACTAGAATCTGTTCCAGCACTAGCAGCCCAATTAAAAAGAGTTCCGTACAAAGCTTAGAAAATTTTATTCAGTGCCTCTGAATTTTTTTTTTAAATCAGAAAAATCTTTTATTGGCAAAACCGAAAACATTACATACATAGGCATATTCATGTTGTTACAAATATGGTATGAACAGTGATCACTATAGGTAACATATAACATGTAACCTACTATCGTTTCAACTGGATTACCGTGTATATATGCAAAGCGTGTACCTGAGCACAGTAGTAATGCTGCCATATGTATCGAGAACCAATGGGTTAGCAGATTTTTATACCTTTCCCTATCAGGGTAGATGTGACCACTAGGCGGTCCCGCTTTCTAGGTCTGCATTTAGTTTAACGGAGCCAAAAAAAAAAAAAAGAAGAAAAATAAAAGAAATTAACTTCCTCATCGTACTCATTATAACTTGTTAGTTGTATGCCAAGATCCTCTAGATATAGATACAGCTATGTCTCAGATCACTGGATTACCCTGGGATGTGGGTTAGACCAACTCCAGACCAACCTCAGCACCCCCCCCCCATCTTGCATATAGAAACAAGAGCTGGGACTAGGACCACCTTACAAGTAAGGGCGGCTGTGTGTGTGACTGTGTACATGCCTGTGTGTGTGTTCATGTCCCTGTGTATGTGTACGTGTCTCTGTGTGTTTACATGTCTCTGTGTGTATTCATGCCTGTGTGTGTACATGTCTCTGTGTGTAGACATGCCTGTGTGTGTAGACATGCCTGTGTGTGTATACATGCCTGTGTGTATACATGTCTCGGTGTGTACATGCCTATATGTGTGTGTGTATGTGTGTGTACATGCTTGTCATATACACACATGTGAGTGGTGCTAGGAGTGTACAGGTGTAAGGGGGCAGAGAGCGTACAGGTGTGAGGAGGGCTCAGGGTGTAACGGTGTGAGGGGGGCTCATAGCGTACAAGGGGTGGGAGGGGCTGAGGTACTGAAGGACTTTGTGGGATGGCTAGTGGGCAGATTCGGTGGGACGGCCAGTGGGCGGGACCCTGGGGAATGTTGGCGGTCAGGCTGGGGGGGGGGCAGGCCTAAAGCTGTGTAAGGAACCCCACAATTTCTGATGGCTGCCCTGCCTCCAATGGTACACATTGGGTTAGATTTTGACCTTTTTTTTAGTAGAATCAACTCTCTTCTCATTTGCAGTCATCCTCATTTGTAACCCAATTGGGTATATTAACTACAATCTGGTACATATAGGTTTAGGAGGACAGGATCTCCTCTCTGGCTCCTTTTTTATCCAACTACCTAGTACTATACAGGCCCTACAGGCAATAACATGGTTTGATGCCTGACAGGGTGCCTCAAATGGATTAGATGCTTTGTGTGAGGTCAGATAGACACACATTTTAATAACAGAATAAAACTGTCATGTACCGAAAGGGTAAGCCTGACGTGCGGAGGAAGGCCCTCATACAGCTCCGGTTCGAGAACCGCTAATGGATTAGACAGCAGGCTCAAGAGCACAGTGGGGTAATGGTGCCTTGATTAGTCCAGAAGTCTGTACCAGTAGAGGCTGGGATCTCAGGAACAGGAATCTGGAATACAGCAGGTAGCAGGCTGAGGAGTCGGCAGGTGGCTGGCAGAGGACAAGCCGAGATGCACGACCGGAAACTGGAGCTGGAAGCAGGCTGGAGGCAGAGAGCAGGGTCAGACAGGCTGGGTAGACAACAGACAGGCAGGTCAGGCAGAGACAGCAGACAGAAGTGTAGTCAATCATAGGCAGGCTTCGGCAACAGATGGGCAGATCGGGCATAAACAGCAGGCAGAGGCGTAATCGGTTCACAACAGGTGTAGGTAACTGGAAACCGGGATCAGTCCGTGGGAAGCCAGAGATCAGGGCAGGAGGCAGGCAGAGGTAGTCAGGAGCAAGCCGGTTCAGTATCAGAAGTCACACACAGGAATCAGGGTTCAGGTAACACTGTAGACTAAGCAGCCTAACTGGCACCAGTTCTATTGACATGCGTGCGTTAATGTACGCGCTAATGCGCAATCATGGCCGCGATATTGCATGCGTATGCACGTTCACAGAAGCACCAGTGGCCACTCTGGACATTCTTGGTGGGTACCTGCGCGCAGGTATGCGCCCGGGGGTGGCAAATGTAGACTGCAGACGTCTTCCCTGACAAAGACACATAACCAACATACCTTAGGTATTAACTTCTTCCTGGGCAGTCAGGCAGTTCTGTATATTTACCTTAGAAACTTCTGAGGTCCCACCACCCTCCTGTTCTGTGGCAAGGGATTGGTTGCACAGGTTGAAGGCATAATAGTTTTCATTGATACTATCAACGTGATATACTATACTGTATATAAAATACCTGGCCTTAAATTCCCCCCTAAGAAGTAGGTGGTGGTCCACAAATGCATCAAATCATTCTGGGCTCAGTACATCTTTATAATCCTATAATTTTACAATGTAAATATAAATGTAATAACATATATACTAAATCAAGATTCAGTCTGGTATGCGCTACATGGGATTTTCAATGTTGATTTAGCCAGTTCCATGTATAGCATCTTTTATGAGCTTTTAACCATTTTGTACTCAATAGATGTATCATTGTTTTTAACAGTATTATACCATAAACATCCTACTTGGTTGGTGTTTGTCTTGTAGTTTGATATAATAGGAATGTAATATATCCTTAAAGAGACAGATAGTTTGAATCCTTAGATTATTCTTTATATGCCACCAATCCACACCAGTGTCTCATTGTTATACTTTCCTGCAGCATGGTTCCTTAGCATTAGCAAAGGTCAAACCTTGAACTAGAGGGCTTCATAAGGTTTCCCTAGGAAGACATGATGTTTAAATACAGCCCCGAGTATAGAGCAAAGACAATCATATTGGATGACCAGCAATGACAAAGCTGGGGATCTGGTGTGTTAGAAAGGTGTTCTATTTTTTCCACAAAAGTGCAAATGATCACAGATAAATGAGGGCTGCACAATACTGCCTCATTATTAATGATGGTGTCTTTCTTATGTCTGTATAGTGGATATGCAATATTGGGAGAAGACAGGACCATTTCAGGGTCAAATCTTTACGGACATACAGTATATGTCATAGGTGTGTACAGCCTGTTGCATTGGGGTGTGCACCCCAAAGTTAAAGCACACATGCCTTTCTCTGCAGCCTCACCTGCACAGAGTAGTGAATGAAAGGCAAGTGCTCTCTGCTGAGTGGCTTCCTGTTCATTCACAAACTGAAGCATAGTAAACAGTTTTACTATGGGATGGGGGAGAGGAAGGAAGCCAGCAGCACTGAAGGTCAGAGGGGAGCAACACAGGGGGAAGCCCAGGCAGTAGGGAATCTTCATTGCAAGCAATGATTAGGGTGTGCCCAGGTACACCTAGCACACCCTCCTGCACATGCCTATGGTATTTGTATATATTAACAGTTAGGAGTGTTGCTAGCATTGTAAAACCTGCGCACACTGCTAAAAAAAAGAAGGTGTGCTGTGCAAAAATGGGCATTGTCACATCATGCTGAGCAGTGTACATGAATTAAAGGGACATGTGTTTAAAGAAGGCCTGAGTCTACTTGCAGTATGCACTGCACAAATATGCCACAACCCTCATATCTTCAAAATATAGCATAAATACTTAATTAAACAATTATCTGATTCCCCCATCTCCAGAATCAATATGGATAAGAGAATCCCTTCTGTTGAGCTTTTGTATTTTGTTGGTGGGGAACCATCCCTACCAGCAGAACACAATTATCAGTACTGCTGGCTATAACTGGCAGCACTGATCATTCAGGCTGGTTGTACACAAATCAATCAATAGATCGACTTGTGTACAACCAGCTAGCTTATACATGAATCTAAATTTAACCCGTCCCTGCTGAACTGGCTGGATTTTGATCCATGTTTAGCCAGCTTAGTAGTCTTTTAGATACACATAAACCTTAAGACAAAGGATCCTTTTTGACATAAATTCTGCCATTACACGTGCCCTTTTTGTGCACAGAATATAGAGCTAAAACTGTGTGAATCTACCCTAAAGGAGAACTACATTAAATCGGTTGAGGACAGCTTAGCAATAAAGTTGTCCAGAGTATGTAATGTACACATCTGTAACACAGCATACACATTAAGAATACACAATAGTTGTCAGTAATATATTGGTGACCAAAGGTGAATTGCCCCTTTAGATTAGTGGTTGCTGGTGACATGCCCATACATCAGTGGTCAGTAATGAAGTGTCCCTTAACATATCTTGTTACAAACACCGCTTCTTCCTTTTTTTAATATATATTTACATTTTTTAGCTATGCTTCTTATTATAGCAATGATTATAACTGTAATTTATCACATTCTGTTAACATGTACAGAGTTACTTTTTGCCACAATCACTTCTTTATTCACTTAAGTTAATGTGTATTTCGGAAGTGTCTCCAAATCAATCCTTATGAACAAAGGCCTTTAGGTTACAAAGCCAAAACACTATTATTCACAACATAGGAAATCCTTCATAAAATTGAACATTTGCTTAAAGGGATTTTACTTGATTGAAAGTTGGAACTGCTCTTACAGGTTTAATATTCACATCTAAAGTAATTAAGAAAGCACTCTAAAAACAATACTGAATAAATGAAATTGCAAAATATTATTTTTAATGTTTCCTGTTAATCACGTAATAGCTGAACTGCAGGTTATGACAAGCATGTAATACTTACAGTAGATATAACCTTTTTAGTATTTTAAACTTCCTGTTTTTGATATACTAGAGCTAGAGTGTGCTGTAGAAATAATGTGGATCCCAAAATTATCCACTGACAAAGAGCAGAGTCTACTGAAATAAAACATTTTTATTCATCTTTTGAAGCAATTATTTGTTTTAGGAACCCGTGCAAAACATATCTCTGTTGGGCTCTGCTTTCCTGTGCTAGACTCATAAGTTTAATTACCACTAGGGACGCTATGTACACTGGAGTTAAATTTTCTTCCAATGATGGTGTGGGTTTAGTGGGACTAAAAAAATATTATTGGAAGGGGGGGTATTATAGTTTTGAGGCACCGGCCTCCATTCTCAAGATGGGCTGGGACTGTACACTGAACAATATATGTACTCTGTATACAGATAACAAAATTTGCTCGCAGACAAGTAAAAGAGCTTTTTGCCAGAAGAGATCTATAAAGTCTCTACTTCCAAAAGAATTCTGTTTAGCAAGTTTAGTTCCACTTAAATTCGGTAAGCTTTCATATTGGGGGAAGAGCCTAGACCAAAAGAAAAAGGGTGGAGCTTGTGTGATTGTCCAAGGACATTAGACCGTAAAGCTCAATGAAGCAAGAACTGGTGTGTTTAGTTTATTAATTGGAAAATGTTGGAGAAGATCTTATTGATTTATGATGAGTACTATAAACAGATGTTACATTAATAACGTTGGTTGCTGATGTTCAACCATATGGTTACAAGTTGACTTTTCTTGGCTATAGTCACTGACTGCATTATTTATATGTCAGCAGTATGTTTTTTATATTTTTATTTG
This sequence comes from Lithobates pipiens, assembly GCF_037356315.1. Taxonomy (NCBI): domain Eukaryota; kingdom Metazoa; phylum Chordata; class Amphibia; order Anura; family Ranidae; genus Lithobates; species Lithobates pipiens. Next base: position 260,510,797 of record NW_027507903.1, on the reverse strand, counting down.
AACACAGCTGGTTACATTAGTGTATACAGTAGACACTAATTGGTAACCAAATAAATATAGCTTTTCATTTCCTGTCAAGTATATCTATCAAACAACATTGGAAACCGTACTAATAGTTACATAGTTAGGTTGAAAAAGACATAAGCCCATCTAGCTCAACAAATAAAAAAAAGAAAATCATACAATCCCCTTATACACAATCCTTCACATACAATAAAAAAAAAAGGCTTCCCCCTGAGTGGGTGGGATTTTAAATGACCATCAACTCCGGACACAAATGGACACAATAATATACAATTTTTATTCATAAATTACACAATGTGCATAATATTACCAGGAAGTGCAAATGGGCTAAACAATGTCCTCCTGGTATATAAATAAATAAACAAACATATATACAGAACAAAATATGATTAAAATAATGCTTGTCCTATATCACCCACACCCGACGCGTTTCCAGTTGCTGATAATTCAGAACCTTCATCAGAGGTGAACAAACTTGATGATATAGCAATCTATAATATAAAACAATTCAATTAAAAGCATATAAGCTATTTTTACCAGGCTGGAAAAAAAAATTAAATTTAAAAAAAAAAAAAAAAAAAAGGAGGGGGATTACCAAATCCCATATCCCCCCCCCCAACCTACACACACACACACACACACACACACACCACGCCCCACTCCCTTCACAGAACAAAATTAGCTAAACAGATAAAATGTCTGCCAATCTTTACCTAGTGAGGTGTAAGTTCGAGGATCAAAATGCCTGCCATTTAGAAAAATATAAGTATGTCTGGAGAGTACTTCAAATACTAAAAGAGGTACCCGCAAAGATTTTTTTGCAATATATGGAGAATTGCCATACACACCTTGGATGTAGTTCACAACCAGAGAGAAAAGTGGAAACAAAGAAAGACCCCCAAGTGCCATTTGAATAGAAAGCCCTGATTTAAATAACGTGCAGCATGAAGCAGCTAATAGAGCCAAAAGTAAATAGATATAAATAGAATCATGTAGTCTCATACTCACGGATTCTATGGCAAGGGGGGTTTTTGTTTCTATGTGAGACATTAATTGGAACAAACAATGGCTATCTGGATGTTTCAAGTCCACCTTCATGTGTGTGTCAAGCTGAATTAGCATGTATATGACTTGCACCCAGGGTTGCCTTGTCCCATTCCCAGGAAATAAGCCCAAAAGGAAAACTGGAAGCTGTAGTCCAACCACAAATTACCTATAAATCAGATACGGTAGTTTTTTACTTTTTTTTTTTTTGGGCAAATGGGCCTATCTTGAGAAAGGGGCCTGGAGCTGCAGCTCCAATAGCCCCTATGTTAATCCGGCCCTGCTCCTCGGGTATTTAGCGCTGCTCATTCTACACTGTTTGTTAGGATTTTTTGTACACTATTCATTTACTTAGAGTGGCATCAGGATTTTTTTAGGTTTTTATAAGCGCAGTGGTGATACACAGGTGTGAGGGCGTAAGTGTGTATTATTGTTTAAGAATCATTAACCACTACTCTTTGAATTTGGTCTTTTAGCCGGTTTTCTATCCATTTATTTATCTTTCCAAGCCTGTAGACTTTACCTTACACATGAGACGTGTGTTCTTTGACATCAGAGCTTACAGTTTACACCGAACCTATAGCTATTTACAAATATTTCACAATGTGAAAAATGACTGTGAAATCCTACCACCCTTCCCCCTCAAGTGGCTCAATTTAATAGTGAACATTCTCCTAGGCATCCAAGAGAGAGTAACACTATCCACAGAGCCTGATTTACTCAAAGCAGAAATAAACCACCAAAAACTTTTTTTTTGGGCCTGTAGAATTTTTTTTCCTACCATAATGTACAAGTATGCATAGCATACTTACACATTATGGCACACTTACCAAGCAAAGCAATTATTTTTTTTTTTTTTGTTACCTGGTCTTATTCTGGGCCAGGATAATGTAACTCCTGTGCATGTGCAGAGTCTCTTCTGTCATGAAAAGCACTACATGTAATGTTTTTTTTAAATAGGGATTTGCTTCTAGTTTAAGTGCTAAGTGAAGGGAAGTGCAGGGAATGTTTTATGTAAACACGAGTTACAATACTGCACCTCATTTTGCACTTTAGTAAATTAGACCTATAGCAATGTATTGTCTCCCTTTATATTGTAAAGTGCTGTGTAAACTGTTGGAGCTATATAAATCCTGTATAGTAATAATAATTACACAGTTCTCACAAACTTATTTCTTCATTATTTCTCCTTTCTCTTTTTTTCATTTCATCAAGATCTCCTTTTTTGGATTATTGAAAAAAAATTTTCTATTGATCTCCATATATAATTTTATTTTTTAGGTGTCAAGTTACCACAATAACATTATTATCTTATATTTTTTATTACCCTCAAGGAAGTTGGTGTCCTTTGTTAATTTCTCATCTGCAGCCTTCCTTCCACGCTTCCCTGCAGCCTTCTCTGCACCCACCCCTGCAGCCTTCCTTGGAGGCTGTGGCTCTAGTGGTGGACTTGTGGCAGGAGGAGGAGGAGGAGGAAGAGGATGGGCTTGCTCATATATGTGGCTGTTCTCAGTCAGCTGGCTTCTCAACCCCTTCTGAAGGGCATCAAAAATAATTCCCTCACAGAGGAGGCATTGGCCCTCCTCCAATTTCAGCAATTGTGTGGCTAGATAACCGCCATAGGCCTCTTCAGCATTGGGGGGGCTCCTGAGCACATCGCTTGCTTCCCTAATGAGGCCCAGTGCTGCCTCCTCTGTCATCGTCCCATTCCTGGGCCTTTTGGTTGTAAGGCAGAGGGGAGGCACCTGGGATTGGGTGAGGCTCCTACAGGGCCAAGCCACCTCCTGGCTGTCACTGGGCCCACCCTTCTCCTGGCTGTCTCTGGGCACGGCCTCCTCCTGGCTGCCACTGGGCACGGCCTCCTCCTGGCTGCCACTGGGCACGGCCTCCTCCTGGCGGCCACTGGGCATGGCCCCCTCCTGGCTGACGCTTTCCAGACCCTCCACCTGGCTGAGCTCATCCTGTGTATAAAAAAAGGGACATAGTTTTAGTTTTTGCTTCATCAATCACACACAATTTTCAGCTCATGACTTGCAAATTGAATGTTAATAAATAGAAAAGACTATCATTCTGACCCCAGCATTTTTCATTCTTGTCCCAAACTTTTTTTGCCACTACTGTCTATTGATATGTATACATCACTTTTTTTAAAATCATTAATTTGTTAGCAGTTATAACATCTAGTTAATATCATTAATATTAGGACAATAAATATGTATAAAAATAACATACCTGGCTCCAGCTGGGCACATCCACTTCTTCCAGGATGGAAGGCCCAGGTTGTTCCTCTTCAGCCTCTGCTGGGGTTGAGGGAAGGGTGGAGGGAAGGCTGCAGGGAAGGGTAGAAAGAGATTCCCTGCCTTCAGTCTGGTCATCCAGTAACCGCAGTTTGTTGAAGTACCACAGCCTGGGGACATATACTTGCGCTGCTGATGCTCCTGATCAGAGTGATTTCTGGATCTTTTTATGCTCCTTCTTATACATGTTCCTCAAGATCACAATTTTCTTTTCAAAGAACACGATGGTTGCATTGGGGACCCGAGTCTTCACCTCCCACAAATTCCTCATCTCCCTGTACTTGTCAAGGAAACTGGCCATAAATTCAGGGTCCTTAAAGTGATTCATATTTTCTGTAAGAGAATACACAAGACAAAAACACTAATGTCAGCCTAAACTCTCATAATCTTATCCCAATATAGGCCTCAGTCTTGAAGCAGTATAGGCCACTGATGTACCAAAGTTAAGATTTTACCTTCGTTTGAACGTTCGTCCTCCTTCCTCAGCACAACGATGGTATGTACGACACGTGTGTGTCATTTTATATACACTGCGCATGCGTCACCCACGTTGCCCGCCCCTGACGTTTTTTCTAGTGTATTCCCTGCCCCTTTTCTTCAACGTGCAGTAGGAGTGACATGGCAGAGACACAGTAGGTGTCTGTTATTGATTGGAGTAATGAGGAGGTGGAAAGCCCAAAGGCCGAAATGTTCCAATCCCAGGGGTGATGATTTAAGGCTACAAATATGTCCTTTCTTGAAATGGTGGAGATGGTTGACATCTTGAGGAGGAACGACTATGATGGCAAGAATGGACCGTATACCAAACCGAATGTGAGAAAGGGCAAAATTATGATGAAAGTTGTGAAGAATCTGCAAACAAATTTTGGGGTACGATGAACAAAGGAGCAAACAAGGAAACGCTGGTCAGACCTGAAACTGAGGGAGCTGGATCAGTATAGGAGGATCAAGAGAGTGCTTAGAAAAAGTAAATGGTTGTTGTGTGTTCCGATTCTTTATTATTACTACAAAATGTGATTTTCTTTACTGTAGGACATTTTAAAATGGCAAGTTTCAGGTTAGTGGGCACAGTAATTGGTCATAGTAAACATTGTTTGCTCATTCAATACAATGTTTTGGGCAGATACAGGTTAAGTACATTTGGTCATACCTAAATATCTGTGTGCTAAAGCAGTGGTCATCAACCCTTTCCTCAGGGCCCACTAATAGGCCAGGTTTTATGTATTACCTTGGGGAGATCCAGACTAGAACACTGCAATCACTGAGCAGCAAATGATATTACCTGTGATGTATTTCAGTTATCTTGCAAACCTGGCCTGTTAGTGAGCCTTGAGGACAGAGTTGATGACCACTGTGCTAAAGTATATGTAGCGCCAGCTCCTGAAGAGTACACGCTATGTTTTTTTTAAATTTAAGGTTACACCTGAACTGCAATTTAGTTTGGGTAAAATTGTTTAAATTTGGACCTCAGCATCAGTCTGACTGGACTATGGGATGGTCAGCCTGGCCACAGGGGGCACTGACTCTTCTGGGAGGCATGGAACTACAGTCTGGTTGGGTGCTTTAAGATTAATCTCTCTCGGAGCCCGCCCAGTGGGAGTCGCGCTCTTGCTGTGCTTTCTGGGAGAGGGTACTTAAGATGCGGATGTCACTTGGTTCGGTGTTCCGGTCCAGAAGGATGTGCTCACTTCATGGTCCTGGTCCTCCTGACCAGCCCCCAGGAAGGCTATGACCTGGGGTGCGGATCCACCCGACTTTATGTCTCGGGGCTGGCTAGCCCGAGGCAAGGAAACTAAAGGAGGATTCTGAGGTGTTTGGGTGTCGGCTCCAGTTAGGGAGAGACCCAGTGACTTCATAGCTATTCAGGGGAGGACTCTTCAGAAGAAGGCCATGTACGGGTTGGTTTCTTAGCAAGAGCCTGGAGGAGCTGAAGTACCTAAGTGAATCCGGTCTCATGGATATCGCCAAGCTGGCTGAAAGATCCAGGTATCACATGAGTGTTCTACAAGTTTAGTTTTCCTACGTGTTCTACAACAACGTCTGTGGCAGAGACTTGTTTCCTGAGTTGAGTACCTTGTTGGCTGCTAGACCTTGTGAGAGAGGGACTATCCAACCTAAGTGAACATCCAGTTGTGAATGGCTATTCTCTGGATTTAGTCAAAGTAAGCAAGTCCTTCATTATTGACTTTGACACTAAGAGGACCTAAACTTTCTTCCTGACCCCCTGATCTCAATTTAAGAGACTGTTCATGGTGTACGTTTTTTTTTTTTTTTGCAAATAAAATCCCTTTGTGCGGATTCTGTCATTAGTCTCTCAAGTTACTGGGCCATCTACCATGGGAAACCCCTAGACATGAATCGAGGAAAGGAAGGTAACAGTAAGCCCAATTATACCAGCAGCTCCTTTGGGGGTTAGTGCTACATATACCTTTTGTTTCATTCTCATAGGGGACCAAAGACTTGGAGGACACCTCTCAACAGAGAACACCAGGAGCCCCCCACCTGACAAAGAAGGGGAACTCCCTAAAAAACCACCACACCTGGAGGATCTGGAGGAAGAAGAGGTGGAGGAAGTGGGCGAACTTGTCACCACAACAGGTAAATGTCTGACACCCCAGCTTCAGGTAATATATGTATGCCTGCATACTTATAATACATGTTTTTCCAAATTGTTTAGGTGATTTGCTGGCTGTGGAAGAGCAAGCTCCAAAATGCACAAGTGCAAGTGCACAACTCCTAATCCAGGACATCAAGACATGGAATCGTGAAATCGACATCATAAGAAACAAACTACATTTTCTTGAACAACAAATGAAGAACATGATTGATGTGTTGGGGAGAATTTTAAAGTTCTTGAAAATGCAAACATTTTCATTATTGTTTTAAACCAACTTTTTTTTGAAAGTAGTAAGAGCCAAATTTTGAAGATGCACACTGTCAACATGTGCTATCTGCCATCAGGGGATGTCAATGCACGTGTTTTGTGGGTGTAACCCCTTCCTCCTAAATGAAGTAGGTGAGAGGAAGGAGTTGCACCCCCAAAACACATCCATTGATCCCCCATGATGGCAGATAGCACATGTTGACATTAGGCATGGAATCAGGACGGAAATACCCATTTTGACTCCCAAATTGTGTGCATCTTCAAAATTTGGCTTTTACAGGGGTGACGTCAGCCCTGTCCTGTGATGGGGCTCCAAAGTTGACAAGGTGACAACAAACTTGTGCTCCCCCCATGTGAATATACTCAGGGCGTTTGACCGCACACCTAAGTTTGGTTAAAAAAAAGCCCCTAGGTTCTATGTGAATGAAGCTCTTTGGGATCTTGAGATGTCCAGCAGTAAGTTCCTCCGTCCATATGTACATATATAAAAATAAAGTCTAAATGGTGCTTTATCGTATAAAAATGTATATTGTTTCTAAAACATCAATCTGGGTACTCACATCTTCCAGGTGCTGAAGCGCACCACTCTATAGCAAATAAAATAAAAAAATGATGAGAGAGCTTGTCCATTAACAGCATTCAAATCTGCTACCTGCTGCCTACTGCACTGTCCTGTCTCCTCCCCTACACGTGTTCAACACAGGGATCAGTCACGTGTCTTCCTCAGGGTGATTTAGGTTGAAAAAGACTGCTTTCGACAAATAGGTCTACCCAACAGGGAAACACAAAGTAATAAAAACCTCACAGATATTCTAACACTTCCTCACTCTATGCAAAACTAGAACATTTATATTTTGTTAATGCCATTAGGAAAAATGGCAAATTTTTGTTTACCAGTAACATAACCATTAGCATGGGAATATCAGAGAGGCACACACATGTAGAAAAAATAAATCTCTTAATACAATGTGGATACATCTTCATTTAAGTAATTCATTTAAAATACAGTAAACATGTGCCTATTTGGGAGGATTTCTAGACCTGCTTTGATATCATAATATTTATTGCATTTTCTATTTTGTGCAAGGACTGGTTAATTTCATATATAATGTATGCTCTTCTTTTAATTTACATTTGGGTTGAAGTTTCCACAATAAATATTTTTTATGCAAAATTATATATTTTTATACATTTCTTGCGTATACTTGGAGAAGTTTTTAAAATGAGAGTTAAGTCACCAAATTAATATCTACATTGCATACTATGTTGGCCCTTTAGAGGAGTCAGAATGGGATGGAATACTAGAAAACACAAAGCAGACTTCACCTAGACTCTGACCCATTAACACAATTATACATAATACAAAGAGCCTACCTAACTCCATTGAAATTTTTTAAATATTGTTTAAATTACAGCCCACTGTGTCCTAGATGTGCTGGCCATTCCTGCACATTTTGTGGACCTGTCCAGATATTCAAAATTATTGGGCGCAAATTATCAAGTTCTTATATGACCACATGGGATCCCCACTCCAACTAAACACAAAATCGTGTGTATTAGGTCTACTCCCAGATGTCAATATAGACAAGTTCCTTGCCAATTTTCTGTACCAAACTCTTTTTGGTGCTAGGAAATTGATAGCCCATCACTGGATGCAGGCCACTCCCCATACCTTCCAAGCCTGGGTCATAGAAATAAACTCAAGCCTGCCATACAAGAAAGTAACATACCTCCATAGGGACTGTCCCACCAAATACAACAAGGTCTGGGATAGATGACTGGAGCAGTCTGACACCTGCAATGAATAAGTCCTGGTTCATGATCCTCAGTGGGCACATGGGAGAACCTACCGAATTCCCCCTATGAATTCCAGTCTTATGCACCAAACATACACCTTCAGAGACTATATGATCAGATTTATGAGCTATACCTTGGTATCTATGATAATGTGTTATAACTGGGCATATTGAACTGTTTAGTTACTTTAATTTGTAATCCAGATGTACTTCAACCTCCTTCATTTGTTATTTGTACTGTATTACATGTATGACATGGCCATGCTTATATGCTTTACAAACAAACTTGTTTAAAAAAAAAAAAAAATTAGTTAAAGTGGCATTTTGCCTGGAAAAAAAAATACAAATACTTTAGCTGCTGACTTTTAATATATGAGCACTTACCTGTCCAGGGAGCACCAAAAGCCGATCTTTGGATCGACTCCCGGGTGCCACCATTCCTGGTAAGGGAACCAGACAGTGAAGACTTTTGGCTCCACTCCTGGTTCCCTACTGCACATGCATGGGAGCAAATACCTGGATTTAACAGGTATCTGCTCCCCCCTGAAAAGCATCAAATGTGACACCGGGGGGGGGGGGGGATCTGATCAGTGGAAGTTCAATTTCTGGGTGGAACTCCGCTTTAAGTATACTTGGAGACATTTATAAAAATAACGTTATAACATTTTGTTAATGACTGTTATAAATTCTCTACCCTCAGGTGTAAATGTCTGACAGAGACTGGAAGGATGACAGCTGAACTCCGACTATAACTGTTCAATTTTCTGTTATTAAAATAGTCAGCGATGGTGGTAGAAGAAAATACATGTTTAGAAACATATTCAGCACACCTTAGCTTTACTACTTGCTTCTAAAACTGAAAAACAGATACACTTGAACTGTTATTTAATTACCAGATGCTTAAAGATCTCCACCCATTCCCTTGTGAAATGACCTGGGAACAATGACATTTCCATTCCTTCCTACCAGATGAAAGAGAATCAACAATAGTATTTAAGGCAACATATTTCTAAATGCCAAACAGTTCCTTGTCATAAATCTTCAGTTTCATTTTTCACCTTTAGTTACAAAAAAAAATTTTTTTTGCATTTTTAAATAAATTTTTACAGATTTTCTGGAAACATTTTGAAATGAATATGATATTTACTTTATGCATATGAGCTTTGTGTTTGAAATACATTCAAAAAGAACATTTTATTTCCAGCTTCTAAGCTTTATATTTTCAAAAGCAGGCTTCAAAGTTAAATTATGTAACTAGCCTTAAGCATTAAGGTCTGCACAGCACTAGTATCTACACCTTTAAGCAACCAATAAAAGATTTTATGTTAGGATGCCTAAACCCCTCGATAGTGTATCAATCTTTTAGCACAATAGTTTTAAATATATAGAGTAAGCAGTGCACATAACAAAAGTGCTTTAGGTTTTAATAGGCATATACATGCAATTATATAATAGGTACTAATATGCAAGTTTGTCATATCCCATCAATAAAAATACAGCATAAGGTTCCACTTCACTGTTAATTCCAACCAACAAAAATAATTACATGTATATCTGTACAGTGAGAACCACTTAGGTCATATAGCAGTTGATGTTTAGAAATACATACAGGAATTGAGCACTGGAATAACGAGAACGATAGCTGAGCTAGACTCTGGTGAAAAGAGAGAGGAGGAAAAACCCAACATTTCAGGGATGTATGAACCCCCTTTCTCAGGAACTGACAAGGGATTCATAGGGAAAAGGGGTTCTTACACCCTTGAAACATGGGTTTATCCAGGTTCCTAGTTAACTGAGGTCTTTGAGCTTCCACGGAGCTAGTTAGACCTTTGGATGTTGGTTCAACAGCAGAATATCAGTTAGACAATGTTGCATGCAAACACATTTTTTCCTCAAAAAGGCCACCATTGCAAGAAGAACCTTTGAACCCTGAAAACAGGAATTTGAATGGAAAATGCATTTCAGCTGTGGGGAACGCAGATATTTTTTAAAGTCTGAATGAATTGGAATGTAAAAATAGGGGTCTTTTAGGATGATCGAAATAAGCCAATCCCCTGGCCCTGTAAGTTACAAAATCTTCTGCAACCTTTTTTTAACTTGTTTAGAAACGTTACATTTACGACCAACCTTTTAGACTTGCATCTTTCTGTACTTTGCACCATTGAATCTTTGTTGGGAAGAAAGGGAGACAAGTCCACGTGTGACCCTCTGATATGATTTTCAGAACCCATTACTCCTTATATTATCCACCAAAACCCACTGAAACTGTGACAGCCTATATCACGTACATAGCTGTTGTTAGGGGGGGTCCTCCTGTAGGAGGCCCGGGCACACAGGGGGCCTGGACAGCAGGAGGATCAGGGGAGCAGAGAATGAAGAATGAGAGAACAATGCCCTATGTGTCTCTCACACACAGTTTGATTACTGCCCCTATCCCCATTTCCTGTTGTTGGGAGGTGAGCAGCCCTTGGAGGACATAGGGGTCGGCAATTGAACTGTGTTTGTGTACAGTGCAATGCGATCTACAATAAGAGCAATCCAGTCTCATGTGCTTGTATGAAGGAGCGATTGTGTCAGTCCCAAGACTTGCATGAGTGTGCAACACGCATCAGCGCACGTCGGTGCATACTGGTGCACATTGGCGCATACTAATGCGCATCAGCACGCATTGGTGCACACGTATGCGCAATACTGCACGTTCGCGACAGTGAAAAACTGCCGTGACTAACGCTGGTGCCAGTGGCCCTATTTAAGCCAGCCTGCAACTACAGGACCTTGCTGGATTATCTCCTCAGCTACCTTGTGTAGCTTGACCTTGCTTCCTGATCTGAGACACATATATATCAGAGCTTTGCCAGACTAGATAAATATAGAAATAGACAAATTACTACATATGTGGTATAAATAGAGGGAATCCATAACCACCCAAATATTTATTTCAATTGGCACCCAGAAGCAGGTGTGTGGAAAGAAATTCTGCACAGAACCCAAACCCTAATGTATTTTTGTCTTGAGTTCCTATAAGCTGAGAAAACCTCTACGAGACCCAGAATTCTCTATTGTGGACAAGATTTGAGCTGGTTCGTGAATTCTGAAGCCCTGCTTGAGTGGTCCTGAAAGTTCTGTGAAATATTTCATCAGTGAGCGGATGAGCATTTCTGGTGAGAATTTTGGCTGATACATGTGTATGTGTTTAAAGTTTATTGTATTAATGCAAATTGTTTTAGGCCTGTGTAGTGCAAGTGTGCCGGCGAGTGAGGGGCTGATCACCTTGGTTAACTGATGTACCCTGCAGATTTATAGGATAAACCATACATCTTTCAGGAGAAAGTGGGAGAAATATAGATTATATTTTATATATATTTTTTTGTATCCACGTGAAAGTGGAATAGATTTTTGCTCTAATAGAAGACTTATATGGCCTATTATCTGAGATTAGAGGGCTGAAATCAGTGTAAGGAGATAGTAGGGCATTAATTAACAGTGCATGTCTCCTTGTGGAACTACAAGTCCATGTTAGCTTTTAAACAGCTTTGTCTGTGTTTGTATTAACAACTTCTGCTAATTTCAACACGGCTGAAAATGCTTTGACCCACCAATTTAATGATTTATTAAAAAATGTAATATTCAAAATGATGATATAAAACAAAAACCATCATCAAAGAAAGGCAAGAAAGCTGGAATGGCCAATGCAATATGCATGTTGTTGAGAATGAGAGACGTTGCGGGAAAAAAAAGAAATACAGTGGGATACTGAAAGAAAGCAGTTAAAAGAGCAGATAGGAAGTGTAAGTAAGAATATATTAGCAATGGTTGCAAAGGCAGATGCACATGTTTGTGATCACATTGGACAATTGGTGACTGAGAAGAGTGTATTGGAACAGAAAATGAATGAATAAGAGGAGACATGTAAATTAAGAGAAAGTTGCATTGCCTCTTAATAAAAAAGGGGCTGAGAATCAACGTATTATCATACTGCTTAGGAAGTAATTACATGATGCCCGGTCTGCCATAATGGAGTTATTCCCCAAACATGTAAAAGCTGAACAGCAAAGATAGAGGCTCTAGAACAACATTTCGGAAAGCTAAATGCTTTTGTGGTTGCAAGTGATGTTGCTATAGTGGGAATCAAGGTTGGGGATCTGAATGAGGAACATTTAAATAAAAGTGTGGTAACTGTGAAAATAATTCAGGAGGTGAAATGAAAAACGCTCCTGATCTTTTCAAGAATGGTAATACGGTGACAGAGGAGACTTCTGATGAATCCATTGCTAGTGACTACTCCTCTGACAATGAAAGTGTAAAGTCTGTTGATTCCAATCATAGCAATGTTATGCATCAATGTGAGTCTCTATCACCATATGCAGAGAAGGGCTTATGCAGGGAGACCAGCTCTCAAATGCTTTTTTTGTAAAAGGGGGGGGGGGGGGGGTCACATCGCAAAATATTGTTTGTTGGCTAATAATAATATGCAAAGGAAATCACACTAAAACTACACCAAGGCATTATAAAGTTTATTCTGTGGGATAGGATAGCAATCCGAGGCATAGAGGCCATAGTAATAAAACCTGTGTCCCTCTTAAAACCCAAATGCTGAGACTACAAACTGAAAATAGTCAGTTAAGGCAGGAAAGGCATCACTATGTAGAACAGCTACATAAACTCAAAATGGAGGTAGCCACATGTTCATTAAAGTATAGCACTGGGGGAAAATAATATTTTGTTAACAACTCTTAATGAGTCGCATGGATAGTAAGAACTTTCTGGTTAATGTTTCTTGGCTATGAATAAGGTTTAGATGTGAGCTTTAGAGATTTGCCCTTAATTTTTTGAATATTTTAGAGGACCTTGATGTATTTTTGGTATTTTCAAGGATAAGCCTCTGGATTTTTATTTTTTATTTTTTCTTTCTATTATTATTTTTCTCTCTCGTTTTGATATTTTTTTTTTATGTTTGTTATCTGTTTATTCATTTATTTTATTTTTGTTTTGTTCAGGTGGAAAAAAATCAAAATTGTTAGGTTTAGCCCACCTGAAAGGCGGGTCATTGGCTTGCCCTCAATTAGCAGCTGAATACATGGTCATTGGCTGTGCCCTCAATTAGAAGCTTTATTTAAGAAAGGAGCTGGTAGAAAATGATTTTAGCCGCTGGAGTTATTGAGTTATTGTAGGTTTTCTTGTTTTTATTTTCATTCAGGTGGAAAAAGTTCCAAAATGTTTAGGTTTTATCCACCTGAAAGGGGAGTTAGTGCATAGGTCTCAAGTAACAGATAAATGCATTGGTTTTTTTTAGCGTTTAAAATGAGAATTTTTCAGATGCAACATTCACGTTCATTTTTTACTTTTTGCTCTTACCATGGGGATCAATTTTAGAGTGGGTTCATCCTAGAGAAATCATGATTGTTTTGATAATTTGTTCAGAGGTGCAGAAGCCAGAAATACCAAGTTCCTGGGTTCCAAGGAAGGAACTATAAGTAAACATAGCAAGCGAGTAGATATTGTGAATAAGAATTTGATTCTACTCTTGTTTTTCATCTTCCAGAGTCCTGGTGGAGCGAGATTGGAGAGGTCTCTGGAACATGGATGAAAGATGTTCATCTGGTTGTCAGTTGGTCTGTGCCATTCCACACCACAAATTTGTTCTGACAAATGTCCAGGGGAGAAGGGATAAATGAAAAGATTCAGATTAATACTTGCAATATAAGGTATCTTTTTCTTATGGACAATTTAGTGCTAATGCTGAATCTAAAAGACTGTGCCCATCAACAAGATTTGTGCAACATTTTGACGGAGTCTCTCCTATCATTTATGAATACAAGTGCAATGGGTTGGAGGTTAGGGAAGAAATATAACCTATTCAATCCCTCAGAACAAGAAATGTAAAATATATTTTTTTTTTGGAGGGAGGAATTGAAAGAAGGAAATGTTTTTAATGTGTGGCATGTTTTGACATAACTGAAATAATATGGTGAAGGTACCCAGGAGACTGGCACTTATGCATAGTAAGGTGTCTGTTGGCCAGACTAGAGGATGTTGGGTGACACATCAATGTGGTGAAAATTTCCTTGTGGGGGTGGTGTCTTAATCTTTTCAGTCCTACAGAGATTCTTGGTTACTGGACATGTAGGACACCAGAGCTGGACATGCCTGGGGGAGATATGCCTAGTTGATGTCTCACCTGAGAGTTTTGAACCTTTCACAGGTAATGCCAGTGACTACACACAGAAGCATGCTCCATTAGAGAAAGGGGAACCAACGCTAGCTACCAGAGTACAGTATGCCGCCACCACATGGCACTTCAGTATCTCACAGTGGATCATAAAAACCTATTACCTTATGGGTGCTGAATATACACTGAATCAAGTGCAGTCATTCTACCAGTGACTTACTCCCAGAGATGTGCAGGCACAGAAGGAGGTTCATTCAGGAAGCTTATTTCTGAGGAGTAACCAAAAGAGGAGGGATGTATTCAGCGCTATATTGGGGGGAATAGGAGCTGGGGCTGGTGTTGTTAATGAAGTGGACAGTATCCTGAGGAACAAACTCTCAGCCATAGCTTCAGACAGTAAACATGGCTTTGCTACTCAGAGAAAGATTGATGACATTCAACAAAGTCACATAAATACGCAGGTTAGGTTAATTAAGGTAGAATTCGATTTATACACCTTTATTTAACTAGGTAAATTAGATTTAGACACCTTTATCAAGTCAGAAAATATGTGTAATGCCATAAAGGCAAAATTGATGAACAAATTAACAAAAAATAGTATTTGGGCTTGGATCACAGACACCTATTTGCAATGAATCCTTTTATTCTTCTAAATGTGGTCAACATTTCAATCAGGAGTATACACACAGACCGGATTTTTACATATATTTTAAACATAATTGATTTGTTTTTGCTACTTATTTGGTGACAAGCATGAAAAATAAAATAAAAGTCAAGACAAGTGAGAGCTAACTTTGTAGCAAGTTCATCCAAAGTTACTTACAGAAATGAGGTGCATGAAATATCTCTGACGTTACCTATGTGCTATGGTCCTCATAAGTTTCTACCAAGCCTTGCATTTGTATGTTTCCCCATTACATGCTTGGAGCAGACGAGGTTGTCCGCTGCTCCATTAAATTTTGTTTTTACTTGTTTTCCAAAAACAATTGAAATGGAAATATCTCTGTAGACTTCAGTTTGACACACCACTGTTAGTAAACAGCCCTTTATTGTAATTCAATTTAGATTTGAAATCTATATTTTATATGTTTACACTATTTATTCTTTCACAGTATTGTAACAGCTCTCTATGAATAATGCATTCTGTTTAATTAATTAGCAGATTCAGTGCACCAGTCTTACTAAAGACAGTACATAGCATTGTTAAATGTCTTCTGTTTAGGAGTGAGGAATTTTCATAGATCTTCACTTGATCTAATAGGCAGAATAGTGGTAACAGGCGAATAGCTGAAGGCACCACCAGCATATTCTAGACAAAGACATCTATTATAATAAAGAGGAAGTGCCGCAAGACTTTCCATAGCTGTGGCTGTTTTGTCCTAACTGCAATCTACTGTAGGTGCTAAAACACTTAAAGTGTGAATCTACACAATCAATGATGTTTTTATATTGAATATTAAATATTTTCCATAAGTGTTTTGAAGATGACTTGACAACTGCACTTGACTCCTCTTAAAAAAGGCATACAATATATCCTTTTTAAAAATTTTCCTCCATTTAGATGAAGAGAACATTGTATGCCTTGCAGCTATGGATGCTAAGCTGGCGCCTTGTCACATACTGTTGTTTAGGATGCCACAACTTTGCACAGAGAATAATGAGGCCTTCATCCATCTAGACTTTTTTCATATGCTCGCTCAAGTAGATGTAGATTATAATTTATGACTATGCCAAGAATAAATAAAAAAAGAAATGTTGCTGTGTTTCCTACTGGCTGGAAGCCCATTTTGTTTGACATTCATCTGGATGTTGTCCTTTTGTTTTGAATTCCTATTGATTCTCACAAATTATTTTGAAGAGAGTCCCAGAAAGATTCTGGGTGGTTAAAGCTAACAGTATCATTATTTTAATTTATATTGGCTTGGTTACTGACATGTTCATTTATTTTGGCCTCCTGGGCTTTCTGCAGCTTTTTTTTATTTAATTATGATTGTTCATGATTGTTCATTTCTAAGGTCATTGAAAAGTCATAATTTAACACCTGGAAAAAACACTTGTGGTCATTTTCATTTACAGTAAACGAAGTTCAGCCATATCAAATATAGTATAAATGGAAAAGAGAAGAAGGTTGGTTGTGGTGACCACAGTATATCGATGCTGATAACCATATCTGAGCAGCATTCCATTTAGTGTCAGAACTGCTTGAAAGCCCTGAAAGCCCATGCTGTCAAGAGGGACCGGGTGTCAGATCACCCAAACAGCTTTATACTTTAGCCGAGCATACAAGGTTTGAATCCCAGCCAGTTCAGCAGGAACTGACTGAGATTCGAACCGTTAATGGGCAGGCTGAATGTACAACCAGGTACAACCAGCCTGCCCGATTTGGTCGCGATTATCACTATTGGTTGTTATAGCCGCTAACAATAATCACTCTCTTCTATGGACGGGGATGTCTTCCCCCCCCCCCCCCCACCACAAGACAATGGCTCAACCGATGGTTGCAGGAAAAGAAATTTGCACCGTTTATGGCCAGTCTTACTCTTCACTGTGAACACTGAAGGCTGTACTTATTATGGTCATAATGAGTTTGAAAGGGTCCTCACTTCCCTATTTGTACAAAATAAAAGAAAAATGTTTGGCAATTACGCTAATCCAATGGATCTAATACTCTGAGGCACACGTATGAAGTTCAGCAGTTTTGACTCCATGCTGCATTTTCTAACTTGAATGCTTGTGCAACCAGGAAATCATTATTATTGTTCAACCATAGCATACCCTACAATTTTCCCTTGACAGGTCTTCATTAATAAACTGGAGTTATGGGCCTGAGAACCCCCATTCACACCAAACCTCATCATGGAAAAAGTACAGGCTCAAAAAATATATATACCATATATAAAGTATTTTTGAAGAGTAGGAAATAATGGGAAAGGGGACTAGTACAACTTTGGTTGATGTCTGCTTGTATCTTGAAAGGAAAGACCATCAGGCCCCTACATATATAATTTAGGTTGTAGGTAATATTAGCCCTTTGTGAGCATCCCCCACTCCTATATTAGGATCATTACCATTTTAATGAATAATTATATATTTAAAAAGTATGCACTTTTTTTTTTCAGCCTGTTCTCCTCCCAGGGAGAGGTTTGGTATGGATGGAGGTCCCCTTGCATTTTATTTTAAGGTATACTGTATATACTGTAAATAATTAAAAAAATATTTTATGTACACATTTATTGGTTGAAATGTATTGTGACTGTTATTTATATTAAAACATATAGGAAATATTCCTCTTTATTTATGCTGTGAAATACAGTTGTGAAAATAGTGTTTTCAAGTCTAAATGGGATATTTTTTATAATAAATGATTGGATTTTAACAGTATAGTATATTCTGTACGTTACTAGGCACCTTAAAAGCCCCACAAGTCCCAAAGTTATAAGAAATTGTTTTGGTGTTTAGTGACTTTAGGGATGTTGGGGACTATCCAGACAATCTTGGCACTAGACTACAGTGCCTTGAAAAAGTATAACTATACTATAACTATAACTATATATGTTTATCTTTATTTAACCACTTGAGATCCGCGCTATAGCCAAATGACGGCTACAGCGCGGATCTCCTTTTCCGGGACGACGTCAATAGACGTAGTCCCGTGTACGAGCGGCCTGCGCGCCCCCTGAGCGGTGCGCTCTGTGATCGGCGAGTCCATGAGACTCGCCTGATCACCGATCCATGCAAGGGGTCGATCCCGACCCCTTATCACGTGATCAGCTGTCAGCCAATGACAGCTGATCATGTGATATAACGGAGCCGGTAATCGGCTATTATTCCTCCTCGCGCTGACAGCGCGAGGAGAAAAAAAAAAAGCCGATCACCGGCGGCCGTGATCGGGACATTAGTCCCGATCACGGCCAGCCCTGCTAATGCCTACCTGCCCCCTGCTAGTGCCCACCTGCCCCCTGCAGTGCCACATCTACTAAAAGTATGTGCCCCCCGTCAGTGCCACCCAGCAGTGCCCATAGTGCCACCCAGCAGTGCCCACAGTGCCACCCAGCAGTGCCACCCACAGTGCCACCCAGCAGTGCCACCCACAGTGCCACCCGGCAGTGCCCACAATCTGCCTCAAAGGTGCTGCACCCCAGTGCCACATATCCGTGCCCAGCAGTGCCACCCATCAGTGCCCAGCAGTGCCACCCATCAGTGCCCAACAGTGCCACCTATCAGAGACACCTATCAGTGCCACCTATCAGTGCCCATCAGTCCCATCTATCAGTGGTACCTATCAGTGCCCATCCGTGCCACCCATCCGTGCCACCCATCCGTGCCATATTATCTGTGCCCATCTTTGCCCATCAGTGCCGCCTTATCTGTGGCCATCGGTGCCGCCTTATCTGTGCCTATTAGTGCCGCCTTAACTATGCCTATCAGTGCCCACCAGTGCAGCCTATCAGTGCCCACCAATGCAGCCCATCAGTGCCCACCAATGCAGCCCATCAGTGCCCACCAGTGCAGCCTATCAGTGCCGCCTAATCAGCGCACTTCAATGAAGGAGAAAAATGACCCGTTTGCAAAATTTTATAACAAACTATTAAAACATGATTTATTTTTATTTTTTGCATCTTTTTTTGTTTGTTTAGCAAAAAATAAAACTCCGAGCTGTAACTAAATACCACCAAAAGAAAGCTCTATTTGTGGGAAAAAAATGATAAAAATGTCATTTGGGTACAGTGTTGTATGGCCGCGCAATTGTCATTCAAAGTGCATCAGTGCTGAAAGCTGAAAATTGGTCTGGGACTGAGGGGGGTTTAAGTGCCCAGTAAGCAAGTGGTTAAAGTATATGCTTAAAAAATTTACGCCAAGTCACATAATTTTATGAAAGTATTTAACTTCTGTTAATATACTGAGAAGCCTAATTTCATATTTTTGTTCATCTTGCTTAACTACAAACTTATTGTATGATTATTTTATTTGTATTGTTCTCAATAAAATATTTCAAAAGAAGAATATGCATGCATCATACATACTAGGGGGAGTACAACTGGGGGAATCAATGGTGGAGAAGGATCTGGGGTTTTGGTAGATCATAAGCTCAATAATAGCATGCAATGCCAAGCTGCAGTTTCCAAAGCGAGCAAAGTCCTTTTTTTGTATTAAGAGAGGTATGGACTGCAGAGAGAGAGCGAGATCATTTTGTCCCTGTACAAATCATTAGTGAGACCTCATCTGGAATATGCAGTTCAGTTTTGGGCATCAGTTCTCAAAAAGGAAATCGGGGGAACTGGAGGAAATGCAGAGAAGTGCAACCAAATTGATAAGAGGCATGTAGGAGCTCAGCTATGAGGAAAGATTAGAGGAACTTAATTTATTCACTCTCGAGAAGAGGAGAATAAGGGGGGATATGATCACCATGTAAAAATATATAAGAGGTCCATATAGTAAACTTGGTGTTGAGTTATTCATGGTCAACACTGAGGTCAAGTACAAATACAGAAAGGTTTCTTCACAGTGTGAAAATGTGGATTGACTACCTCCAGGGGTGGTTCTGGCCAGCTCAGTAAATTGCTTTAACCACTTCAGCCCTGGAGGATTTGGCTGCTCAATAACCAGAGCACTTTTTACAATTTGGGACCTCGCTGCTTTAACTGGTAATTGTGCGGTCATGCCATGCTGTACCCAAACAAAATTTGCGTCTTTTTTCCCAACAAATACAGTTTTCTTATGATGGTGTTTGATTACCTCTGTGATTTTTATTTTTTGTGATATACAGTTGCAAAAAAAAGTATGTGAACCCTTTTGGAATGATATGGATTTACGCACAAATTGGTCATAAAATGTGATCTCATCTTCATCTAAGTCACAACAATAGACATTCACAGTCTGCTTAAACTAATAATTATTAAATCCAAGGGTTCACATGCTTTTTTCCACCTGCACTGTGAATGTTTACATGGTATGTTCAATAAAAACATGGTGACATTTCATTCTTTGTGTGTTATTAGTTTAAGAAGACTGTGATTGTCTATTGTTGTGACTTAGATGAAGATCAGATCACATTTTATGAAAAATCTGTGCAGAAATCCATATCATTCCAAAAGGGTTCACATACTTTTTTTGCAACTATAAATGGAAAAAGCCAGAAAATTTTGAAAAAAAATTATATTTTCTACTTTTTGTTATAAAAAAAATCCAACTCAATTTTAGTCATACATTTAGGCCAAAATGTATTCAGCCATGTCTTTGGTAAACAAGGGTAAATTTTCTGGAATTTACGCAGCTTTTAGTTTATGACTGCCTATCTCATTTCTTGAGGTGCTAAAATGGCAAGGCAGTACAACCCCATGACCCCATTTTGGAAGAGGCATGAGAGGCATGTTGAGCCCATTGAATATTTTATTTTTGTCACCTGTGATTGAAAAATGACAAAAAAAATTATACAAAGTTGTCACTAAATGATATATTGCTCACACGTGCCAGGGTTATATGTGGAGTTACACCCCAAGATACATTCTGCTGAGTATGGGGATACCTTATGTGTGAGACTTTTTGGGAGCCTACCTGCGTACAGGCCCCCAAAACCAAGCACCGCCTTCAGGACTTCTAAGGGTGTAAATTTTTGATTGCACTCTTCACTACCTATCACAGTTTTGAAGGCCATAAAATGCCAAGATAGCACAACCCCCCCCCCCCCCCCAAATTACCCCATTTTAGAAAGTAGACGCCCCAAGCTATTTGCTGATAGGCATTTTGAGCCCATGGAATATTTGAATATTTTAGATTTTGCTACAAGTTTCGAGAAAAATTTTATTTTTATTTTTTTACACAAATTGTCACTAAATTATATATTGTTCAAACATGGCATGGTTATGTGAGGAATTACACTTCAAAATACATTCTGCTGCTTCACCTAGTATGGGGATACCAAATGTTGTAAAACTTTTTGGCAGTCTAACCGTGTACAGGACTCCAAAAACCAATCACCACCTTCAGGACTAGGGTGTAAATTTTTGATTTCACTCCTCACTGCCTATCGCAGTCTCAGAGGCCATGAAATGTCCAGATAGCACAAAACCCCCCATGACCCAATTTTAGAAATAAGACACCCCAAGCTATTTTCTGAGAGGCATGTTGAGTATTTTGCAGATCTCGCTTTTTGTCACAAAGTTTTGAAAATTGAAAAAAGAAAAACAAAATTTTTTTCTTTCCTTTCTTCATTTTCAAAAATAAACGAGAGCTGAAAAATACTCACCATGCCTCTTAGCAAATACATTGGGGTGTCTACTTTCCAAAATGGGGTTATTTGAGGGAGGTTTGTGCTATCTGGAAATGTCAGGGCCTCAGTAACTGTGATAGGTAGTGAGGAGTAAAATCACAATTTTACGCCTTTAGAAAGCCTGAAGGCGGTGTTTGGTTTTTGGGGTCCTGTACGTGGCTTGGCTCCTTAAGTCTCACACGTGGTATCCTCATATACAGGAGAAGCAGCAGAATGTATTTTAGGTGTAATTCCACATCTAACCATGCTATATTTGAACAATATATAATTTAGTGACAACTTTGTGTAAAACAAAAAACAGAATTACATTTTCACCAAACCTGTGGCAAAATATCAAATATTCCATGGACATAACATGCCTCTCAGCAAAAAGCTTGAAGTGCCTTCTTTCCAAAATAGGGTCATTTGAGGGGGGGTTGTGCTATCTGGACATTTCAGGGCCTCCAAAACTGTGATAGGTAGTGAGGAAATGAAATCAATATTTTTTGCCCTTAGTAAGCCTGAAGGTGGTGATTGGCTTCCGGGGTCCTGTATACAGCCAGGCTCTCAAAAAGTCTCAGGCATGTGGTATCCCCATACTCAGGATGTAATTCTGCATGTATTTTAGGGTGTAATTCCGCATATGCCCATGGCATGTTTAAACAATATATAATTTAGTGACAACTTTGTAAAAAAAAAAAGTTTGTAATTTTCCCGAAACTTGTGGCAAAATATAAAATATTCCATGGACACAACATGCCTATCAGCAAATATCTGAAATATAACAAAGGGAAATTTGGATCTTTAAATGAAGCAGTTGGAATGCGGAGGTAAGAGTAAAAAGGTTTTTTATTCATAACATAGTAATGGTAGAGGAATAATTTCATATATATATATACACACATTTAACTTGCACAAGATGTAGGCATGATGGATAAAAAATACATATCAATTAACACATAACATAATGGATACATAATAGCAAAAGTAATTGCATATGAAGCGATAATATGGCCTGCAAGTACCAAGGGTGGCATGCCCGATACAGGGACAGTGATACTCATGTGAAAACAGAAGACCAGTGCCAGGAATGCCATCTATTAATAATATTTGTAAAATTAGTAAATGCATACATAACTGAACAAAGGATTTTGATTATCCTAGATGTGCAGATCCCATCCATACAGACATCTAAGAACAATCCTCACTCGTGGATGGCAGGGGAACACTACCAGTCCAGTTTCCAACTGCTTCCATCCCTGTATATAATTTATAGAAGGAGGATTTGGGACTTTACATAGCGGGGGGTGTCTACATTCCAAAAAGGGGTCATTTGGGGGGTGGGGGGGGTTTGCACTGTCCTGGAATTTTATGCACATTTAGGAGCTTATGTCACACATCACCCTCTCTTCTAACCACTTGAAGCCCTTGTACACATGGTCGGACATTCCGACAACCAAATCCGTCGGATTTTGTCAGTCGGATTTTTGTCCGACGGATTTTGTCCGAAACTGTTGCATACACACGGTCGGACAAAGTTGTCGGAAAATCCGATCGTTCAGAACGTGATGACGTTATTTCGTTACGACGGGACTACGTTCAGGCTAGTAGCCAATAGCTTTGGTGTAGGAATTTGGTCTGAGCATGCGTGGCACTTTGTCCGATCGGAATTCTCTACACATGATCAGACAAGGTCCGATCGGATCATGTTGTCGGAAAATTTTACCGACAAGTTGGAAAACTTGGTCCGTCGGATACTCCGACGGAAACAGTTCGATGGAGACCACACAGAGTCGGATTATCCGACAAAACGGTCCGATCGGACACATTCCGTCGGAATATCCGACAGTGTGTACAAGGGCTAAGACAAAGCCCTTTCTGACACTTTTTGTTTGCATGAAATTATTTTTTTTGATGACAAAAACAAAGCAACATTACAGTATAACCAGGGCTTTTTTTCAGCGGGAACATGGAGAGCGCAATTCCAGCACCTCCAGCACCAAATGTATGTAATAGCAAGGGATGTGCTGGAGGGTCTATTGATGCTGTCTGCTGGGGGATTTATGGTCACTGGTGGGATCTGTTTTTGTGTGAGGGTTTATTATTGCTTGTGGGGATCTGTTGTTACTGGAGGGGGGTATCTTATGGTGCTTGTAGGGATCTACTGTTGAGGGAGAGGTCTATTGTTGCTGATTGCTAGAGGGTCTATTAATGCTGACCACTGGGAGATCTTTTGATGCTGCTGGGGGGCTATAATGTTGCTGGGTGGATCTTTTGTTGCTGAGGGTGGTATTTTGTTGTGGATGGTCCATTGTTTCTGTGTGGGGGGTCTATTGTCGTGTTGAGAACTATTGTTACTGGGGGGAAATATTGTTAGGGGGGTGGGGACCATTGTTGCTGGGGGAGTCTATTGTTGTGTGAGGAATCTATAGTTGCTGAGAAGGAAACCTATTGTTGTTAGGACGGGGTCCATTGTGGATGGGAGAGTCTATTGTTGTGTGAGGGATCTATTGTTGCTGAGATGGAGTCTATTGTTGCTGGGAGGGGAATTTTTGTTGCTTATGAAGACCTATTGTTTTTGGGGTGGGGTCTATTATTGGTGGCAGGGGAATCTATTGTTGCTTGGGAGGATCTATTATTACTAGGGTGGGGTCTATTGTTGCTGGCTCCAGCACATCTATTTTTATTGCTTTTCTTGTTATTGGACAAGAACAAATTCAATACAAATTATTTAGAAAATGGTACTTGGGGCAGTACTGGGAGGTGGTTAGGGGGTAGAATCAAGGGGCGGTGCTTGGAGGTGGGTAGGGGACGGAGACAAGGGGGGGACTCAGAAGGTGGTAGTTCCTGCACCTATTCTCTGAGAAAAAAGCCCTGAGTATAACAGTAATGCCCTGTACACACGGTCGGAAATTCTGACAGAAAAGGTCAGATCGGATTATACTGTCAGAAAATCCGATCGTGTGTGGGCTCTATCAGACTTTTTCCGTCTGAAATTCTGACAGAAAAAATTTGAGATCTAAAATTTTCCAACAAAAAAATCAGATCGGACTTTTTCCAATCGTTTGTAGAGAATTCCGACGGACAAAGTGCCACGCATGCTCACATCAAAATACGAGACCAAAGCTATTGGCTACTAGCCTCTACATAGTCCTGTACCCAACGAACGTCACCACGTTCTGAATGATCAGATTTTTCCAACAACTTTATCCGACCGTGTGTATGCAACACAAGTTTCAGACAAAATCCGTCGGAAAAACTATGACAGATTTTGTGGTCGGAATGTCCTACCGTGTGTACAAGGCATAAGACATACCATACCTGCAAAGCACATACAATAAAACATAGTAAAAATAAAACATTACAGTTCTAAAATACAGTAACAATAGAGAGAGAACAATAGATATAGAACAATAGAGAGCAAACAATAGAGCAGACAATAGAGAGCGAAAAAGAGAGAGAAGAAAAATAAAACCACAACTATTTTTGGCTTTTTTATTTTTTTGTGTTTATGTGTGATCTTTATTTTTTTGCAGTTTTATATAAACTGTAATGCTACGTACACACGATCGGAATTCTCGTCGGAAAAAGCTCTGATGGTTTTCCTGACGGAATTCGGCTCAAGCTGTCTTGCCTACACACGGTCACATCAAATTCCGATCATTTATAACAGGGTGACGTACAACATGTCCGACGGGACTAGAAAAAGGAAGTTCAATAGCCAGTAGCCAATAGCTTCTGTTTCGTAGTTGAATCATCTGAGCATGCGTGATTTTTGGTGTGTCGTAATTGCCTACACATGATCGGAATTACTGAAAATTGAGAACATGCTTTCAATTTTTCAAGCTCCCATCAGGCCGCGTACACACGCGGGGACTGTTCGCCCAACTTTGTCCGTCAAACAGTTTCGGCAAACAGTCCGCTCAAAATTAGCATGGACGGACATGGCCACACACGACGAACGAACAGTTTGCTGAAACCGTGCGCGATGACGTGAACGGCACGTACGACGGGACGAAAAATACGACGTCCTATACACTGCATTATAACTTTCGGCGTGTAAATCCTTTCTGAGCATGCGCGGAACTTAGTTTGACGAACAAGCCTACACACGGGCGGACTGTTCGCTCAAACAAGGTTTCAGCGGACAGTTTTACGGAATTTCCGAAAAACCTTGTTCGTCAAACTGTCCGCTGAAACTGTCCGCTGAAAGCCCACACACGAGCGGACTGTCCGCCCAAACACTGTTCAGCGGACAAAGTTGGGCGAACAGTCCGCGCGTGTGTACGCGGCCTAAGTCTTTTTCTGGCCGGAATTCCGATCGTGTGTACGTGGCATAAATGTTCCAGATTAGGTTCTCAATGGCCATCTCATCTTTTGAGACCCTGTGTTAGTATGCCTAGGACTGTGCAATGCTGTACCCTATGCTAATACTCCACTAGTGTGTGGTAGCATTCGAAACAGTCACCAATGCAAAGACCAGGTTGGTCAGGACAGGAGGGACAATAAAAGCGAGTGTCACACCTATATCCACGCTTTCTACAGACATGACATGTTCTTTGGGGATTTCTTTGGGTAGGGGTACCAGGGAGGACATGCCTCCCATGCAGCTGGCTCACTACATTTGGATTGGGAAATTGGGCCACAGCACCATCTGGAGACAGAAGGGCTGTGATGATCTCTTCCTGGAATTTAAGGAAGTTTGTCCTGAAGCTTTGTATAGCATATAAG
The DNA here is from genome assembly GCF_037356315.1 of Lithobates pipiens. Taxonomy (NCBI): domain Eukaryota; kingdom Metazoa; phylum Chordata; class Amphibia; order Anura; family Ranidae; genus Lithobates; species Lithobates pipiens. The sequence continues at coordinate 260,484,603 of NW_027507903.1, read as the reverse complement.
CATTCAGCAGAGCCAATTGGAATAAGTATACAGACACTTTTTTATATCAGTGTCTGGCCTTAAGGGCAATTTAGTACAGCATCAACAACTGGTCATTGAGGTCCACCCCTCCCATATTAAGGTTATATTCGTGGACACAGAGGGGTTTCTCCACAACACCAGTCACCGTAGGAATTTGGAGCGTCGTGTGTGCGTGAAGGCAGGACAGAACGAAAACATTCTTATTATCCCTCCACTTCACAGCAAGCAAATTATTACACTTCAAGGAGGCTCTCTCACCCAGCCTAAGATGGGAATCTACAAGCCACTGGGGAAAGCCCCATCGGCTTGCACGGTGCCACATGTGCAAATCCATGATCAAACAAGTGACTAAAAAGTGACACGCTAGTGTAATAATTGTCCACATATAAGAAAGGTGGCACCAAGTCCCACACAATCTTACCAGCGCTCCCTATGTAGTCTGGACAGTTCTCCAGCTCTACGTAACTATCTATTTCCTCGTAAACCATAAAACTATATGTATAGTCTGTGGCCCTGTCATAGAGCTTATACATATTAACCCCATATCTGGCACGCTTGCTGGGAAGACACTGTTTGAATGACAAGCAGCCAGAAACTTAAATAGGGACTTATCAATGCAGACAACTTGATCGAGAGTAAACAAGGCTGCAAACGGCTGGTTAAAGTGGTTTACGAGGGGCACACATTTTGTAGAGCTTATCGTATTCAGGGTCACCTTGAGGAAGACAGAGTTCATTTCCATTGAAATGCATGAACCGCAAGATCTGCTCGTATTGTGTCCTGGTCATGGAGGCAGAGAACATGGCATATGGTGAATTAGATTAGTGGACCAATTTTATCACAACTCACTCTTTTTAGTTATGCTAATGAGGAGGAATAGGCCCAGAAAAATCTTAGATTTGGAAACCGTAATAGATTTCCAATCTCTGGCAAGGGTCAACTGGGGATTAGCGGCGATGAATTGACCAGTATATAAATTGCTTTGGTCCACAATAGATCTATAGAGATCGTCCGCGAAAACCAGTGAATAAAAATCAAGTGACGTAAAATCAACTGTTTCCGCCTGAATTCCAGGTTGGCTAGTGAATGGGGAAGGACACTATGGGCACGACGGGCTTGTCTTTGTCTTCTTGGTGGCAGTGGGACACTACTTGTGCTTGCCACCTCGCAAGTTTGAACTGCACTGGATGTACGACCAGGGTGTACTAGTCCGCTGGTGCTTGCCAGTTCACCAGAAGAATGAGCAGCACTAGTACTGGCTCTCTGCTCCATATGAGAGCCCTGCGGTTCTTGCACCTCAACCACAGCAGAAGAATGGGGTCAGGTACGCCTGACCTTGGCAGGGACCACTACTCCGTCGTCAGAGCTATCTGTCAGGGTGACGCTGCTGTCTACCGGTTCGTATTCTGAGCCTGAATCTGACAGATGGGTGATCTCTTCTTCACTATCCGTCATGCTCAGAAATGTGTAGGCCTCTTCACTATTGTACCGTCAATTTGACATTTTGGTCTCTAAATTTAGTGGTACACTAGTGACACTCAAAGGAAAAATTGCTCCTGACTGTCAGTGACTGCTTCAAACGCTACCAAAAAAAAAACTGTTATGCCCCGTACACACGAGAGGGATTAAGTCTGACAGACTTCCGACGGAGTTCTAGCGGAATTCCGCCGGAGTTCTGGCGGACTTTTCGACCGAACGGACTTGACCACACACCATCACACCAAACTCCGACGGAGTCGAACGTGATGACGTACGACTGGATTCGACGTAGGAAGTTCATAGACAGTAGCCAATAGCTGCCCTAGCGTTGGTTTTAGTCCGTCGGAGTAGCACACACACGAGCGAATTTTTCGAAGGGGACCGGGTCCGGCGGAGTTCCGTCGGGAAAATTTGAAGCATGCTTCATTTCTAAAGTCCGTCAGACTTTTGCGAAGCTAAAGTCCGTTGCAGCCCACACACGAGCGGATAGTCCGCCGGACTCAGTCCGTCGGAGTTTGGATGTCGAAAAGTCCGCTCGTGTGTACGGGGCATTAGGGTTCTCAGGGATCAGGCCTGACTCTGCAAATGCTGCAGTTATGTGTGTTGTGTTTTTGTAAGTGACAGTGATCAATCGATACTGCACTTGGGTGGGCTGGGCTGGGCAGAGGGGCTAAACGCAGGTGCTAGCAGGTACATGGGCTGATGCCGCTAACGCTGCATTTTTGGGAACCCTAAACTGCTGGGGACGCTAATATAGTTCTGATCAGATCAGATATTGATCCGTTCAGACACTATACTACTAAGGGAGGTGTATGGTGCGTGCGTGGGTGTTTGTGTTACTGGCACTAATCTGATGCTGCCTGGGGTGACGCAGACCCTGACTGACATTAAAACCTAACTGATGTCACCTGCCGGGTGATCAGGGGTTTACACCTTTATTGGGTAATATACGCCGGGTGCTCTGACGCTATAAAAAAATCTAACTAACCAGCGTCACCTGTGACACTAATATGGTGATCACTGGTGACAGGGGGTGATCAAGGGGTTAAGCCTTTATTAAGGGGGGTTAAGGGAGCTCTTAGACCTATCTGGACCTACTACTAATTACCCTAATGCTGATTATGCCGCGTACACACGATCGAACTGTATGACGTACTTAGTCCGTCATACAATCCGACGGACAATCCGGCGTACTTTCCACTGAACGGACTTGACCACACACGGATACACAAACAGTCCGACGAAAGCTTGCGCGATGACGTACAGCACGTACGACGGGACTAGAAATAGGAAGTCCAAGACACAGCAAAGCACCCTTTGGGCTCCTTCTGCTGACTTTGCGTTAGTGGAAGTTTGGTTAGAGACGATTCGCGCTTTTCAGACTTCAGCTTAATTTGTCCATTTTCTGCGGCGCAGTCTGCCTGTGAGGTTTGTATCTGTCTTTCAGTACGCGTGGATCAGTTGGTACCTGTTGTTAGGCGCTTCTGGTCCGCTCGTTTCTGGGTTTCAGATCGTTCTTCATAGGTCTGGCTGTTCTTCAGTGCGTTCAGTTAAGCTTGTTTGTCCAGCCGACCGTTTCAAAGCCATGGAGAGTGGACGTACTCGTTCGCGAGTTCGTGCTATATGGGGGCTTGGTGTTGGGGTTAATACTTTGACCCGAGCCCAGTCTGTGAACAGGGCGAGGAGGAGTTCATGGACAAAGAATTGGTTGCGCCAGCGCGACCAATTCTCGCATATGCCTGTACTCCGTGAGATCCGTGAGAATAATCCTGATGATTTCAGGAATTATCTCAGGATGACGGACCCCATTTTCACCGTCTGCTGGCTTTGCTGACCCCTTATATCAGCAGGCAGGATACCTGCATGCGGCAAGCCATCACTCCGTCATTTTTTTATTGCTTTTACCTTTTTGTGTCCCACGTGCATATTTGCTTTCACTAACGTCCCCAGCATGCAATCCTGGGCCCCTATACACCCACAGCCGAGACTGTTTTTCTCTAATTCATATTGTCAGCTCCATTGTACTGTTTTACTGCCCCCCACCCTTTTGGAATTGGTTTCAGGGATTGTATACTCATTAATTAGGCCCCCACCCCACTCAAATTGGTTTCAGGGATTGTATACTCATTAATTAGGCCCCCACCCCACTCAAATTGGTTTCAGGGATTGTATACTCATTAATTAGGCCCCCACCCCACTCAAATTGGTTTCAGGGATTGTATACTCATTAATTAGGCCCCCACCCCACTCAAATTGGTTTCAGGGATTGTATACTCATTAATTAGGCCCCCACCCCACTCACCCACATAACTTATGTCCCCTGGTCCATCAGAGGGCTGAGTAATCTGGGAATTGGGCCGTCTATTTGTTTTTTTTGCAGAAAAACATTTTCAATATTTATGTTTAACTGCTGTTCCAAAATGTTTTTGAGTTTTATTTGTTATTAATTGTTTTGATTTAATGACTAATTTATTTATTTTTTTTACCTGTGTTTGACTCCCCAGTTTCCTTCCACGCCACAGGAATGGCAGACTGTGGCTTCCCAGTTTGCTGCCCGTTGGGACTTTCCCAACTGTGGAGGGGCGATCGACGGGAAACATGTGCGGATTGTGCCCCCACCCCATTCGGGGTCCTACTACTGGAATTATAAGGGGTTCCATAGTGTGGTGTTAATGGCGGTGGTGTCAGCACAATATGACTTTCTCTATGTGGATGTGGGGAAGAACGGCCGGATGTCAGAAGGAGGAGTGTTTAGGCAGACCGAGTTCTGCCACCGTCTCATCACTGGTGGCCTGGACTTGCCACCAGATGCTGATAATGTGGAGGGTCTACCTTTTGTTTTTATCGCTGATGAAGCGTTCGGTCTGAGTGAGAATTTAATGAAGCCCTTCCCCCAAAGGACCCTCACCCCGGAGAGGAGGGTTTTTAATTACCGGCTGGCCAGAGCAAGAAGGGTTGTGGAGAATGCCTTTGGTATTATGGCCAGCCGGTTCCGTCTGTTTTTGACAGCAATAAACTTGGCAGAGTACAAACTGAACTATGCCATTCTCTGCTGCTGCATTTTACACAACTTTTTAAGAAAACATTCTGAAACCCATTACCTGCAGCCAATTGGGCCTGAGGCCGGACTAATTCCTGAACTCACAGGGCTGGATCATGCCCATCCTGGCTTAGCCCCCCAAACAGCACGTGAGGTGCGTGACCAGTATGTCACCTATTTTAATGGTAGGGGGGCTATTCCAATGCCAGCTGAGCAATAAAGATTTCCTTTTATTCAAATATATATTGTCTGATCAAATTTTTAAGTTTGGTTCTTGTTTGCTTTTCAAGGTGGTTGTCTCCTACATTCTCCTAATTCAGGGATATGCAATTGGCGGACCTGCAGCTGGTGCAAAACTACAAGTCCATCATGCCTCTGGGCCTCATGCTTGTAGCTGTCAGTCTTGCTATGCTTCATGGGACTTTTAGTTATGCAACAGCTGGATTTCCACTAATTGCATACTCCTGTCATAGTGCATTTGTATTGCAAAGTATTTTTTTTTTTCCCAATAGAAAATAAGGTCCTTTGTCACAGAAAACACAAAATTACTTCCCAAAAAGGTATTGAGTATTAAAAGAAGGAGACACACACACACACACATATCTTTTTAGAAAAGTTGTAATAGTGCACATTGAATCAAGTGCCTTTTTTTTTTTTTTTGGTAAACAATATAGATTTTTTGTAGTAAACAATATATATTTTTTTTTTTTGGGGTAAACAATATAGATTTTTTGTAGTAAACAATATATTATTTTTTTAAATTTTTTGGTAAACAATATAGATTTTTTGTAGTAAACAATATATATATATATATATATATATTTTTTTTTTTTGAATTTTTTGGAAAAGAATAAAAAATCTAGATATATACACACATACATATTTGTTGGATGTTAAAAGTTGAACTATTTACATAAAACAAGGGTAAAAGCCAAATTTAGAAGATGTGCACCAAAAATTGGTAATGTCAACATGTGCTATCTCCCATTATGAGGGATCAATGGATGCGTTTTGTGGGTGCAATCCCTTCCTCTCACATACTAGAATGAGGAAGGGGTTGCAAACACAAAATACGTACATTGAGATCCTCTGATGGCACATAGCACATGTTGACACACTGTGTGCATCTTCTAAATTTGGACTCTAAAAAACTGAATTAAAATGTCAAAAAACATAAAATGATTTTTGCAAGCAAATGAAGAACATGATCTTGCATTTTAGGGAAAAGGGGCTTAGATTCTCCCCAAAACATCGATCATGTTCTTCATTTGCTGCTGAATGGTGTCCAACTGCCTGTGCATGTTGCAGATCTGGTTCCGCATGCAATCGATCTCGCCATTCCAGACCATGATCTGCCCAATCAGCCTCTGGGCGCTGTCAGTTGTGAATGGCTCTGCGGCTTGTCCTTCTACAACCAGATCATCACCTAAAAAAGGTGTAGAAAAAAAAAAATAGTGTTAACATATGCAGGCATTGATGGTTTACCTTAAGCTGCGTTGTCAGCCACTCACTTTGTGGGGTGAGTACCTCTACCACCTCTTCTTCTACCTCCACCTCTGGCACTGGGCTGGGGTCCTCTGGCACTGGGCTGGGGTCCTCTGGCACTGGGCTTGGGCTAACTGCCCAATCAGGCTGGTGAGGTCGAGGGGTCCTGGGCTGCTCCAACTCATGTCTGAGTCTTTGTTCCCCTATGAGAATGAAACAAACCAAAAAAGGTAGACTTTTAAGCCCAGTGATATTTGAATCCAGAAATCTGAATATTAAACATTGGTTCGAAGTGGTGTACAATTATTAGCTAGTTGTTACAAAATCCTAGTTGAATACATCATTTAAATTACCTTTTAGGCTGGGTTCACACTGCTGTGATGCGTGAAAGCTGCAAATCTACTGTGAGTTCCCACATCGCATGCCTCCCGGAGGCAGTTCACACGACCCTATGCAAACTGCTGGGAGTGTCAGTGAAACCTTTAATGACACCCCCAGATCAGTTCGCATATTGCAGTGCGATCTGCAAACTCAGACAGGAATCGGATCGCATGGTGTGAACACCCATGCGATCCGATTCTGCTGTGGCTTAAAAAAAGGGTCCTGTACAAGTTTGTGCCGGATGCCATGCAAATTCTGCCATACTACCTGTATGGCTGAAATCGCATCGCACAGAGATCACATGTGATTTGCACTACCGTGCGGTGCGAACCACATCCGATCTCATACATAGCAGCAGTGTGAACCTAGCCTTTAAACAAACTGTGATACTTTACATCATTTAGCCAAGTTTCATAGATGGACACACCAGAATCATCCCCTTGAGTCCCTGCGTGTGATGATCTCAAAAAATTTTCTATGATGTCCCAAACTACACAAAATTATCCCCAGTTGAGATGTGGAACTTATATATCTATATCTTAATTACAATACATTACACTGAATAAAGTGATGAAACAGTTGTAGCTATAAAGATATGTACACAAGGATATCCTAAATTGAATGTCACAATTCAAGGTATCATTAACAACAATAAAAGAAATAACAAATAAAAAACCTAAACCAATACCATATACTGATACGCGCCATTTACGTACAGTCATACGAACGATCAAGCAGACGACAGTTTAATACGCCAGATTTACCAACTTTTACGAACGGGTAGGTACGAACGTCAAAATAAGCACAAAGTACTCACTTTTTTTGAGCGCCTTTTTTATTCTCCTGTATTGATCTGGCTCCCTGGATTTTATATCCAACCAGCGTTTGCGAAGTTGATCTTTAGCTCTTCGGACACCAAATGTGTTCTCCAAAGTGCTCACTACTGTACTCATTATTCTGTCCTTCCGGATATTGGGTTTGTCCGAACGGAAGCAGCGAGTGATACACGCGACGGTACGATGGTGATCTTTTTATTTTTAGGGTTTTAGGCCTGCGTTAGGAATGTATATAGTGGGATTTTACCTTGTGGATGGTTAGTTGATTTTAATGTCGGTTGGTGATTGAGTGGGGTTGGTGTTTTGTGTGGGTGTGTGTGGGGGTGGTGGGGGTGGGTGTGTTGGGGGGGGGTAGTGTGTGTGGTAGTGTGTGTGTGGGGGTGGGTGTGTGGGGGAGGTAGTGTGTGTGGTAGTGTGGGTGTGTGTGGGGGGGGGGGTAGTGTGTGTGTGGGGGTAGTGTGGGTGTAGTGTGGGTGTAGTGTGTGTCTCGCCTACATTGTCACAATATAAATAGTGTGCGTTTGGTCTGACATTAGTATTTATGTATTTCTTTTTTTTTTTTTTTTTCAGAACTAAAAATGCAAAAGTACAGTCTGGACCCCTTTAAGGAGGAGGCATTCCTGGCAAAATTAATCGAGATGTTTGAGATGCAAAGGAACCTGTGGGATGCCAAGCACCCACTATATTCAAGCCGTCCTGCCCGGAGGAAAACACTGGGGACACTTTTGAAGTTTGTGAAAACCCGACTCCCCCAGGCAGACATTACGTTTGTGGGCTCCAAAATTCAGGTCCTGCGTAACATGTATAGGCAGGAGCGCCACAAGATCCTAGAGTCCCGCACATCAGGAGCAGCAGCAGATAAGATATATGTACCTAGGCTGTGGTACTACAACAGGCTGCGTTTTCTGGATGACCCGTCAGAAGCCAGGCAGTCACTTTCCACTCTTCCGTCTACCTTTCCCTCCACCCTTCCCTCCACCTCAGCTGAGCCACCCCAGGAAGATCCAGACCCTTGATTTCCTGGAAGAAGTTGATGCGCCCAACTGGAGCCAGGTATATTTTAGTTTATAAAGTTAGGATTGCTCAAATATTAATGATGTAAAGTTCAATGTTTGAATTGCTTCCAAATCTAGGATTTCATCACAAATTAAATTAGATATAAGGATACAGTAGTTTCCACAAATGTGGCTAAAATCTTGGTGAACTGATGGAAAAATGATGGTGTCAAAATGATAGCCTTTTGTATTTCTTGACAAATGTATTTGCAAGTGAGAACTGTAAAATTGTCAGTGATTGATGATGTCAAAATATATACATATTTTATTTATTTATTTATTTTTTACACAGGATGAGCTCACCCAGGAGGAGGCCGGGACCAGTGGTATGGAGGAGGAGGAGGCCGGGACCAGCCACACGCAGGAGATAGCTGGGCCCAGCAGGAGTCGGACAGAAAGTCAGGTCCCTCCCCTCCGCCTAGCCAGCAAAAGGCCCAGGAGGATGACACAGACAGAGGAGGAGTCATTGGCGCTTATACGTCAAGCCAGGCAATTGCTTAGTAAACCCCCCAATCCTGAAGAGGCCTACGCAACATATTTGGCCAGCAAGTTGCTTGAAATGGAGAAGGGACAGCGCAACTTGTGCGAGGCTATTTTCTTCGATAGTATTCAGCGGGGTCTGAAGGGTGAGCTAACACCAACCACCAGACTCTACAACACAGACCCTACTGCTCCTCCTCCTCCTCCTCCTCCTACCACAAGTCCACCACCAGAGGCACAGCCTCCAGTGAAGCGTGGAGGGAAGGCTACACGGAAGAGTCGGAAGTGACTGCCTGGCTTCAGTCTGCTCTGACAGAAGACGCAGGCTGTTGTAGTACCACAGTCTGGGGACATAGATGTCATCTGCTGCTGTTCCTGGTCTGTGGGATTCTAGGACCTGGTTGTGCTCCCTATTTTCATGTTACACAGGTTCTAAATTTTGGTGGCCACTGACTTGATGTGTGCCTGGGGGACAAAAGGCTTCACAAACTTCAAAAGTGTCTCCAGTGTTGCCTCCCTCTTGATTTTGTTTTGTACAGACTAAATATAAAGATTTATTTTTTCCAAAAATATTGTATTTTTTTTTTTTGGATTAAAAAAACAGAGTTTATTTGTGAGTAGGCAGGTACATGTCAAAAGACTATGGGGGTTATTAACAAAACGCACGTTCATGTTAATATAAATATGCTAACTACAAGTGCAATTTTTAAAGCACTGCAAGTGCACTTGGAAGTGCAGTCGCTGTAAATTTGAGGCTAACATTTGAAATGAGGGGAAGCTCTGCTGATTTTAAACATTCAATCATGTGTAAGCTAAAATGCTGGTTAGATATCTATCTATCTATCTATCTATCTATCTATCTATCTATCTATCTATCTATCTATCTATCTATCTATCTCTACTTACATAGTCTGCTTGGACCAAAAAAACACAAGTCCATCTAGTTTAACCCCCCCCCCCCCCAAAAAAAAAAAGCAAAATAAATAAATAATTTTAAACTAACAATAGTAGTTCCAAAAATATATAGTAATAAATACATTATAAAATGATATATATATATATATATATATATATATATATATATATATATATATATATATATATATATATATATATATATATATATTTATGGTCAAAGCCCTATGGCCGATACGGATATGAACAAATAGACTTTACCATAAGATTAACAACATGAAATGGACCTGAAGTGTGCCCTGGTCTGATGGTCGGTATACCAAAATAAGGGGGCATACCCTAGATTAGAAATTAATATTTGTGAAGAGAAATGAATTTGAGAAATGCCCTGAAAAGGGGATGGGAGGGTGGGTGCCGCGCACCGGAAACCGACAAAGACCACAGGCGAGCGGGCTGGTTAAATACCCTCCGGGCTCCTCCTATAAATTCAGGCCACCACACTGGCCTTCCTTCATATATATATATATATATATATATATATATATATATATATATATATATATATATTTTTTTTTATATATATATATATATATATATATATTTATTCTCGAATTGGAATATTAATCATAGGATGAGGATGAATAAAGACATTTGTGATAACTCTGTGTGAATATAAGCAGCAAAGCAACTTCACTTTTCTTGCATTATGAAGAAGAAAAGAATGTGCTATATTAAAAAAACACAAAATTAGCAGCATGACGAATATGCTAGCTTCAATACGAACACTAGTTTTACAAGACAGAGCGCTTCCGCCCTGTAAATCCTTTCTGGGCATGCGCCATTCTTAGTCCGTCGGACTAGCATACTGACGACCGTATTGTCCGCTGAAACCAAAGTACGACGGAAAGATTGTTGTGCAAACCGAAATTCTTAGTACTCCGGACTGCACGCTGAAAAAGTCCGCTGAAGCCCACACACGAGCGGATTGTCCGTTGAAATGTGTTTCAACGGACTAAGTACGTCATACAGTTCGATCGTGTGTACGCGGCATTAGTGTCACTAATGACGCCAGTACAGTGATCAAAGAAAAATATGAACACTGCACTGGGTGACACAATGACATGGGGTAAAGGGGTTTACTGGGGGGGAGCGATCGGGGGGGGGGTGATCAGGGGGTGAAATATGTGCCTATGTGTACTGATGTTAGTGTAGTATTGGTGCAACTCACTGTTAGATGTTATCTCTCCTCGAAAAGGATTTCACGAGATGAGATGATCACTTCCCCTGTCTGTGTTTACACTTACACAGGAAGGGGAGGATTTCATTTATCAGGACTAAGCAGCAGGTCCAGGCCTGGGCCTGGAGACTGATCGGTTCTACAATGAATCCAATTGTAGCGGCCCCCTAGGTGGCCATGTGCCCGATGTATCATAATGCGGATTCACCCACCCGTGCCATTCTGCCGCAGTAAAACTGCAGGGGCTGGTCGGGAAGTGGTTAAGAAAGGCCTGGATTCTTACCTAAATGTACATAATATAATTAGGTAGTAACATTTATAGGTAAAGTTGATCCAAGGAAAAGCCGTTTGCCTCTCTGGGATCCGGAAGGATTTTTTTTTCCCTTATGTAGCAAATTGGATCCTGCTTTTCTGGGGGGGGGGGGATTTCGCCTTCCTCTGGATCAACTGTGGGTATAGGATTGGGTATATGGGATTATATGATATTTTTTATTTTATTTATTTATTTTTATGGTTGAACTAGATGGACTTGTGTCTTTTTTCAACCTGACTAACTATTAGACATGTGCAGAGTGAAATATTTCGTTTCGGAATTTCGTTTTCGTCCGAAAAATAAATTTATTTAGTTACTCTCGAAATTCGTTTTTATTTATTTATTTTTTCGTTCACAAATTGCATTCGTCCGAAAATCCACATGAATTACGGTCGAATTTGTCTTTGAAGGCTTATGGTGTCTGTCAAATGTATAAAGAAGATTCGACGGAGCTAGTATATAGCATACTTCATGTGAACTTTGGAACCCTATGAAAGTCTATGGCACTCCAACGTTCAAAATCTAAAGTGCTAATTTTAAAGGCTAATATGCAAGTTACTGTCCTAAAAAGTGTTTGGGGACCTGAGTCTTGCCCCAGGGGACATGTATCAATGCAAAAAAAGTTTTAAAAACTGAAGTTTTTTCGGGAGCAGTGATTTTAATAATGATTAAAATGAAACAATAAAAGTGTAATATTCCTTCAAATTTCGTACCTGGGGGGTGTCTATAGTATGCCTGTGAAGGGACGCATGTTTCCCGTGCTTAGAACTGTCCCTGCACAAAGTATTATTTCTGCAGGAAAAAATGTCCTTTAAAATCACTCGCGGCTATAATGAATTGTTGGCTCCTGTAATACAGAGAACACTCATTGAAAGTCATTGATAAAATAAATACATAAATAAATAAATAAATAAAGTGTTGGGTTCCCCCAAATTCAATTACCAGGCCCTTCAGGTCTGCTATGGATATTAAGGGGAACCCCGCGTCAAATTAAAAAAAAATTGACGTGGGGGTCCCCCTAAAAATCCATACCAGACCCTTTATCCGAGCACGCAACCTGGCAGGCCGCAGGAAAAGAGGGGGGACGAGAGAGCGGCCCCCCTCCTGACCGTACCAGGCCACATGCCCTCAACATTGGGAGGATGCTTTGGGGTCCCCCCCAAAGCCCCATATCCCCCTGTTGATGGGGACAAGGGCCTCACCCCCACAACCCTGGCCGGTGGTTGTGTGGGTCTTTGGGCGGGGGGTTTATCAGAATCTGGAAGCCCCCTTTAACAAGGGGACCCCCAGATCCCGACCCCCATTTGAAATGGTAAGGGGGTACAAAAGTACCCCTACCATTTCACAAAGAAAGTGTAAAAAATTGTTAAATAAGACAAACACACTTTTAAAAAAGTCCTTTAAAATTAGCACTTTAGAATCTTTTCTCTCTGTCAAATCGTTTCTCTCTATGTCAAATATTTTCTCTCTGTCGAATATTTTCTCTATATAATCTTGGACTAATAGAGGTAAGGTTAGGCACATTCGACCACAGGTTCTATAGACACAGATTGTTATTGTCAGAGTCACGTGAAATCTCTATTCTATATCAAACTGTTGTAACACGAAAACGAAAATAAAGCATTTATTTATGTTGGATCTTTCGTTTTTCGGATTTTGCACTTTTGTTATCGTTTGTCAAAACGAAAACGAAAATACCTGAAATTCGAACAAAAATGCATTCGGAGGAAAACAAATGCACATGTCTACTAACTATGTAACATCCATCATTTTCCAGGATCGACCATATTTTCCTAGCTTCTGCCCTCATTCATCAGGGACACACTATGGCCACTCTTTTTCTTAGTTTTACAGAGACCCCAGGGCCACCGGAGACGTAATGAATCAACTCTTAAGCCGCGTACACACGGGCGGACTGTCTGGCCAACTAAGTCCGTCAGTCCGTCCTACTTTTGAATGAACGGACTTGACCACACACGATGAACAGACAGTCCGTTGAAAGCTTGCGCGATGATGTGTACAGCACGTACGACGGGACTAGAAGTACGACGTCCAATACACTGCAATGCAACCTTCGGCCGTGTAAATCCTTTCTGAACTTGCCTACTCACGAGCGGACTGTCCGCTGAAACCAAAGTTGGACGGACAATATTACGGAAATTCCGAAAAGACTTAGTCCGCCAGACTGTCCGCTGAAAAAGTCCGCTGAAGCCCACACACAAGCGGACTGTCCGCTGAAATGTGTTTCAGCGGACTAAGTTGGACAGACAGTCCGCCCGTGTGTACGCGGCCTTAGTGACCCGTTGAGAGCGGTAGAGGTAGAGAGAGAGCTATCATCGATTATTTCTAAATGAACGATGTAGCGGATGTCCCACCAGAAACCCTTTTGGCGGCACACAAAGCCACCATCAGAGGGAAATTTATACAGATATTCTCCCAAATTCCCAGAGCTAGGAGTGCAGACATGGACCGACTAGAGGAGGAATTTATGAAAAACATAAACAAGACCCTAAACCTAACTCAAACTCTAAACTAGATGTGGCAAGACTGAAACTCCCCCTCCCTTCCAGGGCAGAGAAGATTTTAAGATGGAATAGGGTCTGACTCTATCAACAGAGAGGCAGAATGGGCACAACCCTCAGAGAATTATGTGTGCTTTCCACGATTTCAAAAAACTATACAGTGGGAGGACACTGGGAGACCAAACTAATATTGACTCGCTTCCCATTCCCAAACTAGAAGATCAGCACTGCTCCAGATTGGAGGCCCCGATAACAGCTGACTAGGTCACTCAGGTTATCAAAAACCTGAAATTGGGCTCTGCCCCTGGACCAGATGGCTTCTCAATCCCTTATGATAAAGCCTACTCAGTTATCCCATCTCCTTACCTAGGGTGTTTCTTTAATGCATTAATGCAAGGAAGGGTGCTACCCTGGGGAGCTAGCTGAATGCCGCATTTATAACAGCAATCCCAAAGCCAGGGAAGGATCCGAGTGAGTTCAGTAATTATCGCCTCATATCTCAGAAAAACAATGATCTGAAAATCCTAAATAAGATCCTGGCTGAACGGATTTCTTCATTCATCAACCTATACATCCACAAGGACCAGGTAGGATTCATATCTGGCAGACAGGGCCTTGACCAAATCAGATGAGCGATAGACATAATTTCACTGTTGCAGTCAGGTTGGAATGGAGGGCAGCCCCATGAAGGCTTCCTCTTATCTACCTACAGAAAGCATTTGATTCTGTCTCCTGGCCTTATCTCTTTTATATCTTGCAGAGATGGGGGTTTGGTCAGAACTTCACTAACATTTTAAGCGCATTATATTCCACCCCGAAGCCCAGGTTTGCTGCCAAGGCTAATACTCAGCCTCCATTGAGATTTCTAAAGGCACGAGGCAGAGTTGCTCCCTATCCCCTCTGATTTTTGCAACAGCGATCAAAACTCTAGCAGTAGCCTTCAGGACCCACCCAGACATACATGGAGACAGGTACGGCCCACAAACACACAAATGCATACTCTTCGTGGATGATCTCCTCTTGTTTATTACTTTACCACTCATCTCCCTACCCAACATATGTCGCCTTCTTTGACGAGTTTACCAATGTATCCGGCCTAAGCATAAATATGTCCAAATCTCAAGCCCTTAAGATCAATGTCCAAGGGTCCTTAATCTTCCAATTGAAGGTCCATTTTGACTTCACCTGGAGTCAATCCACTATACCCTACTTGGGGGTCTTTCTCCCTAATACTATGGAGCAACTATATCTCGCCAATTTCCCCCCACGCTATGAAAAACTAGAAACAAACCTTAGATTATGGTCTCAACCTTTCATGGCTGGGACGGGTTCACTCTATCAAGATGACTTTACTCTCGCAAATTCTCTACTTCTTCCACTCTCTTCCCATACCCATCAACAGGGAACATTTACCAAGATTTCAGGCAAAAATTACTGCCTTTGTTTGGGGTTCGAAGGGGCACAGAGTAGCTAAAGGGCCTGAAAAAAAGGGGCTTGGCTTGCCCAACCTGCTCTGGTATTACCAAGCCTCCCAGCTAGCCCAGATATCAGCTTTCTACTCACGTACAGCCAAACCCGATTGGGTACACATGGAATAACAGGCAGTCCCACATTTAACCCTGGATTATCTATTATGGTGCAACCCCTAAAGGAGCCAAGCAATTCTATCACCTAAGCGCTTTCACTTGTTTACTCTGTGGGAGAACCTCAAGGGTTGTTCAGAGTTAGTCTCCCAGACACGTCCACTTGTACACCTTTTCCACAATCCCTGATTCTCCCCAGGTATGAACATCAAAGACTTCCAATGGTGGTTGAAAAGGGGATTGTACAGAATTGGTCACTTTTTCAACCCAGCGTGCCTGATCACAACTACGGCATCAGCAAACTTGAAATGCCCATGGCAGAGAAATTTAGATTCCTCCAAATCTCTACTTTTTTAAACTCTTTATGGTTGTCAAGACCCAAGCCACCCAACATTACTCTATACGAACAATGGTGTGGCCAGGCCACGGAGCAAAGAGGTGGGATTTCCGTGATCTACAAATCACTCTCCACGCCCAACTGTAAACATAGCTATTTGACAGACTGGGAGAAAGACCTCTCACAGGAATAGGATCTGGAGGAATGGCACAGAGCCGTTTCCTGTTCATACCCATGCATTCTTAACACCTCTTTGATTGAGGCTAACCTTAAGGTTCAGACATGGTGGTACTTAGTCCCCTCTAGATTTACAAAAGTTTACCATTTTACCCATCTACCTCCACCCTCAGCTTCAGAGACTGCTCACACATGGGCTCGATGATACATATATGGTGAGAATGTCCAAAAATAAGAGGGTTCTGGAACAAGATCTTCTCAATAGTGTGAAAGGGTATAGAACTCCCAATCCCCCAATCACCTTATATATGCTTATTAAACTTTCCAATAAAAAAAAGGCCTTCAAAAGCAAAAGAAGGCTGACTTGAGCCTGGCAG
Source organism: Lithobates pipiens (assembly GCF_037356315.1). NCBI lineage: Eukaryota > Metazoa > Chordata > Amphibia > Anura > Ranidae > Lithobates > Lithobates pipiens. Next base: position 260,468,365 of record NW_027507903.1, on the reverse strand, counting down.
CAACTTTACGTATGCTGCGCCAATTACGCGCACGTCCCTAGCTTTGATTGAATGTGCATGGATTTTCCAGCAGGACATCTACTCTTCTACTCCTCTACCTCTCTCTTTCTCTACTTCTTTACTCCCTTTTCCCTGTCTTTACTGTTTTTCTATTGGTGGTTGAATATTTATGGTATAGATATGTGATGCTTCATCTTGAGTAGGTGAGGGGACAACTTGATCTTCTGAAGATTCACAATGGATGGTTTGATGGTTTTTCATAAAAAAGTGTATAGGGACCCGGGAACTGCCCCAGGGGACATATATTAATGCAAAAAAAGTTTTTAAAACAATTGTTTTTTTTCAGGAGCAGTGATTTTAATAATAAAAATGAAATATTCCTTTATATATCATGCTTGAGGGTCCCCTTAGTCTGCCTGTAAAGTCTCTGTCTCTGTGCGATGTGTTTTACAGTGCCGCAGCAAAATGACATTTCTAAAGGAAAAAATGTAAAATTGGTTGTAATGCATTGCTGACTCCCAGCAATATACTGTAGATAAAAATCAAGGAAAAAAAACAGCGTGAGTCTCCACCCAGTCGGGTCTGGTATGGACTTTAAGGGGAACTCCATGGCAAAATTTAAGCAAGCAGCCTGGCAAGCCAGGACAGCAGTCGGCGGGATGCCTCCCTTCAGGTCCATCGGGTGGCCTGATTGAAGATGGATGGACATCGCGGGACAAATTTTTCTTCTTTTTTAATAAAGGAAAAACTGTCTTTTGTGGGTTTTACTTTTTGACACTTTTTTTAGTGCATGGGTAGGGGTACTCCTACCCATTCACATAGTGGGCCGGGATCTGTGGGCCTCCTTGATAAAGGGGGTGTTCAGATTCGGATAAGTCCCCCGGGAGACACCCACAACCATTAGGCCAGGGTCCTTGCCTTGTTCCCATTGGGACTGGGGGAGGGGGGGGAGACCCATTTTTTTTTCTTAATTCTGTCATAGGGTTTTCTCTCAACCACTTTATATACTGTACACTAACTGCACTCTATATATATATATATATATATATATATATATATATATATATATATATTTGTATGCGTATCTCACAAAAGTGAGTACACCCCTCACATTTTTGTAAATATTTTATTATATCTTTTCATGTGACAACACTGAGGAAATGACACTTTGCTACAATGTAAAGTAGTGAGTATACAGCTTGTATAACAGTGTAACCCCCAAGAGGGTTAAGGCAGCGCTTGAAAATAATGATGGCCACACAAAATATTGACACTTTGGACCCACTTTGGTCATTTTGACTTAGGGTTGTACTCACTTTTGTTGCCAGCCGTTTAGACAATCATGCTGTGTGTTAAGTTATTTTGAGGGGACAGCAAATGTACACTGTTATACAAGCTTTACACTCACTACTTTACATTGTAGCAAAGTGTTATTTCTTCAGTCTTGTTACATGAAAATATATAATAAAATATTTACAAAAATATGAGGGGTATACTCAATTTTGTAAAATACTGTATATATATATATATATATATATATATATATATATATATATATATATATCTATATATATATATATATATATATATATATACTACATTGCCTGTATGCCTGCACTGTATATATATATTCTACACTGACTGCACTGTATATATATATTGTTGTGGAAATTTTATTATATGGACTCGTGGACATTTTATTCTAGGATGTGTGTTTTATAGGACCCAAGGAGCGCAGTGGTAAAAGCGTCTGTATAAAAACCTTCTCATGGGCTTGGAGACTTGTTCTCTGTGTGTGTGGGCCAGTTTGCAAGTATCAAGCGCAATGTGTTGGGCTTCTTGGCTTCAAATGTCTATGCACATTAGAGAAGCAAAGCCCGCATAATGAGAGAAGCATATTATATCTCTGTTGTGGCTACGCTATCCCTTTTTGGATACAATAATATAAGAGGACATTGGTATCTGCCTTGTTGGTATTCTTGTACCATATATTGATAACAGCAGTAGCAATGTCCCCGCAGATCTTCTCAAGCCTCTAAGAACAAGTAGAATGATCTTACTAGATACTGGTTACTCTGAGCAGTATTGAGTGGGCTCCATGCTGACCAAGATGGTGGATGTCCATACATGTGGCTGGGTGGAGGGCAGTGTACATGCCTCTAGTGGATGAGACATGCACTTCTCCCTCCCGCTCCTGTGGATGCCCTCCCTTTTAGTGTTGTCATTTCCTTTGTGGTCCTTTCCTGTGATGTCATGGAGGAAGGAACAAAATATAAAGCTAAGAAGAGAAGATGAGGGAGGAGTTAATTAGGACTTATTAGGGTTAAAAAAGTGCCAATTTATTTATTTATTTTACTTCTTATGCCCTGTATACACATTCTGACTTTCCGACGGAAAATGTGCGATCGGACTGTGTTGTCGGAAATTCCGATCGTGTGTGAACTCCATCTGACTTTTTCTGTTGGAATTTCTGACACACAAAGTTTGAGATCTTGATCTAAAATTTTCCGACAACAAAATCCTATTGTTTAAATTCCGATTGTGTGTAGACAATTCTGACACACAAAGTGCCATGCATGCGCAAAATAAATTACGAGATGAAAGCTATTGGCTACTGGCCTCTTTATAGTCCCTTTGTATGTGTTGTACGTCACCGTGTTCTGAACGATCAGATTTTCTGACAACTTTGTGCGACCGTGTATATGCAAGACAAGTTTGGGCCAAAATCCGTCTGAAAAAATCTGATGGATTTTGTCGTCGGAATGTCTGACCGTATGTACAGGGCATAGCAGTTCTTTAACTGATGTCATATGCTGATCGAAGGTCAGACCTTTGGTCTACATATAAATTAAATAGTAAACACAATGTCCTATTAGATTGTAAGCTCTTCTGAGCAGGGCCCCTCTTTATCCTCTTGTATTTTATTATATTATAACTGTATTTTCTCAGTTTTTTACATTGTAAAGCGCTGCATAAACTGTTGGCGCTATATAAATGCTGTATAATAATAATAAAAATAATAATACTAGTACATTGTTACACTGCATCACAGTATATCAGTATCAGAATATCGGAAAGTGTAAAATTACAGTGGCTGCATTTTGACTGTCTGCTATGTAATACAAAGCAATTCCTAGCTGTCATTTTGACAGCTGATAATTGCCAGTAACAGCTGTAGGGGAGTGATGACAGGGTGAGAGCTGATACATGTTAAATGTAATTTTTTGGGAGCCCCTCCCATTAGTACAGCAATTGCCATACACCTTTCTTAAAATATCAGCTGAAAGCTAGTGATGTTTTTGTAAGTGTATCCTATTAATGTCTATCAATCTGTATTAGACTTGGTGAATTTGAAAGAATTTACCACCTTCAAAAAAGTAGTAAAGATTAACATTAAGATATTAGGAAGGGATACAGTTGTGTGCTTTTAACAGGTTAAGTGAAGTGTGTTCTAATATCCTTGTAATTCATACAGCCTAAATGGAAAGTAACAATATCACAGCTTGCTTTTCTGTTCAGGTTATGCTTATTGTTTCTGATACTGTATTAATTTACTGCATGGATAGACAATTCTTTACAATCTTTTTATTATTAAATTATCACCATTAGACCAAAAGTAAAACAGCAGCTGTATCAGGTTCCATAGAATTTAAATTTGCATGCTTTTTTTTTTCATTTATTTTTTATTGGAAAAAAGTCCTTCCTAATAACAGATATATAATTGAATATTAGATACAAAAGGGCCAGTACTTTGGATTTTTGATATGTTAAAATGTGGTTAATCTAGAACTAAAACGTTCTTATTAAATGTAAGTTCCACGTGGCCTATCCCTTTGACCTTATTATGCTCCACTACAATATCTCTGTATTAATATGGTACAGTCTTGTATATCCCAAGTTTCAGCATTGCCTAAATGTTCAGGCTTAGCCTGTCTGAAATAAAAAATCAAGTCATTGTCTGCCTCGAAAAGGCCATAGTGCATCTGTCTCATTTAACAGTTCAGGAAAAGTTCAGGTTGTGAATATTCTGCTTTTCTTAAAAAACAAATGGTTTCATTTCCAATTGATATTATATATCTTTTGCTCCATATTAATAGTACATTTTGTTGCGTTGAAGATATAGCTGACATAGCATGCATGGTTTAGTGATATGATGCATAAATTATGCAGTCTAAACATATGGAGCTAGAAAGATATTGAATTATTTATGAAAAAGTAATTGTTAGGAGCAGCCTTCCATGAAGTGACTGTCCTATAAACTGTAAAAAAAAAAAAGAAAGAAAATTAATTTATTCAACTATTCTTTTTACAGGTGTGACTTTATAAATTTCCCACTGTGCTGCTTACGCACCAAAATTCTCACAATTCCCTATTAATATATTTTACGTGTTCTTGTGATTGCATTGTTAAATTGTTTAGGGACAGTTGCGGGATGTGATATCCTACAACTTCCTTTGGAGGGTTTTTATTCTAGTCTCAATCAAAGAGTCAAAATCCAAGTCCATCTAAAGCCTCTATTTATTTATTTTCACTCACGGTGAGAAATAGGCATTGTCAATATAAGTTGGCATATTAAATGTGTTGAAAGAAATATAATTCATCTTTGTAGATGATAAATTCAGTTCACAAGCTGTATTCCCCATGTTCCTGGCTAGACATTGCTAAAGAGGGTAGGAAGTATTTGGTAGGGCATGTTTATTATTTCTCTAAGCTCCCAAATGTACTGTCAATCTGAAAGGCTGTAGATAAAGGTAAGCATGGCTTTTCATTTATAGGGCAGAGGTGCCAGCATCTAAGTAGCTACAACAGCAGCAAGTGTGACAACACTGAAGTTAATTTACTGTAAAATGAAGAGTATAGTCACACTATCAATGCAAGTGCCTATCTAGTCCCTGTGCTTGCAGGATGAAGAGATCCCAGTCTAAATGATGTAGGCACAATTCAAAAGAACACGTGACTAGCACTGAATAGCCCAGGTTAAACTATTTATTAATAATAATAAAAACAAACAACAAAGTGCACCCAATAGCTGGGAGTTGTTGTCACAGAGGAAGAGTAAGGCTGGCCATAGACGGTTTAAATCTCAACCGGTTCAGCAGAAATCGGACGAGATTCAAATCGTGTGCGGGCAGGCTGAATGTACCAAGTTGATCGATCGATCAACTTGGGTACAGCCAATCTGCCAAATTCACTTGTGATTATTGGTAGTGGCTGCTGGAGCAGCTAGCAATAATCACTAAAGATATTATATGTTTTAACAACACCTGTACTGTGCAGATGTTCCTAAATACAGTCTCTCACAAAAGTGAGTACACCCCTCCAATTTTTGAAAATATTTTATTATATATTTTCATGTGATAACACTGAAGAAATTATACTTTGCTACAATGTAAAGTAGTGAGTGTACAGCTTATATAACAGTGTAAATTTGCTGTCCCCTCAAAATACCTCAGCACACAGCTATTAATGTCTAAACTGCTGGAGACAAGAGTGAGTACACTCCTAAGTGAAAATGTCCAAATTGGGTCCAAAGTGTTGATATTTTGTGTGGCCATCATTATTTTCCAGCACTACCTTAACCCTCTTGGGCATGGAGTTCACCAGAGCTTCACAGGTTGCCCCTTTCTACTTCCACTCCTCCATGGCAACATCACAGAGCTGGTGGATGTTAGAGACCTTGCGCTCCTTCACCTTCCATTTGAGGATGCCCCACCAATGTTTAATAGGGTTTAGGTCTGGAGACATGCTTGGCCAGCCCATCACCTTTAACCTCAGCTTCTTTAGCAAGGCAGTGGTCATCTTGGAGGTATGTTTGGGGTCGTTATCATGTTGGAATACTGCCCTGCGGCCCAGTCTCCGAGGGGAGGGGATCATGTTCAGCTTCAGTATGTCACAGTACATGTTGGCATTCATGGTTCCCTCAATGAACTGTTGCACCCCAGTGCCAGCAGCACGCATGCAGCCCCAGACCCTGAAACTCCCACCACCATGCTTGACTGTAGGCAAGACACACTTGTCTTTGTACTCCTCTCCTGGTTGCCACCACACACGCTTGACACCACCTGAACCAAATAAGTTTATCTTGGTCTCATCATACCACAGGACATGGTTCCAGTAATCCATGCCCTTAATCTGCTTGTATTCAGCAAACTGGGGGAATTCTGGTGCATCATATATTTAGAAGAAGCTTACTTCTGGGACAACAGCCATGCAGACTAATTTGATGCAGTGTGCAGCATTTAGTCTGAGCAATGACAGGCTTAACCCCACCCCTTCAACCTCTGCAGCAATGATGGCAGAACTCATACATTCCCAAAGACAACCTCTGGATATGATTCTGAGCATGTGCACTTAACTTCTTTGGTCCACCATGGTGAGGCCTGTTCTGAGTGGAACCTGTCCCGCTTAACTGCTGTATGATCTTGGCCACCGTGCTGAAGCTCAGTTTTTGGGTCTTGGCAATCTTCTTATAGCCTAGGCCATCTTTATGTAGAGCAACAATTTTTTTTTCAGATCCCTTAGAGAGTTCTTTGGCAGGAGGTGCCATGTTGAACCAATGAACAGTATGAGAAAATGAAAGCGATGACACCAAATTTATCACACCTGCTCCACATTCACACCTAAGACACTAACGAGTCACATGACAACAGGGAGGGAAAATGGCTAATTGGACCCAATTTGGGCATTTTCACTTAGGAGTATACTCACTTTTGTTGCCAGCGGCCTAGACATTAATGGCTGTGTGTTGAGTTATTTTTAGGGGGCAGCTAATTTAAACTAGATAAGGGAGTACTATGAATAGATCTGGCGCTATACCTATATATCAAAAACTAAAATTACAAGTGTTACATCAATCCGGTGTATGAGTGCCAATGTGCAATATATTAGTGTTGAAATAAAATATAAACTATAAGCAAAAAATATGTGTATATAAAATGTTTGTCACATAGTAAATAATTGCCAGCGTGCTGGCTAAAAAGTAAGATTTAACTCAAGTGCAATAAAAACCTAAATAAGTGATCACCTTATAAACTCTAGATCATATAAATACCTTAAAACATGTGAACTACTTAATATATTGGTGATGAATTAGGTAAAAAATTATACATGTAAAATATAAACCACAAAATTAACACAGTTGTTGGGTTTAAAGTGCACAAATGTGACAAATGAAGTCTATGCGTGCAATGCTAAAATGTACAATAAATCTGTGATGAATATCAATACTTCACGTGAAACATGCCAAATGTTGGGAGTGAAAAAATAAGAATAAAAATAAAGGTAAATATAAATATAAAAATGAAAAATAAAATAAAAATAAAAATAAAAATAAAATAAAATTAAAGATGAATTAAAAATTCCCAGAAAAATAAAATTGAGAATATTCGATATTTGTCCCAAAAATATAAAAATATAAAAATGTATACAAAGAGAAGATGAACGGTAAAAAAGTAAAAAAGATAAAAAAGCAAGCAGTCTCTGGTGCAGTGCAATTAGTGGGGGATTTCCCGTGGGTAAAGGAGGGGATGTGATGGATCCAAACAACTATTCTTCATGCATTGTGGACACTTCTAGGTTGTACTCTCACCAGAAAAATAACCCCGTCCGGGGTGGATCAGCCTTCACAGTATGAGCTACTGTGTCGCTCTCTGGCTTGCTTCAAATAGGCTGCTGAGGATCCCTCGTTATTTCCAGGTGGAGTATGTCCCAGTGTATATATATTGAAAGAGAGGACCATACATAGTGTGATGCTGTATAAATCAATTTATTAAGAAGATACTTAAAACTACTCACACTTTTGGTAGAAATAATGGCTTAAATAGATGCAGTATAAAGGTGCAATGTGAAAGGTATGGAAGCTGCTGGGAGCGTTCCGTTCGTCTTCCACGCCGTCTGTATTGGAAGTGTGTATTCGATAGGCCACGCCCTACGCGTTTCGTCACTAGGACGTCATCCGGATGACGTCCTAGTGACGAAACGCGTAGGGCGTGGCCTATCGAATACACACTTCCAATACAGACGGCGTGGAAGACGAACGGAACGCTCCCAGCAGCTTCCATACCTTTCACATTGCACCTTTATACTGCATCTATTTAAGCCATTATTTCTACCAAAAGTGTGAGTAGTTTTAAGTATCTTCTTAATAAATTGATTTATACAGCATCACACTATGTATGGTCCTCTCTTTCAATATATATACACTGGGACATACTCCACCTGGAAATAACGAGGGATCCTCAGCAGCCTATTTGAAGCAAGCCAGAGAGCGACACAGTAGCTCATACTGTGAAGGCTGATCCACCCCGGACGGGGTTATTTTTCTGGTGAGAGTACAACCTAGAAGTGTCCACAATGCATGAAGAATAGTTGTTTGGATCCATCACATCCCCTCCTTTACCCACGGGAAATCCCCCACTAATTGCACTGCACCAGAGACTGCTTGCTTTTTTATCTTTTTTACTTTTTTACCGTTCATCTTCTCTTTGTATACATTTTTATATTTTTATATTTTTGGGACAAATATCGAATATTCTCAATTTTATTTTTCTGGGAATTTTTAATTCATCTTTAATTTTATTTTATTTTTATTTTTATTTTTATTTTATTTTTCATTTTTATATTTATATTTACCTTTATTTTTATTCTTATTTTTTCACTCCCAACATTTGGCATGTTTCACGTGAAGTATTGATATTCATCACAGATTTATTGTACATTTTAGCATTGCACGCATAGACTTCATTTGTCACATTTGTGCACTTTAAACCCAACAACTGTGTTAATTTTGTGGTTTATATTTTACATGTATAATTTTTTACCTAATTCATCACCAATATATTAAGTAGTTCACATGTTTTAAGGTATTTATATGATCTAGAGTTTATAAGGTGATCACTTATTTAGGTTTTTATTGCACTTGAGTTAAATCTTACTTTTTAGCCAGCACGCTGGCAATTATTTACTATGTGACAAACATTTTATATACACATATTTTTTGCTTATAGTTTATATTTTATTTCAACACTAATATATTGCACATTGGCACTCATACACCGGATTGATGTAACACTTGTAATTTTAGTTTTTGATATATAGGTATAGCGCCAGATCTATTCATAGTACTCCCTTATCTAACATTCTCCACCCCACCAGGTGGATATTAATAGAGGCAGCTCTTACCTATTTTTTCTTCCTCCATAATTTATATATTTTATATTTTGTATTTTCTACATAAGTTCCTTAGCGCAACCTATTACCTTTATTCTTTCAGCTAATTTAAACTGTTATACAAGCTGTACACGCGCTACTTTACATGGTAGCAAAGTGTAATTTCTTCAGTTGTCACATGAAAAGATATAATATAATATTTACAAACATTTGAGGGGTGTAGTCACTTTTGTGAGATACTGTATATAAATCAAACAGTGTCATGGAACTAAACACTTAAGTAGTGTTCCAGCCGCAAAAGTTTTTTTTTTTAAGTCAGCAGCTACAAACACTGTAGCTGCTGACTTTTGATAAGGACACTTACCAGTCCAGGAAGCCCCCGATGAGGCCGATCCGTCTGTCTGATTGGGTGCAGGCGCAGCCATTCTAACTAATGGAAACTGGCAGTTGGGCCTTGTGGCTTCACTGCCCATTTTCTACTGCACATGCACGAGCTTTGCGAATGGCCAGCTTGTCTTCTGGGGGACACACAGGTCCTAGCAGACAGTGAAGGGGGGCAATCTGCACAAAACAATGTGACGTCCTGCTCCACGGCCCGGATGGATCCGAAGTACTCTATGTACTTCTTAAAAGGTATGTATGTATATATCCAAAAATGAGGGGTGGTCTTTTGTTTAAGACCACCTCTCAAAAGTGGGTGGAACTCCGCTTAAAATGTGCAAATGTGTAAAAATATAATGTTTACAAGAAAAATCTCTACTATGTGTAAATATTAAACACAAAAAAAAATACTAAACACAAATAGTGTGTAGTGCTGCTGCCCCTTTAAAAATCAAATCAAAACAAATCAAATCAGACATTAGGTAGGGCTGCAAATCCTCATACCTACAATCTAAATAAAATATGAATGCGTATATAATTGAATCAAAATATACCAAATGAATAACCTTTTATAAGAAAGTAAGAAGTAGAAGCAAATGAAAGTCCCAAAACCTTTTCCACAACAGTGTGTATTATGAACCAATAGTGTCCACATATATTCAAATAATTTCCTTCTTCATACAATGCTTGTGATCACCACTCGCTCAGTGTGAATTCAATGACTCACTAAAACTCAACGTCTCACATCTATGATGATCAGCCTGCAAAGCTGAAATGGTTAATCACATCTCCACACAAATCTCATGGTTCTTTTGCTCCAGAAAAACAGATCTTGCTAAAGCAGGGTTCCAGGGACAAAAAAGACAACCCATCTCTGAAAATTTACTCCAACAATTGACCCCCACAACCCTCCCCCTTTTGTTTTTGGATAATTGTTTTCTTTTTTGTACTTTTTTTGCATTTTTTGTTCAGGACATCCATCTTATATCGCTGCGTGTGAGGTATGTCACTTCCATGGTTGCATCTGGCCCTCCTACTCCCCCCCCCACTGCCTTCTGGGACCTGTGCGTGTTCCAGAAGATGATAGGACCATTCAGAAAGCACCACACGATTCGTGCGGGCACAGTAGGAAACCGGCTGTGAAGCCTGAAGGCTTTACTGCCTGTTTCCCCTAATTGCAACGCCGGTGATTGATGGATCGGCTTGGGGTGCCGGCATCGTGGGCTCCCTGGACAGGTAAGTATCCTTATATTTAAAAAAAAAAACGTTTCTTTTTTTTCCCCCCAAGCTGGAACTCCGCTTTAAACATTCACCTTCCGACCGTCACCCATGAAAAAGAAAGGCTCACAATAGTGCAGTACCTTTACACCTTCATAATTTAATAAACCACACAATACAATTAAAAAGCATTGCCTTCAACCATTAAAACAAGCCAGCAGTGTTCCAGCTTTTCCTGCAGGAGCCAGATCTCTGGCGTCTCACCACCTTGCAGTACAGCTCGGTGCCTCTCATTTCTCCTCTGGATCAGCTTGCCTGCCACACTTGCGGTCCTACGTGCAGTTATACTCTGACATGTTTAAATCATGCAAATTTCCTCATAGAGCCAAACTGCACCCATCTACTCACTGTTTTTAAAAAGCTTGCACCAATTAACCTCCAGTGTGCCAGATACAAAGCAATGGTGTAAAGCTACATTCTACAAGATTTGATAACCTGTAACAGAATTTATAACCTGTAATTTTACGCGTGTGGTTTATATCATCAAATGCACAAGTGGGCTATTTTATGTTGTTCGCACAAAAAAGGGTTAATATTCAAAATATTATTAATGGATAGTGACAGCAGCCGTCATACCTACATTTTAGGGAAGTCCATGGAAAAGACCCATTGGGGTTACAATTCTGGGGGATTGATAGGGTTTTTCCCTCATGGACTGGATCCAACTTTGTTAGGGACCTCTCCAGGAGGGAAACTGAAAGCAGAAATCGTTTTGAACTTTTTCATCAGTGATGTAAAGACCACCCTTGTAGGGCAGTGGTAACTGATTGTGATTTGGAGCAAAAGGATTGGGATTCAAAACCCAGGAGGTACAGGCGAATATAACTTTAAGTTGGGGGGTAGTTTATTTATTTGTTTTTGTGCAATGTATGTAATAAGGAAATCTATTCAATATGCACAGTGGATCTCAATTTTAGACTTTTACATGTGAGATTTATTATTATATACAATTTGTTTATTACATTTTATTATATTTCTTTAATATACTTTTGATTTAGTGCTTTGAATAAGTATTCATACCCCTTGAAATGTTCCACATTTTGTCATGTTACAACCAAACACGTAAATGTATTTTATTGGGATTTTATATGATAGACCAACACAAAGTGGCACATAATTGTGAAGTGGAAGGAAAATGATAAATGGTTCTCCAATTTTTTTACAAATAAATATGTGGCACTATAAGAAGCATGTAGTATAATCGATGACACTCAACAATCAATTGCAACTGCATTCTAAACCTTGTGTAGCTCTGGCAGAAAGCTTAACCAGTGGTTCTCAACCTGGGTCGGGACCCCCTCAAGGGTTAAATGATGATTTGTCAAGGGTCACGAATCCTGAGCTGTTCCTGAAGCCCACACTGCTCTCCCAGCCTTTTCGGGGCCACCCAGCAAGGCTGTCCTTGGAGCCTCTTCGCAACCGCCCATTCAGTTCACGGCATGGCTGGGGGGCAGAGATTAGAAGTCAGCTGACTGGTGAGAAATGTGAAGTGGGAGGGGCTGGAGGAGACTCTATCTCCTGATTTTGCCATAGGTGTGACTGCTACGAGACACCACAAAATCGGAGACACAGTGAAGCTGGAAACACAGTAACAGTAACACTACCTGTAATTATAGTTGCCATTAAAAGTCCCCACAACAGTTCTCAGATCAGCAGATGACGTTGATCAAGAGCACCTAAGTTGGCTGATCAGAGCTCCCCCCAGCACTGACACTGATCCCACCCCCCCACCAGCACTGCCACTCCTCCCACCCCCCACCAGCACTGCCACTCATCCCATTTACTCCCACCCCCCACCAAGGAGTAAGAGAAGGAGTAAAAATAGAGAATACATGGAAGGGAGAGGAAAAGAAGAGGGAGAGAAAGAACAAGAAAGACAGCAAGAGAGAGGGATGGGGGGAACAAGAAATTAAAATAGAGAGAGATAAAAGGAAAACAAAGAGAAAAAGTGGTACATCCTAAAATGTACAATAAGGGGTTTTAATACTGTACAAGTGGAAGGGACTCAGGGAGTGCTAAATGTCCGTGGGTTAGGGGCACACATTACGTGTCTTGCCTTGGGTGCTGACAACCCACGCTATGAAAATAATTTTACTGTTAGGGGTCCCCACAACTTGGGAAATTTTATCAAGTGGTCACGGCACTAGAAGGGTTAAGAACCACTGGCTTAAACCTTTGTAACTCTAGTCTTCCGAAAACAAGAACACAGAGGTATATTGGCAGTGCATAGAATTCTTTATTTATAACAATAAAGTATATGTATACAAAGCAATACCAAATTCAAACCAGTAAAAAATAAATCAGGAAATACATACATTTTTAAAACAAATATATACATATCACAATATATAAAAGTTTGTCATTATTTTTCTTTTGGCCTGCAGTCAGAATATAATTATCCAAACTGTAACATCAAATGGTTATACTGCTGATAACTGTTTTGGTGCTGTAAACAATCTCAATTTTTTCAAGTGCCACAAAACATTCAATTATGTCACCACTAGAAAAAATGGCAAAGTTTTGGATATAAATATATTATATTATCATACCAGCAGCAAAAAGAAAAATGGCAAGGTCAAGATTATATACTACTATCATACCCAAGTAGACAATTGGCAATGCTTTGGATCGTTTAAAATACATTTTGTTTGCATCTTCAAACATTTAGGAAAGCCTTAAGAAAAAACTGTAATAAATGTAAAAGTTAAAAAAGTTAAATGATGTGCAAAGTTTATTGGTGTGTTCATCTTTCCTTTGAATGCAGATGTTCACAACACAAAAAGTTTTGGTGATCATCTTACAGATTTTTTTTTTCTTTTAGTTGGGCTGCCATAGTGAAGTGTTTTTACCATTATAGGTTTTGATTCTTATACTTGACATCAGGATTTGATTTGCTGTAAAGATCATAGGATGGATTTACTAAAATGCTAATTTTATGGAGACTCAACTAGACGGTGTTTACGTCAAGCACTCAATCAGAAATCACCCAAACCCAATCAGAAAGCACCCAATAGACATTCCCTGCAAATGATTTGATGTTTGAAATATGTAGATTTTTAACTTGTTTAGTAAGTCATCTCCAAATTGGGATAAGTGTAAAAAATATATATATATATATTCAATTGAATCAAATACAGGTTCACTGATTTCAAATAAAATACAGACAAGTTGTATAAAGTAAGCAACAGGTAGTACAATAGTACCCTGGGTTTCATGACTGCTGAGCAATGCAATGGAAGTGTAGTCACAGCACTTGTTGCTCTTTCGTCACAACATACATCAGCACTTACATTTTTGCAGAATAGTGTGTAAAGTTTTTCAAATTGAAAGTGTCCATCATATCTGATGAGCAGAGCAGTGCAGGGAAACCGTTTTAGGCTAATACAAAATGCAATGACGCTCTAATGTATTCCCTGGGTAATTTCTCATAGATCACATGAGCCACAGCAAAAGATGCATGGGGGAGCCTCACTGCATATACCCAAAGCTAAGTGCTCTGAAGGATGGGACCAGCACCTCTATTCTTGGTGTGCTCTGCCAAAAAAAAGGTATCTTTAGCAGTAAAAAAGGGGGCAGTATATTGGCAGTAAACAAAGGTGCAGTCAGTGGTGCTCTGGATACCTTCCAGCTATGCTACTTTTATCATGCTTCTATAAACATCCGTGACTACTATAAGCCTTTTAGTAAATCATCCTTTAATCAAGTCATGCTCACTACTCCTGTATACCAGTTAACATGAAAAAGACAATCAAAGATTGTTTCAGTAACCCATGCCCTGTCTGCAGTTTCAACATTTGGTTATTTCACATTCGTTTTGGTTATTATTTCAGTCTTGGATATAAATTTAAGTAATTTCTTTGTTAGCTGTATTCGTTCTAGTAAATGAAAACCCCCTGACAAGTAGTGACTCTGCCAAATGCACAAATGTTTAATCAAAATGTAATAAACATCTCTTTAATTTCTATTTTTTTTCTTTGCTTCTCTTGACAATAATTACAACTTTGGCTTGGCGTGTATAAGACAGAACAGTTAATCCCAATCAACATTATTTGCATTGGTATTCATAAAAAACAAAAAACAGAAATAGTACTATCAATAAAATCCTAAGTATTTTATCCTTATTTCTGTATTTGAAGTAATCAAGTTCAAGGTGCTATTGCAAAAATAATGCATAATGTGATGTCTGTTTTTGGCCAAACATATAGGTTCACCTACAACTCAATATTTGTAAGTAATTAACATATTTCAGCATTTGTAAGCAATGCAACAATGCTCCAATTGTCTGAACAGTTACATACAACTGGACCCAAGAATAAAAATGTAATGTATTGTATTTGTTTTTTCCATTACTTTCACCTAGTGATCCTGCTAGCGACATACTTTCTGTCCTAGGTTGAAAATGTTAACTTACTGTATTGTATCTATAGTGGAGCAGTATTGTCACCCTACGCTGCTGTGCCTGCCTTGAACTACAGAACACCACTCTGTTTTCTTATCTCCATAACAATGGAGGAGGCATTCTGTACTTTACAAATGTGTACCTAGCAGGCTAGATAACAAATCTTTGGATTTCATTGCTTTGTCTCTTTATAAATGCTGCAAGTACAGAATACTTGGTAATCCTGCCATAAATTCCTTGCACGCCCAAGTTTCTGTGCACAGGCAGAGAGCACAGGAAGTTGGGAGTACATGGGATTCTGTACTTTCAGCATTTATAAAGAGACAAAACATGGAGGAAATGTATACAGGCATGTACATAATGAAAAGATGTACCGAAAATTCTTTCTTGGAATTAAGAAGTAAGAATTAGATACGATGCACAGAGATTCCCTAACCAGCTGGGAAATTAGAAAGTGATAGCAAGCACTTCTGACTACAGAAGTTCATTATTGCTTTCAAGGGACAACTCTAGGTTGTCAATTTTGGTACAGCTCTCATTTTGGACCATAAGCAACATTAGCTGTTCCTGGACAGTCTTAAAGACATTCTTTTTTTTACTTGTAAAGGACAAACATGTTGTTTGCAGAGGTTTGTCCTCCCTGTAACTTCTATAAATATCACATTAATTACTTTAGTAGTGACAAAAGATCTATGACATATCAAACCCTTTGTGATCATTACGTTTTCTTGATACAGCAGATACTCTAGTACTGTGAAAGAAGAAAATAATAGCATCCTGAGCATGTAGGAGATCATACAAACACAGATTTAATTGCTCTTTTTGGTGATGAATATGAATATTCTACGAATATTCTGTCATTTGATTTTAATTTGGATATTGATCTGATAGGTTGGAAAATTCATTCCAGGACATTTTCATTTTATGAGGTCAGAGTAAGATTTTCTTTACTTTTTAAAGAGAAGTATGGTTTTAAAGTTATACTCACCTAGATGGCTGCAGCACCGTTCCCAGCTGCAGCTGTCCCCCACCGACTCTAAGAGAACTGAGTGATCAAAAAATGCTCATTGCTCTGATCCTTCTGCACTTACTGGAGCGTTGGGGAGTGGAGGGGGCAGAAGCATCTGGATCAGCCTCTCAGCCAGCTGCTCCTGCCCCCTCCACTCCCCGATGCTCCAGTGAGTGCAGAAGGATCAGAGCAGAGAGCCGGTGAATGACAGTCACCATCTCTCTGCTGGCTGAAGACTGAGCGATCAGTGGTTCTGTGATGTCTTTAGCCTGCTGTTGGCTGAAAACAGGTCACAGGAGTAAAGAACTCACTACACTCCTGTGATCTATATGGGAAGCACAGCCAAAATATCTTTGGCTATACTTTTCCTTTATTTGGCTTGGGTCTGAGATATCCAGATTTAACAGATGTGTCAATATGCATGTTTAGCCAAATCTTTGTCTAATGCCCAGGTAGAAAGGTCAGAGACCTTAAAGTTGTATTCCTATGAAATAAGTATGCTAATGCAAGTGTTGCCAATTACTGTTATGAGTTTTAGGCAGCCCAATTTAAGATGGGCATTTAATAGTATACCAGTGTTTATTCTAGTACTTGTTCAGTAATTAGTGCAAATAGCATGTTTCTTTATTAATTTGCTTGACTTCACATACAAATCATTAATTGATCTCTGACCAAAGTATGCACTCAAATTTCTTTTTAGAAAATCCTGAAAATAAGGTAATCCAATATATAAAGATGTTCTGTCTCATTATGTAGTAACCAACTGTTTGGGGACATGTATCAAGGTTGTAGCAGTTTTTGTGGATGTTATTCTGCCAAACCTCTATGAAGAGTTGGATATGTACATCTTATTTAACAATCTGTTGCATTTGTATGGTAGATATGTCACAGATGCTATAAAGTTCTCCAATCTGCCATAATGTGTTTTTCTTTGCAGAACCTCATTACAGCTATGATGCAAGCAGGGTGCTATGCACTCAGGCATGTGCAGATATCCTTGCACTTCAAGTGTCAAGCACCTTGCTGGAAGCAGCACACTGTGTTTTTTTTTTAATTATTATTATACAGGATTTATATAGCGCCAACAGTTTTCGCAGCGCTTAACAAAATGAAGGCAGACATTACAGTTACATTACAATTTGATACAAGAGGAATCAGAGGGCCCTGCTCATTAGAGCTTACAATCTAAAAAGGGAGGGTCAATTGATACAAAAGGTAATAGCTGTGGGGGATGAGCTGGTGGAGGAAGTAAAATAGTGTATTAGTTAGAATCAGGATAGGCTTCTTTGAAGAGAAGGCATCAACTAAAGATGGATAGATTAGGGGACAGTCGAACAGATTGGGGTAGGGAGTTCCAAAGGATGGGAGAAGCTCTTGAGAAATCCTAAAGGCTAGCATGGGAGGAGGTGACAATGATTCTAGAGAGCAGGAGGTCTTGGGAGGACCGTAGAGAGTGGCTTGGTTGGTATTTTGCAAATAGGTTAGTGATGTAGCTTGGGGCAGAGTTATGGATGCCTTTGTAAATTATTGTTAGTACTTTGAATTTTATTCGTTGGGTGAGTGGAAGCCAGTGGAGGGATTTGCACAAAGGGGTGGAGGACACTGAACAGTTGGTACGGTGGATGAGTCTTGCAGCAGCATTCATTATGGACTGAAGGGGTGATAGTCTATGTAAAGGTAATCCAATAAGGAGGGAGTTGCAGTAGTCGAGGCGAGAGATAACCAGGGAGTGAATTAGAAGCTTGGTGGTGTCATTAGTTAAAAAGGAGCATGTTCTTAGAAAAGTTGCAAAGGCTAAGGCTGGATTTGGACAGGGATTGGATGTGGGCCTGAAAGGACAGTTCAAAGTCTAAGGTTACCCCTAGCACCCTGGCAGGTGGGGATGGACTGCTAGATGTACTATTGTTCTTGACAGAGAAGTCAGGGGAAGGGGCACGTGGGGGAGGAAATATTATGATCTCTGTTTTAGATAGATTCAGTTTGAGGAAGTGGTTTGCCATCCAGGCTATGTCTGTTAGTAAATCTGTGATGCATGAGGAGACTGATAGAGTGAGCTGAGGGGCAGAGAGATAGATTTGGGTGTCTTCCCTTGATATGCCAGCTACACATTGCAACAGCATGTTGCTAGCAATCATTTTTTACAAAGGTGAAGCTCTGATGGAGATTGGATGAGGATAGGGTCCACATTGGAACCTTTGAACTTGTGGCTGCATGCTGCTCAAGCATGCAGCCAGGGAAGTGTTATGATAGGCTTTGATCTGCTGGCTGTGGAGATCTGGTTCAGGATAGGGGCTTTAATCTCTGGCTGCATGCAGTCAGAGATCAAAGCCAGGATTGCTACTTCAGTGGAATATCAGAAGCCATGAGATAGGGCAGTGAATGAGCTGGGGGAGGTTAGAGAGAAAGGAGAGGGGCTTGGGCTACAAAAAGCACTTCTCTCTACAACATTCATATAAAGGTGCGCCATTTTAAAAACTGGTCAAAACCATTTGTTGTTTCTATAAAAGATCTGATGCTATTTTCTGCTGCAATCTAACTTGCTTAGAGTAATGTTTGAAAGAAATCACACTGCGTCACTAACCTTAAACTGTTGCAGCAATTGCAAATGATCTGTTGCAGAGGTGCAAATAACACTTGTGTTTAAATAGCACACATGCTGCTACAGTTTAACTACATTGATAAATGTCCCCCTGTGTATTTTGGTAAAGAGTTTTATGACACTGAATATGTTATAGTAACCTGTTTTGTATAAAATCAATGTGGTTCTTCTGCACTTTTCATGTGCTATTTAATATAAAATGTTACCTTATGTTCCGTGGTATAGCTCATCCCCTAATGCATCTTTAAAAATCAATATATCCTATTTTTATGTATCAATGATATTTATTGAAGTGTATTTGCCTTGCTATATTGAACAAATAAACACTGTAAAAATTACTTGCACAAAAAACATTTGGCATTTCCTCTGCTATAGTAGTTTTAAGCACATAGATGTGTTCCTCTTACTGAAATTAGTGGTTATATTTAATGAGAAGGGGTTATTTGTAAAATTGTGTCAATTCCCCCCCCCCCCCTCCCCATTTTTTACTGATGTACATAAGTATAGGGAGATCGATTATGTCTACTGTCACTGATAATTGATGTCCATTGGAGACTCAAAGGGACAAAGTGGCTATTTAATAACTGGATACATGGCCACTGTGGGTCCTGTTTGAGGAGTTGTGCCTATTTCTAACAAACAGTTTAGATTAAACATCCTATATTCCTTATGTCTTTGTTGTTGAACAGCTACAGTAAGAGAAAAAAAATACAGCTCTAGTATACTATTTGAGACCAGTTGAATACTTTCTTAAACCAAGTAGCAACCATTCACAGAATAATCCCAAAGTACTGTATGCCTTAAAGCATGGGCTTTCTGCCAAATTGGATCTGAAGTTCTTTTGTTTTAGCTGGGCAAGCATATTGAACAATAAATATTTAATTTAGATGAAGATATTTTGCTCAAGTAATTAAATAATTGAAGTGTATGGAAAAACGTCTACACTCATTATAGACGAGGTGGTATCTCCTACTGTTAGTTTGACTTAAAGTGTAACTAAAGTCTTAATTAGAAAAAAACTGCGAGCATGCAGTCTCTTTATTGTAGAAGAGACATGCAATGTCTCTTCTGCAATAAAATAAACCTACCTGCGTGTTCCTGCACAGCTTAGTTTACATTCCCGCACAGTTCCTGTGGGCCAGGATGACTGTATTCCTGCACATGTGCAGTGATGTCATTCCGTGACAGCCAATCAAGTTGGTGAAGACCAACACCCATAAAAAGCCAAGGAGAAGAAGCCAGAACCATTGATTGACCTCACACCGTTGAAGCAGAGGTAAGTATTGGGACTTTTGTTCTGCTTTAATACTTAATATTATAAACTGAGAATAACCTTTCTTACTACTCCATATACCACAACTTCATTGACATGTGATATACATAGATAAAATATATAGACCTAGTTTTTTTTTTATATAAAAGCTAACCCTGCTTCAATTATAAAATTAAGAAAAAAATAATATTCAGTTATACGCAGTTTATACATTTTCAATGAATAATGTTAACACGTAAGTTATCAGAAATGAGCCAGCTTCATAGAAATGCAGAATCCACACTAGAGGCAAGCCTATGGCCTGTGTGACTAGTACCCAACCATCTAGAGATGAGAAACATGATTATATACATGGTAAAGACAATATATACATCAAGCCCACACATAAATTTCACATATCCAAAAAAAAACACTTTTCACGAATGCAGTGATCTCACATTTAGAAAATATATAATTCATGTTGCTGAAAATAAAATGAACATAAATTGGAGTATAAAGATTACCATGATTTCTTGCCAGTGTCAGCAAATACTGCGAGAAGAATGCCTTAACAGATTCCAACAAAGCACTCATGTTACTACTGGCATATGCTGTAAGATTAGTTATTTATGATATGACATCAGGTTTGTAATAAAGTATTTAAGATCATAATTTTTACTATAGTAAATGGTTGCAATAAATAATTTAAACTTGGATATAAATACAGACCACTTGATTGTGCCATTCAAGGCATAACTAAAACTGTATATTTTTTCTTACAATCTTCTTGTCACCCTGCGCCACCATTAATTTTCCATGATACTTTACTGAGGGGACATTATTGGTGGAGCATTCTTTGCATGGTTGACTTCAGGACTCTGTAGCTCACTAATGGAGTTAAACAGATCATGCCATATTCTAGTTATATTATTTATAGTTTTTATTAATTTATGCCTACCAGGCTCTTTAGCTATCATAATTACAAACTGAACGTAAGTGGTATGTACTATAATACTTTATGTACAGAAATGTGCATCCAATATAAAAAAATATATTTATTATGTGAACTTAAAAAAAAAATTATATATGCATATATCCTGACTCTTGCGCTGGTAGGAGAAGCACTGTTCTTATCTATTAAGGAAATGACCCTTTAAATCCCATAGATGACTTGCTATGAAGAGTCTTCACACTACTGTCGTTGGGTGCTGTTGTTCCATCATGGCTGATGTAGAGGAACAGTTTCCAAGGTGAAGAAGGATTAGTGGGAGTGTTTGATTCCAAAGATTTTCATTTAATTACAGTATATTTGGTGCTGAAATATGAGGAACCATTGGATTGTTCCAACATTTTTCTTACGTGATAGTCCAAAAGGTATTTTTCATTTTCAACTTGACAGGAGAGCCTTTTGATCTCAGAGTTCCCCTTGAGCCTTTACTACTTTTACCGTAGTTATGCTTCTGTAACTTATGATCATAGATGTCCTACAAGCTGAGCTCTTATTTTTAGGAAATGGTGTCCCCTTGCACAAAACAGTTCCATGAAGCACATACTCTTGTAGGCTGTGTTAAATCAGGGCAAAGATTAAATTCATGTGTATCACAAAGGAGTCCTAATAAGTTTGTTGCAGCTCAAGAGTAAAAGAGTCTTTTCAACTGCTCCAGATAAAATGTGAACATAGGTCTGCCACCTGCAAGAGTAAATTAAACAGAGATTAACAATCCAGAAGGAGAAAAAGCTAGGGGTTGCTCATGAACGTAATCAGTAAATATGCCTTAGTGAATTAAGTAATTAGGTTTAATCTACTGCAAGCTCATGTGATATTGTGAACTTACAGCATGTTATTTATTTTTATATAGGCTAACAATTCTAAATGTCTGACAGTAGCCCATTGTCTGGCCAAAACACACATTTCATGAAATGAGTCAGATTGTGAAGTATTGGCATACCGGCTGCACAACTGCCAGCCTGACAGAGGAATCCAATACAATGCAATTATCTCCCACATTTTGTTGTCTCCCAGGAAGGCTGGGTATATGCATTCTGCTTAGGTTTAGTTTTCTGTATTCAAATTTTCATTGTCTCAAAAATGTTTTCATGTGACAAAACTGAAGAAATAGCGCAGTGCTACAATGTAAAGTAGTGTGTGCACAGCTTGTATAACAGTGTAAATTTGCTGTCCTCTCAAAATAACGCAACACACAGCCATTGATGTCTAAACCACTGGCAACAAAATTGGCCCAATTAGCCATTTTCCATCCTTGATGTCATGTGACTCATTAGTGTTACAAGGTCTCAGGTGTGAATGGGGAACAGGTGTTAAATTTGGTGTTATAGCTCTCACTCTCTCATACTGGTCACTGGAAGTTCAACATGGCACCTCATGGCAAAGAACTCTCTGGGGATCTGAAACACACCTCTAAGGTGACTACTGCCTTGCTAAAGAAGCTGAGGGTAAAGGTGATGAACTGGCCAAGAATGTCTCCAGACCTAAACCCTATTAAGCATCTGTGGGGCATCCTCAAATGGAAGGTGGAGGAGCACAAGGTCTCTAAAACCCACCAGCTCTGTGATGTCATCATCGAGAAGTGGAAGAGGACCCCAGTGGCAAACTGTGAAGTTATGGTAAACTCCATGCCCAAGAAAGTTAAGGCAGTGCTGGAAAATAATAGCGGCGACACAAAATATTAACACTTTGGGCCCAATTTGGACATTTTCACTTATGGGTGTACTCACTTTTGTTGCCAGCAGTTTAGACATTAATGACTGTGTGTTAAGGTATTTTGAGGGGACAGCAAATTTACACTGTTATACAAGCTGTACACTTACTACTGTACATTGTACAAAGTGTAATTTCTTCAAAGTTGTCATATGAAAAGATATAATAAAATATTTACAAAAATGTGAGGGGTGTACTCACTTTTGTGACATACTGTATATTAAAATAAATTGCTTTATAGGTGAACAGGAATTGGCAGACTTTTTTTAACATCATTTGAATGCATTGTCCATTTGACTATGATAGAAATTTCAGATTCATTTTCTGACAGCCCAAAAACTCTTGGAGATAAAAGCTGAATTACTTTTACCTGTGTTCTATACAGATCAATCAAGATTTTTCAAAGAAATTTATTTTATGCCTACTGATAATATCAGGTACAGCTTTTATTAGCATAAAAGTTTTCCTTACATGGCACTGGGTTGCGTTAGGAATTTTGAAGTCAGATGCACCATTACATTTCCCAAAGATCCTTTTTAGATGAGATGGAAATAGCTTTCATTTTTTTTTAGGAATAATAATATTACTCTAATTGGAAAAATACAAACTTTGTAATATTTATTTAAATGTCCTGTTAAATTATACTGTGGATCAAACATTTGATTTTAATATACTGGATTATGCCACAGTGTGCTTCTTAAGTTGGGTTTGTGGATTCAATTAACACATTATACATAATCAAGAACAAAACACCAAACATATTAAATGCTGGCGGGCAAGTGAGAATAGATTCTTTTATGATCCTCATCACACATTAAAAGAAGTGGGCTGTCTGTAAGAGACTGCATGAGAAGTGATACAGCTTTAACTAATATCACATCAAAAGTGCTTATAATACATATGCTCATGCATGAAAGCTATGGGCTTTGGGGAGTACAATATGACCCCTTACATCACAGTATAAAGGAAATTTTTGTGGTTAAAAACAAAAAAAATCAAACAAAAAAAAGAAAACAGTATAAACTGTCAAGAAGTTGTTCCTTGCTAAGCAAATTGTATTTCACTTGCTGCAGTATATAGTGCAACAGATGGTTTTGCACTGTTCTTAAAGAGAACCTATAAGAACAAAAATATTAGAGCTGCCTTTAGTCTGGGGGTACCATGGTGACTTCACTACCTAGAAAATCCCTGGCCATTTAATGTGAATGGGGGGGATCAGTAAAGTTTTCTTATAGCGTAAAATCAAATAAATGGTGCTGCGCTCCCTTAAACCAATAAACTAAATAGATTATTTCATAAAGTGCTAGCCAATAAATACATAAACTATCTGTGAATAGATTCTGATTCCCGTGACAAATCGTGATCAGTGATTAAAGTGACTAGTGCAAACAAACATTCCAATAAAAAAAAATATATATATATATATATGTGCAAAAATAAAAAACATATATAAAATCGCATCAACCAAAGCAAAATCGCATAAAATCACACAGTGATAGTGATGAATGCAAATAAATAAATTATCTCACTAAGTGTAAATACAAACATATAAAATCGCATCAGCAAAAGGAAAATCGCATACAACCATACAGTGATAGTGATAAATGCGAGTAGGTAAAATATCTCACAGAGTGTGTATAAAAATAATAGAACCAAACTTAATGGTAGTGAATCACTCAGTGCAAAAAAATGAATAAGTCTCTCAGACTGCAGAATAAGTAAAAGGTGGCAGAAAATCCATAAGGTGCTTCTCGTAGTAGCAAGTGCAATACAACGCAAACTGTGCACACTCTGGTGTCTCTTCAGTGTCCCACACCTAACAGTTAGGGTGGCCCCTTACCTTACTGCTGTAAGGTGAACAGCATATAGAGACCAGGGTCTCAGATGGTAACAGCTGTGTACCCTTAATTCCAACTAGGAGGTCTTATCCCCACATCAGGGTGTCAAACTGGCAAGATCTCACAGAAAGGGAAACAGGAGGGCTCCAAATAGGGAAGTATGTATACACTTTTTATTGATCAAAACTCAAACAATGGAAAGGTACTCACAAACAATCAGTTTAAAAACGCCAGATATGCAGTTAGGTATTTCTTTTCGTTTCTCAGACGTGACTTCTGGTATCCACAAAGCGTTTGTGGATATCGGAAGTCACGTCTGAGAAACGAAAAGAAATACCTAACTGCATATCTGGCGTTTTTAAACTGATTGTTTGTGAGTACCTTTCCATTGTTTGAGTTTTGATCAATAAAAAGTGTATACATACTTCACTATTTGGAGCCCTCCTGTTTCCCTTTCTGTGAGATCTTGCCAGTTTGACACCCTGATGTGGGGATAAGACCTCCTAGTTGGAATTAAGGGTACACCGCTGTTACCATCTGAGACCCTGGTCTCTATATGCTGTTCACCTTACAGCAGTAAGGTAAGGGGCCACCCTAACTGTTAGGTGCGGGACACTGAAAAGACACCAGAGTGTGCACAGTTTGCGTTGTATTGCACTTGCTACTACGAGAAGCACCTTATGGATTTTCTGCCACCTTTTACTTATTCTGCAGTCTGAGAGACTTACCGTATATACTCGAGTATAAGCCGAGATTTTCAGCCTCTTTTTTGAGGCTGAAAGTGCCCCCCTCGGCTTATACTCGAGTCACCGCTGTCTGACTGCCCGAACAGCGTGTCGAGCAGACAGACAGCGGCCATTCTACCTTTCAAAAGCCGCGCCTCCGCCTCCGCCTCCGCCTGTGATAGGCGGAACACTCAATTTCCCAGCAGTCAGTGTTCCGCCTATCATGGACATCGGCTCATCCTCGGATGAGCCGATGTCCGTGATAGGCGGAACACTGACTGCTGGGAAATTGAGTGTTCCGCCTATCACAGGCGGAGGCGGAGGCGCGGCTTTTGAACAGGGGAATGGCCGCCAGGGCGCCGACGAAGAGCGGCGATCCTGGCATGGGACGACACGGAGGCTCAGGACGGGACGACACGGAGGCTCGGGACGGGACGACACGGAGGCTCGGGACGGGACGACACGGAGGCTCGGGACGGGACGACACGGAGGCTCAGGACGGGACCGGACGGAGGCTCGGGACACAGGTAGGCTGGACACACAAGGCTGCACGGACACACACACACACACACACACACACACACACACACACACACACACGGATGGATGGATGGACACACACACACACACACACAGGGATGGATGGATGGATGGACACACACACACACACAGGGATGGATGGATGGATGGACACACACACACACACACACACACAGGGATGGATGGATGGATGGACGCACACACACACAGGGATGGATGGATGGACACACACACAGGGATGGATGGATGGACACACACACAGGGATGGACGGACACACAGGGATGGACGGACACAGAGGGATGGACGGACACACACAGGGATGGACAGGCATATCTCACCCTCGGCTTATACACGAGTCAATAGGTTTCCCAGTTTTTTGGGGGTAAATTGGGGGCCTCGGCTTATACTCGGGTCGGCCTATACTCGAGTATATACGGTATTCATTTTTTTGCACTGAGTGATTCACTACCATTAAGTTTGGTTCTATTATTTTTATACACACTCTGTGAGATATGTTACCTACTCGCATTTCTCACTATCACTGTATGGTTGTATGCGATTTTCC
The DNA here is from genome assembly GCF_037356315.1 of Lithobates pipiens. NCBI lineage: Eukaryota > Metazoa > Chordata > Amphibia > Anura > Ranidae > Lithobates > Lithobates pipiens. The sequence continues at coordinate 260,441,891 of NW_027507903.1, read as the reverse complement.
TTTTGCTGATGCGATTCTATATGTTTGTATTTACACTTAGTGAGATAATTTATTTATTTGCATTCATCACTATCACTGTGTGATTTTATGCGATTTTGCTTTGGTTTATGCGATTTTATATATGTTTTTTATTTTTGCACATATATATATATATATATATATATATATATTTTTTTTTTTTTTTTTATTGGAATGTTTGTTTGCACTAGTCACTTTAATCACTGATCACGATTTGTCACGGGAATCAGAATCTATTCACAGATAGTTTATGTATTTATTGGCTAGCACTTTATGAAATAATCTATTTAGTTTATTGGTTTAAGGGAGCGCAGCACCATTTATTTGATTTTACGCTATATGTTTCAGTGGTAGGGTTTATACCTCTGTCGGTGTTCTGCTGCAACCCTAATCGAGGTTTAATAGATTTTATTTACGATAGTGCAGGGATACCTCTTTTATCATTTAAGTAAAGCTTTCTTGTTATAGTATATGGCAAGCTTAAGGATGTGAAGCATTCATAGCCCTCCAAGTAGTCATCCACAGTGGGATCACTTGTTCAGGATTAAGGTCACACTTGCAAGTAGCATTTTTTTTTTAGTTCATGACAAGAAAAGGGAACTCTTTTACTCAAAAAATATATTTTAGTAATGTTGATTTGCCCTGTTTTATTCATCTTAAGTATGAATTTTAACTAAAACAATTAGATACATCAACATTGCTTTGTCACTTTATTACTATATATATATATATATATATATATATATATATATATATATATATATATATATATATATATATATTTTTTTTTTTTTTTTTTTTTCAATAAATGTTTATAAAAATATATGCATATAAGCAAAAGACACACGAAAACAACCAAAGATTTATTTTACAACAAAGTTTTCCTGAAGAAATATTTTACTTTGGAAGTCTTTGGACTACAATAAATCAACCTGAATGAACATGTTTTGTTCTGATCTAAGTTACTTTTATTCTTGGTCTTAGAAATCAGGAACTGGAGAGATGTTTTTATCTCCATCCATAATTTGTAAATGGACCAGAAATGCAAGCTAACTTTAATAAATCTAAATTTGACTCAGGTCTCACAAAGCTTTATTTGATCACTTTTGACAAAAAAAGTAAGATGACTGGCAAAAAGTCAGTGACCAGCGTTAATCGTTTATTTGCTACAATTCTAACAACAACTAGTTCTGATATCAGATTAATGTGCAGAAAATCACATAATATTATAATAATGAAAAAAAAATACTTACTGGGAATTGCTGAAATAATATCTAAATTATTGAAACTTCTTTCGCTGTCTGATGTAGCATGCTAAAAAAAAAGGAAATCTTTTAATATACTAATTCAAGTTAAATATACACATTATCGCAGGGTTCAAGATATACTTTCACAGAATAAGCCCCGTTCGATGGAAATATGTGAAGGAGTTTTAGATTGAGTTGCATCTGAAAATTTACATGATAGCTCATAGAGAAGACAGCCCAAAACATTAAACACATTTATAGTCTACTATGATATTAATAGCCTGTATATTATGCATTGGCTTTATAGTGTTAGACATCAGTTTACCTTTACAGCTGGGAATGGCATATCTCATTTTTACTGAATTTGCACATTTGTCATTCTGTGTATAATTTGACAGAACCTCTTACCCAAGAAATGCTGCAGAGGTATTGATTACCTCATATAAAATGAAGCTGTTACATTACCAATAAAGTATTAATATCATGCTACATCAGGGCTCATGTAGGAACTGGCTCGCCCGCCCCCCCCCCCCCCCCCCCTCATAATGGGACTGCTTTTTAACCAGCAGTAGAATTGCAAGAACACTTAGTGAACAGTCATGAGGCTTCTTGGGGTAAAGAGCATATTTCATATATGAAAATGTATGCTGCGCCATTAAGGCAGCTTTGGGTCAGCCATAGAGGAGCGTAGTCATGATTAAAGTGACAAACATGTTATATTTACCTGATCTGCTGCAGTGTATTTACACAGAGCAGCCCAGATCCTCCCCTTCTTGAGTCCCTCTTCTGTGCTCCTGGCCCCTACCTTCTGTTGAGTGCCCCCACAGCAAGCAGCTTGCTATGGGGGAACCTGAACTGAGCTGCAGCTCTGTGTGTCCATTCAGAAACTGAGCTGCGGTTCAGCCCTCCCGCTCCCTCCCGGATAGTTGAGGCACTCGTGGACATCGCTGGACAGATGGGGCTCAGGTAAGTACCAGGAGGACTAAGGGGGGCTGCTGTACATATAAGGCTTTTTATCTTAATGCATAGAATGCATTAAGATAAAAAACATTCTGACTTTACAACCCCTTTAAGTAGTATGTCTTATGACATTACATTGGTGTTAGAATGTATTGCATCGGGCCTAAGTGGTCCAGGTTTCAATACCTAGGACTTTCTTACATAAGGGCCAACCTATCTTCATGTATGGATAGTCAACTTTCAAATCTGGCAATACTTGAATTATGACACTCTGGGGAAATTTACTAAAACTGGAGTAGAGAGAATCTAGAGCAGCTGTGCATAGTAACCCATTCCCTTCTAACTTCAGCTTGTTCAGTTAAAAACAAAAAGGAATTGAAAAAAATAGAAGCTGATTGGTTGCCATGCACAGCTGCCCCACATTCTGCTTGCCCCGGTCTTAGTAAATTCCCCTCCTTGCATCAAGGATCATTTTATACTTAGAAGCAGATAGTATGCAGTCAATTAATGAAGAAAAAGACATACTTTTTTAATTCGTTAGTGTCTCTTTGATCAATGTGAATTTCAGATACTTCATTATTTGATCTTCTTTGGTGTTTTAACTGAAAAAGGAAAGAACAAATGCATGTTATGTAAGCTATTTTTGAGATTAACAGCTATTTAATCTGAAACTTGACATTAGGCTCAGTTAACAAAGATTAAATTCCAGTAGGAGGAGCCTTATTTTAAAAAAAAAGTGAGTCCAATGAGATTGAAAAGTCACATGGCTGAAAATAAAGATTATTTTGCTCGTGTAAAGCTTTGTGAATCAAGCTCAATGATGTTGATAATTTTTATGAAAAGAAATGCTAAGTACATGTCACAGTCTAGGTTACTATACTACTTCCAATTCAAATAATAATAATACTATTACTACCTTTATTTATTAGAGCCTATTAAATTCTATATTTAGTGAGAACAGCTTACCTTCCAGCACAGTACACCAAGAAAAAATCCAGCGACCGTACAAGCAATTGCTATAGATGCTATGCTAGTCCATGGTAAGGATAAACTGCTGCTAACTTCAGTTTGCTCTATATATCCTGTAAATAAAAGTAATAATTAGGATTGGTGGTCTCCTTAAATATTTCTAGAAAAATATGAATGAATACATAGAAATAAGTCTCATATCTAAGCAGTGTTTTTTTTTCAGCAGCTCATGTGTCAAATGGCAGTGAAATCTACACACAGAAAATGCTCACACATATTTATTCAAGGATAAGGCAAGTTGCAAAGAGTAGTCTTCATCTATGAACCAATATAAGAGAATTTCATTAGTTTGGTCTAAGTTACTGATTTTTGATTGGTTGCTGTACATTGCTGCACAACACCATTTTACTCTAGAACAGGGGTCTCCAAAGAATGGCCCGTGGGCCACCTCCGGCCCGCTAGGACGTTTTGTCTGGCCCACAGCTTCAGTCATCAGACTCACTGCAGGGATGTACTCTGCTTGAGTTGCGGGGCTTGCTCTACCTTCTGACGGGCATTAAGGGGGTGTGCAGCACAATTCCCATGACTCGAGTAAGCCAACAAAGCCTATGTTATTTCAGAGCAAATCTGCTGCACCTCCCAGCTCCTGCCCCACAGTTAGATTCAGTATAATTTTTCACTGTAACAGTGTGTCTGTGTATAAGTGGAGAGGGACCCGGGAAGTGCAGTATGTCTGCTCTAATATCAGCCCTTCTGGGAAGCAGCACATTGGTAATGAACACTGATCTATGGGGAAAATAGCAGGCGGTGATGGGGAAAGGAATGTGCTGGGGGGAGGGTTGGGACACAAGTATAGAGGGGGGACTTTAATAGGGGACAAAACTGTGTGGTGTGCGGGGCTATGAAGGAGGACACAAATGTAGGGGGGGGGGGCTCTGATGGGGCACTCATGTGTGTCAGCAATATTGCATTATGTCCATTGCTCTTTCCCTTTCTAAGCACTTCTTGACACAACAGATAAGAATTCAACAAAATAATAATAATATAATTTGAAGCGGAAATATACTCACCCTGGTTCCAGCGATGCAATGTACCGTAGCGCTCTGCTGGCCGCTGACATCTTCTCACTGCCAGCTTCCAGATCTGACAGTGTGACATCACTCCCGTGCATGCGAGGGAGTGCAGTCAGCTTCAGCATTGCCAAATTTCTACAGTGAGCAGAGCGTGCGCAGCTCAGTGTACAGGGCTAACAGGCAGGTAAGTTACTTTAATGCAGAAGAGACAAAGCATGTCTCTTCTGCATTTAAAATCCTGCCTGTTTGCCAAAAAAATTATTTTCTCTTTAGCTAAAGTTCCTCAATGATTATATGGATTAAGATTTCTCACTTCATTGATTGTAACACTGCGCTATGGTCTACAGCCATATGTACTTTGTGATATGAAACAAAAATATCATAATCATTGACTAAAGACCGATTTTGCCCCCAACGCATCTGAGACAAAAAGCTGCATCAACTGGTATAAGTAATGAAAGTGTTTTTCTTTATTGCTTAAAAAAGTTCAAACTTTTAAACTGTCAAGCACCTGTTTAGGTTTGAATCTAAATGGGGGCACTAAAGCAACACAGCAGTGCATTTGCAACACATTTGGATAAATGAAGCCAAAATATAAATTAGTTACAATATTACAACAGGTAGTTTGCTGTACTCATGTGTTATTAACAAGGTCTATGTGCTATGAAGGTATCACAAGAGAAATATCCAAAATGTAAGTTCAAGTAAACATTTGCTGTTAAAAGTGTAATGCTTGGCAGTACATACATTTTGGATAGGAACCAAATGACGTACTTTTCACCTGCTGGAAACATTTTGAGATAAAACAACTAGCTAGAAGTACAGCTGACACATTCATATTCATAAATTATCAAAGTCTGGCCAAATGATCTGAAGTTACACAGTTCTGCGCAGTCTCTTTCTCTGCAATCAGTTAAAAGATGTCATGATATGTAAAATATGGAGCAGAATCTAAAACTTGTGCAACTTAATGATACCCTTGTTTATTCAAAGAGTAAACACATAACAGGCAGCTGTTATCTAAATTCTGACTGAGACAGAAAATAGACTTGCGTTGACATTCTAAAACACCTAAGGTATTTTTTGAAGCAATTACATCCAAAAGTCCACCCAGTACCTGTAAAAATCCCTGAATGCAAACTTGGAGTTACCCTCATCCAGGTAGGGCTTGCAGAGTCAGCATTGGCCAATTCTGCAGTCGGTGTTAAGTTTAGTTTTATTAAAGAAGAAGGGAAGTAAGAATTGTAATGCACAATATTATGTTAAGCCATATGACTTAATTCTCCTCTTGCAGGTGCGGAACCTGTACTAATTGCATCTTTTGGCACTTATGCTCATGAGCCATTGCAGATAAAAACATTGCGAAATCTTTCCGAGGAATTTAATTGAACATGGTTGGGTGTTCAAAGTGAACACAAGGCCATTTGATTAATAGAAAAAAATATATTTTAGTAAACTATTCCCAGAAGGTTGTCTACAAAGCAGAAGTCAATAGTCTTGCGTAGATATATTTTTAGAAATATTCACAATTTGTATATTTTAATGCTAGGCAACATACAGTATATTATAGATGGTTGCATGTTCTTAAAGCTAGGCCTGGATTTGCAGTTTTAAATCTTGTGAATTTGCATCATCCATGCAAGTCTTTAAGTCTTAAAACTAAATATTATAGCCATTAATTCCACTGCAATTGTGTATGGAATATCCAGATTGTATATATAATGATTTACAAGACGTAAAATGTCTAACTTAGAAATTTAAAAAGTGTATTTACAAATGATTAAACATAAAAAATAGGATTCACTAAGGCTTAATAAGGACTTTATTTTAATATAATAGTCGCTTTCATTCATAAATAAGTGCAAAACAGGACCCAGACTGTCAAACTGATAGATGAGTCCTAATGATTACACTGGGAATATGCAGCTTTACCTGTGTGATCATCAAAGCTCCATGACAGCCAGAACCGTACTCTGTTTATCAAGAGCACACAGTGAGGTTCATTTACTAAAATTAGAGAGTGTAAAATCGGGTGCAGCTGTGTATGGTGAGTTCCGCTGGTTACACAAAGTGAGACACGATCTCCCAGTATGATCTGCATCAGTGGTCATGAACCCTGTCCTCTGGGCCCACTAACAGGCCAGGTTTGCAAGATAACTGAAATACATCACATTTGCTGCTCAGTGATTGCCCTATTCTAGTCTGCATCTCCTCAAGGTAATACATAAAACCTGGCCTGTTAGTGGGCCCTGAGAACAGGGTTGATGACCCCTGATCTACAGGACTCAGCTGTCTGTTTGACAGCTCAGACCGGTGCAGTGCAGGCACCTAAAGTAGATCTATAGGCAAAAATCCATTTTGGATAGAGCAAGGGAGCATTATAACCTCTGTCAATTTTGTTTTCGCTATCTGTGTCCAACTGTGGAGATTTCCCTTCACTTCCTGTCCCATAGTCAAACAGGAAGGAAGAGGAAGACCCTGTAAATTAAGGGAATTCTTTGGGGACCCCCAGGTCACCAGAACTGGGGTCCCCATTAGGATATTTTCTTACTTTTCTGGGGACAACCCAAGATCTTGGATTTACTTTTACTTTCACGTTCAATGATAATAGTAAACAGGACAAATAACGAGGATGAACCTCCCAAATGGGGGCACAGTCAGCAATAAAAATTGATAAGCGTTCTAATCCCTCTTCACTCTGTCCAAAGCTAGCTTTTGCCTTTAGTTATACTTTAACATAGTGATGACGATGCAAGTGAAGCCCCCTTCTCAGATGTGTTCTCCGAAGCACAGTACTGAAGGCAGGTGGCTCTTCTGCCTATGCCTCGGCCGGGCCCTGACTACAGAGAAGGAGCTGTGTTGCCAGCTCAAAATGAAAGCTAGCATTACTGATTTCTAGCAGACCAACAAATATTCTTCTGTACCTGCAGCATTTTTAAAGGACTAAAACTTTTTTTTTGCCCAGACATACACTTTAGGTTTTGATTTTAGTTTAGTCTCTTGTTTTATTATTTTGATTCTTGAAATAACTTATAAGGAAGTGTTCTGGAGAATGACTGCAAGCAAAAGTACTTGTCTATGGAATGATGTCACCAGTCAGCAGGAATGTCTACACTTTGATTTATCTGTTATTAATACTCCACTATCCACCCACCTTCTGGTCTAAATGTACATTTGTTGGATTGATGCCTGGCTAAAAATGATTACATTTACTGTATATACACTGTAATATTCCTAAACTGTTTTTATAAAGTAAAAAACAACAAAAGCTAGGTTGAAAAAAAGGCCATCATTTATGCAACATGTGTTTTACTGTGCGATGCTCTAAAAGGACCAGAAGCAAAACGAAATACCAAACATAGCAGTTAGATGGGAGATACAACTATGACATTACATTCCACCCTTTCAAACTCTGATTCAGTGTAAATATTTTATAAATAAGATTAATTGTTATAAAAGATTGCCAGGTATGATGTAAAGTAAGAAAGAGAAACAAAAGAAAAAAAATACAAACTTTGAAGTATCTGAAGTACACCAAATGTCTCTCTATTTAGAATGTGAAAGGTAGAGTGTATACTGTATAGTACAAGAATATGCAACAATGTAAATATTTGGAGTAGGTTAATCTGATATGGAACACTGCCTATTGAACTGTATAACATTAGAATACTTAATATAAATATCAATAAATTCAAGTGCTTCACAGACATGTTAAAATGGTTTTCTGCAGCAAGTACTTTGTGAAAAATGGTGTTGGCAAGAATGATGAAGCTGAACCAGTTTGAAAATAGTTTGCTGGCTGAGTTTAATATTGCGATAGAGATGCCTATAACCTTAAAGTGGAAGTAAACCACACCAATTTTTCTTAGTTGTTTTTTAAAGTAGAGGCATAATCTGCTAGTATGCATCGCTTACTAACACATTATGAAATACTTACCTAAGAACGAAGAGCCAGCACCGCCGTGCTGTGAGCTCTGACAGACGATTCCATCTTCACTTGGTCTTCCTTTCGGGTGTGCGTCCTCTGGCTGTCTGATTGGCCATACTGCAGTAACGTCACTTCCATACATGCCACGGGTGTCACGGACAAAAGCACGAAGCTTTGAATTGACGGCACAGGTATACCATCTGTTCAGAGAGCATGCGCCGGTGACATCACCAGCTTCATGAAGTGTGAATATCTCCCGTGAAGGTTCAGGAGATATTCATAGTACCTACAGGTAAGCCTTATAATAGGCTTACCTGTAGGTACAAGCCTACAGAATGGGATTACATCCACTTTAATCAAGTTTCACAAAAGTGTTACATGCAAGGCATGCCATCAATGATAACTGTCACAGTTGTGCTCTCAACCTATAAAGCTATATGGCTATAAAGGCAAGGAGGGCTTACTGCTGCTTTAAAGTGTATGTCACTCCCAACTATGGGCTTCTATTATTTGCTCCCCTTTGCTTTGTTACATTACATTGAATGCTTTTTTTTTTTTTTAAGGAAAAGAATAGCCAAAGTTCATTTGGCTGTACTTCTCCTATAGATCACAGGAGTGCAGTTTGTTTTGCACTCCAGTGACCTGTTTTCATCAGAGAGCAGGCTGAAGTCCGATCTCTGCTGATGTCACAGAAGTCAGAAGTCTGCGTCATCACAACAATGGAAGTCGGGATCTGCCAGGTCCCTGGACTGACACCTGGCTCCATCCCGTCCACAGCTGCCGTTTCAACGAACGAGGAGGGGGCAGAGCAGAGAGCTGCTGGCTGACAGTCTGCAACTCTCTCCTCACGAGCTGTCAGAACCGAGCCATTGGCGGTGTTCGATCGTTCGGTTCTCAGTGTAGAGACGCCGGGGGACAGATGCAGCATTGGACTGCATCCACCTAGGTAAGTATGATTATGGGAAAAAACCCCAACCCATACTTCTCTTTTAATATATGTTTGAGAAGTGCAAAACAGAAGGTTCATTTTGTCAGAAATCCAGAGCTGTTCTGGACGTGTATTCTTCCTGTGTTAGCAAAATATAACTTGGCACGGCAGACATACTTATGGCCACAATAGAAAATTAGGGGCTGAGTGTGTTTTGGTAGATCAACAGGTATTTTTATGTACTCTTTAAAAGGACATGGGAAAACATGTATGTATTACATACTGCATATTTTATTATTATTATTATTATTTTATTCTGACACTAAAACTAATTTTAAAAAATAACTATTTAAAATATTCTGACCCTGACCCTTACCTTGAACACTGACCTAGATCAAACATTGATCTAGCTATTCTTTTTTGAAAAAATAAAATTACACATACTTTTGTTTGTTTACATTTTTTCTCCTAGCAAGAAGAGAAAGATACAAGGTTTTCTGTGCTGTGAGCGGGCTGTGCAGTGTGCTCCCAGCACAAACACATGAACACATATAGGCGCATGTTGTTCATCCCTTGTGACAGCAATAAAGTTCAATAATAAAAAATTAAAGATGCAGTGTCATTTTTAAAAATAAAATAAATATAAAAATGAAAATAAATGAATAAAATGTTCCCGTACACATAGGTCCTGCACGCATCTGTAAATAGTAATCGCACCGCACATGTGAGGTATTGTCGCAAACGTCAGAGTGAGTGCTGCAGCTCCCTCCTTATCACCATTTTAACTCTTGGTGTTGGGAAAAGCTGCCAGAACTGAGTAATGCTAAAAACAGAGGAACCAGGTAGCAGAGAGAAATGGCACTATTAAAGGATATGCTTTTTCATATTTAATTGAATAAAAAATATTTCTTACTTCAATTTTTACTTTGATGACTGTGACTGCTGTCATATAAATTAATATTGTCATTCCATAATATAAGTAATTTATATGTCTTGGGGCAAATTCATTTAGCTTGCTCATTCTTGTGTGTTTTAATGCAATCCAGCGTATAATGAGAGGAATTGGAAATGTGGCAGCCACTTAGGGAGCTCACACTTTCCCAAGTATTTCAAAGACTGGGTGCCCCTGGGTAATAAAGTGGATTTCCACCTTCTAACATCTTGTTATTAAACAATACAACAGTGTCCAACATTTGTATTGTATTGCATGTACTGTTGGTAAATTAAAGATATATAGGATTAATTATATGCCATGGGGGTCATTTACTAAAGGAAAATCCACTTTGCACTGCAAGTGCACTTGAAAGTGCAGTGAAAGTGCACTTGGAAGTAAAGTCGCTGTAGATCCGAGGGGGACATTCAAGGAAAATAAAAAAAACAGCATTTTAGGTTGCTCATTTATGGATCATAAAATCAGCAGAGCTTCCACTCATTTAAGATCTACCCCTCATATTTAGAGCGACTGCACTTCCAAGTGCACTTTCAGTGCAAAGTGGATTTGTCTTTCGTAAATAACCCCCATGATTTACTGATAACATTATATACAGCGTTAAACCATGTCTAGGCCACTATACTCTAGCCCAGTCTTACATAGCCTGCTCATCTGAAGGTTCACACTGTGATTACCGCCCATTCCTGTGCCATGTATTTGACAACCTATTCATTTGAATGGGCTGCAAAATGCTCCAGACCCAGGCAGCACGAAAAGTAGTGTTTACACCAGTTTTAAAAATGCACTGCATCAAACTGCATGGTATTGTGGTACCATGTGAGTTGGTGCCCTGCAAACAGTTTGCGTTTGCGATCTACGTTTGGGGTGCCAATAACAATACATTGGCACCCACATGCAGATCGCCAGGGCGGTGCATTCATCTGCGGTGTGGGAAAACCAAATGGAACGTGCCTTTCCCGCACTGCCTACTGGTGTTAACTGGTCCTAAGCAACAAAGGGCATTCCTAGTTCAGGTTGCAATTACTGATTAGTATTATATGAGAGACAGAACACAGGTGCTATAGTACCTAATATGTGTTAGATATCCCTGGCCAAAGAAGGATGGACCATATCTCATGCATCAACCTGATGCTGATACAATAAAAAAGCAAGATCTTTGCTAGCACAATGGGGTATTCAAAGGGAAAATGGAGTCACCTTATTCACTAACATTCACTTTGCAAAGTGAGCATACACCTGCCAAAGTAAATAGCTTGTATTCATTTTATCATAAATCAACCCCTTTGTGTCAGCTGACTCATTGAAAACAATGCTCTCCCTGTGTGACCAATAGCCCACCACCCTCTTATGTAATAGATATACTGCAATAAGTCACCTAGAGCTCCTCTCAACAAATATCTATCCTTTTAAACAATAAAAACAAGGAAAATCAAATTTGTAAAAGTCTGAAAGTCACATAAGTCAATAAAAATGATTTAAAAAAAACTATTTAAATAAATAGTAAAAAAAAAATATTTCTTCTATTTCTGTGAGTGTTAAAACTGTAGCACAATCTATCTTTCTCAAACAAGTTCAAGAGGAACTGTAGTCTGCTCTGATAATTTGTAATAAAAACATCTTTCCCATTCTGAAGCTTCCCTCCAACCACTTTGCATATTATTATATATATATATATATATACTGCGATTCTTTTCTTGTCAAATATGCTGCAGAAATCTCCCTCCACTAAGTCTGGCTGCATCCATTTTAACCATGGGCAGCTGATGCTGCTGCTTGTTCACTTCCTGGATTTACACAGACACATAGATGCACACCTCCTGCTCTGCAGCTCTCATTGGCCCTCTTGTGACACCCCCCCCCCCCGGCAAACTCTCCCAAGAGTGAGAGAGAGAGAGCTGTGCATGATGTCATAAGCCTAGGCTTTTTACCAGAAAGTGGGCTGTATAAGGTATTTACTGGCAGAAAAAAATGTTTTACTATCCAAAGTTAAAACAAGGGCAAAAGATTTAATAGATGTAAAGTTGAAAAAATTACTGAAGGTCCACTTTAATCAATCTATATCAAAACAACTATCACATGAACATAAGTCATTAAATCTACTTACCAGATCTGCTGCCATTTCTTAATTTACTTGATGCATACTGTGTGTTTCCTTTTGTAACGGAGTCTCCTAAAAAGAAGAAAAACGATTTTAGATTTTTGAACCCGTAAAATAGGAGATATTAACATAGGAGATGCAGTAAACAAAGCCATGTGATATAAAACTTTACCTGTCATAGGGTTACTTGTAGGTACCATACACATTTCATCAAAGTGTGTATTATTTACTTCTTGGAAAACTGAAATAGTTTCAGTAACCAAATTAAAAAAAATCCTTGGGGATAACATCTCTTTGGAAACGTTTTCCAAATAGTCTTGTACAAAGTCCTGTTAAGGTAGAACAAAAAAAAGGAAATAACATTACAATTGGTTTTTTGGTTTTTGTAATTAAAAAATGTATATAGAAGAACAACTGTTCAACACACAGCCTTGATGCTAGTAAACACTGAAGAACCTTGCTTATGAATTCTTTTTATCCATTTGATGATGAGTATCCGAGATTATGTCTGTGAATGATCTCATTTAAAACTGAAACATTTTGATTGAATAAGCTATGAAATGTCTACAGAACAAGTCCAGTTGAATGTGACTAATGACCACTAGCTCTGCCAGTAATTCTGTTTTTCAGCATTTGTAATTTTCAGAATAAATGCAAAATATTTAAGTACAGTGTTCATATAATGCAAACGTGACGGGGGGGGCCATGTTTTTGCCACTGGATAAAGTTCTTTCACCTATTTGAACACGCATGAAAGAATGCTCTGCTTATTCCAGCAATTATGTGTTGGCCTGCAGCTACATTCTGTTCTCTGTGGGAGGCCCTTTAACTTGCTCTTGATTTTTTTTGAGAAAATATATTTATGTCCTACACTAGCATTATTTCTTTTTGACAGAGGCATTTACACACTAATGTTTTCCTCTTATTTTAGAACTATTAATACTACTAAACAATTAGTAGTCAGTTGATAAAAAAAAAAAAAGCTTTAATGTAATATTTGTAAATTTAAAACCTAGCAAAAATTCCTGAATGTGCTTTATTAAATCATACAACATTCATGGAAAGTGAGCTTTTATTGAAAAAAAAAAGCCTTTGGGCAGTTAATTCAATTTAAACATTAGTAAATGAAGATAAGACAAGCTTCTTTCATTCTCATTGTGTCTCTGACACTAATATAGGCTTTCTGGGGTGTGGTGAAGACTGTGTAGCTGTAGTTCTTTTATTTTTTATTTTTTTATTATTTTTTAACATAAAAATATAGAATAAAATAAAATATTATATATAAAATAATGTGTGTTGTCTACTAGCAATAATAGTAAATGAACGTGCAAACTATTTAATAATTAAAATAATTTACATAATTTATAATAATGACTTTATGCTTTTGTAATAATGAAGTAAAGGATATACACTTACAAAATGTCACACATGTGTCAAGTTACAAATAACTGATAAATAGTTTTTTATTACAATACATGAGAAAACTATTATTATCAAGGAGCTGATAGCTACAATACCTGTTGATTAGAAGACTTGATACATGTCCTGATTTCTCGAAATATAAGAGAAAGACTGTATATCGTATGATAATTTTGTGATGTGTTTGAGAGTTTGGATGAAAGTTCTGTAAGCTGTACTGACATTTCATATACCATAACGTATAACCAGCAGTGTTTTGACTAAAAAACACAAAAAACAATGAATAAATACAAACATCAAAATAGTTACATCTCTGTATACGTGTAAAACATGATCATTTAATAGAAAAAAAATTCTCTAGAGAGGAATATTTTTAACAAGAAAATGACTTAATGCTTTATGTCAGAAATGCCAAATTATATTTCCACACAATTGCCATATGGACTTTTTTTTATTTAGTACAGATGTTCATTGTTTTGTGCACAAAAACCATTTTGATGGGAAAGTGGATATCTTTGCATGGATAAAAATACTCTACACAGTTATACAATTCAAAAGAGCTCTGGAGAGTTATTAAGAAAAAAAAAAAAAAAAAACTTCAGCCTTTGGGTTCTGGTAAATTAAAGACCTTTAGCATTGGAAACATCTTAAACAATAATGTATTCTCCACAACCCGATTAAATGTAGTGAATTCAGCATATTATTTTATTATGATGGGTCTAATATCCATAACACATCACTTAGCCCAATGGGCTTAAGAGCAAACACTGTGAATGTAACAATGTATCCACAGAGATTGTGCTTGTGTTACTAGAAACCATGTGTTTAAATACTAAACAATAGATGGTACAGGGGGACTAAAATGTTTTTCCTTTTGGATAAAGAAGGGAGGGGTAAGAACCTCTGCCACTAGGGGGTTCTTCTAATACAGGAACTTGTTTTGGTAACAACTGTCTAATAGAGAATTGCCCTTACTTTGGGAACATTATTTTCACTTCCTGTTGTGTCTATTGGAGAGGAAGTAAGTCAGACAAAGATGGCAAAATAAATCCATTTTAACCGCTCCTTATCCTAAGCAAAGGTGGAGTCACACCATTCCATGTACGTTGTCATGCATTTTTACAAGTATTAACAATTATGCATTTTCATGCAATGTCATTGTCATCAATAGCAACTATAATGTACATAGATGTATCAAATATGCACTGTACGGGTGTGAATAAACACCATTTAAAGAAATAGCTAACTTGTGTACACTTGTTAAAAAGGCATTGGTGTGGATGGGCTTAAAAAAAGATAAAAATTGGAAAAATTCCATATCGGCTTTAATTTACAATTATACACTATATTGTCAAAAGTATTGAGATGCCTGCCTTTACATGTGCATGAACATTAATGGAATCCAATTCTTAGTCTGTAGTGTTCAATATTGAGTTGGCTCACTATAACAGCTTCAACTCTTCTTAAGCGTGTGTCTATGGGAATGTTTGACCATTCTTCCAGAAGAGCATTTGTGAGGACAGACATGAGATTGATCAAGAAGGCCTGGCTCACAGTCTCCACTCTAATTCAGGAATCTGTGCAGGTCAGTCAAGTTCCCCCACCCCAAACTCGCTCATCCATGTTTTTATGGACCTTGTTTTGTGCACTGGTGCACAGTCATGTTAGGACAGGAAGCAGCCATCCCCAAACTGTTCTCTGAAAGTTGGGAGCATGAAATTGTCCAAAATGTCCAATGCACAAAGCAAGTTCCATAAAGATAGAGATGAGAGAGTTTGGGGTGGAGGAACTTAACTTGTCTGCACAGTCCTGACCTCAACACGATAGAACACCTTTGGGATGAATTAGAGTGGAGACTGCAAGTCAGGCCCTCTCATCTACATCAGTGCCTGACCTCACAACTGCGCTTCTGGAAGAATGGTCAAACATTCCCATAGACACACTCCTAAACCTGAAGCTGTTAAAGCTGTAAAGGGTGGGTTAACTCAATACTGAACCCTATGGACTAAGACTGGGATGCCATTAAAGTTCATGTGCATGTAAAGGCAGGCGTCCCAATACTTTTGACAATATAGTGTATATTTCATAATGTGGACAACAAAGATTATGCGTTTGAGGAGTATTCTGATCTTTCTAAAAAAAGTCCAGCACTATCTGATCACATAATGACCATTACTGTCTAAGTGAAATTAGGGTAGCTCCCCGATGGCATTAAGGTTTATTCACCTTAGGGTTAGGTGGGTTAGGGTTTGGGTTAGGCATTAGTGTTTATTCTGGCAGCAGATTTGAAATAATCCTATGTAATATTTCATATTTACCTAACGAAATAAAAATAAATTAAGTACATTTTAAGGAGGTTTTAAAACAAATTCTCTGTAATAGCAACTAAAACATTCAAGTGTTCTGTCAAGAGCTGCAAGTCTATATTATTAGGCACACTTTATAGAGCACATTCACAAAATAATTTTCCTATTATAACATACCAGTACTTTTGTTTTACAAAGGTCGAGTCTAAACTGTAAGTAAAACTACAATTCACTTAAATAAAAAATTGTAAACCAAAATGTATTATGCCTGGAAACAATTTTTTTTTCTAATAAACATTACTGAATAATAAACTATAATATATTTCTAAATTGATACTAAATTGATACAATGCACAAATATAAGGCAGGGCAAGATCCTTAAACTGAATGTTAATCAACTGCTGCATGTAAGTGCCAAGGGCATCTGAACAAATGAAGAACAAATGCTTAATATTTATCAGCAATATTGTACGTGGACTGACCGGAAAGGTATGCATTGAAGATAACACAAATATCTGAAATTTGTTTAACATTCCATATGACTGTGGACGTGCAGAGTGAAATAAAGAGATGATGAATGATCTTGTAAAATTGACAGACTTTACAAAGAAACAATCAAATTGTCAGACATACACTACTGTGCAAAGGTTTTAGGCAGGTTTGAAAAAATGCTGTAAATTAAGAATGCTTTCAGAAATATTAGATTTAATAGTCTATTTTGTATCAATTAACAAAATTGAAAGTAAATTAACAGAAGAGAAATCCAAAGCAAATCAATATGTGGTGTGTGAACCTTTGCCTTCAAAACAGCATCAATTCTTCTAGGTACACTTGCACACGGTTTTTGAAGGAACTCGGCAAGTAGGCTGTTCCAAACATCTTGGGGAACTAACCACAGATCTTCTGTGGATGTAGGCTGCCTCATATCCTTCTGCCTCTTCAAATAATCCCAGACAGACTTGATGTTAAAATCAGGGCCCCGGGAAGGCCAAACATCACTTTTAGGACTCCTTGTTCTTCTTTACACTGTAGACAGTTCTTAATGACATTTGCTGTATGTTTGGGATTGTTGTTTGGCTGCAGAATAAATTTAGGGCACATCAAAAATCTCCCTGATGGTTTTGCATGATGGATAAGTACCTGTCAGTATTTATTAGCATTGATCCTGATCAAATCTCCAACTCCAATTGCAGAAACGCAGCCCCAAACTTGCAAAGAACCTCCATTATGCTTCACTGTTGCCTACAGGCACTGATTATTGTACCACTCTCAAACCCTTCGGCAAATAAACTGCCTCCTGCTAGAACAAAATATTTCAAATTTAGACTCATTATCCCAGAGCGTCTGCTACCATTTTCTGCACCTCAGTTCCTATGTTTTAGCGTATACTTGAGTCGCTTAGCCTTGTTAGCATGCCGGATGTATGACTTTTCGGCAGTAATTCTTCTATAAAGACCACTTCTGGCCAGAGTTCTCCGGACAGTAGATGGGCTTACCTGGGTCCCAAAGGTTTTCACCAGTTCTGTGCTGTTGGCCGATGTCAAAGGGAAGTAAGCATGATGAATTAAGTTTCCGTGGCTAATCACTGAGTCTACAGTCCTCTACTTTGCCTGCTTCTTCAAAAGAGCTTGAACAGCACATCTTGAAACCCTGCTTTGAAATCTTTGCCTGGAAGAGATCTTTCTTTTTGTGCTCAGTCTTTCCATGGTATATGACCCGTGGCATTTAACAGTTTTTCACAACCTCGCCTTAGTAGCAGAGTTAGGCTGTTCCTCGCCCAGTTTTAAGCCTCCTACACAGTGGTTTCTGTTTCAGTTAATGACTGTTTGTCAACCTACATATGACCTACATATGAACCTACATATAATTTATGATCATCACTTTCTTAGTATAATTGGTTAATCATTCACCCGACTCCAATCCTACAAATGTCATGCCTTTGTGCAAGTGCGCAAAGTGTGCAAGTGTAAGAACTGATGCTGGTTTGAAGCCAAAGGATAGTGACATCAAATATTGATTTGATGAAAACATCTCTTTGTTCACTCACTTTGCATTTTGTAAATTAACATAAAATATACAATTAAAATATATATTTTTTAATGCATTCTTTCTTACATTTCTTCACAACTGCCTTAAACCTTTGCACAGTATGGTATAACAGATTTCCCTGAATTAGCAGAACAATGACACTATGAACACATGGTTCAAATGATTGGAGAATCAATGTTATATAGCAACACCCAACCAAGTTCAGAAAGCTTATTTCTGCCACTTGATATCTGAAAAAAAGTTGCTGTCTGTCTTTGTTTAGGTGACATAAGCATCCTCAAGCCAAATTCATCAGATGTCTTCTGTTGCAGCATAAGGTCCTCAATATGTCCTCAAATTAACCTTTCTTTCTAGCACAAATTGCAAACATCCATATTTAAAGTTAATCTCCAGATACATATAAATCACCATTTAATCTAGTTCTGCAGCCAATATAAATCATTACAAATAATTTATTTTTACATGAAATTGCCATAATTTCCTGAGTCTGTCTTAAAATCAGCCTTTTGTAGTCTCCTGATAAGTTGGATTCATATTGGAAAAGTCAGTCTCTATTGCACTGTACAGTGGTGACACTCCTCCCAATCAGAATTCTGGGGCAGGCTGGTGACCAAGTTTTAAAGTGGTTCAAAAGCCTAATGCATTCTATTGCTGAGGCAGCGTGAGTGCACCCAATGCACATAACTTGCCTAGGTGAATGACATGCAGCTTTCCTGTGGTGCCTAATGGGATATGTATGTCACATATTACAGGAGGCATAGTCCTTCATTGAGAAAGGAGGAGGGGGTGGACCTGGTGGCTTATCATGAAAGCTGCTAGCTGGAACCGGAAGAACCAGAAGCTTCCTGATGACGTCAAGCAAGAAGATGGATCTCAGCAGGACAAACCTGGATCCACTGGATGGGTGAGTATCTTATCTGTGTAGGACCCGCAACCAAGCATAAGTAAAAATTTTTTTTAGGTGGGGTGGTAGGGTGAAGATTCACTTTAACCTCCCTTGTTTGATTATTTCAAATTTTAGGTGCTGAAAGCGATACCACTATTTTGCATGGAAATTTGGCGTTTTATATTATAGGCCTGTAATTCTTACAAATAATTCCCTTAAATCCATCCAAACAAGAGTCTAATAGACATCCCGGGTATGATAAAATGTGAAATATGAAATCATAAATTATAATATAATATATATATATATATATATATATATATATATATATATATATATAATAAAATAAATAACTATAAATAATTATAACAAATAATAATATAATAATAAAAAATATTCAATAATGTAATCAAATCAAAAACACTGAAATGTGCTGAGTTGCAGAATTGTCTCTGTCATTACTTTTAGTGTCTGATGACGAATTTCCCCACAAATTACTATCGCTCAATTCTGCAAGTGATTCTAATTTATTATCACTGTTTTCTAGCTGGTCTATAACCACTTTTGATGTAAACTGACATTTTTTGGTTGCTATGGACAATCTCCAGTTTCCTGGCATAAAGAATAGTATTTATAATCTAAAACTGCATGCAGGACACTGGACAAACCACTAGAGACAAAGGGAATGTGTTATTATTTGATACAGTACTGTAATCTGTAAGATTACAGTATAATGTATCTATACTGTGTTTTTTTACTTTTTGAATTTGGTGCCGAACTCCATCCCCGTGCGTCGCAACGCTCGCAGGGAAAGGAGCTCTGCGCTGTCACAGATCGAGGGAGACATGGCGGCTCACTGATCACAGCAGGGAGACATCGCTGGATCCAGGGGACAAGGTAAGCATTGCTGGATCCATGGAGGGGATCCAGGGATGCGATCCCGAGTCTGGCTCGGGAATACCGCTTATGGTAATTAAATCTCACCCCGAGCCAGACTCGGGAATACCGCCAGGAAGGCTACTCTGAAGTAGATTGCTGCAAAAAAATGGTCAAAACAATTACTTAACAAAAGATCAACCAGTTTCTGACTTATTTGAACCAGGTTTATGGTTCAAATTATATAAATGGAATTATATAAATGTTTTCAATTGGGGAAGGGATCAAAATTCTTGTAGAAGGATTTACGTTCAGGTGTACAGATATTTGTTAAATGTAAACAGTTACATCAGGGATGTCCAAACTTTTTTCAAAGAGGGACAGATTTGATGAACTGAACATGCGCGAGGGCCGACCATTTTGTCTGACATTCTTTGAACCATTAAAATTCGGTCTAAGCGTGTCCATCCGAGCACTAATACACGGCCCAACAAGAGTTCTCTTGCCTTTGTGGCTGTGTGTGGTGAATAGATGAACTCAAGTGTATTATTTGGATACACCATATTTATTGACGTATAACACGCACCTTCACTTTAAGAGGGAAACTTCAGGAAAAAAAAACTTAAAATTTTAAATAAAGAACTGTGAAGCAAAACAAGGGTCAGTGTCTATCTGCAGACCCACAATTGCTAGGAATGCAGCGCTCACCATTACTAGGAATGCAGCGCCCACCATTGCCAGGGATGCACCCACCATTGCCAGGGAATTCACCCACCATTGCCAGGGAATTCACCCACCATTGCCGGGAATTCACTCACCATTGCCGGGAATGCAGCCACCATTACCAGGGATTCACTCACCATTGCCGGGAATGCAGCCACCATTGCCAGGAATTTCACCCACCATTGCCAGGAATTTCACCCACCATTGCCAGGAATGCACCCACCATTGCCAGGGATTCACCCGCCAATGCCAGGAATTCACTCACCATTGCTGGGAATGCTGCCACCATTGCTGGGAATGCTGCCACCATTGCCAGGAATGCTGCCACCATTGCCGGGAATGCAGCCACCATTGCCGGGAATGCAGCCACCATTGCCAGGAATGCACTCACCATTGCCAGGAATGCAGCCATTGCCGGGAATGCAGCCACCATCGCCGGGAATGCAGCCACCATTGCCGGGAATGCTGCCACCATTGCCGGGAATGCTGCCACCATTGCCAGGAATGCAGCCACCATTGCCAGGAATGCAGCCACCATTGCCAGGTATTTCACCCACCATTGCCAGGAATGCAGCCACCATTGCCAGGTATTTCACCCGCCATTGCCGGGAATTCACTCACCATTGCTGGGAATGCAGCCACCATTGCCAGGAATGCAGGCACCATTGCCAGGAATGCACCCACCATTGCCAGGAATGCACCCACCAATGCCAGAAATTCACTCACCATTGCCGGGAATGCTGCCACCATTGCCGGGAATGCTGCCACCATTGCCAGGAATGCAGCCACCATTGCCAGGAATTTCACCCACCATTGCCAGGAATGCAGCCACCATTGCTAGGGATTCACTCACCATTGCCAGGAATGCAGCTACCATTACCATCAGTGCAGCCATGGAGGGCAGGACGAGTGCCAAAGACAATCTCCTGTTTACACAACGGCCTCTTTAAGAGAAAGTCCCGCCTCATTTAATGGACAGTACAGTCATCCAATGGCAGAGACGGGACTTCCTATTACAGCTGCCGTGTAAACAGGAAATTCTCCTCCTGTGTGCACAGCACTCGTCCCGTCTCCTCCCTCCGAGGCAGCCGGACTATATATCTTTTGTGGCCCCGGCGCTGGGAGATCGCGGGGGGCCACGAAAGATATATGTGTTTAAACAACCAGGCGGGCCGTTCAAAACCAGACCGCGGGCCGCGATTGGCCCGCGGGCCGGACTTTGGACATGCCTGAGTTACATGAACTGGCTCTCCAACTATATATGACTAGAACCAGATTTTTACTCAAATTTTTTCGAACTAGAGCGTGCCATACATTTCCAGAGTTTGATATATAGTTTAAATATTGTGGACAAATCTGTTTTAAGTATCATCATTATTTGTTTTACAAAACAAACCCATATTGCGGAGAATTGGAATTTCAGGATGTGGGTACAATTGAATAGGAATGTTGCAGTATTCCATTTTAATTAGTCCGACAGGCTGATGAACTAGTATTTCTAGTTATACAATTTATCATACAGAAATGCTGTCCTTTACTTAGGAATGGGAGTAAATTAGTTACAATTATAGACAATTTCTATGTTAGGAAAGAAATGAGCTCTAGTATGGACAGTATGTCCAGGTCTCTACAGAACAAGTTTCTTTGGTGAAGTTTTTGGAAAGTGCATTAAAATGTGTTCATATCATTTTTACTGCTGTTTTACTGAAATTGGTATGTATGTAGCCCAGGGACTACAGGCATACCCCGCTTTTAAGTACGCAATGAGGTTTATTTACTAAAGCTGGAAAGTGCAAAATCCGGCTCACTTCTGAATAAAAACCAATGAGCTTCTAACCCCAGCTTGTTCAATTAAGCTCTGGTAATAAAACCTGAAAGCTCATTGGTTTCTATGCAGAAGTAAGCCTGATTTTGCACTTTTTAACTTTAGTAAATAACCTAATTGTGTACTTAAAAGTGGGGTAGGCCTGTAATTAATGTGAAATACACATTTTTTTTTATAGAATAGTACTAGGTATTACAAATAAAGACAAGTAAACCTTGTTATATCTACTGCACACAGATCTCCTTCCCACTATCCCATCATGGGGGTTTTAAGAAGAAACTCCAAAAACATTTTTGTCTTTTTTAATTTTGCATGGTAAGAATTTGAGTTTTGGTCATGCTTTTAATACTGTCTCCCCCAGCTATTTAGACAGCAAATTGTCTGTAGCAAAGCTTGGAATGATGCTCCACTCCTGCAGGCGATGTTTGAAAGAGATGCACGTAAAGTATTTAGCTAAAAAAACACAAAGAACTATTTGTACAGAATGCAGAAGGCATATAATTAGTGTGGACACTTACTTGCCTTCTTTTAAAAACAGTCCCACTGTACGCTAGTGCCTTCTTACATTCAAGTTTAACGTGCTGTTGCACAATATGCTGGAAGTGTCTATTAAGCAGCAAACACTTGTCTGTACTGCCAAATTATTTTGTTAAATGCTTGCAGTTATAAGAGGAAGCATAAATTGTCATATTCCCTACGTGATTAATCTGTTTACTTATGGATCCAAAGAGTTCATACAAGCAGGTGTTGGCTGCAGAATTGTGAATTGTGTACATTGAGCTGTTCAGTTCAATACAAGCTAACTGCATCATTGCATTTGTAAGCACACCAATCCAAAGCCACTTTGTAGAAGGCCTAAAGAATCAGTGTTACAGACAGCTGCAAATGAAGGTTTCTATGGATTAGACCTTTAACCAACTGCTTGGAATTTTTTTATCTGTTTGTTGTTGTTTTTTAGTGATGGTGCAAAGGTAAGCTGGTATTTCTATTTCTGGGGAAGTCCTGTATTCATCAAAGATGAAAAAGAGTTTTTTTAAAGGTCTAAACATTTCTACATCAACTTTGCACCGGGTCAAGTTGATGATTAAGGCTTAACCGCTCGCTGACCAGCTGCCGCAGTTGTACTGTGGCAACATGGCTCAGCTGCGTGAATCGCCGTCATGTTACATTGCTTTTATTTTTGCCCACTAGGGGCACGCGCACGCCCCCACTCACCCACAGAGCCGATGCGAGTGCCCAGTGGTCGCAACCACCTCCGGGATCACGCGATCGCTCAGGGCTCACGGAGAACCATTCTCTGAGGGGAGAACAGACAGATCGTCTGTTCATACAGAGTATGAACAGAAATCTGTCCCCTCCTCCTTCAGTTAGAACACACAATAGGGAACACAGTGAACCCCTTGATGGCCCCCTAGTGGTAAACTCCTTCACTGCCAGTGACATTTTTACAGTAATCAATGCATTTTTATAGCACAGATTCAACTGATGCAAAAATGACAATGGTCCAAAATGTGTCAATATTGTCTGACGTGTCCGCCATAATGTCGCAGTAAGATAAAAACTGCAGATTGCCAACATTACGAGTAAAAAAAAACGTAATAATAAAATTGCCATAAAACTATTCCCTATTTTGTAGACGCTATAACTTTTGTGCAAACCAATCAATATAAGCTTATTGTGATTTTTTTTTTTTTTTTACCAAAAATATGTAGATGAATACGTATCAGCCTAAACTGAGGAAAAAAATTGTTTTATATATTACTTGGTAGTATTGCGTTTTTTTCAAAATTGATGCTCTTTTTTTATTTATAGCACAAAAAATAAAAAACGCAGAGGTGATCAAATACCACCAAAAGAAAGCTCTATTTGTGGGGAAAAAGGGCCGTCAATTTTGTTTGGGTGCAACGTCGCACGACCGTACAATTGTCAGTTAAATCTACGCAGTGCCGTATCACAAAAAGTGCTTTGGTCAGGTAGGGGGTAAAAACTTCCGGGGCTGAAGCGGTTAAAGGGAATCTATGCTTTGCTAATGCTGCGAAAAACAACAGGTTCACTTACTTATCATCCCCATTCATCTTCACGTTTGCACCTTTCCGTCTCTCTCCTGCTGCTGAATCAGCCTTCCAGGAGTGAAGAGAAATACCTATGTACAAATATGGGGAGCAACTGGAGACAGTGCTGGTTGGTGCTCACTGGCCACTTAAAGTGTTACTAAACCCAGGACCCTGCATTTACTATATCTGGTCCCCGTCGCTGTTAAAAGTTGCAAGTGGTGACTTTGAACTTAAGCCAGCCATAGATGGTTTTAATCTGTGGTTGCAGGAAAGAAAATCATATAATCTATATCCTGCCTTAAAACAGGGCTTTCCCCCCTCACCCCTAATTTCAGGGTAGCACATAAAAAGTGACTTCTGTAAGCTAGGGAGGGCAGCAGTTATTGCTTTGCCTCGGGAAACAACAGATTGTTAACGATATACTGAAAATTGGATATTTTTCCTTAAAAAAAAAAAAAAAAACACCATGAAAGAATGTTTGAGAGTGTACCCCTATGTAACATTTTTGTGACAAGAAAGCCAAAAGCCCTGATGATGTTATCTGTTCCACTTGAATTTCAGAGTTTTTCTAACTTTTGACCCTTTGTACCTTCCACTAATTCTCCAAAGTGTGTCTGTCTCTACATTGTATTACTAAAGAGATCAGTGAAACAGCATTCATGTCACTGAATATTCCCTGGTGGGTTTAGCCCACTTCCTTATTACCTTTGAACTCAATAGGTATCAAGGGTAAGGTTTCCTTGTGCTACTCATATACACAGGGAATGAGTATGTGCCTTTCAGATCTTCTACTAGACCTAAAGTAATAAAAGGTGTTGTCTGCATCAAAGACATATGCATTTCTGTCACATTTGCTAACAATTGTCAGTGCATTATTTCAGCTGAACACTGCACATCAAAGACACACAAGCCAATCAAAAAGGAAATAATGGGGTCTATTTACTAAAGCTAACCATACACAGTAGATTTTCTAACAAACGTTCATAAGAATTTTCATCTAATTCATCAAAGTTTCTCAACATTGCAGTGGAAAACGATCATTGTTTGGCCCCACTAATGGTTTTAAAATCAAACATTTCTGAAAATGTTCAAACAAAATTCCTCTAGTGTATGTCAAGCTTTAAAGCAACAGCCATTAACGCAAAACGTGGATTCATGCTTTGTGCAATAGTGAATGTGGTGAAAATCCACTTGGCAAAGAATACCTAAACACATGCAAGGAGAAGAAAAAGTATTTTTGCTTGCACATGATTGCATGATGGAAGTCAGCTGAGCTTCACCTCATTCACTAATCTCTGGGGAAAATTCCCTTACAAAGTGAACAGTCTATTTGCCTTTAGTAAAGCAACCATCTTGCGTCATACTTTATTTTTAAGCATTGAAAAAAATCCAAAATGCAGTGTATATATTTAAACTAGCTCTTTAAAATTCCACTGCAGTTTTAGGGTGATGCCAAAACTCTTGGTATTTTCGGGGTTCTGCTGAGACAGGAAAGAAAGACTTTTTTTTTAATTTAGCACTGTACAAATCAACAACTGCTTAAGAAACAGCAGGTGACATACTAATCTGCACATTTTTTTTCATGGAAATTATTCAAATAGGTCCATTGGATAAGCATAATAAAAACAGCAGAATGTGCGATCTGAAGGTATATAGTAGGGTTCATTTATTATTTAAAAAAAAAAAAAAAAAAAGTAAATTGTCAACTCACATAGAGGCACTAAAAATGTGCTTATCATCAAAGTCAGCACAGTAGTAAGCCAGATTCTAGTCCAGGATATAACATGCAGATCTGTCCCCTAGGTACACCTACAGCCCCTGTGGGGCTACAAATACTATAGAACTGCAGATCCGGACTATTTGATACAAACTGGTTCTTCCACCAATCTAAGTTGCCTACTGTGTGCATTCACTATGCCATTATATGCTACACTTAGGCCAAGGGAACACCAGAGGGTGCCAGACTAACAGGTACTGTATACCTCACTGACAGTCCTGCATACTTTATCCTGGACTTGAATCTGGCTCACTACTGTGCTGGGGCCTACACCACTCATGCCTGACTTTGATGATAAGAAAACTTTTACTGGCTATATGTGAGTTGCCAATTTACTGGTTTTATAACAAATGTACTATGCTTACTACACTTAGATAGTACCCTCTGCTATCTTTATTTGTACTCCTAGAGATTTTTTTGTCTCCTAGAGGTGCTGCACAAAGTGATTGGAGATCAGCAAGATTTTAAACTAGAGTATTCACTTTTAGGCCGTAATGTATTTTCTGCTGAACTCTATAAACAGGCATTATACAGTATATGGTCATTAGCTCACTCTATGCGTTTGCTCTATAACTGCTACCCACTGGATCAAAATGACAGACAGTTAACTAGCATTTTAAGGGTCAGTATTGGTAGCTTTCATACTACTAAAAATTTCTCTTAAACACAGTTCACATTTATCACACATTCAGATATGATACAATGTAACATTGCCCAATAAAAAAAGTATATTGGAGTTGTATATCACTCACACGTGCACACATCCTTCTATACATATAAATACACAAATCTTACCAGGCTACTTCTGGAGATATTCTTTACATGCATAATGTAATCATTTGGGAGATTTCCAACCTAAAAATGAGACAGAAAATGGGCGTTACATTTAATTATGTAATATTATTATTGATAAGAAGAAAACATTGACAGAAATAAATATAGCCCACAACCAGTGCTCTCATTTAAAAAAAAATTTCAGCTGGGCTTTGATAAGCATTTTATGGTGTAAAATGCATCCCTAATAATTTGGAGAGTTTACATTGACACTTTTGCATTTTCCATGTAGTACAGCTGAAGTACGATGACTTTTTGGACACATTTTAAATGAATGAATAGTCATTCCTATATAAGGCGTGTTTAACTTGGAAAAAACTAAGATCTAGCAAGAAGGATTTTTTAACAACCACACTAATATGCAAATGTTTGAAGCATAGTTGCAGTGATTAGTAACATTATAAGGCCTTTTTCAGATGGGCTTTAGCTTGTGTAGGGGCACAAAATAATTTCAAAGCTTTGAAGTAAGCTTCAAGCTGCGTTGCTGATGCCTTTAAAGGCGAAGTTCATCTTTTACAAAAATAATAGTAAATGTGCATATTTTTGCAGGTAAAAAAATGTCATTTTTTTTTTCTAGGTTCACAGGAGCAATGTCAGGCTCCTGCCGGCTCTTACTATAGCTGTCTTGCCCATACCTCCTGTACAGACAGTTACTGGAGAGCAGGAAGAGCAATGAACTACAAGAAGACTCACCAGCGTCCTTGCAGTTCATTGAGAGCTACAAGCAATCTGCCATGGTGGCAGACGATAGTCATAGTTCATTCATTCATAGATCACTATAAATGTGTGACACGGCAGTGTGGGCAGAGACCCGCATGGCTGTGCTCTTTTTAAAATGTGACAGTGGGTGTGGGGGGAAGATCCTAAAATTGGTGTAATATGTAACATAAGGTGAACTTATCCTTTAAAAAACTATGGCAATGGAAATGTTGAATACAGAGCTCAAGAGTGCTGTTGCTTTAAACAAGTAGCAGGCTTTCAAACCTCAAGTTGTGCATCTTGTTTAAAGCCCAACTCTGGACTGCTTTCAAAAGTACCCATGTAGTGTCAGCATCCATCAAATATTTTTTATTCTTATTAAAAGAAAATAAATAATACATACAACACAGAGCCTAATGGGCTTACCCAGGTTCAAAAGGTCACAAGGACTAGACTAACTATACATAAACAACTGACTTTCGTCGTTTTTAGGCGGACCTGAAAGGACAGCACATAGACCTCTCCGCTGACATCCGACCTGCTCCGATCTGAAAAAGTGTGATGGAGGAATAACCTACTTTTATATCCATCTGTGGATTGGGTGACCACGGACTCTACGGTCTGTCCTCATCCGATCTCCCATAGTTGATAGCGGCGCTCTGACAGGTCTGCCCCGGCACAGTGTGCAGAGACGGACCTGTCATCTTCCTGCTCAGTGAGGATCGATGGTTCGATCCCCCGCTGAGCAGAGCGGGCTCCGTACACGGACACATCTGCGTGAAAGAGCCCTTAAAGTAGAGAAGATTGGTAGTTTAAAGGATTCATAAGCTTGTCAAAAGCTCTTCAAATGATTGTCCACAGCTTGCTGTACACCAGTGTTTCTCAACTTCAGTCCTCAAGTACCCCCAACAGGTCACGTTTTCAGGATTTCCCTAATCAAATTACCTGTGCAAAATAATGTATAGCCTGAAAACATGACGAGTTGGAGGTACTTAAGGACTGGAGTTGAGAAACATTGTTCTACAGGCATACCCAACTTTTAAGTACACAATGGGGTTTATTTACTAAAGCTGGAAAGTGCAAAATCAGGCTCACTTCTGCAAAGAAACCAATGAGCTTCTAACCCCAGCTTGTTCAATTAAGCTTTGGTAATAAAACCTGGAAGCTCATTGGTTTCTATGCAGAAGTGAGCCTGATTTTGCACTTTCCAGCTTTAGTAAATAAACCCCATTGTGTACTTAAAAGTGGGGTATACCTGTATACAATTCCTGTATACATGCTGAAACCTGTGTCAGCAAGGCAAATAAAAGTACCATTACTTTTTTTTTCCACTAGGCAATGCTACGTGTAGTTGAAGTGATTGTAAAGGCTCTTTTTTTAATAACAAACTAATTACACTTACCTGCTCTGTGCAATGGTTTTGTACAAAGCAGACCCGATTTTCCAATTCTGGGGTCCCCTGCCAACACTCCTGGTTCTCCCCCCTGCTGAGTACCCCCCCAGCAAGCCACTTGCTAGGGGTGCAGTAGTGCAGGCTTGAGTCAGAGCTGCACTATGTGCTGTAATTGACACACACAATGCGGCTCAGCCCCCACTGGATTTAACAGAAGCAGGAGCCAATGGATCAGGCTGCTCTCATTGAGTCCAATGAGGAGAAAGAGAGTAGGGTCGCCGTTCTCAGGCACATTGCTGGACTGAGATCAGGCTCAGGTAAGTATTTAGCAGGGGGAGGGGGGGGGGGGTCTGCACATAAAAGGTGTTTTACCTTAATGAGTTAAGGTAAAAAAACATGCTTTAGCATAGTTATCTTACAATAAATAATGCTGTTTTTACTTACTGATGTTAGAAAACATTACACACACATTACTAATTACTTTGTTTTATTAAGTGTTGCCTCAAATTGCCTTTTTCTCAATAACAAGTGTTTAATTAAACAAAATCTGTGTTTTCCATTTTTTTTCTCTTTTTTGATGTTTTTAATTGTTAACAGCTGTAAATTCTCTTGAAGTTTGCTTATAATTGTTTTATAGCTATGCAAGCAGAATCCAGGTTACGCTGATTATATAGTGTTTTTATTCACATTCTTTCTCCTAGCTGAACACCGTTGAGACATTTATAACAGCTATATGGGCTAAAAACTGGGTAATTTTTTACAATGTGTATTTTTTTTTTCATAAAGCATAAAACGAGTCATTAGAACGAAAAAAACATTAGGAGCTGTTCAAACAGGTCTGTTTGCTGAACAATTATTTTTGAAAAATATCTTTTGTTTAGCATATACGCTCCTATTGCCTGAATGAGCTAATTAATGTTAATAAAGGACAACTGCAGACATCTAGGAAAAAACGTATCTTGGCAGAAACAAAAGCGATCACCCCCCCCCCAAAAAAATGGCCGATTGCTTGGCACCCCCACAACAGTTAAGCTAAATGTGTTTTCTACTATTTAAAAACATTTCGATTACCTAAAATCTGCAGGCACCTCCTGTTTATGAACAGTTGAGCATTATTATTTTTTTGCAAGGTAAAATATTATAAATGTTGAATAAATTTAGCATAACACAGAAATTTTTTGGCTTTAAAGAATGACTCTACTCTACCTATACCTATAAAAGATAACACTTGTCCCTGTTCCCTGTCCCCACTTGTCCCTTGTCCCATGTACTAGTCCATGGTATCCCGCGTAGTCTTGCTTGCAGGCAAAGTTCTTCCTACACTACTCTTCTCCAAAGCTGTCAGCTTGCCTCAACACTCTGCATGGATCTTTGCCAGGTGTGCAGACATGCCATGGACCTCCGTCAGTATAATGGCAGAGGCTCTTCAGCATTTCTGCGCATAAATGAGATGTAGACATCCCAGGAGTCAGTTTCCAGGATCTCAACCATGCACATAAATGCTGCAGTGACTCCTGCAGAGAACCAAGGCATGTCTCTGCAAATGCTCAGGGTCTAGATACATCATCTATGCATAGGCAAGATCTGAGCATATGGAGCATTTGGAAATAAAAAAATGGTATTTCCTTTTTTTAAGCTTTAATTTTAACAGGAAGAGATGCGAAGGCAGGAGAGAGAATCGTAAAGAAAGGGGAGAAGTTTCTGATTTAAT
Source organism: Lithobates pipiens (assembly GCF_037356315.1). Taxonomy (NCBI): domain Eukaryota; kingdom Metazoa; phylum Chordata; class Amphibia; order Anura; family Ranidae; genus Lithobates; species Lithobates pipiens. Next base: position 260,411,166 of record NW_027507903.1, on the reverse strand, counting down.
GTTGCACAAGTATAATACCCTTCAAATATCCAGGTTCCATAAACAACAGTGTAGTACTGAGTATTATGGACACCATAAAGAGGTTCAATTTGTACCACCTCTGAAAAGTTTGAGGAATTTATCTAAGAGGTTTGATACTATTTGGAAGCCATGGCTTGACCATATGGATACGAGACTGAGGTAGGAGTTACCTCTGCCAGAATATAGATGTATGCAAAAAAGAAAAACAGTTTTTATTTATAGGCGGAAAGGATTGTGTATTGACTTGACAATGGAAGTGAGAAAAGGGGTAGGTTAAAATTGCCCCCCCCCTTTTTTTTTGCCATGTGTATGTTTTTGGTGTTTTGATTTCAATGCTATGTTTGTGTATATATTGTTGTGGTATCAAAAAAATAAAATAAAGATAAAATCTGATTTAAAAAGTCAATGTTAAAAAAAATGCCCTTAAGCATCCATATAATATGGCGGAATGTGGTAATTAAAACAAGGCTGTTTTGTGGCTCTTAACAGATCTCTCCTTATTTGAGTGCTACAGGTATGGCAACCCCCAGCATTCTACCACCATAGTCATTTGAGGACGGAAGTATATTTGAAACAAATGGTGGAATCTTCCTGCCACAAAATATATCATGTTACAGATGCTTCACATCACAAAGGTTGCAAAACACTTTCTTAACTGCATTTTTAAAGCAGGCGTCAGGCGTGACATGACAGCTAGGTTAAACTGTTTTCTTTTAACTTATTAGATCACTTGCCCATCACGCGTCAGCATATTCCTTAAGATTGTACAAGTACAGCTGGAAATATTTGGAACCTGCACTGTTGAACTCGTCCTGAAGTCACAAAGCCAATAGGTCAAACTGCCTAGGTTAAGTGATTCTTGTCATAGTCTTTTTTTTAATAAGCAAGCTAGGCACACTTCTAAACTAACCCACAGACAGCAAAGACAAGATTGACATCATAGAAGCAACCATAGAAGAAATATAAAACAATCAGTTGCTGGTTAGAAAGAGTATACAAAAAAATGGGCAAATTTGGCGCACTCTGGTTGTGGGTACAGTATTATAGAAGTGGCAGTGAATCAATACTATTCAAAAATGGGGCACAGTGCATAAGTCCATGACCATTAGTCCATAAAAATACTAAAACCAATGCTGATATCAGAGAAGGGTGCCAGCCGACAGATAGAAGGTAATCTGAAACATAGACAAGGACAAAGATTGGCGCCTTCTAAGTGTAGCAGTAAGAACCCTCCCCCCCTCCGGTGTCACAATTGGCACCTTACAGGGGGGAGGGGGGTGGAGATACCTGTCAAAGACAGGTATTTACACCCACTTCTGGGCATAGACTCCCGTGGGAGTCTATGTCATTTCCTGTCCTGCCGCGCTGTCTGCTGGGACACACACGGGTCCCAGTGACAGCGTGGACAATTCCTATTGCGCTGCGCGACTCGCGCATGCGCAGTAGGGAACCGGGAAGTGAAGCCAATTCGCTTCACTTCCTGATTCCCTCACCTAGAATGGTGACGGCAGCAGCCGAGAGCCGAGCGATCGATCGGCCTCTGCTGCCGGCATCGCTGGAACCCGGGACAGGTGAGTGTCCATTTATTAAAAGTCAGCAGCTGTAGTATTTATAGCTGCTGGCTTTTAATATTTTTTTTTTCGGTGGAATCCCTCTTTAATAAAAAACACTCACAAACAAGTGATTAAAAAGGGCATGTCACATAATATCATCATCATCTGCGCTGTCTCGGGGGGTGCGGTTGGCTGGTGGTCGATGTCAGTGGCTGGGGTGTCTGTGAGTCTTCCTTTAAGCCGGTCGCGGTGGTGGAACCCAACGTTCACAGTGGTCGGGGACAAAATTCAGTAAACACAGGAACACAGCTACAGCGATGTCATCACTTGCGGGTACAGGGTCTGCGGGGCAGACCCCACAGACACCCCAGCCACTGACATGGGCACCAGCCAGCCGCACCCCCCCCCCACCGGGACAGTGCAGATGATGACGATATTATGTGACATGCCCTTTTTAATCACTTGTTTGTGAGTGTTTTTTATTAAAGAGGGATTCCACCGAAAAAAAAAATATTAAAAGCCAGCAGCTATAAATACTACAGCTGCTGACTTTTAATAAATGGACACTCACCTGTCCCGGGTTCCAGCGATGCCGGCAGCAGAGGCCGATCGATCGCTCGGCTCTCGGCTGCTGCCGTCACCATTCTAGGTGAGGGAATCAGGAAGTGAAGCGAATTGGCTTCACTTCCCGGTTCCCTACTGCGCATGCGCGAGTCGCGCAGCGCAATAGGAATTGTCCACGCTGTCACTGGGACCCGTGTGTGTCCCAGCAGACAGCGCGGCAGGACAGGAAATGACATAGACTCCCACGGGAGTCTATGCCCAGAAGTGGGTGTAAATACCTGTCTTTGACAGGTATCTCCACCCCCCTCCCCCCTGTAAGGTGCCAATTGTGACACCGGAGGGGGGGAGGGTTCCGATCAGCGGAAGTTCCACTTTAGGGTGGAACCCCGCTTTAATTAATTTTTTATTAACAGTTTACAGTTCTTACTGCTACGCTTAGAAGGTGCCGCTCTTTGTCCTAGCCTTGGTTAGAAAGAGTGGTGCCTGCATGTAACATGTCTGCCGCACAGTCTCAAGCATTGGGGTTACCCTTTCAAAACACTGGATGTCTGCAGATTGGCATCTGTCTACAGCTCCTCATTCATATCATCAAGACTTCATTAAACCTCAAGCTGTCACAGTGGAGCTAAAGTCTTGAACTCAAATGACATCACCCAGCCTTCTGTGATGATTTGAAGAATTACTAAAATAATCTCTGAGATAGATATATTGTTCATCTATCAATCACTAGTTAAAAAAATATTGGTGTCTGCAGCACACAGTCTTGCACAATATAAGAGGTCTCTTCAAACATTTTCTGTACTTTTTTTACTTTTTATAATAGTGTGAAGACTTTTTGAAGAACCCTCGTATGACAATTCTGGGTCTTCCCGTTTGAAGTTTCAACATCATGCTACCTACAGCACTCTGTTCATGTTAGTATCATTGTACAACTCCTCTGACTGCTGTCCTATTCTCTTAGCCTATTGTCAGTCTGCTGGCATTGTGCTGATTGGATGTCTTTCTGCATACCCACAAAGGCCCATCTACATCCCTACTTTGTGGCTGATATAAAATGCTTTTATAATCATAGGAAAATGAATGCCCACATATAGAAGAGCAGTTCTGTATTAGCTTTTTTTCCCACGAACTTCTACAATTTGCAGAACACTAAATTAATGGATTTGGAAGCACTTTTTCGTGGACACCCAGAACTCATCTATATATGCCCTAACCATATAAACTGAGTGTTTTCACAGTATAGAAATATATTATAAATCGTTACAAAGAAGAATGCTAGGAGACTGGTGTTAATGAGCTATCCAAGCTTTTAAAAACAGGTGTAATATTTGGCAATTGCACAGACTTATGGCCCGTACACACGATCTGAATATCATACGACAGATCGTACGTCCTTTTTTGCTTAATAGTCGCAAGTAGAAATTGAATAGGTAAATTAAGTCATGAAAATTTTTGTACGACAGAAAAAAAAAACAGAAGTGATGTCATGTGTTGTAATGTATTTGTATTGTATTTTAGGACGACAACTATACTGAATAGACAAAAATTGAACGATCTGGAATTGTACGAGGAAAATTTTTGTGAATAATATCGGATGAACTGTCGTGATCGGCTGCCAAAAGTAGTGTACACACGATCCAAAAATCATACAATTCTTCCTCGGACGACAGTTTTTGTACGATATTCGGATCGTGTATACAGGCCATTAGATATAACTAACTAATCTGACTTTGAGAAGCACTACTAATCTAATAAAAACATTCTTGTACAAACTAAATTGCTGTCACTAAACCTACACCCAGGAGATATTAGCAAGGACAAACATCAATAAGATCTGTTAGCTCTGCTCTCAGTATTAGGCTTCATGTACACTACAGCTTTTGGCATTTTTTTTGCCAAAGATCCTAAACTCAACTCCATAATTGCCTATGGGGTTGATTTACTAAAGGCAGAAACACTGTGCACTTTGCAAAGTGCAGTTGCACTCTGCAAGTGCAGTTGTTCCAGAGCTTGGTAAATGAGGTAAAAGCTCACTTTGCAAAGAATACCCAATCACATGCAAGGAAAATAAAAATAAAAATTAAATATTTGCTTGCACATGATTGGATGGTGGAAGTCAACAGAGCTTCTGCTAATTTACTAAGCTCTAAAGCAACTGCCCTTGCAAAGTGCAACTGCACTTGCCTTTAGCAAATCAACCCATAGGCTTTTATGATCGTTTAGGAGCATCTGTGGTTAGGGGAGGTTCAACCTCCTGCTCTCGAGCGCGAATGAATCATGTTCAGGATAGGAACATTTTTCTGCATTTTCCTTCGGCTGCCGGTCAAAGTAGACTATGTGTACATGAAGCCAAAGAAAAGGTTAGAAACGAGTAAATAGTTTGAAGAGTTTTGTTCTGCAGGTGAAATAAGTATCCTGCTACTGGCCTTCATCCACAACTAAAATGATGGCTCTCTATTATCCATATGGTGGAATAAATCAACAACGGTTTGTAACTGACTTAGTAGAGTTTACTTTAGAACTTAATGTCAACCAAGCATATAATGAAGCTGTTTTGAGCAACAGTTATTCAACACACTCCATTCATAATGATTGCAGAAGAGAGCCAAATTTCAGGATTACGGCTTTGGCTACACTACATTCATTATGAATTTGTGTTTGCAATGCTACATGACTAGGCTATTATTTCAAAGATGCTGGCAAAGCCTGTAGAGGGGATGAAAACAAATGCTTGTCAGCACTAATTCCTTAAATAGATTTATTTATGTGGCAATCCAGCAAGTGGCCAGGCCCAATAAAATATTGTATTCCGAGAAATGTTGGGAAATAATTGTATTAGGCACGTGTAAAAATGCAACAATATAGTTTGGATAAACGTTTTTCCAATAATCTTGATTATCCTACACCTGAGTATAGCCCTTACAGACAACAGGGTTTCCTAGATCAGAAAACTCAAATTTTATTTTTCATGACCTTTTAAAATGGAATTTCAGGCATATAAAACAAAAACATAATATATGTAGTTATATATTTATTTAAAAAAAAAAGTGCTGGTTCACACTAGCGTGACTTCTGACAAGAATTGCATGCAAAGGGAAAACACATTATATTAATAGAAAAAGGGGTTGGGACTTAAAATGAGGCTCAGGTGGACATTTTTCTCCCTCCCTATTGTACATAAGAAAAGGGGGTTTGGGACTTTATATGAGGAGTGTACCCAACAGTTGATGTAGTGAACAGTCATAGTATAATTGCATAAGCAAAATAAATGAATTATACATTATATTCAATGGTGCCCATTCTCATCAATGTGTCCCAGCATGGTGCAACTTTGGAAAAGATTCCTGTGCTACTTTGGTGCTATTTACAGTACGATTTGGCCCCATAGAATTTGCAAAGTCACAATACATAATTGCGCTGAAAATCGCATCAAATTATATTGCAGCAGTATAAACGGAGCCTAAATGTATATTAGCTTCAGATAGAACAAGTACATGATTTAGACTTAATTTCAGCATCTTGAATTCTCCTGCCTAGGAGAGGGAGAGGTAGAACTAAGTGTGAACCAAGTGTCTTAATGTGCTGACAAAAACATACTGGCAGGAGGATAGAGCAGAGGGATAACCTCATTAGTCTGTTACTGCTCCTTTATTGTCCAATCACAGGTTGCAGGTAGGAAAGTGACCTAACTGTATTGCCTACTGCATTAGATAATGGTCATACCACCAGACTAGCTGTGCTATCTAGCAGAATTGTGTACATCTCAGCTTATAAAATTACAAAGACATCAAATGGTGCTGTGGGAGTCCTCAGTTTAGAGCACGTCTACCAAGGTAAGTGTGACACCAAGGATGAGTACATAAATGTTTATTCATGTGTGTAATCTTGTGTGTTCAGCCTTGGTTTAAGTACTATTCTCAAATTCTTAGTGTCAATACTTTGAATTGCCCAAATCTTTGTAGTTAATAATGCCTTCACAAAGCTATAATAGAATGTTATGAACTCTCTCCTGCCATGGATAACAATATCAATTCATTCTAAAAATCAATCCAGCTGTTCACACATCTGTTCTAATAAAAAAGCCATGGACCATGACAAAAATGCCATATTCCTAAGTCTTTATGAGTAGCTAGCTTAGTTTTATTTAGTGAATAGAACATTTTCCACACCTTCCAAATATTTGAAGGCAAACATGGGGGCTCATCCTACTGTCCTAAAGATCTCCATATACTAATGTATACATATGATTTAAGGCTGTTACTGATTAAAATTTTCGTGTTCGATTAATAGTTTTTTTTAAATTGATTAATCGACTAATTTGGATTAATTATAACGCACATACAGATCCAACTACTTTTAGCTGATATCCTTGCATTGAAATTCTGCATTAGCCAGTGGTAAATGTGGTATACACTATATACAATCACCCAACACTAATTTGTTTCCACAATCCATGACTTAACTTCACAGTTGACACAAATACGTTTTAAATTCAAACTGTAGCACTGACGCAAGTCATTTTTTTTCCACAGTAGCGTGACAATCTCTCCACCTCTGGTCTAATAATCTCTCTCACCATATGCCATGGACCCTTGTGCAAACAGGTGGTCATGCAAGTGGGTATCAAAAGGGTTAACACAAACCATAAACTTCTCTCATGTCTCCTTAGATCTCAGCAAGGACGCCAGGTCATGGGTAGAAAGAAAAGATCTAAGTGCTCAACGCTTAAGTATAAGATTTAATGTTTGTGTTCCAACACAAACTACTCACATAAAGATGATAAAAACACAGCATGTAAAGCCGACAATCGTGTAAGTTCCGTAGGGCAGCAGCGGGTGACGTCATGCATAGCTCCTCCTCCGTATGCGTTAAGTTCAATCAGAACTTCAACGTCATCGGACACCTCCCCCCTTCCCTTTGTTAGCAGACAGAGGCACTTGGGGAAGGGGGGAGGAGTCCAGTGACGTCCATGTCTGTGACGTCACTGGATCTCCGACTGAACTCCTTGAAGACCCAGAAGCTGGCAGGGAGGTGAGTACTGATCAAAAGAATTTTGATCAATCAAAAAAAATCGATTAATTAAGTAATTAATCTTTAATTTCCACAGCCCTAATATGATTTGGTTCTACCATATCCATAGTTCAAGATCCTCCGATCTCCTAAACCTGTTTGGTTTGTTTTTAATTATTGTTTGCCCAACAAAGAAAATATTACCATCAAAAAATCTAAAAAGATCTGATCCGTAATCATCTATTAGAAACAATTGGATCAGAACACTGTATCAGAACAGAAAGTATAACCATACAGGTTATGGTGCTATGCCAGTAATACAATCAAAAATCCCTCACCCTATGCAGTGTGTAGCACAGTAAAGCCCACTTAAAGTATAAGCAAAGGCAAAACGTGTTTTCATTTTGGATAGAGTAAGGGAGAGTTCTAACCCCTGTAATATTTATTTTGCCATCTGTGTCACATTGGAGACATTTTCCTTCCCTCCCTGTTCCATAGCCAAAAAAGGAAGTGGGAGGAAATCCTGGTGTGTCACCAGAGTCACAAGAGCTAGTGTCCGCATAGGAAGATCTATCCCTTTATTCCTGTTGTGATGACTACCCAAAAAAACATCTCTATAGACACTTTTATTTCACAAGCATAATTCCAATCCCCATCCTCTGCAATTCTCAGGAAAAAACTGACAGCATTATTATGACAAACATTTTTTATGACAATTATGACAAACATGCATTCCTGATTGGCTACATCCAAATACACCATTAAAATGTGATAAGTCTGCATTTGACATATTAATATAAAATATGAATTAAAGGTAAAGTGAAAAGTATTTTTGATTTAAATTGGCACTAAAGGCAAAATCAAAAATTACATTTATGACGCAGACTGTCACCAAGATTAACAAAGCAGTCTTTGTTTTTCTGAGTCCCCCTTGTAACTTATTGTTTTTTACCTGTTAGTCTTGGTGTTTTTTTTCCAACTTTCTTTAACAGGCTAAGCTGCCTAGTTATAAAGTGTCAGCCAGAAGTTTCAAATAAACCATTTAACATCGACAGGGGTACTTATGGTCAGCATTTATTCATTTATGTAAAACCTTTATTCCAAAAGTAGAACAAACTGTTTATTTAACTGCTTAAAAAAGCTAGTTGAGTTGAGCTTTAATTTGCTAGTGGCATGAAGTGAAGTAAAGTCTGTTGAAAATTATTATTTAAGGTACTTATATAGTGCCGTCAATTTATGCAGTGCTTTACATATACATTGTACATTCACATAAGCCCCTACCCTCAAGGATCTTACAATCTAAGGTCCCTAACTCACATTCATACACTAGGGCCAATTTAGACAGAAGCCAATTAACCTACCAACACGTCTTTGGAGTATGGGAGGAAACCAGAGTACCCGAAGGAAACCCACGCAGGCACAGGGAGAACATGCAAACTCTAGGCAGTCGTGGTTGGGATTTGAACCAGTGACCCTTTTACTGCTAGGCATGAGTGCTACCCACTACACCACTGTGCCGCCCACTGCTGCACCACTGTGCCACCCACACCACTGCCGAAAATCTACTAGTCCATCTAATACTACCCTTTCCACACAGCTCTGCTGTCCAAGGTTGGTTCTGTTTCTCCTCCATAGATAGAGGAGACACCCTAAGACAGGAAGTATGTTACCACCCACGTCAGGTGAAAAAAAAGACCCTAAAAACTAAAATGAATGCATCCACAATATCTAAATCAATATTTAATACTGCCTAAAATTGCCAACTTTTCTGAAGCGTATTTGTTTCCTGATATAGCTTACTTTCGAGAATAACTACTTTTTAAAGGGTTCTTTGACAGACATGAGTTTATAATGGAAAGTGTAACAGAAATGTTTACCGGCCCAGCAAGTCTGCATTAGCAGCCAGTGAGCTCAAAAGGAAACACTGTTCTTGTAATTTCTTCTTAACGGTAGAGGTTGCTTGAACTGAATAAAACGTTTGATAGTCTCTCTTACCTTAATTTGTACAAACTAAAATAAAATAAAATAAATAAACATTCATGGCATGCATCCTTTTTGGGGTGAGTCTAAATTATATAATGCATCCAAGAAGTCTATTCCAGATCATTACTTTTAATATTGTGTGATTTTATAAATATTGTTTATATAGAATGAAATTACTTGTGGTTTACAAATGTAATTTCATAGTACAGCAACTAATTAATGAAAGTAGTTTTCATTGTCATAATTGGTTTTATAACTGTTAATGATGCAGTAAAAATAGAGACAATTGCTCCAAGAAGTCTATGCCAGTTCATTACTTTTAATATTGTGTGATTTTATAAATATTGTTTAGATAGAATTATATTACTTGTCCTTTACAAACATAATTTCATAGTACAGCAACTAGTTAATATAAGTAGTTTTCGTTGTCACATTTGGCTATTATAACTGTTAATGATGCAGTAAAAATGGAGCAAATTGCTTGTTGTGACATCATAAATAAGTGCACAGCTTGCATTTATATATATATTTATATAAAATTACACGATCGGATGGGAGCAATTGCCAGACAGCATAAAGATCTATTCCCAATGGGTCATGTACTGACCCTTTTTACCGAACAAAACTTGACTAATATTGAAATGGCTAGTGTGAAAACATAATTGCTGGTACATTTGAAACTATTTGTAACAATTCCTATTAGATTTATTTTATTAAAATGTCCTGTGCTACTACTCATTTAAACAACAAATTACTGAATACATGCATGCCCCTTTCTGCTGCAGAAAGAAGATATAATGTATTTAATGTCTATTGTATGTACCACAGGGCTATACATAAGTCAAGTTGGAATGTTGGTAATATGAAGAGCAAATAAAGGAAACCTATGCAAATACAGGAAGAATGCATAAACACCATATTGATAGCATTATTGGTGGGAATCAATAGCAGAACTTCACTGCAAGTTCATGCTATTACATTTGTTTGGCAGTTAATCAATGTTTTCCATTTAATGAGAAAACTTTGAGATATTAAGATGCGTAAGGGTCAATTAAAATTTTTCAGGAATGTCTGTGGCTTGATTTGATATATTACTGCTACATTTAGGCAAATATTTTTAGGTTGGAATAGGCCGTTTGGTATAAAGATCTATATGCCTGAATACTAAGTACAATTCAAAAAACTTTGTAATTGGTACAAATTTTAATACATTTAATTAACAAAAAATACGAATGAAGCATTTTAAACGTATGCAGGTCTGGCAAAACATTTTAGACCTTGAAGATTGCTTAGAAATGATGTTTAGGTATTACATTATTTATTAGATATAGATGAATTTTAATGAAGGCAAAAAACCTTATTCAGCACATAAAATCATAAGCACGCTACAGAATCATTAGGCTATATAAAGTGAGGGAAAATAGGCCATAAAAGGTTTATGGAAATCATAATAAGCTATAAACTGAATGACCTGGACATATATCAAACACAAATTAACTATGTATCACGAATCAATAAAAATTTATCAGTTACCTCTCCTTAAAAATACTACTAATGCTACACAAACACACCAGCTGGTCAAAGATCAGATTTATAACTAAAATATGCCTAAGCAAAACATTTACATGACAGGCCTCTATCGTCTCCTTATCATTAATGACATTCAAAATAGCTATAAATACCTAAACAGACAAATGATTATTATTATTATACACAATTTATATAGCACCAACAGTTTATGCAGAGCTTTACAATGTATAGGGGGGACAACACAATTACAGTACAGTTAAACACAAAAGGTACGGGAGGGCCCTGCTCATAGAGCTTACATTCTAAAGGGAGGGGGTGGTACAAAAGGTAATAGCTGCAGAGAATGATTTAATGGGGGTGGCTCGGGTGCTTCTATGCCTATATTTATATTTTTCACTGTGGGTTACAGATGGACCCAAAAAGGCCCAATAGTGGTCCATACATTTGCAACCCATGCAGTCAGTAGAGTGAATCAAGAGTCAGCCCTAAGCAGGCTAATTCACAGATAGTAAATATCCTTAATTTCATCGCATAGACTTGGCATCCCCAGTTTTTAGTTTAGAACTTTTTCTTTATTTAACAAGTAAAACATGCTTGTGAAAACTATAAGCTAGTATGCCTATGCAGGGATTCCTGCTACACTGATACCAACCTGCGTGCTTTCCAGCACCTGGCTAGTCCTTCGAAAGGAAGGCAAAATACTGCCCCCTCCCTTCCCTTTTAAAAATAAGCAAGCACTGTAACTGGGATATAGGAATTAACAATAAGAGCATACGTGTCAGACTGTGAGAATCGCAAAAAGAAAAGATAAGATTGCGCTATGGACAAATTTACCCGTTTGCTAGACAAGTTTAAATAAGTAAATGTTAAAATGATTATAATAAAGTGAACTGTGAAGGGTTAAAGCTGCCTGTGCTTGAAACCTATCCCTCTAGATGGGAATAGATTAGAAATGTGAAAAGTAAAATAAGCTTTGGCGCTAAAACCTAAATGGTGTACTAAAAATGCTAATACTCTACAAATTACATAAAATGAAGCCCAATGTGGGAATTTCACCAATACACTGTATACGTGATATTAAAGCTATATGTAAATGGAAATGTGTATCCGTTATCCTACATAGTAACTATGCACAAGTGTGGTAAAAAATAATGACTCTGCACAAGTGTGGTAAATGATATGATAAAAATTACAACTAATCTATCACAACTAAAAATGTAGGTGCTTTGACAAAAAGTGCTTTAGCTCACGTAAATGAGCCAATACTTATATTCTAAAAAGTGACAATCAAAAGGACATTGTGAAAATACCAAGTGAAAACATCAAAAAAATCAAAAAAATCATATAATGTCCAATCCAAAATGTGTTATAATGTCCAAAAAAATAACAATATTTGTTCAAAGTTGCATCATCTAGTTGCTGAAAAAACGCATAAGACTTTTATCAGATAGGAAGGTGAAGCAAGGTGACTGGTGAAAACAAGGGTTAAATTCCTCTCCGGTGCGCCACTCTGTGTTAGAGAAAAAATGTATATATGCGCTCACCAGACATTAAACCCTCAATGGGTTAACCAAGCAGTCACAGTATGAGCCACTGTGCAGCTCTCTCGAGGCTCTGCCACCGCTGTGCTGTGGGGATATTTTACACTCTTCCTTCCGTGAATGGTCCGTTTAGCGTTTGTACATGAAGGGAAACAGAAGTACAACCATGGTGCAATATTGTTGTAAAAACGTACTATGTTTATTAAAAACAGTTTTACTCACAAATTCCAAAAAAGATAGATCGCTGTGAAATATACTCCGCCGGCGTTACTGCTTGAATAGCAGTGTAAGGTGCACGTCCTAGGCCACGCCCTACGCGTTTCGTCAGAGCGACAGATGACGTCGCTCTGACGAAACGCGTAGGGCGTGGCCTAGGACGTGCACCTTACACTGCTATTCAAGCAGTAACGCCGGCGGAGTATATTTCACAGCGATCTATCTTTTTTGGAATTTGTGAGTAAAACTGTTTTTAATAAACATAGTACGTTTTTACAACAATATTGCACCATGGTTGTACTTCTGTTTCCCTTCATGTACAAACGCTAAACGGACCATTCACGGAAGGAAGAGTGTAAAATATCCCCACAGCACAGCGGTGGCAGAGCCTCGAGAGAGCTGCACAGTGGCTCATACTGTGACTGCTTGGTTAACCCATTGAGGGTTTAATGTCTGGTGAGCGCATATATACATTTTTTCTCTAACACAGAGTGGCGCACCGGAGAGGAATTTAACCCTTGTTTTCACCAGTCACCTTGCTTCACCTTCCTATCTGATAAAAGTCTTATGCGTTTTTTCAGCAACTAGATGATGCAACTTTGAACAAATATTGTTATTTTTTTGGACATTATAACACATTTTGGATTGGACATTATATGATTTTTTTGATTTTTTTGATTTTTTTGATGTTTTCACTTGGTATTTTCACAATGTCCTTTTGATTGTCACTTTTTAGAATATAAGTATTGGCTCATTTACGTGAGCTAAAGCACTTTTTGTCAAAGCACCTACATTTTTAGTTGTGATAGATTAGTTGTAATTTTTATCATATCATTTACCACACTTGTGCAGAGTCATTATTTTTTACCACACTTGTGCATAGTTACTATGTAGGATAACGGATACACATTTCCATTTACATATAGCTTTAATATCACGTATACAGTGTATTGGTGAAATTCCCACATTGGGCTTCATTTTATGTAATTTGTAGAGTATTAGCATTTTTAGTACACCATTTAGGTTTTAGCGCCAAAGCTTATTTTACTTTTCACAGACTGTGAGAATCACCTAGAATCTAATGGACCAGTTGCCATAATGAATCTCTACATTGCCTTGCCAAACTTTGAGAAGATTTGTCAAGGTCCAGATAAAGCCCCAAAAACCCTTCTGGATTAGCTTTTAAGCACCTTAATAGACTTGTAATTTATTACTTATAATAAAGATTGTTTTCACCTTTGTGAGAGTGTTTTGTAAAACTTTTATTTTTGAGGGGCTTTGAAAGCAAAATAAAGTACGCTTAACTTTCGATCTTTCCAGGGCTTGAGTAATTGTCAGCATTACCAAATAAATTTGAGTAATTATTGACCTATTGCTTTCTATTGACAAAAAAATCTCCTAATCTCTGGCTACAAAGGAGCACTGTAAGTATTTTTTGTCATTGCAGATAATCTACTGTCTTCAGCCAGACACACCTGTCTGGTAGATTTAAAGTGAGATAAGAGGATCAGCAGGACATAACTCTATAAAACAAGCAAACCTTGCATACATAATGAGAAAATATCACATCTAACATATAAAAAATGTATTTACAAACTATACATATATACAGTTTTTTTGTTAAACAATAACACAAATTGATAAGGTATGCATATGAAACTTGGGTAAAAGAGGTGCAGAAAGTCAGGGACTCAACAGCACCAGACATGTGTTAAGAACAGAGAGACCTAGAGACCTTAAAGTGATTCTGAACCTAATAGTTTTTTTTTTTTGCCTTAATATATTTTCTCTGTATTAAGGTAAAAAAACAAAACAAAACACTAGTTCTAGCCCCTCTGTCACTAAACACTTATCTGAGTCTTTTCACCAACCCAGAGCTATCCTGGCTGCAGGACCAGCTCCTGCTGCTTTTAGTCAAACCCCTGTCAGGAGGAAGTGGCTCGGGAAAGTGCCTGCACGGGTGCCTCCAGAGCACATGGTTTGCTAAGGGAGCACTCGAAGGAAGAAGGAGCAGACAGAGGATTTCCAGAAGAAGAGCAGCTAAGCATAACCTCTTTTTTTAAAACTAAAAACGCCTTTCATATCAATTTCATTTTTTATTTTTTATTTGTGGTATATTGTAGATTATGTATAATATTATATATTTGCAGTGGAGACTGCATGGTTAAGTTGTAAAATATATGAAGGGGTGTTCCTTAAATGGTTATTTATCTAATTACCTATTCACTAAAGCTGGCCACAGATGAATCAAAATCTGGCCTGTTCAGCAGGGACCAGCTGAATATTGATCCATTTGTGACTGTTCCTGCTTGGCGATTATTAGGGAGTCGCACTGTCACAATACAATGTCCCAGTGGCGGTGATCCACCTCACTGCCCACAGACTGAATGGAAAAAAAAAGACCCATCTATGACCAGGTTAACTCTTTAACCAAGGTATATATACATTGGTATGGCTCTACCCCCTATCCTCTCTTGTATTGGGTGAGAACACTGTGGTGATATCATCACACATGTTTGTATATTACGGAGGTACCAGTGTTAGAGGATGCTGGTATTCATGCAGTTCTGAGCAAGCAATAGAATCTGAGTTTCACTGCTTTGTCTATTTTTTTATTTATTAATAAATAGTTTTAAGCTATGCGAGTCTCTGTTTATATATTTTTGCAAATATACAAGTGGACCCACCTTCTTTAGACTGTGGAAATGGTTTCCTAAAGCGCCATACACACTATCAGTTTTTCTGCTTAATTTTTCCTTCAGATTTACCAAAACCATATAATATGAGGTCAAACCTTAGGAGTTTCAATTTGTAGGCAATCAGGCAGGCCCTTCTACTACATGGTTTTGGTAAACCCCGAAGGAAAAAAAACAGCAGAAAATCTGATAGTGTGTATGGGGCATAACAGTGGAATGAAATAGAGCCATGCGATTTTTTTTTTTCAAACAAGCGTACATGACCTACTTAGCAAGAATTGGTAAAATAGTTTTTGGTGAGCGTGTTTTTTTTCATTTAAAAAATACATAATTGGTTTGACAGCACTTATGAGTGTTTGAACACATATGTATTTTAGAAGGGACAAAATACTTGTGTGTTTGGTGCGAGAATTCAATCAATCACAGTGACTGGCTATTTTATTGATGGCATCTGGTTTGAAGAAGATGATATTTTTTTTTTTTGCAAATAGTTTTAATACTTACTTTTTATTTCTATTATGCACTTATGGAAGAAGCACTCTAAATTTTGTTATATGCTTCCATGAATATGACTAAAAAGTCTTCCATGCTTGGAGAAAAAGTATCTGATGCCAAAGGCTATCCTCGTCTAGCTGGTATACTGTATATCAAATCTTTCACTAGCGCCAACAAAAACTTTGATCATATACAGATGGCCAGCTTAACTAATAAAGTTTTCATCAGTTGATCCCTGACCCCTGCCTATGTTTTTGAGGTGTTCATCAGGATCCTTGAGTGGTGTGAATCTCAATAGGGGAGAATATACAATTCCCGGTTTGCTTTTTATGTATATGGCCTTGTAAATTGATTTTACGCTAGCTATTAAGACTTATATCATATTATTCCTGGTAAAAATAAATCACAGTTCAAAAAACTGACATGCCTCTAAAAGGTGGAAGTATAACAAGAGAATATCTCACACATTTAAACGGTAATTATTTATGGTCAAATAAAATGTAACCAGCTATGTATTTTGAAAAAAAAGTTTATATGATTTATGTATTTCACTCCAAAATTATGGAAGCATATCATATTGCATCCAAACTAGACATAAGGGTAATAGCCTCTGTCTCCAAAATAGGGAACATGTTGCAAAGTTTGTTTTTAATTTTTAATTTTTAATTTTCAATGTGACTGAACCTACCAGACTATACTTAACAGAAATATTAATTTATGGTGCGCTGAATTTTAGGGTACACACAAGGATAATCATTTAATAAAACTGTTATCCTGGAACTCCTAGCCAAATACTCTCAGCGAATAATCAGTCCCCCTGTTAGATTTCTTTACCCATTATTTCCTGGGGTTGTTTGGGTGTTGGGTATGCATCAAATGATTTTTGATGTGAGAATAATGCATGTTCATCCACCAGTTAATTCATGTTTTTTGCCTACAAATGTAACTGCCATGCACTTCTAATGGTAGTAGCTACTCTTTGAACACAAACAAATGGGGATTACACTTGATTGATTTATAAACATGTTCTTGCAAGCCAGGTTTTACATCATTAAAGGCTGGTCTGAGATATGCATATCAGAAAATTATTGGAAGGGACATATCTGGCTGTCCCTTAACAGGTTGCTCTGAGGACAGGACCTGTCATAACATTCACCCAATAGTGCCAGCTGCAGATATGTGCTACTTTGATCATTTTTTCTTGTCTATATTGAAAGAAACGATTAGACCAGCCAATGGCAAATTTTTTAACAGTTTACCGCTCATTCAAGGCACTAGATACTGCCACCTATGTGGTCAAAAATGGCCAGATGTTTGCAACAGATGAATCAAAGGATCTATGACAATTATCTGCATGTATAAAGCTAACTTAAACTGCATATACAACTAACAAATTTCAACACACAACCTCGGATCTACAAAGCCATTTGTAAAGCAATATGTTTTGTTACACCGGTCTTTTTGAATGGAATCTTTATAAAAAAAGACAAAACATATCTGTCCCCACACAATGCTGTATCTGTTTTGTGTCTTTAGATAGCTGACGATACACCTGAATAGTCTTTGATGTTTCTGACTACCTAAATCCAAGTAACCTGCTGGGCCCTAGGGATATAACATGGTATCCTTTTATCCAGCTTCTGAAATTCCACTTAACTGGCTTTTACATAAGCAACACAAATGTTTCTGGTATATACTTTATAATTCTCAAGGGATTAAATAAACATTATAAACCTGTATAACAGGAAATATTTAGCCCTTACTGGAGATTACATAAAAAGTTCCCACATGATGAAGGCTAAAAGGAATTCAATACCCTCTGGATGTAATTTGAAGTAGGGGGTTAATAATCTTCATGGATATTATACTATACGATTATAATCAATCTCAAAATGACACTACCCAACTTAATTATTAAGGCAAGAGCAATGTTCAAAGTGCAGTATGTCATGTCAACCCATTAAGCCCCATACACACTATCAGTCTTTCTGCTGAGTATTTCCTTCAGATTTACCAAAACCATATAATATAAGGTCAAACCTTAGGAGTGTCAATTTGTATGCAATCAGGCAGGCCCTCACACTACATGGTTTTGGTAAACCTGAAGGAAAAACTCAACAGAAAAACTGATAGTGTGTATGGGGCTTTAGAATTCATCTTTCAATGCCTACACTTCAGTAAACTGAAAGTACATGTAAACCCTAACTGAATGGCACTTTTTTTGTTTGCTAAAGCATTCTATACCAAAAAAATGCCTTTTTAGCAACATACTAATTTTTAAGTTGTTGCATCCCAATGATGCTGATCAACTGCAGCATCTTTGCAGCTAATTCCTGTCAACCTACTCTCCAGCAATGCCTGAATGGAATATATCATGGTGGGTTTTCTGATATTGATAACAGTAGACCCTGCCTGAATAATTTATATTGAAAAGGGTACTTAGCTCCACTGGAAGCCCTTGTGACAGGGTGACAATATAGAAGCACAAATGAGAGACAGAGCATTACCCCAAACAGGAAGTGTCTGCTCAAGGACCTTTATTGCATCATAGCAGCCAACACACGGTAACACGTTTCAGCAGTACAAGGCCTTAGTCAAGCATATTCATGGCTGGGTCACCAGGGATTATGTAAATTACTAACTGCTAAAACCAACAGCCAATACTCCATACTCCTACTACTTGATCTCTCTGCGGCCTTTGATACTGTTGACCACCCACTCCTTCTCAATAAACTACATTCCCTTGGCCTCCGTAATTCTGCTCTATTCTGGTTCTCTGCCTATTAATCACAGCGCTCCTTCAGTGTCACCTACAACTCTGTCTCCTCCTCTCCATTGTCCCTTTCTGTGGGGGTCCCCCAAGGCTCTGTTCTTGGACCCCTTCTCTTCTCTATCTACACCTCCTCCCTTGGTCACTTGATAACTGTCCATGGCTTCCAATACCACTTACGTGCCGATGACACCCAAAGCTATCTGTCTACTCCTCACCTCACTCCTTCAGTCTCCTCTTGCATTACTAACTTACTAACTGACATATCAGCATGGATGTTGCACCACTTCCTTAAAGTAAATCTCTCTAAAACTGAGCTATTAATATTCCCCCCTGCACATGCCCCCCTCCATGTCTTTTCCATCAAAATCAACAATGCAACCATCAGGCCCTCCCCTCACGCCAGGGTACTAGGTGTAATCCTAGACTCTGACTTGTCATTTCAGACCCAAGTCCAATCGTTGTCAAAAGTTTGTAGAATTCACCTCCGTAAAATCTCTAAAATTCATCCCTTTTTAACAAATAAGACCGCCAAGCTCCTCATTCACTCCCTTGTTATCTCTCGTCTTGACTATTGCAACTACCTTCTCATTGGCCTTCCTCTCCATAGGCTATCCCCTCTTCAGTCTATCAAGAATGCTGCTGCCAGACTTATCCACCTTGCAAACCACTCAGTGTCAGCCAACCCTCTCCTCCAGTCCCTACACTGGCTCCCAATCCCCCAGTGAATTAAATAAAAAATACTAACCACAACATACAAAGCCATTCACAACTCTCCTCCGAGCTACATCACCAATCTTGTCTCCAAATATCATCCAAATTGTCCCCTCCGCTCTTCTCAAAACCTCCTACTCTCAAGCTCTCTTGTCTCCTCCTCCCTTGCTCATCTCCAGGATTTCTCCAGAGCCTCTCCCATACTCTGGGACTCACTACCTCCACTGGTCCTGCTATCCCCTACTCTCGATACCTTCAGGCGATCCCTGAAAACTCATCTCTTCAGGGAAGCCTACCATGTCTTCAACTAATCTCCTACCACTTTCATCAGCTCATTCCCCACAGTTAACCCTTTAAAGTCCATATTTTTCAATGAGTTAGCATGGCTCAAAATGTGCACTACCAAATGGTGGAGCAGAACGTTAAAGGGTTAAAACCTTTTGTACCACCTGCCCCCACCCTATTAGATTGTAAGCTATTCTGAGCAGGGCCCTCTTAATCCTCTTGTATTTTATTGTATTGTAACTGTATTGTCTCCTTCTATATTGTAAAGCGCTGCATAAACTGTTGGCACAAAAAAATTCCTGTATAATAATAATAATGAAAGATGCAGGTTTAAAAATATTGAAAACTACCTTTGAAATTACTGTTAACATGGTAAATATTCTGTAATATTTAAGAGTTTGGGTTTATATACACTTTAATATTGAACTGCAGGCTGTGTTGCTTAACTACAGTGGATAAAGTCTACTAACCAGGTTATCTGTGCTGTGTGAGGGGGTTTTGTAAATCTCAAACCTGGCTACCCAAAGTACAAATCCTTTGGCAAGTAAAACAGCTCCCATATAACTAAAACTGTGTATTAGGCAGTTTGTCTGGAATTTAGCTGTAAATCCGATTGCCTGCTCTGTGCACTTTACACGCCATTATTATTTGGATGCACTTGAAAAAAAAGAGGAACCCCTAAGAGAACCATACAAAAACATGGTTACATGATCAGAACAAATCTGTAACATTAGCATCAAAGATGATCACCCAATTAGAGAAACAACTGTAGCAGATGAGTTTAACGGCCTAAAAATCTGTATGCTCATTCCTGGTCCATTCTCTTGGTCCCTTCTCTGGAAAGAGCATTGATCATACTGTTTTCTCTCTGGAAAAGACGTTCCTTTATACTATGCATGTGTCGCAACACAAAAGTCTCAAATGGGAAAAAAGTAACAGAGCTTTTGGTTGTGGATCAACTGCAACTAGGACAAGGTAGCTCTTTCACCTTTTGTGAGAACCGAAACCAAAACTGCCTGTTGGCAGCTAGTTTTATACTTTTTACAAGATTCCCTTCTTTATTGCAGAAGGAACAACATAAAGCATATTGAACCTTTGTACTGATGCCTGTTATAATACAGTTTTGAAAGTAAGAGAGCTGATAAAAAGAATTAGGCTTACCAGTTTGTCAATGTCATTCACAGCATCAGTGACGGGGTTTTTGCATGGACTTCCAAAGCAGATAAAAAGCAGCTGAAGATAAATGCATGTGACAATCCAAGTCTATGAGAAAACACATGGATCTTGGTTAATTGAATGCAGAACATATTTCGACACAGCAATTTCTACAGCATAAATGGCGAAAGGCAATGCACTTCAGTCACCGAGATTAACAGCATACGAAAAACAATTAAGTTAATTTTTACAGTATCCTGTCTGGTTTATTACAAACACTACATTACTTTATAGACACCGCTCAAAGAGATCACTTGGGTACAAAGGTTATTGGTCTTACAAGTTTATTCACACTTATACTAGAATTGAATAAATGGCTGTTTGGAACTTGGGCTAGCCTGAGGTTTCAACAATTTGGCTGAGATCTTCTCTATTAAAGAATGTGTAAAGTAAAGGGCTAACTAAAGTGAGTGTATCCCCACTGGGTCACTTCTAAACAGAACAGTCTGTAAAAAATAAATAAAATATTCTTAACTTTCCAGGGACCCGTATGTTGAAATGCCTCTCTCCCACGGTATGCAGTGGTTTCTTCCACTGGTGCGTACCTCAATAGAGGAAGTATGAGCCATCAGAAATAACCACTGTGTACGGCAATAGTAGGAGGTATTCGACCCACCCAAAGGGTTGCATGCTTAAAGCTTAGGCTTTTCAGCATATTCGTCATTGGAAATGTAAGAAAATACACTTTCTTTTACAGGCTGCCTTCTGTTCAGAACCGCCAGGGGGGGAGGTTGTATAGGGGGACCAAGTAGAGGTAAGTATATGGTGTGGGGGAAGGGGGGAGTTTAGAGACCTGTTTCCTTTGCCTTGCTTGGGTTAGGAACAGTATCACTTTTAGATGTTACTGATTGGTATGGAAATTATTTCCCATGAAACCTCTTTGTCATTTCCATTGCATGTGCTATTGATGTAGCTGATTTAAAACAGATGTCACAGCAACTCCATTGCCCAATGTGCCAAGATCATCTACTAAGAATAATTTTCAAATGTATGTTTGATATTTGCCAGTTAGTACTTGTTTTGTAATTAAATTAAATCTACTCTTCTGTCTATGGCCTGCCCTTGGAAATGTATGTCTTTACACTACTTAGAATCTAAAGCATGTCCTGACATTAGGTAAAGACCAGCCATTACAATCCAGCCTGTATACATCTGATACCACTGATATAGATAGTCTAATATAAAGGTGTCTACAGACATAAACGTCACACAATTTGACCAGTTATAACAAGACAGGCTATTGATCATATGTTTCAATCATTTGAGGGTAAGTAGATAATCAGTAAGTTTAATATAAAACATTGTTTATATATAGCTGTCATGTGTATAGGTATCTTGACTACCACCAACCTCTGTAACCAATGTACAGATCATAATTTACCAATAGAGATCATAATGTACCAATAGGATATAGTAAACATTTTACTTAAATGTGGTCATATACAAATCTAGAAATCTGTTAATTTTAACCCCATAAGTATAAGATAAAATGTAAAATAATATAGATCTTTGTAGCAAATACAGCCTCACGCCAATCTGGTAATAACCTCACATCACTTTGTGGTAAACCTGTAGTAGTAACATAATAGTAAATGAACTGGAATAATTACCATACAAATTAGTTGGTACTTTAAGCAAAGTACCCCTTAATATCTGTTGTACTGGAAACACACATGGTGCTTCTGGGGGGAGCCTACGGTAAATGACTAACTCAGGTTGGGTCATTTGAGACCCTAATAAATAACAAATATGAGAAGTTGCCTGGGCCCTCTTCATTTACACATAATGCAAGTTGCAGTTTAGGGCAGATTCTGCAATGTCTACAGATGAATAATAACCAAGCATACAAATATTACTATTAGAAATTACTATTTCTATTACAAATATTACACTTGCATTTACCGTATATATAAAGGTTGTAGTGACTAGAAACTGTAGTGACATGTTCTTGCTTAAAAAATGACTAATTGCTACCCAAATTTAGGTTATGTATGGGGTTGTTACTGTACATTTTGTCATTACCACTGTCTGCTGATCTGGCAAAAAACAGAGTCTTGCTTAATCCACAATCTTCTTGAATGAACTAGATGAAAGAGAATTGAGTGCCTTATCTTCAGTGGGAATGTAGAATGTGTTTGAATGATTGCAGCCTGCAGCCATGTAGTGGGATTAAACTGGTATGACATGGAGAAAATATGTGGTCTCTAGTAGGACAGGATATAGAGTGGTATGTCCATCAGTTTAGCTGGAACGTGTATACTCAGAAGTTGGTATGTTGTTCTTTGGATTATGGTTTTAGCAATTTCATTGTACATCATAATGACACTTTAAATTGTTAAAAGACATGCACTGATATGGTTAAATTTTGACAGCATAAATTGGAATGATTTAGACAAATGTATAAGTCTCTTACTATAAAACACAATTGGGGTTTATTTATTAAAGGAGTGGAGAGTGCTAAGTGAATATATAGTAAATGAGGTGAAGCTGTTCACTTCAATCATCCAATCAAATGCAAGCAAAAATCCTGTTTTTTTTTGTTTGTTTTTGGGGGGGGGTTAGATTCCCTTGCATGTGATTGGGTATTTAAAGCAAACAGGGCATCATCCTGATTACTAAGCTCAGTAAATGTGCACTTTGCTCAGTGGTCAGTCTCTATTCAACAGGGGTAGATTTACTAAAGGCAAATAAACTGTGCAATAACATTGTGCAGTTGCTCCAGAGCTTTGTAAACGAGGTGAAGCTTCACTTTGCAAAAAATACCCAAACACATACAAGGAGAAAAAAAACAGCATTTCGGCTTGCACAGGATTGTATGATGGAACTCAGCAGAGCATTTGCAAAGTGCAGAGTCTATTTGCCTTTAATAAATCAACCCCTATATCACGCAATACCTTTTTCGAGTGTAAACAAATAAATTGGGTTTACAAATCATTGCTGAATGCAAACATCTGTACTCCCGGGGGCAGAAATATGCACTTCTATTCATGGTATTCCAACTTCTTCAGAAATATAAAGGAACCCTAAAATGATAGGAAAAAACCTCAAAGTGCCTGCATGCCACCCACTCTTCCTTCTGCTAGAGATTAAGGATTCTAGGAATAATAGTTACCAGTTGATACATTTTATATCCTTATTTTAGGTTATATAATAAAAAATTCCCCCGATTTTTTCAGTTTTCTAGCCATATATTTTGGATTGCAAACTCTAATAAGCAGGCCCCTCATATTGTATTGTAACTTGTCTGCCCTCACTTTGTAAAATGCTACTCAGATTGTTGGTACCATATAAATCCTGTATAATAATAACAACAATAACTATAATAAATAGGTATGGAGTGGAGATAGAAACTTTTCATATAGCCATTAGAATTCCTCCAGTTAAATTAGTGCAATTGGTGACATCACAGAGGTTGCTCTATTGATGAACCTGCATTTATCGGAGGGCCTAAGGTGTGACTAGCCAGTGC
The DNA here is from genome assembly GCF_037356315.1 of Lithobates pipiens. Lineage (NCBI taxonomy): Eukaryota > Metazoa > Chordata > Amphibia > Anura > Ranidae > Lithobates > Lithobates pipiens. Next base: position 260,387,104 of record NW_027507903.1, on the reverse strand, counting down.
CTTTGGCAGTGGATTTTCAGGTTATCACTTTTTATCACCGGGGAAAGGGCAGGGTGGAGTGTCATATTCTATTATCAGCTTCAATTTAATCATACCACTGGAACATATTCCCTGACTCTTATTTTTCTGGACAGATGAGAAATGTGCCAGCAATACAAAGAAAACACTCAGCCACACTCAGGATCGCATCGCAGGATCCAGGATCTTTCTGCCTGGAAATTGGAGATTGTCCATAGCAACCAAAAAGTGTCCCTTTACATCAAAAGCAGTTTTAGACCAGCTAGAAAACAGCGATAATAAATTAGAATCACTTGCAAAATTTAGCGATAGTGATTTGTGGGTAAATTCTTCATCAAACACTGAAAGTAATGACAGCGACAATTTTGCAATTGAGCAAATTTCAGTGTTTTTGATTCGATTACATTATTGAATAATTTTTATTACTGTTATATTATTATTTGTTATAATTATTTATAGTTATTTATTATATTATAATTTATGATTTCGTGTTTCAAATTTTATCATACCCGGGATGTCTACTAGACTTTTGTTTGGACAGATTTAAGTATGTTATTCCTAAGATTTACAGGCCTACAATATAAAACGCCAAATTTCCATGCAAAACAATGTACCGCTTTGAGCATCAAAAATCGGACATAATCATACCGCCAGGGAGTATAATAGAAGCCAATGACAACTCTGTGTGCTCTTGCAATAACATCAAATAACACGAACCAGTAGAATGATAGAATTTCAGCACATTTAAAGCCAAATAATCAAAGTAGTTCTAGTTTAAAAACAGTATGAAAATAAGTTATATTATATTTTCATATACTTTGTCTAAAACTACTACAAATCGTAAAATGCTGTACAAAAATAAATCATGTCTTGCTAAAGTAAACATGAGGCAAATGAATGTTTGCATTGACAGTATCATTTTAAGTCTAAAGGTATACCAGCCCAGGTTGAATGAAAATATGGAGCATGGTTTCAGTATCATTGCCATTTGATACACAGACTTTAGGCACAGATAATGACAGCTGGAAGGTTTTCACGTTTGCCTAATGACAGGTAAGCAAAGAATGGGTCATTTTTCACCGATAAACTGTGATTTTCATAGGGTCAAACACTTCAAGGGGCAGATAGGTCAGAGACATGATATGATTAATTATCCATTTTATTATTGTTATTACAACAGCTAATATACAGTAAACAACAGAGCCAGAATTCCACGTGCATCACACAAAATAATAATTACTGCGGTTTTTCGTTTGTAAGGCATCATTTCATAGTTATCAACAATGAAAAAACAAATCACCAAAGATTAATGCATACGTAAACCCAAGCACAAACTGATATATAGTGCAGCTTAGGCTCCGTACTTATCAGAGGTACCTTAACCACTTTCAGACCAGACCAATTTGCTGGTCAAAGACCAGAACACAAATTTTGCGATTCGGCACTGCGTCGCTTTAACTGACAATTGCGCGGTCGTGCGACGTGGCTCCCAAACAAAATTGACGTCCTTTTTTTCCCACAAATAGAGCTTTCTTTTGGTGGTATTTGATCACCCCTGCGGTTTTTCTTTTTTGCGCTATAAACAAAAATAGAGCGACAATTTTGAAAAAAAACGCATTATTTTTTACTTTTTGTTATAATAAATATCCCCCAAAAATATATAAAAAACATTTTTTTTCCCTCAGTTTAGGCCAATACGTATTCTTCTACATATTTTTGGTAAAAAAAATCGCAATAAGCGATTATTGATTGGTTTGCGCTAAAAGTTATAGCGTTTACAAAATAGGGATAGTTTTATAGCATTTTTATTAATAATTTTTTATTATTTTTTTTACTAGTAATGGCGGAGATCAGCGATTTTTATTGTGACTGCGACATTGTGGGGGACCCATCGGACATTTTTGACACATTTTTGGGACCATTGTCATTTATACAGTAATCACTGCTATATAAATGCAGTGATTCCTGTGTAAATGACACTGGCAGTGAAGGGGTTAACCAGTGGGTGGCAGTGTAGGGGTTAAGTGTTCCTAGGGGTGTGCTACTAACTGTGGGGGGGTTGGGCTTTCATTTAGTGAACACTGATCTCTGCTCCAATCACATGGAGCAGAGATCAGCGTCACTAGTTGCTAGGCAGAATGGAGAAATGCTGTTTACAACGGCATTTCTTCATTTGGCCGCTCCGTGAGACGATCACCTGTATGCCCGCGGCGATCGAGTCCGCGGGTCCCGCGACCGGACTCACGGGGGTCCCGACCAGCCGATGGCAGGGCGGCAAATTTAAAGGGACGTACATGTACGTCCTCTGTGCAGTTGGTTTTTCACAGAGCAGCCTAGATCCTGCTCTCCTCGAGTCCCTCTTCACTGCTCCTAGTCCCTCCCTCCTTTGAGTGCCCCTCAGTCAGCAGCTTGCTACAGGGGGTACCCAAGCCGAGTCAGAACTCTGTGTATCCATCCAGACACAGAGCCCCGACCTGGCCCTGCCCCTTCTCTACCCTGATTGGCTGACTGACTTTGATTGACAGCTGCGGGAGCCAATGATGCAGCTGGCCTGTCTTAGCCAATCAGGATAAGTGTCCTGGATGGCTGAGGGGATTGTGTATACCGCTGGAGAGAGATGGGGCTCAGGTAGGTAGATAGGGGGGTGCTGGTGGGACTGCTACACACAGAAGAAGTTTTTTTTATCTTAATGTATTAAGATAAAAAACCTTCTGCCTTTACAACTCCTTAAGGCTGGATTCACACCTATGCATTTTTAGTGCTTTTTGCAGATTTGCACTACAGATTGTGTTCCATAGGAAACCATGTTAACTGGACTGTACTGCAAATCTGCAAAAAGCACTAAAACTGCATAGGTGTGAATCCAGCTTTAAATTGTGCTGACAGCATTTGTTTTTTAACTTCAGATTTTCTTTTGACCTGGTAAACCTTTCAGCAACATATTTCCTGTTCTAGGGTGTCAGCTGTTTCTTTTCTTGTAGCTCTTTATTCTGATATGGAAAAACACTATTATTATGTGTATTCTGCAAGCACTCTTGAGCTACACCATTGAAATGATTGCAAGGGTAGAGCGGGGGTTAGAGGAGTAAATGAAACTAATTCTGCAGCCAGCAGCACAAGGGACACACCGCATTGACATTAAGCAATACCCCTTGTACTGTTCTTTCTGCTAACTAAAGCCTAGTACCCACTACTATTTTTTTTTTTTTGTTCAACCCAGCAGGTCTGAATGAAAAAAAAAAAACCTGACAGCTCAGGAGGAGCCACTGTACTAACTATGTGACCATTGGTAACCATTATTTTGAAATTGCTGTAGATATCCATGGGTGCAGTCTTTGCATAATTGTTTTAATTGCCTCCTACAGGCTGAAGTACCATCTATAGCCATGCTTTTCCTTCTGTTCCGATCACTATACAGCAAGTGTAACAAGGTACCTCACTGCTCATACTGCTATGATGTTACACAAGGGTTTTAGAAAATGATTATATGGAGCCACGTAATGTACAGCACAGAAAGTAAGGCAGCAAACTTATTTCTGACACTCCTACAACTACATCACCATATGTGACACAATCTTATAACAAAAGCACCACAACTAAACTATGAAGATCTTTCAATTTGGATACAAGTGACCATTGTCATACAGTAAAGCCCCATTGCATGACTGGTGTAAGACACAGCCTGAAGACAGATTAGGAGGAAAAGGTTTATGTAGGAAAACAACTTGTTATCAAGTGTATATGAATGTCACAAAGTAGCTTCTTAGTAAATAAGGCGAATCTGTGCTCATTGCAGCAATTCAATCACGTGCAAGCAATTTTCCTCGCTTTATCTTGCGTATTCACCCTCAACACAGCTTTACCTTATGAACTATGCTAGACAAACATTCACCTTGCAAAGAGACCATGCTCTACCTCTTTAGTAAATCAACCCCATAGTGTTTTCTTTTTTTTCTTTGTCTAACACCAAGTCATCTTTTTCAATAAAACCCCCAACTAAGTTACATTTCTTCAATATGGCAAAGATTTATAACAGTAGCGTTATAATTGTTATAAGTGTTAGTGACATAGAATCCTATACAATCGTTTCCATGCTTAGATCCTTTAGGTCCCCTTCACATTTAGGCACTAATCATTTGAGTGTTTTATAAGAAACACGGTAAAAAAAAGCCATGATAGGATTTTCACATTCCTTATAAAACTTTGGACCAGGTATGGCTGTCCTGAAAACTTTATTTATCAATTGGTTGTGACTAGTGAAAGTGGAAATAAAGTCCCTCTTCTGCAATGGTCTGACAGCTGCAAGGTCCCTCACGGGGACCAGCATCTTCTCCCCAGCTAATTTCAGGTGCTGCTCTTTGGCCATCTTGATTGGCTGGTGCAGGATGATTACATTCCTGTGCATGTACCGGAGTGCAGTCAACTGCGCTCACAATGGGCTTCAACAATGTATCCACAATTCTTCCATTAGTGTGAATTATTTACTTTTGGTGATTTGTTAACATTCTGGTAAGATTTTTACCACATTTAGTGTAATTTATTTTCCCCTGGGTATTGATATTGCAAATGTGTGTGGCTGAATGTAGAGACAATGTTGTCTTGATTTAAATATGGAGATGGTGGTGATATTTGATCTGAATATTTTAATTGCATAGCTTTTTTTTTAATTAAAGTAATATTTCACATTTATAATTAAATCTGTGTGAGTCTTATGCAGACATACTGTAAAAGACTCTTTTCAATACTTGTTTTGGTTTAATAGTATTTGGGGAGGAAGGCAGACATTGACCTCTATTGCTTGCAATAAATAAGGCCCTATTGATCTGACACAATATGCAGTATATGCTATGAATTCAGAGCATTCCAATTACTACATACAGCCATTGTCAAGCCTCCAACACATGACACATAACACGGACTGTTCACCAACAAAACCGTGGAATTTTGTCTGAAAGGCATTGGTCCAAACTTGTCTTGCTTTCACACGGCCACACAATTGTTGGCCAACAATTACGAACGTAGTGACGTACTAGACGTGGTTTTTCAGCTCTTTAGTGCCACCCTTTTGGCTCCTTCTGTTAATTTTGTGTTAGTAGAAGTTTTGGTGAGTGTTGATTCTCGCTTTTCTTTTCACGTTTTTCATTTAGCGCTTTTCAGGTTGCGATTTTCATTTCGTGCCTTTCAGTTCGCTCTTTTCATTTCGTGCTTTTCAGTTCTTTTCAGAATGGTCGATCGTCAACCAGACATGTTGCGGAAATGGAGAAGCAGTGGTTTTGATTTTGCAAGATGAGACCAGATGCTTCTCTTCTTGGGTCCCCCATTGGCACTTTGTGGCTCTCGCGCAACATCACTGGATCTAAATGGGGCTCAGGTAAGTATTAGGGGGCTGAGAGGGAAGCTGCACACAGAAGGTTTTTTTTTATCCTAATGCATAATGCATTAGGAAAAACCTTCTGATTTTAGAACCACTTTAAGTATGTTTTTGCCAGACAAAAATATCATTAGACATAGCAGTCTGACACATAAATAAATCAGATATATTTTATCTGTATTTAGTAATAAAATATACACTAAAACATAGAAGGTCTAAAACTGGTCATATTTTATTGTTAAAGTGATTGTAAAGTCTTGTTTTAAAAAAATATAAAAATAACAACATAGTATACTTACCTGCTCTGTGCAGTGTATTTGCACCGAGCAGCCAGGATCCTCCTCTTCTCAGGTCCCTCTTGGCTGCCCCTGGCCCCTCCCTCCTGTCAGGTGCCTCCAGAGCAAGCAGCTTGCTATGGGGGCACCTGAGGTGAGCTGCAGCTCTGTATGTCCATTCAGACACGGAGCTGCAGTTCAGTCCCGCCCCTCTCTCTATTGATTAGCTAACAGATTGACAGCAGCAGGTGCCAATGTGCTGCTGCTGTGTCTCAGCCAATTAGAGAGGGTCCCGGAAGGCCAAGGGACTCGCTGGACAAAGATGGGGCTTAGGTATGTATTAGGAGGAGCTGGAGGGGGCTGCTGCACACAGAAGGCTTTTTATCTTAATGCATAGAATGCATTAAGCAAAAAAATCTTCTGCCTTTACAACCACTTTAAACATAGGAGAAAAACATGCATGTATGTGTGCCAAGTTCCACTCATTAGTGCAGAGTTCAAAAGTAACTGAAAACTGATGGCAGTAATATAAATAATATGTGCAATAAAACATATATTGTGTCAAGCATCATATGCCCTACATATTTACTGGCGAAACCTATCATTTTCAGCGTTTGCTAGCCAAGCAGATTTCATGTTATGAACATTTCAGAGGACAAAGCTTCAGCAGTTTTTTTCACTTCCTTTAAACGTTCATTGTTCTTAGGTTACACATTTTATTGCATTACTTACAGGTGCAACTTAAGAGAGCGTACAATGTTTTAAATAGAGTTACTTCAATCATCACACTTATTCCCAGGATAGCTAATGATGGAGAAAGATATGAGATTTGTAACATGCAATGAGCCAAGGCAGAGCTGCCTATTTAATTGAAGTCAGCTGGAACAAGTCATTACTGCCATTAATGTCAGGGTTTCTCTAGTGGGTATACATTTCCCAGTGTACATATTAAGATTACCACAAACCCACACTTCTTTCCAATTTCTAAGGTTAATTCCTTAGGGGGTTTAGCACTCAATCTACTACAATAAAAAAAAAAATCTTCAATTGCTTTCGCAGATTCAGATTCCCTTTTGTGGTGTGCGTTACGGCCGTACAAATGGTCGGCAGCATGCACACTAATTGCAACAGACCCGCTCTCTCCCCACAAATCTGACTCCAAGGCCAGAAACTTTTTATGGTGTCCACAATCATAAAACGAGATAGGAACTTAAGTATGTGCCTGAATTTATTTCAATCAGAGTTAGCACTTGAAACGACTATTACGATTCACAAACACCAGACGTGACCAGTCATTCCGCTAAAGAGGTTGGAAATGTCACTTTTTTATTTTAATCATGTTACTGATTAATAGTTTTTTTCACTCCTGACTCTTGGAGACTAATGGATGGATCTGATGTCACTTTGTGGCTGAGTGTAAGCTGATATATAGCAGTAAGTAGTAAAAAAAGGTTTCACTAGTAACAAGCCAATGAGATGAATAATTACTTTCAACACTGCAAGATGTTTTCTGCTGCTTGGTTAATTACAAAAAAAAAGAAATAAAGAAAAAAAAACAACTTCTCTACAGCAATAGCAGCACCTGTTAAATCTTGTACTGAGATGCACTTCATCTTGTCTAATCCCTTTTCCCGCCAATTGGCATAGTGGATGGACTGCAGGGTTTTCCAGAACCCCATATATAATAACTTTATAAAGCTAACCTGATTGATGTGTCTCCACAGACAACCTAATTTGATATACAATGTTCTCAATGATTTCTTGTGACATAAAGGAGTTATTAAAAACTTAAAATGACTAATTCCTTATTTGGTGAAGGCAGATTAGACACAATCAGGCTGGTGATAAACTGCAGACTCAATTCTAAAATCATTATTTAGGAAGATAAGTGCCTCCGGTAAAAACGAATACATGTCATAACCTATAGAAGGTAATTTACTAGCTGTAGTACAGCTGAATGCGCACAGTTTATTTGTCATGGATAACACATGGTCAACTAAAGAACTACATGTGAGCTCATTATATATATATATATATATATATATATATATATATATATATATATATATTTCTGAGAGCAATAAAAACATGTCAAAAATTGGATGTTGCCCTTTTTTCAAAAGCAATGAACTACCATGGAGTGTTGCAACAAACTGGGGTACCATTCAAGTGTAGGAAGTGTTGCCACCTGGTATAAAAAGTACCATGATAATAAATACATGACCAAAATACATATAAAATATATATAGTATGGCATTTTTCCAGAAAGGACAGGTTCATTGTTTGACAAAGGTGAGAAAAGTCCCCGTGTCAATTTTTTTTTTTATTCTCAGCAAAGCGGGAAAGGCTTTGGACCCCAGCTTCTGATGCTACCTAGGTTCTCGTTTCATAGAGTTGCCCACTCCTGTGTCTCATAATCATTATGGAACAAACATGAGGATCTTTGTATTCTTCTTTGTATCCAGGTAGAGAAGTAACAGAATAAAAGTAGGGACAACAGTTCAGGATAGATAAACAAAGGGGTTCAAAAATGTTTCTGAAAAGGCTAAGAATGGAGCCATACTTCAGTCTCAGAGACAAACACAGGTATACACTATGAGTTTTTTCTCTATTCAACCCAGCATTTTTTTTCATTCAACCCAGTGATTTAAACGAAAAGAAAAACTGTCAGCTCCGGATGGAGCTGCTGTGCTAATGATCTGACATTAGTACAGCGATCTCCCCTGCTGAGCTGTTGTGTTCTGACAGGGGGACGGCCCCCCTACTGGGAAATCGGGAAATAGTTGGCTGCTGGTTTTCTGACTGGCTTCTGTCGGACCGGCTGACATACACACAAGGCTAATGTCGGATGATTTTTATTGAATCGCTCAACGACGCCCAAACATTCAGCTTTGTGTATTGGGCTTTAGTGGAAATCCTACTAGAGATCATTTCATAGCTATGGTGCAAAACGTTCACTGGTACATGTAGGTTCTGTTGCATCTCTAGCCAGAACTGTTTTTGTTAAAAAGGTTCAGTTTTAATTACCCCAACAGAAAATAATGAATAATTATAACAGTGTATACCCACAAATTTTAAATAGCTAAAAAGAATACACTGTAAAATTCCAAAAGATAATATCAAGATAATATCAAGACAATTGTATCTTAATATTTGATTGTAAATTAAAAGTTTAATCTGACACTAAAGTTTTGTTATGCTAAGACAGAGTTAAAAATAAGTTTCAAAGAGAGGTGGGTGGACTTAGCCTTGAAAACAGCAGTGAAATAGTAAGGTGCTGGAAGTAGTTAGGTTTAAGAAGGGGTAGAGGGGCTGGAGGATTAAGGTAAGGCCACAAGGATTAGTTTATAGCTGTGCATACACCAGAAAACATACCACACATATGCTTATGGGTAATTGTAAACCAGGCATTTGACACAGATCCAGATACTGTATCTGTTCAACAAAAGCAGCCCAAGAACATAAGAGACACGGCCAGAGACCAGCCTATTTATCCATATACATGGGAAAATTGCTGGCAAATTAGGTAAATATGTGATGATGATCACCCAATCTGAAGGATGGCCATGAAAATAAGTATTGGCAATCATTCTCTGCTAATCATTGCTTGGGGAACAGGAGACTGCTCAACTGGAATTTTTCCAGTTTCTACAATTTCCTCAAAATTATAATTACACCAAAGTGTCCCTGGATGATCCAAATGTTAATGGATGATCTTTAAAAAACAATTGTTCAGCAGTCTGATCCTGACTTTCAGAAGCAGACTGATAAATTAATTAGAAGAAAGCAGACAACAGTAAGGCCCAGCCATTAGGACTCACTCTTCATTTTTATGTCAGGAACCTACTAGGAGCTTAGCAACTGTCTGTAAACCAAGGGAAATAAAAACTGAGCCAATATAATGACAGCATTTAACAGATGAAACAAATCCTAAAAACTATAATTTATCAAACATACCTGATATATTAGCTCTTTAGCACAGAGCTTTCCTGGTTTACAATATGATAAAAGTAAAATTTCACTTTAATATTAATGTAACAATTTCACCAATGTTTGCGAAAGAATGTAGCTCTTATATAATGTATTACGTTCTCCTTAGATAGCAAGCAAAAAAGTAGAGTAATCACGTCTGTCAAAATCATCTCTAAGGATTTCAGATGCTTCCTTTTCAAGTACAAGTAGAGAATGACTCAAGGGAGAAGGATTTGCTATCTATCAGCTGAAATCTGTGTGTGGGAGTGTGAGAGTGTTTTAGCTGCCAACTTATCTTTCATAAGAATGCTATTGCTTACCCTTACACTTGGCAATCACGTGAAAATTGATACGATGTTTTTTTTTTTTCTTCAATTGGGCATGGCAAAGAATGGCTTAGCAGCAATCAGGTTGTTAGAATGTACCCACCCGAAGGCCAGCATGGGCGCAGCTGAGTGTAGGAGGTATGCAATCATTTATTGTTTTATGCATTTACAACAATTGTGTTTTATAAATAAAAGCAGCCGCCCAAAACACTTAAAAACACTCGGTAAAACAAAGATTAAATAATGTACACATTAGAAGTACAATGATAGGTTAGTGATTATAAGGTGCCTAGCAATCCAGATACCCAGCAGTGCTAAGAAATACAGTTTTAGGGACAAAACTAAAATTTCTTAATTTAAAAAAAAATAATATTTTAGGGCTTATGCACACTGCAGCTAAAAAAATAAAAAAAACACTTTTACGGGCGTTTAAGCTTTTATTTCTCTGCCTAAATGTATTACTTCATAGTTTTCTGCCTTTTGCATGCTTTTGCACCTTTCTTTTAATGCACATTTTTGTACGCTTTTGCACGTTTTTGTTACTAGCAGGATTACCTTGTATAAATAAAGGGGAAAAAGCATGCATAAGGAAAATTAATGCATTCATCACATCTAATGAATGTTAAGCTGCATTATATTCATTTTTTTCTGATTGCTTATATTACATGTTGTATTTTAGCCTGAATTTTACATTTAAATAAGCTAAATACTTTCCAGGTGCATTAAAAATAAAGGTGTTCAAAGTTTTTTCTGTTTGTTTTCTTTAGAAAGCAGCCAAAGCATGCGTAGAAATGCCTGTTTTTACAATTTTGTCCATATATTGCATAGAAAATAAAATCATTTTTGCAAGACAACATTACCAAAGAAATTTTGGTTTACCTCCGTGCACGCCTGTAACCCCCACGCAGAAAAAAACAAATGATAAGCGTATTACTTTATTATCTTAAGCAATGTCAACATTATCTATGAATAAAACGGCAAATGGTAAAAATTGATTTGCTCCATAAAGGGTATAAAGGTACTAGAGCTAAAATGGTTAATCGATAATCATTTGATTAAATAGTTTTTATATCTTGCTGGAGTTGAGCAAGTCATGTTATCTAGTACATTTGAACAGTTATCAGGCTGATAACTCTTGTTATCCATAATTATCCCTAATTTACTAGCTTGCGCTACCTACACAGTGACCTTTCTGAATGACAATTAAGGCTTATAATAAAATGCAAAGGGGCCTAACAATTCATAGATACGCTTTTGCTTTTTCTATGGTAGTAAAAAGGGAAATAAAAAGAAAAAAAAGTGCTGCAACAAACAGCATCTCAGATATGGCAAACAAGTTTCAATATACAGTAAAACCTGAGAAGTAGTCAGTAGACCGTGCCACAAAATTAGTTGTGAAACCACTTGTAGGCATACCCAACTATCATTTTAATAATTTACATGACAAATTGCTTCAAAGATACAATCATTTGGCTCATGAAGCCCAGAGCTATTAATCAATCAAGGAACATATGAAAATTATAATATTGAAACATATGTCAGAAAAAGATAAACCAAATTTACCACCAGCATAAAACTCCAATCAGTTCTAAACAAGATGGTATTTTGTTCTCCAAACTATTAACTCATACACAGGTTTAAACTATTTCCACAATACACATAAATGTTTTGTAGCTGTAGTATAAACTGAATCTGTACTGAAGGCAATGACTGCATTGAAATATTGAACCCCGACACAACCACTTTTCTGGTAAGCAAGCCTCAACATGTACAGTATCTCACAAAAGTGAGTACACCCCTCACATTTTTGTAAATATTTTATTATATCTTTTCATGTGACAACACTGAAGAAATGACACTTTGCTACAACGTAAAGTAGTGAGTACAGCTTGTATAACAGTGTAAATTTGATGTCCCCTCAAAATAACTCAGCACAGAGCCATTAATGTCTAAACCACTGGCAACAAAATTGAGTACACCCCTAAGTGAAAATGTCCAAATTGGGACAAATGAGCCATTTTCTCTCCCAAATGTCATGTGACTCTTTAGTGTTACAAGATCTCTGGTGTAAATGGAGAGCAGGTGTGTTAAATTTGGTGGTATTGCTCTCACTCTCTAATACTGGTCACTGGAAGTTCAACATAGCACCTCATGGCAAAGAACTCTCTGAGGATCTGAAAAAAATAATTGTTGCTCTACATAAAGATGACCGAGGCTATAAGAAGATTGCCAAGACCCAGAAACTGAGCTGCAGCACGGTGGCCAAGACCATACAGCAGATTAACAGGCCTCGCCATGGTCGACCAAAGAAGTTGAGTGCTCGTGCTCAGCGTCATATCTAGAGGTTGTCTTTGGGAAATAGACATACGAGTGCTGCCAGCATTGCTGCAGGTCTTCTAAAGTTGATGTACTAGAAAGCCTGAAAACAGTTTGCTGAAGACAAGCAGACTAAGGACATGGATTACTGGAACCATGCACTGTGGTCTAATGAGACCAAGATAAACTTATTTGGTTCAGATGGTGCCAAGCATGTGTGGCGGAAATCAAGTGAGGAGTACAAAGACAAGTGTCTCTTGCCTACAGTCAAGCATGGCAGTGGGAGTGTCCTGGTTGGGGGTTGCATGAGTGCTGCCAACACTGAGGAGCTACAGTTCATTGAGGGAACCATGAATGCCAACATGTACTGTGACATACTGAAAAATAAAGGCAGAGAACAAAAGCAAGCACCACCTAACTGCGGTACTAAGGCAGGTTTTTAACAGCACAGTAAACATGAACACTCACAAGAAATTGATGGGGCACAGGCTCATCTGTGTGTTTTAGTCCTCGAGTCTCCTCGGGTCCTTTAAATGTTTCCTGGTGCTTTGGTCTGGCCTTAGCAGGTTCTCAGCGCATGACCACAGCAGAGGAGCCGAGACCAGAGCGAGGCGCATGGACGTGACATCACAGGTCACAGGAACACATCCAGGGAGCTTGATCACAGGAACGAAGGGATGTTTAGCAGGCTGTCTTAATACTGCACTTAGGTGGCACATCCTTTTGTTCTCTCCCCTTATTTTTCTGCACACAGAGCCAGCTCTCTGAGGACAGCAGCCTCTGTTATCACATTATTACCGCTTTTATTCTTGGACTACTGCCATAATTTCTATGAACTCATGACCTCCCTTCCAAAACATATTCAGTATCAGTGATTTTACCATTATCTCTATTGTACTCTGTTGATGGTATAGAGCAGTGATGGCGAACCTTGGCACCCCAGAAGTTTTGAAACTACATTTCCCATGATGTTCAACTACACTGCAGAGTGCATGAGCATCATGGGAAATGTAGTTCCAAAACATCTGGGGTGCCAAGGTTTGCCATCACTGGTATAGAGGAAAGCTAGCTCTGAATATTGAAGCATACAAAGCGTTTAAAGAAGAATTCCAAGTATGAGTCAGTCAGAGAACACTTTTCATTCATTGAGAAAATGCAAAGCATTCTCTGAATGAAACCAATAGTATACAATGTAAAAGATGCTAAATCAGTCTTTCTCAGCCTTTTCAATACAGAGAACCCCTTGAAATAACTTTCTGGTCTCAGCGACCTCCTGCTAAAAATGACTATATCTGCAACTCATAATACATTAGTGTGATTGTCATTGGGAAGAATGCTCCTTACACTTGTGGTCATTAGGAAGAATTAGCCCCTTACAGATAGCTAAAAAGATCATCAGTGTCAGTGGGAACTTATCTAAGCAGAAATTGCTCATTGCTCAAGGATCCCCTTGTAACCTCTGGAGGAACCCTAGAATTCCATAGAACCCTGGTTGAGAAACCCTGTGCTAAATCCTAGTTAGTGCTGCTGACCAACTCTAATCACCTTCTGGACACCACTGAGATTGCTTCTAGTAAGTAAACTTTGGACTTTGAGAAATTTGTATACATGCAAGATTCAGGGCGTGAGACCTGCTTTCTTTTACAGGAGGGAGAAAAGGGGATACAGGAGCACTATCTTTTTTTGTGCTTAATAATTCTCTGCATGGCACCATTGCCGAACGGGAAAATTCTGTTTGACCCAAAGGCTAGTGGAGATCACTGGATTAGCTGTGTCTACTACAGTGATTTTAAACTTCTAGAGGGATTCCACGAGTGCTGTAATATACATAGTTGCATTGGTCCAAGATGGACCAATGTAATTATGTAAAAAATGCCATACCTGGAATTCTTTTCTAAGCACATGTAGTGGTTTAAGTGTTCCTGAAGGTAACTGGTCTGCACTGAATCCTATAGAAAAGAAAATCAGCAATCTGTAAGATACCATAGATCTGATTTATTTGTGTACCCTAGAGGGAATATATCAGATTAAATTGCTTTTTTTTAACTTGTGTAATAAAAATTACAGCTAGACCCTGGTTGGGTCTTATCAACTAAGCTAAGACTTTTTATTTAGTGTTTATAAATTAGCTCCTAAGTACCGAGGTAATACAATATGAGATGTAATGTGTTTCTGTATTAAATTGCCTAGAGAAACACTGCATCCATTTGTCATAATCAATTTCTATTTGTGGTGGGAATCTTCACATACATTGGATTTTATCAGGAATAATGACTAGTAATAATGGCCTGGTGTGGCTGTCTACACTTGGGTGGAAATGGCAAACGAAGAACTCTAATTTCTTTTATTGCATTATAGCTGCCTCATTGTGCACTTCAGTTAAGGACATTTGATTCCTTTTCTTCAACTGGAGCATTATTGCATTCTCTAACCATATCCTTTACCTTTATATCCTGAACAATAAATGTGGGTTAAGGGAACTAAATTCACAAATGAGTTCTACATCGCAAACGATCTGCACATTTTATACCGTTCATAATAATATAACAAGCAATGAAAAGTAATCTTACCCCAAGCAATCATAATGGATCACATATCAAGCTGCAGTTTTGAACAAAGAACTTATTTGGAGAAATGTAAGAGCTTGTGAGCTTCAACAAAAGTCTGTACTATTCACATGCAAATACATAATAAGAGATCCTTAAACTTTCTTTCTTAAAGGTGATAAGAATCTTATGCAGATGAGCTGAAAATCCAGCCAGACATGAGATTTTAGGTGTTGGCCCCACAGAGAACAACGCTTGGGGCATCCAAGACAAGCATAAATTATCATTTACATTTATGTAACAATTTTTTTTCAGGATTCACAAAGCTAGTGCTTACCGCAAAAACATACTATACTATTGATAATTTTGTAAATATTTGCCTTAAAATAAGTAGCATTCACAAGAAGAGAAACTGGCTTTCAGAAGTGAATGTGATATTGTGTAGTATTTGAATTAGTGCATTCGCAATTAGAAAAGTTTTGGCAGGGTTGAATGGAGGGGAGGCAGAAGAGAGCTGTGATACTAGAGGCAGTCGGTGCCGAAATTCACAGCTGGAAACAATAGCACCTGTAACAGGTTTATCAACCTGCATTGTTTCCCCACGAGAACAAGTCTACAGGCATCATAAACATAGAATTGTGGCCTATTCCAGCTACAAAACCTGACTGTATGAGTGGGTGCTGTCCAAATTGTTTAAAATGCTTTACCTTTAGCTCAAAAAAAGATAGTCAAAGAACTCAGCAGGCCTGTGCATGCAGAGTCTGCTTATAGCATTTACAAAACACTTCTACAACCCTTGGAAGTTGGAAGCAGGTCATGTTTTGTGTACATTTTGAGCATGATCATTATCATGATTGAGGAAGGGTTACAACTTCACAAGAGACTTTTCTAATGTAGGCATAGCCAAATCGTTGCTTCTACTTTTACAGAGTAGGAAATAGTTTATAACCCCTGTTAAGTTTATTTTTTGCAACTGTGTCCTATTAGGGCAATTTTCCTTCACTTCCTGTCCCAGAGATGCAACAAAAAGTGAGAGGAAATCTCTACAATGTAAGGGGAGCTCCCTTCTTAGACAGTTGTCACTTGAACCAGTGTGCCCATCAAAGGATTTAAGGTGGTCATATATGGGCAGCGTGGGTGAAGAAATGTCAACTACTGATTATTGTGTTCAAACAGTCGCAGCATCTGTAGCTTCCTGACCCGATAAGCATTTCAGACGCACTCACTATTTAGCTGACAATCCTCCACCTGGCTCAGCTGATTTTTAAATACACTTTATTCAAGCTGGGTGGTTCTTGCATGCCCACCCAAGGCTCATAATACAATTGCATTTTAAGCCCTCCATGGTCAGCTGTACTCTTGCCTATATTTTGGATTTACCATCCCATTCTGTCTCAAGGATAATGGTCACCAGGCTAAATAAACGGAGAGAAATTACAAACAGCAATAAAAAAACTTGACACGTTAAACCACCCATACTCAATCCAAAACTGACAAGAAAAAAAAAAGTTTGAGCTATACTTACATATTCAGTGCACTAAATTACTCATGTATGTCCTATATACAATAGTGATAATCACTAGTAATTTATTCTGAACCTATTACAGACTGCGTAGAGCTTAAACCAGTATCAAGGCGTTTGCCTAGTAATGTAAAACATCCAACTTGCCAAAAGATTTAGATCTTCCACTAGCAGATGCTATCATAACTATTATAAACAATTTATTTTAATAGTAACATAGCATTAAGCAAGTAATGATCCACAAATTATAAATGCACAATTAATGCAATGGCCATTGAAAAATAGCCATAGAGCATTCAAAACGTAAAGCATATCTAAACCTAGAACAAAAATGTAATATATTGCAGTTTACCAGCTCTTAGCTCTTGTTCACACGGTCGGAGAATCCTTCGGAATGTGTCCTATCGGACCGTGTCGTTGGATAATCCGACTGTGTGTGGTATGCATCGGACTGATTCCGTCGGAATATCCGTCTGACCCAATTTTCCAACATGTTGGAAATATTTCCCGAGCGACTGGGCCGATCGGACATACTCCGATCATGTGTAGAGAATTTTGATTGGACCAAGTGCCATGCATGCTCAGATCAAATTCCTACATCAAACCTATTGGCTACTAGCCTGAATGTAGTCCCATCGTAACGAAATTACGTCATCACGTTCTGAAAGATCGGATTTTTTCGCCAACTTTGTCCGACCGTGTGTATGCAACAGTTTCGGACAAGATCCGACGGACAAAATCCGACGGGCAAAATCCGACGGATTTGGTTGTGGAAATCTCCGACCGTGTGTACAGGGGCTTAGATATGGTGGCTAGATTTGTTTTCTTTAGGCCTTTTCCCCCTTGTTTTCACCCGGTGATCCTGCAAATAATACCCTTCATGTACTCCATTGTATCTGTGGAAGGTGCCATGGTTGTTACCCATGGATTACAAGTTGCATCATATTTTATTTTTCGTTTTTGGGTTTAGTTATACTTTAATGACTTGTCATAGCACTGATCACAAGGACATCATGTAATAGCAGAGACACCAGGCATCTACTGTTATGTAGTATGCTTAAATAACAGTTATCAGATTATCAAACTGAAGAACAACAGGAGACATTTTTAAAACTATTTCCTGGACCGTTCTTAAATGATGTTGGTGACCTCTTCACACCAAACACTTGTGTGTTCTCATTTACTAATGAAATGACCCTTTCCATTCATTTATACCATGACTCATGCTTCCATTTCATAAAACTTTCAATGAAACACAGTGCAAAAGCATGTCTATACCATTTTACATACAAATCAATACAGCGGAAAAATTTGTTCATAAATGCATGCATAAACAGTTGACTTTTATAAAATAAACTGATACAAGACACTAAAACATTAGCCATACTAGCAGCAACAAACAACAAAAAAAAAGCCTAAATCATCATAAAATATATTATACACAAATACCAGAGTTTCCAGACTACCAGTCCAGACATGTTAAAGGCTCACTTCAGATAAATACAAACTTTATAGTGTGCAGAACTTAAGGTTGCTAGTTAACTGGAAGACAACAGTAAATTCCCTACATGAGAAGTATGCTTTATGGTGGGTCAAAGAGCTAAGAGGTTTTCCCTAGAATGCACTAATCTTTCCCTAAGCTTCCATATTGTAAAGGAGATACCTGGGTTATAGGCTGACAGTAAGACTAAACATTTCACATAGGAATATATGCACGTATTTATGCATAGCAAAGGGTATGTATGGCAATTTAAAGCTGAACTTTAATATTCTTATATTTAGTCTTTGCTGGATCATTCTTCTCCCCCTTATCAGCATGCTAATGTCATTTTTAGCTTTCTGTTTTCATCACATTCCTTATTTTAGACCTCATCTGTGTTTCTCTATGCAGGGTAGGCAGTTCTTGGCTGGTTAGAAGGGGTCAGCAAGTTGCTATACATAGCTTTCTGAACACACAGGAGTTGATTTACTAATGGCAAATAGACTGTGCACTTTGCAAAGTGCAGTTGCTCCAGAGCTTAGTAAATGAGCAGAAGCTCTGCTGACTTCCATCATCCAATCACATGCAAGAAAATATGCTGTATTTTTCTTTCCTTCTATGTGATTGAGTATTCTTTACCAAATGAAGCTTTACCTCATTTACTAAGCTTTAGAGAAACTGCACTTACAGAGTGCAACTGCACTTTGCAAAGTGCACAGTCAATTTGCCTTTAGTAAATCAACCCCATAGTGAGAAGCTCGCAGTGTGCAGTGAAACTGAAGGGAGGGCTGGAGTTCAGCTTTAAGTTTGAGGTTTACAAGAAAGCTAAAGTCAAGGTGATGGAAAAAGTCTATGGCTCTCTGGGAGATGATGTGCTCTGAGTTTACAGTGGGTAAATTATCACTATTTTAACTGAATCTGACAACTGGCAGCAACTGTGTATTGTCAAGGTTTGGGAGATACAGCATGAATGTATTATGGCTGATTCACATCAGAAGTCACTTTATAACACTAGTGTGTGCTATGTTGTAAGCAGTGCTGGTGTTCTGATTACAGTGCATCCTATTGTTGACTTTAAAAAAAAAAAACTTTATTGGGATGTCACAAAACGACATGTGGCATAGTGCATTGCAATGCACTGCAGTGAAAAGAAGTACTGCTTGTTCTACTTTTTTACTGCTTGTTCTACTTTTTTTTCTGCATACATCTCCACAATGCTGTGGCATGAACTGAACAAACAGGACATAAGGCGATTTGCCCTGCCTGTGCTTTGGGACTACACTGGGCAAAGCTGCCTAGAGCAGGCAGATGCATGCAATTTGTGAAATAATTCACTAGGTAGACAACAACAAAGCAATTATGTAGTAAGGAGATTAATCACCCTAGATGTATTATGCTGTTTTAATAATTAAAGCCCAACTCCAGGCACCACAAAAAAGACACTTGTGATGGGCTCCCCATACTGCAATCGTTAAATAACCCTTATATCTAAGGGTGCTGTAATAAGAAGAAATACTAAATATATTCTGCCCCCCAGCATTGGGACAAGTCCACTACAGCTTCTTCCCCAAGCCACGCATGGCCGGGTTGCATGCTTGCCACCACCAAGTACAACGCAGAGTTAAAAGATATATAAAACCAATATTTCATATTCCTGATTAGTGATGGACGAACTTCCGACGGGACGTTTCGCGAACGCGAAACGCGAACGGGCACAAACGTTCGCGAAAACGACCGTTCGCCGCGGGCTCCATTGACTTCAATGGGAGGCGAATTTCGCAAACCTTTAGGTCGAATTTGCGGCCACGGGGTAATTATTAGGGGGTAGCACGTAGTCCCACCACCTGGACAATAGCATAATACATGTATGAGGTGAATTTGGGATCGATAACTACAAGCATTTTTTTTTTATTTGGGAAATTGTTCTGACAATTCAGGACTATGGAGCTAATGAAGGCAATGGAGGAGAGGGAAGGTCAGGGACCAGGGTAGGCAAACAAGAGGGTGCAGGAGATACAGAGCACTGACAGCAGCACCGTAATACAGAGCACTGACATCAGCACCGTGACATACAGCGCTGACAGCAGCTCCGTGACATACAGCGCTGACAGCAGCTCCGTGACATACAGCGCTGACAGCAGCTCCGTGACATACAGCGCTGACAGCAGCTCCGTGACATACAGCGCTGACAGCAGCTCCGTGACATACAGCGCTGACAGCAGCACCGTGACATACAGCGCTGACAGCAGCTCCGTGACATACAGCGCTGACAGCAGCTCCGTGACATACAGCACTGACAGCAGCTCCGTGACATACAGCGCTGACAGCAGCTCCGTGACATACAGCGCTGACAGCAGCACCGTGACATACAGCGCTGACAGCAGCTCCGTGACATACAGCGCTGACAGCAGCTCCGTGACATACAGCGCTGACAGCAGCTCCGTGACATACAGCACTGACAGCAGCTCCGTGACATACAGCGCTGACAGCAGCTCCGTGACATACAGCGCTGACAGCAGCACCGTGACATACAGCGCTGACAGCAGCTCCGTGACATACAGCGCTGACAGCAGCTCCGTGACATACAGCGCTGACAGCAGCTCCGTGACATACAGCGCTGACAGCAGCTCCGTGACATACAGCGCTGACAGCAGCTCCGTGACATACAGCGCTGACAGCAGCTCCGTGACATACAGCGCTGACAGCAGCTCCGTGACATACAGCGCTGACAGCAGCACCGTAAGCAGCCCCAGGAGGAAGTCAGCACAGCACAGGGATGGTGTGATCCCCTCATAATAAGAACCCCCAGGAGGAAGTCAGCACAGCACAGGGATGGTGGGAGCCCCTCATAATAAGAACACCCAGGAGGAAGTCAGCACAGCACAGGGATGGTGGGAACCCCTCATAATAAGCAGCCCCAGTAGAAATATGACACCGCTCAACCTCTTCAAAGAGGAGGGTAGGGGCATATAGTACGGTGTGCTTTTTTGGGTCAGGGAAGTGAGCCAAATGAATTAAGAAGGTCTGTGTGCTTGATTCCAAAAATTGTTTATAGACATATACATGGTCTACTGATCACATGTGTTGAATTCCTCCGAGATCCATGCCTCATTCATTTTTAGAAATGTGAGGTAGTTAACACTGTGGTGAGCTAGGCGAGTACGCTTATCGGTCACAATCCCCCCTGCTGCGCTGAACGTCCTTTCGGACAGGACACTGGATGAGGGGCAAGCCAACAGTTCGATTGCAAATTGGGCAAGCTCTGGCCAGAGGTCAAGCCTGCCCACCCAGTAGTCTAGGGGTTCATCACTCCTCAGAGCGTCCACATCGGCCGTTAACCCAATGTAGTCGGACACCTGACGGTCTAGGCGTTCCCTGATGCTGGATCCGGATGACACCTGTCGATGGGTCGGCTGAAAGAATGACCTCATATCCGAAGTCACCAACACATCTTCAAACCGGCCTCTTCTTGCAGGCGCTGTTGGATTGGTACCCGCAAATCCTTCTCTGGGAGTGGGAATTGCTCCTCTGCCAGCGCACGCAAAAGCAGAATGCAGCATTTCTCGAAGCAAGGCCTGGAAGTGCTGCATTCTGACAGCCCTCTGCGACGGCGGTAACATTTCCGCCATTTTGTGTTTGTACCGGGGGTCTAAGTACGTTGCCACCCAGTACTGGTCCTTGACCCTCATGCTTTTTATACGGGGGTCCCTATTAAAACACTGGAGCATGAAGGCCCCCATTTGCACTAAAGTGGAAGCGGTGTGGTGGCCTGGCTCCTGCTCATCATCCAGGATAATGTCGTCCTCTTCATTCTCCTCTCCCCATCCTCGCACAACAGGGATCCCAGAAAGGTTTAAAGCATGCTCTTCTTGCTCCTGCTCATCCGCCCCGGCACCATCCTCCTCTGACTCCTCATCAGACTCCTGTTGTTGACTTGTCTCAGATAGAGTAGCCCCCCCTGGGAATTCATCCAGCATTGCGACTTCCTCATCTTCCCGCTCCTGCTCCTCCACAGCCTGATCAATGACACGACGCAATGCACGCTCCAGAAAGAAGGCATAAGGTACCATGTCACTGATGGCGCCATGGCTGCGACTGACCAGTTTGGTGATCTCCTCAAATGGCCGCAGAAGTCTGCATGTGTCGCGCATGAGCAGCCACTGGCGCGGTGAAAAAAAACCCAGCTCCCCAGAACCGTTTCTTTCGCAGAGTTCATACAGGTAGACGTTAACTGCACGTTTCTGCTGGAGCAGCCTATCAAGCATATAGAAGGTTGAGTTCCATCGCGTCGGGCAATCGCAAATAAGACGTCTGACCGGCAGATGGTGTCGCCGCTGAATGTCAGCAAGGCGAGCCATGGCCGTGTAAGATCTTCTGAAATGGGCCGAGATTTTCCTTGCCTGCCGCAAGATGTCCTGGACCCCAGGGTATTTGACAAGGAATCGCTGCACGACCAAGTTTAAGACGTGTGCCATGCACGGCACGTGCGTGATTTTGCCCTGTTTCAATGCGCTAAGCAGATTGGCACCGTTGTCACACACCACTTTACCAACTGTCAAATTGAGCGGTGTTAGCCACTCATCTGCCTGTGAACGCAAAGCTGAAAGGAGTGCCGGGCCAGTGTGGCTCTTTGCTTCCAGGCACAACAGACGCAGCACGGCATGGCAACGTCTCACCTGGCATGTGGAATAGGTTCTGGGGAGCTTGGGCGGTGCAGTGGAAGAGACGCTAGCAGCGGAAAAGGAGGAGGCAGCTGAGGAGGAGAGGGAGGAGGATGGAGTAGGAGGAGGAGAAGAAGAGTCAGGCCTGCATGCAATCCGTGGCGGTAAAACCAAATCTACACGGGTGCCACGGGTTACATGCTTGACGGCCGTCAGAAGGTTCACCCAGTGGGCAGTAAAACTGATATACCTTCCCTGCCCGTGTTTGCTAGACCACGTGTCTGTGGTCAGATGTATCTTGGCACCGACACTGTGTGCCAGAGATACATTCACTTGCCGCTGAACATGGCCATATAGCTCTGGGATGCCCTTCTCTGAGAAATACTTCCTTCCTGGGACCTTCCATTGTGGTGTTCCAATGGCCACAAATTTGCGAAAGGCCTCCGAGTCCACCAGTTTATATGGCAGTAGTTGGCGGGCTATGAGTTCTGACAAGCCAGCCGCCAACCGTTGGGCAAGAGGGTTATCCGGCGTCATCATTTTTTTACGCTCAAACATTAGGCCCACGGAAGCCTGCCTTTTTGCAGAAAAATGTGAGCTTGGCGTGATGGAAGGTGGAGTGGAGGACAATTGTGAGGAGAGAGGAGAAGGAGAAGTAGAAGACGAGGCTGGACGGTGAGAGCCTGCAGTGTGGCTTTGTGTGTTCCGTTGCTCCCACTGGGCTCGGTGATGGCTGCTCATGTGCCTTCTTAAGGCGGTCGTCCCTAGGTGAGTATTGGGCTTACCGCGACTAACGCGTTGACTGCAAAGATTGCAGATGGCAACGCTATTGTCAGCAGCGGACACGTTAAAAAAAGCCCACACTGCGGAGCCATGTGCCGGTGTCCTGGGAGCGCCAGATGTGACCGTACATGGTCGATGACTCGCTCCTGATACATTTGCAGTCTGCTTTGTCCCTGCTGTGCAATGTAAGTCATTGCTGCTTCTCCTCCCTATCTGCTGGTCCATATCTCCCTCTGAACTCCCCTCCTCTTCCTCTCTTGTGGGCACCCACGTGACATCACTAGACACGTCATCATCAACGTCACCTTCCCCACCGCTATAAGTAGAGTAGGCAGCAACACCGGGGACCAACCTCCTCCTTGGGCTGATCTGGGTACTGGCGTCAGACTGCTGAGTAGCGCTTGTTGCTACCTCCTCTTCCTGATCCAATACCAAGAGTGGCTGCGCATCAGAAATGTCCTCTTGATATGGATCGGAAAATAATTCCAGTGACTCAAGCGGAAGGTATGTGGTGGTGGTGGTGGTGGTCGTGTTGTTGGTGGTAGTGTCTTTGGGGGTGCACATAGCAGAGAGTGAAGAAGAGGGTGCAGATCGAGAGGATGAGGAGGGTGCAGAAGAGTAAGGCTGAGCGAGCCACTCAACCAAGTCTGGTGCATCCTTTAAAGTAATTGAACGCACCTTCTGCAACTTCCCAATTTGGCTCAAGCCTGTTGCTCCTGCCCTACCCCTACCACCCCTGCGGAAGGGCCTGCCTCTTCCTCTGCATGTCATTTTTTAAATGACCCTGTGACAAAACTCTTAGTCCCTATACCGCTGAAGGACTGCTGCAGTATAGGTGAGCGGTCAGCAGTGGTGCACGTCAACCCTATCTATTGTGGACCTATAGCGGTCCTTACAGAACAGCAGACTGTACCGCACTCAAGCCTATGTACCGTAGCACCCTATACCAAGTTACCAGTCCTTATAAGAACTTTTGTGGACCAAGCAGGTTGTGTATTAGTGTTTAGCAGACTGTACGTCAGTCCCTATACCGCTGAAGGACTGCTGCAGTATAGGGCAGCGGTCAGCAGTGGTGCACGTCAACCCTATCTATTGTGGACCGATAGCGGTCCTTACAGAACAGCAGACTGTACCGCACTCAAGCCTATGTACCGTAGCACCCTATACCAAGTTACCAGTCCTTATAAGAACTTTTGTGGAACAAGCAGGTTGTGTGTTAGTGATTAGCAGACTGTACGTCAGTCCCTATACCAATGAAGGACTGCTGCAGTATAGGGCAGCGGTCAGCAGTAGTGCACGGCAACCCTATGTATTGTGGACCGATAGCGGTCCTTACAGAACAGCAGACTGTAACGCACTCAGGCCTATGTACCGTAGCACCCTATACCAAGTTACCAGTCCTTATAAGAACTTTTGTGGACCAAGCAGGTTGTGTGTTAGTGATTAGCAGACTGTACGTCAGTCCCTATACCAATGAAGGACTGCTGCAGTATAGGGCAGCGGTCAGCAGTAGTGCACGGCAACCCTATGTATTGTGGACCGATAGCGGTCCTTACAGAACAGCAGACTGTAACGCACTCAGGCCTATGTACCGTAGCACCCTATACCAAGTTACCAGTCCTTATAAGAACTTTTGTGGACCAAGCAGGTTGTGTGTTAGTGATTAGCAGACTGTACGTCAGTCCCTATACCAATGAAGGACTGCTGCAGTATAGGGCAGCGGTCAGCAGTAGTGCACGGCAACCCTATGTATTGTGGACCGATAGCGGTCCTTACAGAACAGCAGACTGTAACGCACTCAGGCCTATGTACCGTAGCACCCTATACCAAGTTACCAGTCCTTATAAGAACTTTTGTGGACCAAGCAGGTTGTGTGTTAGTGATTAGCAGACTGTACGTCAGTCCCTATACCAATGAAGGACTGCTGCAGTATAGGGCAGCGGTCAGCAGTAGTGCACGGCAACCCTATGTATTGTGGACCGATAGCGGTCCTTACAGAACAGCAGACTGTACTGCACTCAGGCCTATGTACCGTAGCACCCTATACCAAGTTACCAGTCCTTATAAAAACTTTTGTGGACCAAGCAGGTTGTGTGTTAGTGTTTAGCAGACTGTGCGTCAGTCCCTATACCGCTGAAGGACTGCTGCAGTATAGGGCAGCGGTCAGCAGTAGTGCACGGCAACCCTATGTATTGTGGACCGATAGCGGTCCTTACAGAACAGCAGACTGTAACGCACTCAGGCCTATGTACCGTAGCACCCTATACCAAGTTACCAGTCCTTATAAGAACTTTTGTGGACCAAGCAGGTTGTGTGTTAGTGATTAGCAGACTGTGCGTCAGTCCCTATACCGCTGAAGGACTGCTGCAGTATAGGGCAGCGGTCAGCAGTAGTGCACGTCAACCCTATGTATTGTGGACCGATAGCGGTCCTTACAGAACAGCAGACTGTACTGCACTCAGGCCTATGTACCGTAGCACCCTATACCAAGTTACCAGTCCTTATAAAAACTTTTGTGGACCAAGCAGGTTGTGTGTTAGTGATTAGCAGACTGTACGTCAGTCCCTATACCAATGAAGGACTGCTGCAGTATAGGGCAGCGGTCAGCAGTAGTGCACGGCAACCCTATGTATTGTGGACCGATAGCGGTCCTTACAGAACAGCAGACTGTACTGCACTCAGGCCTATGTACCGTAGCACCCTATACCAAGTTACCAGTCCTTATAAGAACTTTTGTGGACCAAGCAGGTTGTGTGTTAGTGATTAGCAGACTGTACGTCAGTCCCTATACCAATGAAGGACTGCTGCAGTATAGGGCAGCGGTCAGCAGTAGTGCACGTCAACCCTATGTATTGTGGACCGATAGCGGTCCTTACAGAACAGCAGACTGTACTGCACTCAGGCCTATGTACCGTAGCACCCTATACCAAGTTACCAGTCCTTATAAAAACTTTTGTGGACCAAGCAGGTTGTGTGTTAGTGATTAGCAGACTGTACGTCAGTCCCTATACCAATGAAGGACTGCTGCAGTATAGGGCAGCGGTCAGCAGTAGTGCACGGCAACCCTATGTATTGTGGACCGATAGCGGTCCTTACAGAACAGCAGACTGTAACGCACTCAGGCCTATGTACCGTAGCACCCTATACCAAGTTACCAGTCCTTATAAGAACTTTTGTGGACCAAGCAGGTTGTGTGTTAGTGATTAGCAGACTGTACGTCAGTCCCTATACCAATGAAGGACTGCTGCAGTATAGGGCAGCGGTCAGCAGTAGTGCACGGCAACCCTATGTATTGTGGACCGATAGCGGTCCTTACAGAACAGCAGACTGTACTGCACTCAGGCCTATGTACCGTAGCACCCTATACCAAGTTACCAGTCCTTATAAGAACTTTTGTGGACCAAGCAGGTTGTGTGTTAGTGTTTAGCAGACTGTGCGTCAGTCCCTATACCGCTGAAGGACTGCTGCAGTATAGGGCAGCGGTCAGCAGTAGTGCACGGCAACCCTATGTATTGTGGACCGATAGCGGTCCTTACAGAACAGCAGACTGTAACGCACTCAGGCCTATGTACCGTAGCACCCTATACCAAGTTACCAGTCCTTATAAGAACTTTTGTGGACCAAGCAGGTTGTGTGTTAGTGATTAGCAGACTGTACGTCAGTCCCTATACCAATGAAGGACTGCTGCAGTATAGGGCAGCGGTCAGCAGTAGTGCACGGCAACCCTATGTATTGTGGACCGATAGCGGTCCTTACAGAACAGCAGACTGTAACGCACTCAGGCCTATGTACCGTAGCACCCTATACCAAGTTACCAGTCCTTATAAGAACTTTTGTGGACCAAGCAGGTTGTGTGTTAGTGATTAGCAGACTGTACGTCAGTCCCTATACCAATGAAGGACTGCTGCAGTATAGGGCAGCGGTCAGCAGTAGTGCACGGCAACCCTATGTATTGTGGACCGATAGCGGTCCTTACAGAACAGCAGACTGTAACGCACTCAGGCCTATGTACCGTAGCACCCTATACCAAGTTACCAGTCCTTATAAGAACTTTTGTGGACCAAGCAGGTTGTGTATTAGTGTTTAGCAGACTGTGCGTCAGTCCCTATACCGCTGAAGGACTGCTGCAGTATAGGGCAGCGGTCAGCAGTAGTGCACGGCAACCCTATCTATTGTGGACCGATAGCGGTCCTTACAGAACAGCAGACTGTACCGCACCCAAGCCTATGTACCGTAGCACCCTAGACAGACCAAGTTACCAGTCCTTATAAGAACTTTTGTGGAACAAGTGAGTTGTGAATGATTAGCAGACTGCAGCAGAAGGGCAGCAGTCAAGTATAATATTCTTTCTATATTTGGAAGAAAGAATATTATACGTGTACAAGCCTATTACCGTACCACTGATACCAGTCCTGAAAAGAACCTTTGTGGAACTAATAGTAACAGCAAGTCTTTAAAATTATCCTCACTGCCTGACACACTGCTTCCTGCCTGTCCCTATACAAATTGGCAAAAAAGAGTAGGCTGGAACGATTAGCTGGAACAGCTCTTTTGTGGACCTGATAGTAACAGCTAATGATGATGATGATGATGATGATGAAGAAAGACTAATCTGGCTGAGCTGTCCCTAAAATAGCAGCATACAGCGCTCTGTCCCTTTATCTAAACTGACAAAAGAAACTCAGGCTGCTGACCTAACACCTATACCAGTCCTGAAAAGAACTTTTGTGTACCAAATAGCTAGCGTTTTCTCTGTCCCTACTCCACACAGGATCCTTTCCCTACAGTGACAGAAGAAAGAATGTAAAATGGCCACCGGATCGGGTGTATTTATAGGTTAGGGGGAATGTCCAAGTGTCCATGAGCTGTCATGTCTCAATTGGTTGTCCTGTAACACATGATAAACGTGTCACGAAAGGTTAAAGTTCTTGTATACATTAAACACGTAAGTCCGCCGGGGCGAACGACGGAAAAAGGCGTTCGAACCCGCGGACGGCGAAAGTCGGAAATTCGCCGCGAAACGACCGCCGGGCGAACCGTTCGGCCATCACTATTCCTGATACACTATATTGTCAAAAGTATTGGGATGCCTGACTTTATACACACATGAATATAAATGACATCCCAGTCTTAATCCATAGGGTTCAATATTGAGTTGGCCCACATGGATGAGCAAGTTTGGGGTGGAGGAACTTGACTGGCTTGCACAGAGTCCTGACCTTAACCTGATAGAACACCTTTGGGATGAATTGGAGCGAAGACTGTGAGCCAAGCCTTTTCATCCACATCAGTGCCTGACCTCACAAATGCACTTCTGGAAGAATGATCAAACATTCCCATAGACATACAGCTAAACCTTGTGGACAGCCTTCCCAGAAGAGTTAAAGCTGTTATAGCTGTAAAGGGTATGCCAACTCAATATCAAACCCTTTGTACTAAGACTGGTATGCAATTAAAGTTCATGTGCGTGTAAAGGTGTCCTAATACTTTTGACAATATAGTGTATGTGTCTGTTGAGCAATGTATTTGTATGACAAATATTCTGCTCTCTTTGTATTTCTTCCTGGTGTTCTTGCCAGTCCCTCTATTTTCCTATTAAAAACTGACTACACAAAGGGTGGTCAGTTTTCTAGCTATGCTAGGAACTCAGTTTGCTCTCCTCCAATGATCAGACTTCTGCTCACAGTGTATTGGTGTTTCTCCTCCCTCACCTCTCAATGCAGGGGATAGGGTAAGTAATCCTCTCTGTACCTCTACCCCCTAAACCTCATGATCATATAACCCTTGCAGTGAAAGGGTATTTATTTTTTATTTTTCCTGGTGTTGGCCTTAAAGTAACTGGCTTATTTTATACCACACTGCAAAACAAAAGTATTCTAGTAACCCTTGGCTGCCAATCAGAATTAAATATTTATAAGCCTGCCATCGGATAAACTGTGACCCTTTATCTAAAGCGATATAACAGTGCTCTTTGCTTTGTGTCATTACTAAAGCCATAAACCAGGAAAACAACCCCTTCTCTAGAATCATTATTAGGCCAGTAAAAAAAAAAAAAAAAAAATGATGCAACAAAACGGGTGGGACCTGTTCATTAAGTACAAATCTACGCATAGACCAAATCTGGCAGTCAGTTATTGTTTATAGAAAATCTTTGCATGATGCCAAGGCATTTTTATTTAGTTGGTAATACTACTCCATCCTGCTACATTAAATTGGTTTCCAGGGCATTGGCAGTCTTCGTATAGGAAAAACTTGCATAAGCCATTGTCAGTCATTAAGCAAGTTCATAATTCTGGGACCTGTTCATAAGTCAGAATCCTATTGAGGGAATTGACATTTAATTACTGTTCTGTAGATACACCAGGAAGTGAGCAAATTCCCCTCTTAATGTATTTATTTATTACAGGTATTTATTTAGCATCTTGCAGCACTAGGGTCATCAGTTCAAATCCCAACTACGACATGTATGGAGTTGCATGTTCTCCCTGTGCTTGCGTTAGGGACCTTAGATTGTAAGCTCCTTCAAGACGGGGACTGATGTGGATGTACAATATGTAAAAATTTAATAAGGTCCCTTTCACACAGCCGCCCTCTGTGGACAGATCCCCTTCTTAGTACAGATGGCACTTTTACGACATCCATGTCCATCCTGATCTTGTGATGAAGGAAAAATGGACCTGTGCAATCTTTGTGCCAGCAGATGTCTGTTTGGGATAGGAACCTTAGATTGTAATCTTGAGCACAGAGACTGATGTGAACGTACAATATATGTATGTATGTGTGATAGGGACCTTAGATTGTAAGCTCCTTGAGCGCAGAGACCGATGTGAACGTACAATATATTTATGTATGTGAGATAGGGATCTTAGATTGTAAGCTCCTTGAGCGCAGGGACTGAGGTGAATACACAATATATGTATGTATGCGAGATAGGGACCTTAGATTGTAAGATCCTTGAGGGCAGGGACTGATGTGAACGTACAATATATGTATGTATGTGAGATAAGGGCCTTAGATTGTAAGCTCCCTGAATGCAGGGACTGATGTGAACATACAATAAATGTATGCATGCGAGATAGGGATCTTAGATTGTAAGCTCCTTGAGCACAGGGACTGATGTGAACGTACAATATATGTATGCATGCGAGATAGGGATCTTAGATTGTAAGCTCCTTGAGCACAGGGACTGATGTGAATGTACAATATATGTATGTATGTGAGATAGGGACCTTAGATTGTACGCTCCTTGTACACAGGGACTCATATAAACGTACAATAGATGTATGTATGTGAGATAGGGACCTTAGATTGTAAGCTCCTTGAGCACAGAAACTGATGTGAATGCACAATATATGTATGTGAGATAGAGACCTTAGATGGTAAGCTTCTTGAGTGCAGGCCGGGATGCGAATGCACAATACATGTATGTATCTGAGATAGGGATCTTATATTGTAAGCTCCATGAGTGTAGGGATGTGAATACACAATATATGTATGTATCTGAGATACGGATCTTAGATTGTAAGCTCCTTGAGCAAGGGACTGATGTGAACATACAATATATGTATGTATGTATGTGAGATAGGGACCTTAGATTGTAAGCTCCTTGAGCCAGGGACTGATGTGAAGGCACAATATA
Organism: Lithobates pipiens; assembly: GCF_037356315.1. Lineage (NCBI taxonomy): Eukaryota > Metazoa > Chordata > Amphibia > Anura > Ranidae > Lithobates > Lithobates pipiens. The sequence continues at coordinate 260,356,195 of NW_027507903.1, read as the reverse complement.
TCTATGTATGTGAGATAGGGACCTTAGATACTGGTAAAAAATACACTTTCCAACACAGCATTCTGAGACTTGTAGTTCACCAGAAAATGAGGAAACCATACTCAGCTAGCCCTTCTATCTCTCAAGGAAGCTCTTCATGGCAATTTTCAAGCTCACTCCATTTATCTTTTACAAGGATACAACTAGGACTTAAGACTTTGATAACTGATAATGCCTTTGGCCTCTGTTAAACAGGACTATGAAGTTTAACTCATTGCTTACACAAGGTCACTGACCAGATGTGGGCCAGGAGACGTTATTGGTCATTACAAACCGGAGGTGAAGTGTACCTCTCACCTCTGCCACATTCCAGCTTTGATGACAAACCCTGGCAAAGTTGTATTAGAAATCTTTAATCCTACCCTACTTCAAAGTTACTTTGCTTTAATACTTCTGCGAGTATTACAGGAATCATGTATCCGTTCTCCCATGAGGTCAATACATTCAAAGTGCCTGCACTTCGCTCCTGGATTCGGAAGGAATGAAGTATGGATAAAGGGAATGTTTGGCTAAACCTGTTTGAATGTTATCAGCTAAAAAATGTAAATAAAATACAGGAAAGCTGTAGATATGTGAAACTCTTGTTTATTTAAGAAAATACCTGTTTTACGAGGGTGCCCTTGACAGCCTTTTGTTTCACAGTATTGGCAGATGTGTTGTCATCTCCATATTGACAGACATTACAGTAAACGCACTAAATCAATGGCACTGCAAGACGTCTGCTGGTTCTAAATGGAGACATTGACTTAAAGTGCATTTCCAATTTTGGAGTTAGATTTAAGAAACCCTCGCTAATATTTGGCATGTGATGCCATTCACACAACATACCCAAAAATGTTCCAAAAAACATTCCTTACCTTTCTAGTTTTAAATTGTTCAAATGTTGTCTGGTTCCTCATAAACAGTCTAAAATTCACTTTGTGGGTGGCCCTGCTGCCAGCCACCCACCATCCTGCGATCAAACAATCAAAGGAGCCGGGGCAGAAAAATGTCAGCCAGACAGTGCCTGTATCCAATCTGCTGTAGGCGCTCTTCAAGTATTCTGGTGCCAGCTCTCAGAGTACAACAGCCACAGGAGGAGGTTTGTCCATCCGTGCTATGTAGCGTGGATGGAGGAATCCATTTTTGTTTGTTTAGACCGCAGACTGAATGAGAAAAAAAAAATCTAATAGTGTATGGCCAGACTGAATGTGCAATTAAGGGAAGGACTAAGGCTGGCCATACACAGAGTGAATTTCTTGGTTGCAGGAAAGAAATTTGCTTGATTCCTCCATCAACACAGTGTTGATGTGGGAATCCCTCCTGCTGGGCCATTGTCTTCTCCCGCTGCAGGGGCAGGAGAGGGCAGGGGAACCATGCCCGCTGGAAGACAGATTATTGCTGGCGGCTATGGCAACAATAATCACAAGAAAACCTGGCAAGCTGGTTGTACCCAAGTTGATTGATCGGTCAACTTGGAACTTTCAGCCTGCTCATACACAGTTCAAATCTCAGCTGGTTCCTATTGAACCATGAATGGCCTGCCTAAGAGAATATTTTTTAAAGTGCATTACTATTCAACATAACACCATATCCTTGAGAACTATTTATTTATTTATTACAGGTACTTCAATGTACATGGTGCTTTACATATATATTGCACATTCACTTCAGTCCCTGTCCTCAAGGATTTAACAATCTAAAGTCCCTAACTCACATTCATTCATACACACACTAGGGCCAATTTTTCCAGGAGCAATTAACCTACCAGCATGTCTTTAGAGTGTGGGAGGAAACCGGAGTAACCAGAGGAAGCCCACGCGTTTGCCTGCATCCGATCACATGGTACAAAAGTAGCATGCGATCTGGTTGCAGTGTATTTCCAAAGTAGTGCATGCACAGCTTTGTTTTGCGATGCAGTGCAATCTGAAACCATTCCACATGAATGGGCTCGATTTTCACCACACTGAATCGCATAGGATTGCGGCACGTGGCAATTCACAGTGTAACCCTAGCTTTAGCATCTAGTTTACAACTGATAATGAGATCTGCCAGCAGAGTACAGACAGGGTTAATTATGGTAAACCAGCTCCCCCAGTCCCTTACACAGAAGGGGAAAACTAGGTAGAATTTTTAAAACAAGCAAGAAGGCAAACAGCCATTTCTAAATATTTTGTAGTGTGTTATGTGAATGGAATCATGTAACAAATGTATAGTATATGTTATTGTAACAAATTTTAAGTATATGCTATTGTAACAAATTTAAAGTATATGTTATTGTAACAAATTTAAAGTATATGAAGGGATACATTGTAGCTATTGATAGGAAGTCCCATGTTTTTACATGACTGCTTTCCATAATACATAATGTGACTACTGCAAGTAGAAGATGTAGCTAACACTGATATATCGTATATAACTATGTATATATTAATTAACTATCTATCTAGAATTTAAAGTAATGTGTAGCTTTGCAATGCCCCTTCTTACAAATATCTGGTTTTACTTAGTGTTGAATAATGTTAATGGGAGACAAGAAAAAAAGTTTTTTTTTTGTATATATAGTGATGTATGTTTGTTCTCTGTATGTATTACATGGATTGCAGTGGATGACTGTACATTTTTGTGATTTATCTTATCTGCATCCATTTTATTCCCAATCTGCTCAAACACGCATGGAACTGAGTCCATGTAAAACGCAGGGGAACATCTTGCATACAGATGTATAGACTGTTAACCATGTGCATTATGTAAAATGCAATTCCTCTCTGAATGATCCCTTTTACTCCCAGTACTGAGATCCATTCCTTGTAAAAGTCTAAGGAAAACAACGAATGCCCCATACACACGGTCGGACATTCCGACCACAAAATCCATCAGATTCTTTCTGACGGATTTAGATCGTTCGGAACGAGGTGAAGTAAACATCGTACGACGGGACTACATAGAGGCCAGTAGCCAATAGCTTTCGTCTCCAATTTTTTTTCTGAGCATGTATGGCACTTTGTGCGTTGGAATTCTCTACGTATTTTGTTGTCGGAAAATTTTAGATCTTGCTCTCAAACTTTTTCCGTTGGAAATTCCAATGGAAAATGTCCGATAGAGCCCACACACGATCGGATTTTCCGACAACATACTCCGATCTGGCTTTTTCCGTCGGAAATTCCGACCGTGTGTGTGGGGCATTAGTGATCCAAAGTGTTGAGCCACATATACATCCAAGTGCGGACTACAGTAGCTGCACAGTACTGGGCCTGCACAATCGAATGACTGTAGCTATGCCCTTGCAATGAAATCTATACAAGGGATATATGAGCCATTTCTGGCCTCAGCTTGCTAAAATGCTATTTGCCTGACACCCACACCGGTCCTACAGCTTCAAAACTTTTCTGATATAAATAAGTATGCAGGACGGGAACTCAGACTTCACTTTCTGCTTACTTGCTTGGAGCCAAAGACTGAGAAAGTACAAGTGACAGCCAAGCAATTAGCATTTTTAGCAAGTTTTTAGCAATAGAATTTTCTTTCTGAACAATGTACTGAGAAATTAAAAAACAAGTGACAATTTACAATGCATATGATTTCCAAAGAGCAAACTCCTCTGTGGGTAAGGGTTTGCTCTTTGAGATATGTGTGCATGGCTGCACCCACTGTCATACAGTCCCAGTCCTGCCCAATGACCGGCGTGCACTGTGACATTTTACTTTTTATGAATGCAATATAATCATATGATCCAGGATGGTTCCTGCAGCAATGAAACTCTCTAGAAGTTACAATTGATTGACCTCTGGCTGTAAAATCACACAGACTTAACATTCCAGAAAACGACTGTCATAATTACTGAAGGATACAGAGAGAGCCACAAGGCAAATGCAAGTTGCTGACACTTTCAAACGGCGTCTTGTCCCAAAGTGCATTATGCATTGGAGGCTGCGGGGTTCACACTAATCATTTGACCCCACCAGTGTGCACTGCAAGCCCTCCGAATATTGAAGCCTATAGCAAGATTGCCTCTGGGGACAATGGAAAACCCACAACCTAAAGCCTGTTTTGCAAGAAGGATCTCCAGTAGGAGCAAAGCCAAATATCTCTCAAAAAGTACAATAGCAAAATGCAAATAGCAACAAGTCAGGCAAAAATAATCCCTCTCCTGTACTTCCCCTACCCCTAGCATTCTGTGCTCTGTGCCAGCAATTCTAAATACCCAGTGCTCTATGCCAGCTCTGTCCCTGGATGGTACCAATCCTATGTGCATAGTATTCTATGCCAGCTCTGTCCCAGGATGGCATCAATCCCATGCACTGAATATTTTATGCCACCTCTGCCCTAGGTTGGAACCAATCCTATCTATGCACTGAGTATTCTATGCCAGCTCTGCATAGGATGGCACCAATCCTATGCATGGGGTACTCTATGCCTGCTTTGCCCCTCAATGGCTCCAATCATATACTCTGAGTACTCTATGCCAGTTCTGCCCCTGGATAGCACCAATCCTATGCAGGGAGTATTCTATGCCAGCTCTGCCTTGGATGGCACCAATCCTATGCATGGGGTACTCTATGCTTCCTCTGCCCCTGGATGGCTCCAATCATATGCACTGTGTACTCTATGCTAGTTCTGTCCCTGGATAGCACAAATCATATGCGCTGAGTACTCTATGCCTGCTCTGCCTCTGGCTGTCACCAATCCTATGCACCTAGTACTCTATGCCTGCTCTGCCCCTGGATGGCACCAGTTCTATGCACCCAGTACTCTATGCCTGCTCTGCCCCTGGAAGGCACTAATTCTATGCACCCAGTACCCTATGCCTGCTCTGCCCCCCCCCCCCCCCATACTGGTACCAATTCTATGTACCCAGTGCTCTATGCCTGCTCTATCCCTGGAAGGCACTAATTCTTTGCACCCACTACCCTATGCCTGCTCTGCCCCCCATACTGGTACCAATTCTATGCACCCAGTACTCTATGCGTGCTCTGTCCCAAGATGGTACCAATCCTATGCACTTAGTACTCTGTCAGCTCTGCCCTGGATGGCACTATATCTATGCACCCAGTACCCTATGCCTGCTCTGCCCCAGACTGATAGTAATCTTATGTAATCAGCACACTATGCCAGCTCTGCCCCGGGATTACACAAATTCTAGGCACCCAGTGCTCTATGACAGTTTTTCTTCAGGCTGGTATTAATCTTATGCACCCAGTGCTCTATGCCAGCTCTGCCACAGGCTGATACCTAATCACCCAGCTCTCTACTTGGGTGGCATTTAAATTCATTGAGCTGCACATTCTCTCCCGGTCCTGGCAATCCTGGCATGCAGGCACTAAAACCCTGAGAGGAGTCCCTGTGCCCCCGACCGATATACTTCCAGGATACATGTGTGCCCAGGGCACACCGCGGGCACTGTCCATATCAAACTGCAGAGTGTACGTCCTGTGGTGGAGAGGGCTGCACACATCACTCCATACAACACCTGGATCGGTGACATGTCTGCTTTCCTGCCATAGTAATCCCCAACTACTTACTTTTGTCTTCTTCATAAGGAAAAGATGCCGCAATCCAGACCAGGGAGCTCGGATAAGATCCTTTTAGCTGTTGTGGAGCCCCAGCATATTTCATCTAATCCGTGCATTGGCTTTCTTGTAGTGTGCTGATGAGGAGGACGGAATCTCTGCACTGCTCCCTCTCATCTGCTGGACTGTCCGGGTAATCTCCGGGTAAGCCGCTCTCTAGATCATAGTCAGTGTGTCGGATTGTACACTATCAGCACTACTTATATGGGACACCGCCCCCTGCTGGAGACACGGCCGAGCGACACGCCCCCCCACTGCCTTATATGGGACTCCAATCCTCGGGAAATCATCTTCATCAATCATCATCAGCACTATGGTGGATGGGACTACATACTACTACACATCGCACTATATACCTATACTATATATATATGTATATATATATATATATATATATATATATATATATATATATATATATATATATATATATATATATATATATATAGATAGATAGATAAATATATATATATATATATATATATATATATATATATATATATATATATATATATATATATATATATATATATATATATATATATATCCTACTATACCTATACTATACAGATCATACTATATAATACCTATACTATACATATCATACTATACCTATACATATCGTACTATATACCTATACTATATATACATATCATAATATATAATACCTATACTATACATATAATACTATACATATCATACTATACCTATACTATACATATCATACTATATACTATATACTCATACTATATACCTAAACTATACATATCCTACTACACATATCTTACTATATACCTATACTATACATATCCTACTACACATATCCTACTATATACTTATACTATACATATCATACTATACTATACCTATACTATATACATATCCTACTATACCTATACTATACATATCATACTATACCTATACTATACATATCATACTATACACACCCTACTACACATATCCTACTATATACCTATACTATACATCATACTATATAATAACTATATTATACATATCATACTATACCTATACTATATACATATCAAACTATACCTATACTATACATAACCTACTATATACCTATACTATACATATCATACTATACATAGCCTACTATATACCTATACTATACTATCATACTATACCTATCCTACTTCACATATCATACTATATACCTATACTATACATATCATACTATATAATACCTATACTATACATATCATACTATACCTATGCTATATACATATCCTACTATACATATCATACTATATACCTATACTATATACATATCATACTATACATATCCTACTATATACATATACTACTATATACATATACTATATACTGTATCATACAATACATATACTATACATATCATAGCATACATATACTATACCTATCATGCAATACATATTATACTATACATATCAGACAGCACATATCATACTGTACCTATACTATACATATCATACTGAATATATAAAATATTATACTACACCTATAATACTATAACTATACTGAACATATCATACCATACCTATACTACACATACCAGACTACACATATTGTACTATACCTATATTACACATATCATACTATACCTATACTATACACAGGGCTCAACATTTCAAGTCCTGAGCCACTAGCCATTTCTTAAGGATTACTCGCCACCAGCGACCCCACCCCTAAGTCCACCCCTAAACACACCCCTAAATTACACTGTTAAATGTTTTATGCAGAATTAAGTTCCAAAATAAATATTAACAACAACTTTAACAATATTAACATAAAGCATGTCAGTACCCATCAGTGTAGCCTATCAGTGCCCATCAATGCAGCCGACTAATGCCCATCAGTGCAACCGATTAGTGCCTATCTGTGCAGCCGATCAGTGCAGCATATCAGTGCCCATCAGTGCAGCCTATCAGTGCCCATCAGTGCAGCCTATTAGTGCCCATCAATGCAGCGTATTAGTGCCCATTAGTGCAGCCGAGCAGTGCAGCCTCATCAGTGCCCATCAGTGCAGCATATTAGTGCCCATCAGTGCAGTCTATCAGTGCTTATTAGTGCAGCCTCATCAGTGCCCATCAGTGCAGGATTATCAGTGCCCATCAGTGCAGCCCCATCAGTGCAGTCCATCAGTGCAGCATATCAGTGCCCATCAGTGCAACCTCATCAGTGCCCATCAGTGCAGCATGTCAGTGCCCATCAGTGCAGCCCATCAGTACAGCGTATTGCCCATAAGTGCAGAGTATCCGTGCCCATCAGTGCAGCGTATCCATGCAGCGTATCAGTGCAGCCTATCAGTGCCCACCAGTGCAGCATACTATTGCAACATATCATGCAGCCTCTCGTTGCCCATAAGTGCAGCCTCATCATTGCCCAAAAGTGCAGCCTCATCACTGCCCAAAATTGCAGCCTCATCAGTCATCAGCAATGCAACATGGAGGATCGGGTGACCAGATGACACACATCGGTGATCTTCCGCTGATACGCGGCTTGTATATGAATAGCCGCTCTGTCAAATGAAGTCCTGCCTATTGGAATCTAATAGACAGCATACTGATTCAAAGCTGGTCCAGGAGGCGGGATTTTGTTTACTGGCTATTCATATAAAGCCACGTCTCAGCGGGAGCTCCCCGCTCTGTGTCCTTCTGATGGCCGATCCTTCCGACAATTTCCTGGCTGGTTGCTTCTGCCAGAAGCAGTGCAGGCTTTTCTACAGGACAGCAGAGCGGCCCGGGGGGGGAGTCCCCTCTCCGGGCTGCTCTAATGGCCGCACCGCTTCTGCCAGAAGAGATCAGCCAGGAAATTGTCAGCCTGGTCCGCTCCTGCTCCTCACTCATTCTGCACTAAATTCTACTCACAAAATGTGAGAAGGCGAGTGGACTTTTTGAGGGCTGCTATACATATTATACTGCACATACCGTGGGCATAGAAAAGAATCACCCCCCTTTAAAATACTCATATTTTGTTGCTCTGCAGCCTGAAATGAAGGCAGACACAGTTTTTGTTTTATCCGGCTGTAATGACAATCAGTCAAAGATATAACACCAACATGTCAGAACATTTAAAAAATAAACTCAAAAACAGAATCACTGAGTTGGAGAAAGGATCAACCCCTACTAACAATGACTTGTAAACTCAATCAGGTGTAGCTAATCACCTTTTATAATGACACACAAAGACATTTGACTTTCAACTGTGATCAGCTGTGGTCATTTTGATTAGCTCAGCATGAAAACAGCTTTCCTGGAGCATTTCAGTCCCTGGTAAGGCAACTGAAGCAAACAATTACTTATGGGTGGCAAGGCACTGTCAAAAGCACTGTCAGGAGGAAGTTGTGGACAGGCCCAAGTCAGGAGATGGATATCAAAAAATGTCAAAGGCTTGAAGCACAGTGATGTCTATTATTAAGAAGTGGAAGGTATTTGGTACAACACAGACCCTCCCTGGATCAGGCCGTTGCTCCAAACTGGATAAAAGAGCCAGGAGGCCTACAGAAACTCTGAAGCAGTGGCAGAAATTTATGACAAAGAGTGGTCATTGTATGCATGTGACAACAATATCACAAATTCTCCACAAATGTGGCTTGTAAGGGAGGGTGCGAGAAAAAAGCCACTCCTCAAGAAAGGCCACATGCAGTCACGACTGAGCTTTGCCAAAATGCACCTTGAAAATTTTGAGGCCACATTGCTGACTTTCTGGAGAAACTTGGTGTCTTGTCTGCTTTTGGGGATTTCCGGGGTAGGTATTGGGGGGTAGGGATTTTATGGGAGATCATCCTTTGCGGGTTGCCTTTTAAGCCATGTCATGCTCTCAATTTTGGATTCAAATATGTTTGAATAACTCTGTTATGATTATCTTTTCCAGATAACATCTTTTTGTAACATTTCTTTGAATGATATATATTTTGTGTCTTTCATAGATTCAACTTACATGTACAGGTTCTCAATATTACTTCTCCTGAAGAAGCCAATGTATTGGTGAAACATGTAAATATAAATAAAATAAGTATAAAATATGATTGGCTACTATAGGCACTGTGCACATCATTACTGGCTTGTTAAGTAAATATTTGACTTCTATATTAAATATAGTCTTAAAAAAATTAAAACCAACGAATGGCGCTTTCACTGATTTAGGATGCAGAGAGACTTACAGCGGAGCACAGCACTGGACAGGGGAGCAGGAGCTGCCAAACGTAACTTTTCTTATTAACAAGCTATTGATTGGTTGCTATGTGGTCTGAGCAACCAATCACCAGCTTGTTAATAGAAAAAGTTAACTTTAGCACTTTGGCAGCTCCTACCCAATCCCTCTTCTAGTTATTTGCCAACTCCTGCTGCTGTATGTCAGACCCTGCTAAGAGAATGACAGGGGGTGGAGGCTGAGAGGAGAATCGGCTCCTGTTCAACTCCAACTGCCCAGGGCGCACGTCCCTCCCCCACGATATGGCTCCATGCTCGTTCTCAGGTTATTTCCACTCATCTAATGCGATCAGGCGAGTGAACATTTTGGGGGATGACCTATACTATACTTATCATACTGCACATATCATGTTATTCCTATACTATGTACTATATATAGTATGTATCATACTATACATATCATACGATACATGTAATATTATATATATATAAATATATATGTGTAATATTATACAGTGCCTGGAAAAATTAACCTTTGAAATTTTCCACATTTTGTTATGTTACAACCAAAAAAGTAAATGTATTTTATGTGATAGACCAACACAAAATGGCACATAATTGTGAAGTGGAAGGAAAATGATAAATGGTTTTCCAAAATTTTTTACAACTATATATGTGAAAAGCATGGTGTGCATTGTTATTTGGCCCCCCTGAGTCAATACTTTGTAGAACCACCTTTCACTACAATTACAGCTGCAAGTCCTTTGAGGTATGTCTCTATCAGCTTTGCACATCTAGAGAGTGACATTTTTGCCCATTGTTCTTTGAAAACTAGATCAAGTTCTGTCAGATTGGATGGAGAGCGTCTGTGAACAGCAATTTTCAAGTCTTGCCACAAACAATCTCAATTGGATTTAGATCTAGATTTTGGCTGGGCCATTCTAACACATGCTTTGATCTAAACCATTCCATTGAATTTTTGGTTGTATGTTTAGGGTTGTTGTCCTGCTGGAAGGTGAACCTCCGCCCCAGTCTCAAGTCTTTTGCAGACTCTAACAGGTTTTCTTCTAATGCCGCGTACACACGGGCGGACTGTATGGCGTACTTAGTTCGTCATACAATCCGACGGACAGTCCGTCGTACTTTCGACTGAACGGACTTGACCACACACGGATACCCAAACAGTCCGTCGAAAGCTTGCGCGATGACGTGTACAGCACGTACGATGGGACTAGAAATAGGAAGTCCAATACACAGCAAAGCACCCTTCCGCCGTGTAAATCCTTTCTGGGCATGCGCCATTCTTAGTCCGTCGAACTAGCCTACTGACGAGCGGATTGTCCGCTGAAACCAAAGTACGACGAACAGAATTTCGAAAAATCTGAAATACTTAGTACGCCAGACTGCACGCTGAAAAAGTCAGCTGAAGCCCACACACGAGCGGACTGTCCGCTGAAATGTGTTTCGACGGACTAAGTACGCCATACAGTCCGCCCGTGTGCACGCGGCATAAGATTGCCCTGTATTTGGCTACATCTTCCCATCAACTGACCAGCTTCCCTGTCCCTGCTGAAAAATAGTATCCCCACAACATGATGCTGTCACCACCATGTTTCATGGTGGGGTTGGTGTGTTCAGGGTGCTGTATAGTGTTAGTTTTCCGCCACACATAGCATTTTGTTTTTAGGCCAAAAAGTTCAAATTTGGTCTCATTTGACCAGAGCACCTTCTTCCACATGTTTTGCTGTGCCCCCCACATGGCTTCTCACAAATAGTAAACAGGCTTTCTTTCAACATGGCTTTCTTCTTGGCCACTCTTCCATAAAGGCCAGATTTGTGGAGTGCATGGCTAATAGTTGTCCTGTGGACATATTCTCCCACCTGAGCTGTGAATGTCTCCAGAGTTACCATGGGCCTCTTGGCTTCTTCTCTGTTCAATGCTCTCCTTGCCCGACCTGTCAGTTTAGGTGGACGGCAATGTCTTGATAGGTTTGCAGTTGTGCCATATTCTTTTCATTTTTGGATGATGGTTTGAACAGTGCTCTGTGAGATGTAAAAAGCTTGGGATATTTTATAACCTAACCCTGCTTTAAACTTCTCTACAACTTTATCCCTGACCTGTCTGGTGCGTTCCTTGGCCTTCATGATGCTGTTTGTTCACTAAAATTCTCTAACAAATCTCTGAGGGCTTTACAGAACAGCTTTATTTATACTGAGATTAAATTACACACAGGTGGACTCTGATTACTAGTTAGGTGACTTCTGAAGGCAATTGGTTCCACTAGATTTTAGTTAGGTGTATCAGAGTAAAGAGGGCTGAATATAATTGCACACCATACTTTTCAGATATTTGTTTTTTTTTAAATGTGAAAATCATTTATCATTTTCCTTCCACTTCACAATTATGTGGCACTTTTTGTTGGTCTATCACATAAAATCCCAATAAAATACATTTATGTTTTTGGTTGTAACGTGACAAAATGTGGAAAATTTCAAAGGGTTTGAATACTTTTCAAGGCACTGTACATATCATACTCTACCTATACTAGACATATCATACTAAATATATCATACTATGTATCATATCATACTGTATACATACTATACATATACTACACATATAATATACATATCATACTATACCTATACTATAATATATTATACTATACTATACATATCATACTACACATAGCATACTATACTTATGCTATACATATCACTTTTTTTTTATAGCCGCATATCATATTACACATATACTGTTTATATACTATATATATATATATATATATACTACACATATCATACTATACCTATGTTATACATATAATATACATATATATTACCTATACTATGCATATCATATATGTATAGTATATCCTGCGCCTTCTGTATTGAACCGTACTGTAATTGTGCTGTCCCCCCTTTACATTGTAAAGTGATGTGTAAACTGTCGCTATATAAATCGTGAATAATAATAATAATATCATACTGCAGGCAGATATCATACTGTATATATTCTATACATATCATACTAATATATCTATCTATCTATCTATCTATCTATCTATCTATCTATCTATCTATCTATCTATCTATCTATCTATCTATCTATATATATATACACACACACACATACATACATATATATATATATATATATATATATATATATATATATATATATATATATATATATATATATATATATATCACAACATTTAGTACACCCCTCACATTTATGTAAATATTTTATTATATCTTTTAATGTGACAACACTGAAGAAATTACACACTTTACTACAATGTAAAGTAGTGAATGTACAGCTTATATAACAGTGTAAATTTTCTGTCCCCTCAAAATAACTCAATACAGGTCTGGAGACATGCTTGGCCAGTCCATCACCTTTACCCTCAGCTTCTTTAGCAAGGCAATGATTGTCTTGGAGGTGTATTTGGGGTCCTTATCATGTTGGAATACTGCCCTGCGGTCCAGTCTCCGGAGGGAGGGGATCATGCTTTGCTTTAGTATGTCACAGTACATGTTGGAATTCATAGTTCCCTCAATAAACTGTAGCTCCCCAGTGCCGGCAGCATTCATGCAGCCCCAGACCATGACAATCCCATCACCATGCTTGGCTGTAAGCAAGACACACTTGACTTTGTACTCCTCACCTAGTTGCCGCCACACACGATTGACACCATCTGAACCAAATAAGTTTATCTTGGTCTCATCAGAAACCACAGGACATGGTTCCAGTAATCCATGTCCTTAGTCTACTTCTCTTCAGCAAACTGTTTGCAGGTTTTCTTGTACATCATCTTTAGTAGAGGCTTCCTTTTGGGATGAGAGCCACCAGATCGATTTGGTGGAGTGTGCGGCGTATGGTCTGAGCACTGATAGGCTGACCCCCCCCAACCCTTCAAACTCTGAAGCAATGCTGGCAGCACTCATACGTCTATTTCCCAAAGACAACCTCTGGATATAATGCTGAGTACGTGCACTCAACTTCTTTGGTTGACCATGGCGAGGCATGTTCTGAGTTGAACCTGTCCTGTTAAACCACTGTATCGTCTTGGCCACTGTGCTGCAGCTCAGTTTCAGGGTCTTGGCAATCTTCTTATAGCCTAGGCCATCTTTATGTAGAGCAACAATTCTTTTTTTCAGATCCTCAGAGAGTTCTTTGCCATGAGGTGCCATGCTGAACTTCCAGTGACCAGTATGAGAGAATGATAACACCAAATTTAACACACCTGCTCCCCATTCACAGCTGAGACCTTGTAACACTAACAAGTCACATGACACCAGGGAGGGGAAATGGCTAATTGGGCCCAATTTGGACATTTTCACTTCAGGGTGTACTCACTTTTGTTGCCAGCAGTTTAGACATTCATGGCTGTGTGTTGAGTTATTTTGAGGGGAGAGCAAATTTATACTGTTATACAAGCTGTACATTCACTACTTTACATTGTGGCTTAGTGTCATTTCTTCAGTGTTGACACATGTGAGACACACACATATATATATGGAAAGGCCAGTATGGTGGCCTGGAATTATGGGTGGAGCCCGGTGGTGTATATAACCAGCCCGTTCGCCTGGCTACCTCGTCGGTTCCGGTGCGCGATATCTGATACGTCAGAAATCAAGGGCCGACTATCCACAAGACTTTACAGTGAGCCGGGTTCGTGAGTTCCACGTTTTCGTCCGCCTCGCGTCGACAAAGCCTTGTCGTTCGTCAGCGTCCGTCTGGTTGCCGTCTGAGTCGCTATACTCTAAATCGAATTTTCCGTTGTCGTACAACACGTCTGGGCCGGCTGTCGCAGGTAGGGCTTCGGCACCCTTTTCGTTCATGTGTTATTAAGTCACGTAAACTAGATTCCGGAACTCACGAACCACTCACTCTAGATTACACGAACGTCTTAACTTATATTCGATACCTCATGTCACTACCCCTTCTTCGAAGAAGTCGTTGTCACCTTTTCGGTACTTGTCGTTCGTGCCGACAGGCACTTCGTTTCGTAGCACGTCATTGCTATACCGAACTACTCATTTCGTCGTGTTCGAATCGATCGAACCGTTTCGAAAGCACAGCTGTCTGCTTGTCACGCTAAATTGAGCAGTCCGGGCAATGTCAAATCTCAGGTTGTTCAAAGGAAAAAAAATCATTTCATACCGTTTGTACTATGTCCGTCAGGTCATTTCTTTCCATGTCAATCATTGCAGTCATTTCAATCATGCCAGTCGGTTATGTCGAATCATTTCATTTCTGCCACTTCTAACCATGTTATCATTTCTGTCACTTACCACACTCCGATTCGAATCCCGTCGCATCTCTAACGCACCGATTCGCTTCGAAGTGCCCCAAGGTTCGGCCTCATTTCTGTACGTGCTCCAGAGACTGAGTCACTCGCAGGTTCAAGCATGGTCCTTGATTCTAGTCTTTGTCATGGCATAACATTTCTGTCACTTATTACGCTCCAATTCGAATCCCATCGCATTCCTTATGCATCGATTCGTTCTGGTGCGCCCAGCTGCTACACCTCATTTCAGTACCCCCCCCCTTTTGCCTGAGCTCCACGTGGCAGGCTCCCCCCCCCCTGCCTGAGCTCCACGCGGCGGGGTCCCCTCCCCCCCCCCCCTGCCTGAGCTCCACGCGGCGGGGTTCACCCCCCGCCTGAGCTCCACGTGGCGGGGTTCCCCCCCCCCTGCCTGAGCTCCACGTGACGGGGTCACCCCCCGCCTGAGCTCCACGCGGCAGACCCCCCCCCCTGCCTGAGCTCCTCGTGGCGGGCTCCACCTCCGCCTGAGCTCCACGCGGCAGGCCCCCCCCCCTCTGCCTGAGCTCCACGTGGCGGGCTCCACCTCCGCCTGAGCTCCACGCGGCAGGCCCCCCCCCCCCTCTCTGCCTGAGCTCCACGTGGCGGGCTCCACCTCCGCCTGAGCTCCACGCGGCAGGCCCCCCCCCCCCTCTCTGCCTGAGCTCCACGTGGCGGGCTCCACCCCCGCCTGAGCTCCACGCGGCAGCCCCCCCCCCCCCTGCCTGAGCTCCACGTGGCGGGGTTCACCCCCCTGCCTGAGCTCCACGTGGCAGGGTCCACCTTCGCTTGAGCCCCACGTTCTATGTGCAATTTGCGTTAGAAACAAAAGGAAAAAAAAAAAAAATGGGGAAAGGGAAGGAAAGGAAATTTTGCATCTGCGGCGCAACCAAGTCACGTCTCTGTCGCCATATGCACGTTATTCTAAATTCAGTTGTCTGCTCGTTTCAGTTATGTCTTCCATCACATTTCAAGTCTTACCTCCACTATTTAGCTAGACATCTCTCTGCAGGTATAGGAGTCTCATACAAACTCACCTTCATCTCCTCAGATCAGTCGAGTTTTCAGTAGGTCCAACCTGCACCGGGTCGGACGGTGCCTCCTTAGGTAAGAGAATCTTCTGGGAAGGGAACGCTCACAAGCGGTAGTATCCTTCTCTAAAAAAAAAAAAAAAAAAAAAAAATGTTTGCTTAGGAGTCTCCTACGAGTCTTGTAATCCATGTCACCCTCTTAGGTTCCGTGTAGGAGAAAAACCCGGACCCTAGGATTAATAGGCTCACCAAGCCTGGATTTTGCCACCATGTCCCAGGCTGGCAGCGAGGACTACACGGCTCCGTTGTCCCCGTCTCTCGTCTCAGAGAGCGGCAGCCAAAGGTCCTTCAGATCATGGACCATTCCAAGGCTGACAGCCGAGTTGAGGCGTAGGGGTGTACCCTTCCCAGCTACAGCCAGAAAGGCCGAGCTCTTCGGGCTCCTTTTTCCTCCCCCAGCCGCGGTTGAGGATAGTGTCCAGCAGGCCTCCCTGGGCTCTATCGCTGCTTCCATCACGCAGCTTCACACGCTGGTGTCATCCCTGACGACCTCAATGTCAGAGGTTCAGAGTCGGGTGGCCCTCCTCGAGACCCGCCCAGTTGTTTCTCCTCCTACACCAGCTTTACAAGCAGTGGAGAACACCAGCGCAGGTACCCCCGGGTGTACACCAGTAGTGTACCCTTCTCATTTAATATCAGCCAACATCAGGAAGGACATCCTAGAGGGAAAGGACGTCAATCTGGCTTCACTCCTGATATCCATTCATGAGCTGGCAGAAAATAAAGCTTACACTTGGGGGGACGTGTCGGTGGTCCTCAAAGCCAAAGACCCCAGGCTGGACAGGAAGCTTTCAGTCACCGAGTTCACCTTGGCCTTCGGCATGCTGAGGGATGTCATCTGCTCGGCCTCCCCCGGCAGGAGGGAGGAACTGGATCGTTACCTCCACGTAGTAGTTGACCTGGGGTACAAATACGGCGGTTTTGCATTTTATGACTATCACCGCTCCTTCTCCGCTAAGGCGGCCGCCAGGCTCTCCCAATTTCAGATACCTACGGATTGGAGTGTCTTGGACACCGAGTTGTTCTGTCGACACTTCGCAGGGCTGCGGTCTCCTCTTTGTGCCATTTGCCAGTCGGCTACTCACACCGCGACTTGGTGTGCCAGCTCAGTGGCAACCCCACCCGTAGACGGTCCATCGACCTCAGGCACTGCCCAGGCCCTACCGGCGCCGGTACGCCTGCCGCAGACGGATAAACTGGGGCGCCCGGTCAAGACCTTGGGGGGCGCAGCCATCTGTAACAACTACAACAGCGGGTCGTGCAATTTCAGCCAGTGCAGGCTGCTCCATGTATGCTCACGATGTAATAGAGCTCATCCCAGGCTCATGTGCGAGGTCAAGCAGGCTAGAAAATCTTGACTAAGCCGGGTCAACGTGTCGTGGCTCAGCGTCTACCTCGCCAATCATCCCACCCCCTCACTTGCCACCTACCTAGTCCAGGGCTTTACTCAGGGCTTTCATACAGGACTTATTTCCCTCCCTCACCTTACACACGAGTGCCAGAACCTGCGGTCAGCAGCCACAGACGTACAAGCCATCGACCAGCTATTACAGGCAGAGCTAGACCGGGATTTCATCATAGGCCCTTTCACGAAGCCCCCATTTAACACCTGGCGAGTCAGCCCTATTGGGCTTGTCAAGGGCAAGTTCTCCAATAAACTTAGGTTGGTCTACGATTTGTCAGCGCCTTATTCTTCCTCTGTCCCCAGTCTTAACTCTCTTATCCCCTCTGAGGAGTTCTCCCTTAAGTACGCGTCCGTAGACATGGCCATCCAGGCCATTCTCAAGTCAGGCACAGGAACATGGCTCTCCAAGGCCGACATCTCGGACGCCTTCAAGCTCCTTCCTATCCACCCATCTCTCTGGTGCTGGCATGGCATCAAATGGAGGGAGCTCTACTATTTTGCCACTAAGCTAACCTTCGGGTCCAAGAGTAGCCCCTGGCTCTTCGACTCGTTTGCGCAGGCTCTCGAATGGATCTTGCTGCACGTAGCCCAGTGCCAGGGAGTCATACACTATTTGGATGACTTCCTGCTGGTCGAGTCACCTGGCTCCCTTCCAGGGGATTTGGATAAACTAAGGGTGGTCTTCAATAACCTTGACGTCCCGATTGCTGAGCACAAGGTGGAGGGCCCTGCGCAGGCAATCACCTTCCTCGGGGTCAGCTTAAATACCAGCACTATGCAGGCCAGCCTCCCCCCGGATAAACTAAGCCGCATCAGGTCGGTCATGAGGGACTTCACCCGCACCAGAACTTGTACCAAGAGGCAGTTACAGTCCCTTCTCGGTATGCTTAATTTTGCCATGCGCATCATCCCTCAAGGTCGCGCTTTTATATCACGCCTGTTAGTCCTACTGTCTCATTCACAAGACCCGGAGCATATCCTCAGCCTGGACCCCGCGGCTATAGCTGATCTTGCCATGTGGGAGGAATTCCTGACGTCCTGGAATGGTGTGTCCCTATTCATTCCCTCCGTGTCCTCCTCGTCACCGCAGGTCGTGACCGACGCAGCGGCCTCCACAGGTTTTGCGGCAATTTTTGGCCACCTCTGGCTTGCAGCCCCTTGGCCTCCTCAGATACTGGCTATTCCGGGCTTCACCGAGACGTCCTCCCTATTCGAGTTGTACCCCATCGTAGCCGCTGCCCATACGTGGGGCCGCAGTTGGTCCGGTCAAACAGTGACCTTTTCAACGGACAATCTCGCCACTGCGGAAATCATTAACAAAGGCAGGTCCAAGTCTCTGGAGATTATGTCCTTCCTGCGGCGGCTGGTCCAGCTCTCATTATTGTTTCAATTTAATGTTCATTGTGCCTTTATCCCCGGTAAATGTAATCGGGCAGCGGACGCCCTCTCCCGCTTTAACTTAGTTTCCTTTTTCGATCAGGTGCCCGGAGCCGGACCAACGTCAGCAGTTATCCCGGACTGGTCTCAACTGACCCTGGATTAACCCCTCACCTAGTAGCCGCGACGCAACTCATCAATCACTCCCTCGCAGACAATACCCGCAAGGCCTACCAAACAGCCTGGAGGGCCTTTAACCGTTTCTTAACATCTCGCTCCACAGAGACCTCCCGGGTCAAGCAAGTTCTGGCCTTCATTGCCCATTGCCACTCGGACTTGGCGTTATCCTTCAACACGATCCGACTATACCTGGCCGGGGTACAACATTTTACGTCCCTCCAGGACCCTGCTGAACCCTCCTTGTTCACTTGTCACGCCATTCGGGCCGTCATGCGTGGCATCCAGAAACGCCAGCCTGCGGCTTCCCTCAAACGCCTGCCTATCACAGGAGACGTTTTCAGAAACATGTCCGATATTCTGGCCACTGCACCTTTCGGACTCCACACTAGTATCATTATACAAGCAGCCATACACCTGGCCTTCTACGGCTTCTTGCGGCCAGGCGAGTTTACCTCCAGTAGCCCCTCAGCTCGCACGCTATGCAAGCACCACCTGGTCAGGCACGGAGACCATTTCATCCTACATATAGCAGTATCCAAGACGCAGCAGCTCGGCCCAGGGACGGACATACATTTTTATAAAACTAACAACCGCTGGTGCCCGGTCGCCATGCTCACCCGCTTGTTGACCCTTCTGGCCGATCAACCAGGAACTAGCCCGCTTCTGCCATTCCACGGTAAGCCACTGAACGCAGCCCAGTTCATGGAGCATGTCAGGATACTCCTGGGCATCCTTCACCTCAATCCGGCTCACTACTCTGGACATTCATTTCGGATCGGAGCGGCTTCAACTGCCTCCCGCCAAGGGGTCCCGGTCCACGTTATCAAAAAGTTGGGTAGGTGGAAGTCCACCTGTTTCGCCCGTTACATACCCAATCCGCAAGTAGAGATGGCCCAGGCCTTTGTCAAGCTCACCCAGTAACAAACTTGAATCAATAAAGGCATTCCCTACCTGTATGTTTTTGCCCCCTTATTTTGGTATACCCTACGTTAGGCCAGGGCACACTTTCAGGTCCGGTTCAAGTAAGCGAGTTTGTGTTAACCTTGTTTGTCATCCTTATCCGTATCGGTCAGAGGGCTCTGGGCCATAAATGGAAAGGCCAGTATGGTGGCCTGGAATTATGGGTGGAGCCCGGTGGTGTATATAACCAGCCCGTTCGCCTGGCTACCTCGTCGGTTCCGGTGCGCGATACCCACCCACCCATCCCCTGTCAGGGCATTTCTCAAGCATTATACTCCTCGAGCGAGTACTCATTTCACTTCATTTCATTTTCATTTCATTTATTACTCATTTCTCTATCAAGGGTATGCCCCCTTATTTTGGTATACCCTACGTTAGGCCAGGGCACACTTTCAGGTCCGGTTCAAGTAAGCGAGTTTGTGTTAACCTTGTTTGTCATCCTTATCCGTATCGGTCAGAGGGCTCTGGGCCATAAATATATATATATTTCCTGGCCCATCCTCCCATTAGCAAATAACGGGTTAACACCTCCTTTGGAGCCCCCAATGACCACATGTTCCAAGCTGAATATAAAAGACAGCCTTTCCCCCAACTAAGATGTTTTTTTTTTGGTCATGCTCCAGGCCACATGCTGATTGCAGATGATAAGTAATTTGTTTGCTTCATCCCCCCCTGCCGAACCTACCCCTCCAAAGTAAATCTTTCTAAAAACTGAGGTGCCTTGTGCCAAGACTGCGGGCGAAATTATGCTTAAACAGCATTGATATACTGTACAGGGTGGTATTATAAGAGCTCTGCAATGTCATCATTGCCTCTCCCTTTGGTTTTTGTTCTTTCCTGTCTTTTTATATGCAGTGCACCGCACTGCTCTCCTGGCTTTATTGTCAGTCTGAGAGCGCCTGTGAATGGTGTCACAGAGTGCGGGGAGATGGGCAGCACAAGATGGGTACTGCCAGACACCATACAATGGTGTAACTGATTTTGGAGGTCTGCAGTTGACACCACCTTATGGAATGAGGCTTACCGGAGGCGATGGACCCAACTAGGCTTATGCCCACTGAGTCATTAAGGCTTAATGGTGTAATCACACATGTGGTGGTTATCTGCAGACAAATCACTTGTTTTTGCAGTATCTATGGCACTCTTTGGACTCTTCATGGACTTATAGGATTTAATTTTTTGCACCATTGCTTTTATTACAGTGGATAGTTTTAATGCCACCACCCACTTTTTGAGTTTTTACAACACTTATTTGGATTTTCTGTGAACAGATGGAACTTTATATTCTTTGCACAATATATATCATTATTGATTATTAATTAATTATATTGATATTTTGATTATCATTGTTTATATGTACACAGATACTTTGTTTATTTGGATTATCACAGTATATATTTATACAGATACTTTGTTATTGCATACAGTCTTTTATTGGTTGTAGCACTTTACCTATATTTCATTAACAGCACCACACTTGACCATTATTTTCCAAATGAGGTGTTAACCTGTTATTTGCTGATGTAAAGGATAGACCAGGAAAGGAAAATTATGGTAAGTGATAACAATTTTCCATTATATACACACATATTATACATATACTACTCATAACAAACTATACGTGTACCATACATATACGACGACTACATCAGGGTTTGACAAATTTGCAACTAGGTATTTTCAAGGGATGCATGTCCCTTTATAACTTAAGATTTAAGATTTAAGATTTAACAATTGAAGTTGTTGGAGCTAAAATGTATAATGTGTGTGTGTGTGTGTTGCAATTATGTGTAACATGCTATGTGAGCTAAACTCAGCTCACCTCCCTGCCTGTCTCCAGCAACACATGTAGGGACTAGCAGGGAGGAAGAGAGGGGAACCACGATGCGCACGGATTGGCTAATGTGGAAGGAAAAGGGAGAGTGGGGGAACCTTTCTGCATGTTAAAACAAAATCAGCTGAATGGTGCCCAGAACTGCAGGTCTGTCTCTCCCGCCAGCTTTCAGCTGATGCAAGGAGAGATACAGAGCATCATTCCTGTAGTTGCTTTCCGTGGACGAATCCCTCTTCCTGTTCTGCTTGCTTCTGATTACCCTCATGTGCCCCCTGTCATTGTGCCCCCTTCTGCCCCTTTTCACAGCACTAACCCCCCCCCCCCCCCCCCCAAAAAAAAGAAAATTCTAAAAACAACAAAGAGTGGATTTTTTAAACAAGTCTTACCTATGCAAAAAATGGTAATGTACAGCAAAATCAGTTTTGTTGAAATCACATCACTTATCCCAACTGATCAGCTGTTCTTACTTTTGACTTGAAGCCAGAGGCAATTAGGTGACGAGTATTTTGTGAATGTGGGCAGCATTCCTCTTGGTACTGGTTTACTTTAAATGGGCAAGAGATTCAGATTACTATTTATTTGCATGTTTTCCCAAGAAATCTGTGTCCCAGCTAATAAAGAATTCAGTTAAACAAACAGATGGAGAATTTGATATTGCTAATGGTTTTAAATATTTCTTTTATTAGCAATAAGTGAATGGTAAAGTGAATTTATCAAATATCAATGCAGTACATTGAATCAAAGTTATGTACCCTAGTGTAACACACTAAAGAAAGGAAGGACCAACACACATGCATTGCCGTGAATTACATCCTACCATATAGCACTCCATGGGGTTGATTTACTAAAACTTGATTTACAAAATCTGGTGCTGCTCTGCATAGAAACCAGTCGGCGTCCAGATTTTTTGTCAAAGCTTAATTGAACAAGCTGATGTTAGAAGCTGATTGGCTACCATGCACAGCTTCACCAGATTTTGCACTCTCCAGTTTTAGTAAATCAACCCCGAAGCGTGTTAATAAGGATGTGTTAAACACTTAAGCTCCGGAAGGTTTACTCCTCTCCATGACCAGGTCATTTTTTGTGAAACGGCACTGCGTTATTTTAACTGACAATTGCTTGGTCGTGCAACATTGTGCCCAAATAACATTTTTGTCCTTTTCCCACAAATAGAGCTTTCTTTTGGTGGTATTTGATCACCTCTGTGTTTTTTATTTTTTTGCACTATAAACAAATTAGCACAGCGCTATAAAACATATCCAATAGAAAAAAAAATCAAATTTCTTCCTCAATTTAGACAAATATGTACTCTGCTACATATTTTTGTAAAAAAAAAATAGCAGGACTGTGATATCAGTGCTAAAAGATATGCACTGTCACTGTACATATGACACTGGCAGGGAAGGGACTAACATTAGGGGCAATCAAAGGGTTTCATGTATGCTTAAGTTGTGCTTACTAACTGTGGGTGAGGTGCTTTGACTAGGGGAAGGCAAGATCTGTGTTCCTGCTTAGCAGAAACACAGGATCAGTACCTTCCCCTCTGACAGAACAACAATCTGCCTTGTTTACATTGTCATTCTGCCTCTGTACTGACTAATCAGAGGGTGCAGACCCAGAAGTTCCAGATCACATACTAGGTACATGATCTGCTGCAGAGTGGCCGCCCTGCTGCAGTAAATGTACATAGGGGGGTCGCTAAGGGGGTAAAGCAAAGCACAATAGCAGCCAAGTGTAAGCAGGTCTTAAAGTGTATGTTGTTTGTCTGTTTGACAGGTTGAGAATATTATTGACCTGCTCTTTACATCTCAGCTACTCTGTTTTTCCACCACAAGTGAATAAAAAGTAATTCAGGGTATGGGGTAGCATGTTACTCGTGCCTATTTCATTCATATACTAGTAATAGTTCTTGGCAACTGGCTGCTCAGGCACCCGGTGCTGCCACATGAAGGAGAGTCCTATGCAGAGGTGAACCCAACCTTTCTGCAGCCTACCAAAATAACAGGTTATTTTTATTTTTTGTTTTTAGTTTTAGATAGAATGGAGAGGGATTTAACTACTTCCCACCCGGCCAATGTACATATACGGCCGGGTGGGAGCCGCCTCCTTCTGACTGGACGTTCAGGAACGTCCTTCAGGAGGAGGGGGTCACTCGGACACGGAGCATCTCAGATCGGCAGGAGGGCTCTGTGATTGGCCCTCCTGATCACATGATGGCCGTGTCCAATCACAGCCGTCATGTGATCAAAACAAACAGCCGGTTGCTAGGAAATCGGCTCTCCTCTCCTCACACGGAAGTCGTCGCTGAGGAGAGGAGAGAAGATCGCTGCAGCCGTCCGGTGATCAGTGAGTATGAGCTGTTTTTACAGCTTTTTACTCACTGATCACTAGTCTAGTGTAAACAAACATGCCTCCAAAACACACATGTCCCCAAAACACACATGTCACCACACATGTCCCCAAATCATAAAAAGACATGTCCCCAAATAAAAAAACATATGTCCCACTAAAATCACATGTCCCAATGATTATCTGCACACATATGTACATGATCATTTGTGTACATCTGTCCATGATTACACAAACCAATTATTATACACTTAACTGAATTTTTTTTTACTAAAAACATGTAGCAGAATACATTTTGGTTTAAATTTATGACAAAATTAGATTTTATTGAATTTCTTTTAAAATAGAAAAAAGAAAATATTGTTTTTTTTTCCAAATTTCCGCTTTTTTTGCGCTTATATCGCAAAAAATAAAAAATGGAGTCATGAATAAATACCACCAAAATAAAGCTCTATTTGTGTGAACAAAATGATAAAAATTTAATTTGGGTACAGTGTAGCATGACCGCGCAATTGTCATTGAAATTGCAAGAGCGCTGAAATCTGAAAATTGGGCTGGGAAGGAAGGGGGAGAAAGTGCCCTGTATTGTAGTGGTTAATTGCTGTTTATTTGCTAGTTTGGGAGATTCACACTCTCTATTTGTGCTATTTACCATTAACATTGCAAGTGAAAGAAAATCCCCTAATTTTGGCCTATCAGCAGAATAAAGGGAAAAACTTCCAATGGGAACACCAGTTCCGGTGACCCTGGTGACAAAAATGGATTCCCGCACTTTGGAGGGATTAAAAATGAGGGATCATGAGAGACAATTGATATGTATAAAGTTTCATTAAATAATTAATACATTTTAAAAAAAAATACTTACCTGAGATTGGATGATTGTTTGTATCTTTTTACCGAATTCAAAATTGTATGTCGGGAGTTCGACATTCTTTTGGCTCAGAAGTCTGTTTATCCAAAGTCGTGTCTCAAATTTTTGGGGATACAAATTTACACTATTTCCATGGAATTCCGTTTCCCGATGGATAAAGTTGTGCGCATGCAACAATTGTTCCATTTTGTATTGGCAAAAGATAAAGTTAGGTTGACGATTCTGCAATCATTATTGGGATTGCTGGCTTTTGCTTCTAGGGTGATGCCCATAGGTAGGATTTTTCCAAACGTCTTTATAGAGCTATTTTGGATTTATCTTCTCCGTTTCATTTTGTCAGGATTACTAAGGACATCAAAGATGATTTAATTGTTTGGTATAAGTTTTTACGCAAATTTAATGGTTGTTCCCTTTGGCAATCTCCGTTTTGTCCAGCATCAGCGCTTGATTTATATACTGACGCAGCTGGGTCTTGTAGATATGGTGCGTTTTGGAAGGGTCATTGGTCAGCAGAAGTATGTACTGATAGGTGGATAGTTGCTGGTTTGGCTTCTAATATTTTTCTTTTAGAACTCTTTCCTGTTTTGGTTGCATTGGACCTTTGGGGAGTGCATTTTGTTAATAAGTGGATTCTGCTTCACTCTGATAACAAAGGACTAATATTTGCTATTAACTGTTTATTGTCTAATGCCGCGTACACACGATCAGAATTCTCGTCTGAAAAAGCTCTGATGGTTTTCCCGATGGAATTCCGACTGAATTCCACTCAAGCTGTCTTGCCTACACATGGTCACACCAAATTCCGATCGTTTAGAACGCGGTGACGTACAACACGTACGATGGGACTAGAAAAAGGAAGTTCAATAGCCAATAGCTTCCATCTCCTAGTTGAATCTCAGCATGTGTGAGTTTTGACATGTCGGAATTGCATACATATGATTGGAATTTCCCATAGAAAGTTTTTCCGTTAGGGAAAATTGAGAACATGCTATCAATTTTTGGCTGGCGGAAATTCGGACAGCTAAATTCCGATGGAGCATACACACAGTCGCATTTTCCGATGAAAAGCTCTCATTGGTCTTTTTCTGGCCGGAATTCCGATCGTGTGTACGTGGCATAAGTCTCTACCAGTTGATACTATTTTACAGCAATTTTTTTTAAATGTTTGTCCTTAAATATATGGCTTAAAGCACGCTATGTGCCTGGTATTGAGAATTTAATAGCTGATAGTTTGTCCCGTTTACAGATTTCTGAATTCAGGGAGTTGGTGCCGGACGCGGATCTGAATTGCACATCCTGCCCACAACACTTATGGGACCTTGTGTAGATCCTCTACTTCAAGCAATTAGGAATTCTGTAGCTCCTACCACGTGGGCATCCTACAAGGCAGTGTGGTCGTTATGGTGTTCCTTTCTGATGTCGTCAGGGTTACAACAAGCTTCCTTCTCAGAAGGCTTGATTTTGTCTTTTCTTTACTACCTTATGTCTTGTTCCTATTCTTACTCTTATATTGTGAAGATTTTAGTGGGTATTTCCTTTTTTATTTGTATGTCTGGCTGTGGACCTTGTCTATAGTTCTTTGCTGTGAAAAGTTCCTTGAAGGGCTACCGCAAACAAATGACGGTGCCTGATTCCAAGTTACCTATTTCTGGGGAATTATTAGCCTCGATGGGAGAAATGACTAGAGAGGTCTGTTTTTCAACCTATGAAGCGTTATTATTTCAATTGTTTTTTTACCTTTGTTTTTTTTGGTGCATTTCGGGTTTCTGAGTTACTTCCCCGTAAACTGGGAGACGTATCTGGTATTTTGTTTTGTTAAAATGGGATTCTGTCCACATATCATTGCATAAGAGTAAGACCGATCTTTTCGGTCATGGTCGGTGGATCACTTTAAGAAAAAACTCAGGTTCTTGATTTTTTGTGTTTACTCTTCTACAACATTATTTGACTTTTCAACCGTCTTTTTCAAATCATTTTCTCATTCATATGGATGGGAAACCTGTGACGGTGTATCAGTTTTTGGCTGTTTTGAAGAAGTGTTTAATCCGATTGAACTTGGAAAAATTGAATATTACATTGCACTCCTTCAGAATTGGAGCAGCCACAGAAGCAGCCATGCTAGGATTTAATAAAACTGTAATAAAAAAGATTTGTAGGTGGAAGTCTAATGGTTTTAGAGCTTATGTGTGGCCTAATTTTTCCTTTTAATTTCGGGTAACTTAAGTAATGTGTGGATTGTCGACCATTCATTTGTATTTTGGGCAAAGAAACACGCTGAACAGAGAGTCTATGGTTCCAATCTGGGTTTTTATTTTTGTTTTTTGTTTTTTTTTGTGTATGATGGTGTGAATGTGTTAATGGATTATGAAGAATATAGGAGAAGAAGGTAAGAGGAGATTTAGTAAAGTTTTATAATAGATAATTATGAAGATCCTTTTACTGATGTATAGATGTCAAAACAGATGTATGTGTTATTGGATGATGTATAATGGAGTTTGTAAGTATTTTTTTGCTTTATGAAAATAAATAAAAGGACATTTGAAACAATCTGGGTTTGCCGATTGATAGATATAGAGTACGTTGATTGATTCGGGAGACGGGGTATGCAATGGAAGGATTTGCATGACACGTTATCATTTATACGTGGACAATGGCTGGTTCAACATATTGGTTATTGTAATACCTTGGGTCTGATAGCTAAAATCAAATTGGATTTATCGTATTTTCATGCAGTGCTAACTAATACTATTTTTTGTTTTTTCGGAAATTATTCCTCGTTTACTTGTCATTGATGAAATTTATGCCTGCCATTAATGAATTTTCCTTCCGACATATGGAACTTGAGGGAGGCTTACCAGGTTTGTATAGACCTGATAAGGTTCATTTGTTGGACATAGCTCTTCATATATTTAATCTGAACATTCAAAGCTGTGGCCCAGGGGGTGTGCCAGTCCCATTGATTTGAGCCTAGCGTGTGGGATTTTATGTTGGTTTTAAAGTATTAGCTTGAGCTCATATAGCTGAGCTATGAGTATGTTATGAACATTTTAATATATGATATAAGTATTGATTATTCAAATTTAATATCTTAATGATTAATTTATGAATTATTATTATACCTATAATAAAGGGCAAGGCCTATTCAACCCACAGGTTATTGTGTTGAATATTATTTGGTTTGAAATATATAGAAGTTCTATCTATGATCCCATAAAAGTGTGGGGTGGGGCATAACATGTCCCCACCCCCACCACATATGGGATCATGAGAGACAATTGATATGCATAAAGTTGTATTAAATAATTAATAAAAAAAAAATACTTACCTGAGATTGGATTAAAGTGCTGACAGATATCCAATAAATGGTCATCTGGCACGAGCGGGTACCTATATAAGAAAGAGGATGTGTCAATACACAGGCAGAAGAAAGAAGGCATGGAAAGAAGCTTGTCCGACCCTTCCCCTCTCTGTCGTGGCCCTATTTATGAGGTGTATGTTTAACCACTTAACAACCGCCCATAGCCGATTAACGGCTTCAGGGCGGTTGTTTAACTCTGAGAGGCCGTTAATTAACGGCCTCCCAGAATTCTGCTCTCGTACCTCCCCTGGGGCGCACACATGAGAGCATCCGTGACCATCATGAATCACGGTAAACGGCTGCTCATCACGGCCGTTTACCACGTGACCGCTCCGTCAAATGACGGAGTGATCACTTGTAAACAAACCGGCATCATGTTATGACGCCGGTTCCTCCCTCCCCCTCTCTGTAGAGATCGATGTCAGCAGCGCTGTGGGCTGCATCTGCAGTGCCCACATCGCTGCTCACCGAATTTAACCCCTCCATACCCTGGCAATACTCTGCAATACCCCCCAATACTCTGCAATACGCGCCAATACTCTGCAATACCCACCAATACTCTGCAATACCCCCCAATACTCTGGAATACCCGCCAATACTCTCCAATACCTGCCAATACTCTGCAATATCAGCCAATACTCTGCAATACCAGCCAATACTTTGCAATACCCGCCAATACTCTGCAATACCCGCCAATACTCTGCAATACTAGCCAATACTCTGCAATACCCGCCAATACTCTGCAATACCCGCCAATACTCTGCAATACTAGCCAATACTCTGTAATACCCGCCAATACTCTGCAATACTAGCCAATACTCTGCAATACCCGCCAATACTCTGCAATACTAGCCAATACTCTGCAATACCCGCCAATACTCTGCAATACTAGCCAATACTCTGCAATACCCGCCAATACTCTGCAATACCCGCCAATACTCTGCAATATTAGCCAATACTCTGCAATACCCGCCAATACTCTGCAATACTAGCCAATACTCTGCAATATTAGCCAATACTCTGCAATACCCACCAATACTCTGCAATACCAGCCAATACCCGTCAATACTCTGCAATACCCCCCAATACTCTGCAATACTAGCCAATACTCTGCAATACCCGCCAATACTCTGCAATACCCGCCAATACTCTGCAACACCCGCCAATACTCTGCAATACTATCCAATACTCTGCAATACTAGCCAATACTCTGCAATATTAGCCAATACTATGCAATACCCGCCAATACTCTGCAATACCAGCCAATACCCGCCAATACTCTGCAATACCCGCCAATACTCTGCAATATCCCGCCAATACTCTGCAATACCCCGCAAATACTCTGCAATACCCTGCCATAAATTGCCATACCCAGCCATACTTGGAGATACCCTGCAATACCCAGCCATACACGGAGATACCCAGCCTCCCCCTCGTCGCCCTCCGGTGCTTCTACCAACTTGCCAATACAATCAAAGCCAGAATCTTTTTATTTATTTTTTTATTTCTATTTCAGGCTTCCCAGCCTAGAGGTGAGATGTGGGGTCTTATTGACCCCCAGATCTCACTGTAAAGAGGACCTGTCATCCCATATTCCTATTACAAGGGATGTTTACATTCCTTGTAATAGGAATAAAAGTGATCAAAAATTTTTTTGGGGGGAAAAAAATGTCAAACTAAAATAAATAAAGTAAAATGAACAATAAAACAATAAATAATTTAAAGTGCCCCTATCAACAAGTGCTCGCATGCAGAAGCGAACGCATACGTAAGCCCCGCCCACATATGAAAACGGTGTTCAAACCACACATGTGAGGTATCGCCGTGAACGTTAGAGCGAGAGCAATAATTCTAGCCCTAGACCTCCTCTGTAACTCAAAACATGTAACCAGTAAAAAAAATTAAAGCGTCGACTATGGGGATTTTTAAGTAGCGACGTTTGGCACCATTTCACGGGCATGTGCAATTTTGAAGAGTGACATGTTAGGTATTTATTTACTCAGCATAACTTCATCTTTCACTTTATGCAAAAATTGGGCTAACTTTACTGTTTTTTTTTTAAGCACAAAACTGTTTTTTTCCCCCCAAAAAAACGCGTTCGAAAAATTGCTGCGCAAATACCGTGTGAGATAAAAATTTGCAACGACCACCATTGTATTCTCTAGGGTCTTTGCTAAAAAAAATATATATATATATATATATATATAATGTTTTTGGGTTCTATGTAATTTTCTAGCAAATAAATGATGATTTTTACATGTAGGAGAGAAATGTCAGAATTGTCCTGGGTGCTCCAGAACGCCTGATGGCGCTCCCTGCATTATGGGCCTCTGTATGTGGCCACGCTGTGTCAAAGTCTCACACATGTGGTATCGCCGTACTCGGGAGTAATAGCAGAATGTGTATTGGGGTGTAATTTGTGGTATGCATATGCTGTGTGTGAGGAATAAACTGATAATATGACAATTTTGTGGAAAAAAAAAAAGGAAAAAAAATCTTGATTTTGCAAAGAATTGTGGGAAAAAATGACAACTTCAAAAAACTCATCATGCCTCTTACTAAATACCTTGGAATGTCTTCTTTCCAAAAAGGGGTCATTTGGGGGGTATTTGTAATTTTATGGCAGTTAGGGTCTCAAGAATTGAAATAGGCCGTCAGTACTTCAGGTGTGATCAATTTTCAGATATTGGCACCATAGCTTGTGGACTCTATAACTTTCACAAAGACCAAATAATATCCACCAATTTGTACTTATTTTTACCAAAGATATGTAGTGGTATACATTTTGGCCAAAATTTATGAAGAAAAATTACTAATCTGCTAAATTTTATAACAGAAACAAAGAAAAATGCATTTTTTTACAGAATTTTCGGTCTTTTTTCTTTTATAGCACAAAAAATAAAAAACCGAGAGGTGATTAAATACCACCAAAAGAAAGCTCTATTTGTGTGAAAAAAAGGACAAAAATTTCATATGGGTACAGTGTTGCATGACTGAGTAATTGTCATTCAAAATGTGAGAGCACCAAAAGCTGAAAATTGGTCTGGTTATTAAGGGTGTTTAAAGCGGGAGTCCGCCGTTTTTTTTTTTTTTAAAAGCCAGCAGCTACAAATACTGCAGCTGCTGACTTTTAAAATAATGACACTTACCCGCCCAGCGTGCCCGCGATGTCGGCACTCGAAGCCAATCTCTCGATCGTCTCTCGGGTGCTGCTGCCGCCATCTTGGGTATGGGAATCAGGAAGTGGAGC
Source organism: Lithobates pipiens (assembly GCF_037356315.1). Taxonomy (NCBI): domain Eukaryota; kingdom Metazoa; phylum Chordata; class Amphibia; order Anura; family Ranidae; genus Lithobates; species Lithobates pipiens. The sequence continues at coordinate 260,324,469 of NW_027507903.1, read as the reverse complement.
CTTGCGCTTCATTTCCCGGTTCCCTACTGCGCATGCGCGAGTCGCGCTGCGCAATAAGGATGGTCCCCGCTGTCTCTGGGATCCGTGTGTTTCCCAGCAGGCAGCGGGGGACCTTCGGAAAGGGGCGTAGATTCTGCAGAAAGGGGCGTAGCTTCTGCAGAATCTACGCCGGAAGTGGGTGCAGATACCTGTACTGTACAGGTATCTGCACCCCCCTCCCCCTTGAAAGGTGCCAATTGTGGTGCCGGAGGGGGGGAGGGTTCCAATGAGCGGAAGCTCCACTTTAGGGTGGACCTCCGCTTTAAGTGCCCAGTGGTCAAGTGGTTAAATAAAAGTTAAGCTTTCCTGTTTCTGTTTGCTGTCCCTTGGTTTTGAAAGGGGATTTTATGTTGGTTTTAAAGTATTAGCTCGAGCTTATATAGCTGAGCTATGAGTATGTTATGTAATATTTTAATATATGTTATAAGTATTGATTATTCAAATTTAATATCTTAATGATTAATTTATGAAGTATTATTATACCTATGATAAAGGGTACAGTCTATTCAACCCACAGGTTATTGTGTCTTGAATATTATTTGGTTTGAAATATATAGAAGTTCTATCTATGATCCCATTCCTCTTACGTACTGTTTTGACAGGAAGTAAGAGGCAGGAAGTGAGTGGACACAGATGGCAACAAAAAAAAATGTCATTGGTTACTCTATACAAAATGAGAAAAAAAAATTGCCTTTGGTTTCTCTTTAACACTGAACCCCTGGCAATTATATTTATATGTATTGCTGACAAAAAAATGCTCAATCATATCACACAAGTGCTGTATTTATCTGTGAAATACTGTTCCAGGACCAGCCAGGGGAAGGAATCTGCAGAGCTGCACCTGCACAACCCATAGCTCCCAACTGTCCCTGATTTTGAGGGACTGTCCCTGATTTGGAAAAAAGTCCATCTGTCACTCATTCCTCCTCATGTGTCCCTCATGTTGGTCTGATCTATATAGTTGTATAGAAAATGCACTATTTATCTTTCAAAAAGTGTCCCAGTGCTAAACCTTTCATCCAAATTCTAAATTGCTGCATTTGTAATTGTCAAAAACCAGGAATTATACAGGAATAGTAGTGGTAAAAAAAGCACCTGTGGGTTTAACTATTTTTTTTTGTAAAATTCTCATCAAGGGGGGCTTGGCAGGGGTGTGTGTCCTATGCTTACATACTTTTGCTGATAGGTGTCCCTCGTTCCCAACTCAAAAAGTTATGAGGTATACACAACCTGATTGAGGCATTGAAAACTACAACTCCCAAGAGCCACCTGAACGTATGCATTATATTATTCTTATGTGTAGTGGCTCTTGGGGATGAAATTCACTGTGCTGTGGGAGCTACCAGAAGAATAGAGTGTGCTCATTCATCAGCTAGTTGGAAAAAGGGTAGAGTGCATAGTAGGGAGAGACAGAGAGATGTTTGGCTGCATTCATCCGAGCGTACCCCCCCATGCATCAGCATTGTTTGGAGAAAACCATAGGTGGGCAGGGAAACCCCTGCAAAGAGACCTCTTATTGTGCACAGAGAGCAAGGGTCCTTATCCACAGCATGTTGGCTGGGGTCAGCCTTTTCTACTTTTCTAGGTTGTGACTGAACTGTAAAGCTAGCTACACACTATATCATTTCATACAATTTTCTTGTACAACTTACCTTAAAGCCCCGTACACACAATCTGACTTCCCGACGGGAAATGTTTGATGTCAGGCTGTTGATGGAAAATCCGACCGTGTTTATGCTTCATCCGACAATTGTTGTCGGACTTTCTGCCAACAAATGTTGGCTAGCATGTTTTAATTTTCCCCCAACAAAAGTGTGTTGTCTGATTTTCCGATTGTGTGTACACAAGTCCGTCGGACACAAGTTCAAAGTACAAACACGCATGCTCGGAAGCATAAGCAGGCTTGGTCTTGTAAACTAGCGTTTCTAATGGAGAATTAACATTTGTGACGTGGCAAATTATGAAATCTCGAAATGCAGCGCACATTCTTCTTCTCTTCTCTTCTATAATGGGATTATAATGAAGCTCCTTTGCTAGTGATACTGATGGAGTTATTGCAAACAAATTTTCAAAGGCTTTTTTTTTCTAGTGATATCAAGAATAATATTATCATTTTTTTTGTGCAAGTTACCACAACACCATTATCCCCTAGTTTATAAGATCAAATACACAACTATGTTGGTGTCCCTTGTCAATTTTGCATTGTATTTTTTTTAAATGTAACTGCCTATTCCCAAACTGTCATTTGAAGTAAAACACATAGCCAAGTATTATTCTCCATAATTTTTTTATTGTGCATAAAAAAGAAAAAATTAAACATGCTATCTGCAAATAGAACTTAACCAAAGACTGCATTCTATGCATCCAAAAATATAGAAAATATACCAAATCAAATCATTATTCAAGCAAAAAAATAATAGGCCAATAATAAATAATATGTTATCTCCTCCGATTCCGCAACATGTCTGGTTGACGAACGGCCATTCAGAAATTAACTGAAAAGCACAAAATGAAAAGCGCGAACTGAAAAGCACTAAATGAAAAACGCAAAATGAAAAGCACTAAATGAAAAACGCTAAAGGAAAAGCGCAAATCGACAATCACCAAATTCTACTAACACGAAATTAGCAGAAGGAGCCCAAAGAGTGGCACTAAAGAGCTGAAAAACCACGTAGAATGTCTAATACGTCACCACGTTCGTAATTGTTGGCCAACATTTGTGTGACCGTGTGTATGCAAGACAAATTTGAGCCAACACCCTTCGGACAAAATAATAATATTAATAAATGAATATGCAGTCAAACCTAAACACTTCAATTGTATGCAATCATGCAAGCTCTTGCACTACATAGTTGAAGCTAAATCTATAGGAAATTGAACAACAAAAATTGTGTAATGTGTATCCAGCTTTATACTTTGCACACCTCTTGTTTGCATAAACCTGAAATGTATTTTGTTGATTTAGCCCAGGTTCACATTGATGCAATTTGGCATACGATTTGACGTGGTGCATCGCAACAGTAGTTTCTTTACTGCTTTTGGCAACTTTGGGTGCGATTTCAATTGACATCTGTGCAGTAACCTGCTCAGATGTCTCTGAAATCGCCCCTGAAGTCAGACTGACATGCAGTTATGAAATCTGAAATTTCAATTCCGCAGCAGTGTGAACCTAGGAGTAAACTGCAAGTTTATTGTACCATAATAACAGCATGATAACAGAAGCACCTTTGACTAAGACACACATGGACACCCAGCACCCCTTTTCCATCTCTGCACACCTCCCAACATTAGGACATAGATATTTTGCATACATGACAAAAAAAATAAATAGAAGTGGTTAAATTGCTCTGGTTAGAGCCTAAACTTGTGGTCGCTGTGTAAGTAATTGGTTGTTAACAACAGTAGAAAAAGCCCCCTTCCCAATCTCCAGGATTGTTAGTCTATAGCAGTAAAAAAAAGTGCCCACTCCGTCAGCATTGGTGGTCAGTAGCAGTAAAAAGAATCTCCAAGATTGGTAATGAATGGCAGTAAAATAGTCCCTATACCTTAGTGGGGGTAGTCAGAAAGTAGTAAAATGGTCCCCTACCCTATCGTGGATAGTCAGAAGGTAGTAAAATAGTCCCCCTTTCATAGTATGGGTAGTCAGTGGTATTAAAATAGTCCCCTACTCTTTCATTTACTAAAATTGGAGCACTCAGAATCTGGTGCAGATGTGCATAGTATGCTGAAGCTTTTAACTTCAGCTTGTTTAACCACTTGGGATCCGCGCTATTGCAAAATGACGGCAATAGCGCGGACCCACATTTCCGGGACTACGTCTATTGACGTAGTCCCGGTTACGAGCGGCCTGCGCGCCCCCTGAGGGGCGCGCGCGGCGCGCTCTGTGATCGGCGAGTCCGTGAGACTCGCCTGATCACCGATCCGTGTAAGGGGTCGATCCCGACCCCTTATCACGTGATCAGCTGTCAGCCAATGACAGCTGATCATGTGATAAAACGGAGCCGGTAATCGGCTAGTATTCCTCCTCGCGCTGACAGCGCGAGGAGAAAAAAAAAAGCCGATCGCCGGCGGCCGTGTTCGGGACATCAGTCCCGATCACGGCCAGCAATTTAAACGGACACCTGCCCCCTGCCAGTGCCCACCTGCCACCCGCAGTGCCATCCTGAAATAAAGTAAGTGCCCCCCTGTCAGTGCCACCCAGCAGTGCCCATAGTGCCCACAGTGCCACCCAGCAGTGCCCACAGTGCCACCCAGCAGTGCCCACAGTGCCACCCACAGTGCCACCCAGCAGTGCCACCCACAGTGCCACCCAAAATCTGCCTCAAAGGTGCTGCACCCCAGTGCCGCCCATCAGTGCCCAGCAGTGCCGCCCATCAGTGCCCAGCAGTGCCGCCCATCAGTGCCCAGCAGTGCCACCTATCAGAGCCACCTATCAGTGCCACCTATCAGTGCCCATCAGTCCCATCTATCTGTGGTACCTATCAGTGCCCATCCGTGCCACCCATCCGTGCCACTTATCCGTGCCACCCATCCGTGCCATCTTATCTGTGCCCATCTTTGCCCATCAGTGCCGCCTTATCTGTGCCCATCGGTGCCGCCTTAACTATGCCTATCAGTGCCCACCAGTGCAGCCTATCAGTGCCCACCAATGCAGCCCATCAGTGCCCACCAATGCAGCCCATCAGTGCCCACCAATGCAGCCTATCAGTGCCGCCTAATCAGCGCACTTCAATGAAGGAGAAAAATGACCCGTTTGCAAAATTTTATAACAAACTATTAAAACATGATTTTTTTTTTTTTGCATCTTTTTTTGTTTGTTTAGCAAAAAATAAAACTCCAAGCTGTAACTAAATACCACCAAAAGAAAGCTCTATTTGTGGGAAAAAAATGATAAAAATTTCATTTGGGTACAGTGTTGTATGACCGCGTAATTGTCACTCAAAGTGCATCAGCGCTGAAAGCTGAAAATTGGTCTGGGACTGAGGGGGGTTTAAGTGCCCAGTAAGCAAGTGGTTAAATAAGCTTTGCAAATAAAACCTAGAAGCTGACTGGTTTCTATGCAGAGCTGCACCATATTCTGCATGCTCCCATTTTAGTACATCTCCCACACCATCTGAATTGATGTTCTAATGCTTTGTCCTACATGGGCAAAGGAGGGGCTCTTTTTAAAGTGGTTCCAGGTATGACCCACTGTGGAAGCTGCACTTCAATTGACCTTCTCAATGGGCAGCATCAATGACAGTCTCAAATTTCAGGGTTTTCCCTTAGCAAAAACTTTCAGACACTAGACATGATTACCAATTTTAAATGGCATGGATGAAAAAAAAAAGTGTAGGCATGAGCTCACCCTACTTCAACTCTAACAGTTTTTTTGTTGTTGTATCTTCTGCATATATTCTCGGACATCCACTAGTAACTGCATTATCCCTCAAAGCTGCTGCAGAATGCTGGATTTCAAAACTTACCAGTAATTTGCAGTTTATATAGATGTTTCTCTTACTTATAATATTCATTAATAATATGAATTGATTAACAATTAAATTGCTAATTCTTTGTAGCATCACAAACTGTTTATTTTCTTTTAAATGTATTTTCTTTTGTAAAAGCTCATTTCCAGACAACAAGAAATCTAAACCAACCCTTCCATCCATGTTTTTTTAAAAAAAAAACCCTCTAAAACCCTTTTTTCTTACCTGACCCACGACTCTACTCTCACATGACCCTCCTTCTGTGATCCAGCACTACAGTTAGCACCTGTCACCACTAAAATCCTTGGCACCTATGAGGACCTTGCCAATGGATGTCCAACATTAACACTCACTTAGCCACTAGGCAGCAATGTGGACACCCAATTAGGTTCCATTTAAGAAAGTCACTAAATTAACATAACAGCCAGGGAAAAACATTTGAAAGGTTTGTAAGCCAAATCCTTCTCAAGTAGATATCAGGATAAGTTGGAGTCTGCCAAAGTTTGGCCTTCAGGCATCCGTCTATCTATCTATCTATCTATCTATCTATCTATCTATCTATCTATCTATCTATCTATCTATCTTTCATGAGTGAGAGGGGAGAAAGGTTTGTTAAGACATCTCCATAAGAGAAATGTTTGGTAAGATATCACCATTAAAAATGATTATCTACATTTTGTACGTTGTACCAACAAATCATGGTTTATTATAAACAGGGATTAAAACATTAAAACATGTACACAAATGTGGGGCCCGATCATATTGTAAAAATCAACATACCTAAATGACATAGTTGTCATATAACCCAACTTTTTATCATAAACTCTAATTATAGATGAGGTTTGAGTCTGCAGCTACCATGAGATTAATCCTGTGGGTTCGAGATTCATGTTCCCATTCAATTTATATACAGATATATTATTATTATTATTATTCATGATTTATATAGCGACAACAGTTTACTCAGTGCTTTACAATGTATAGGGGGACAACACAATTACAGCACAATACAAAAGGTACAGGAGGGCCCTGCTCATAGAGCTTACATTCTAAAGGGTAAGTACAGTATCTACATTCTAAATTCTGTATTAATGAACTGCATGGCCTTTGAACCCCTTTTCAGCAATTTAGAAGCCAGACCCTTCACTATAGGAGGGGAAACACAAAGCAGCCAGGAGTGTCCGTTTATTGGAAACTGCTGTGAATAAAGTATAGGGAAAAATGGCAAAATAGGGAGAAATTAGGGTCAAATAGATAACTGTGTAAAATTTGATTGGCTAGCTCTTTGGGCAATCAACTCCTTATTATTGGGAGTTTTCATTGTTTATATTTTTTTTTTTCTCTTGGTAGAAACTCTTTTTTTAAATTGAGGTGTTAAAAGCACAGCGTTAACTTGTTACTGACCATCTTTTCTTGGAGCTGCCATTGCTTTGCGGCACCCTGCTGCATTGTTTAAGAGAAAAAAAATCTAAGTGCAAGAAAAGTGTGCATCTAAAACAATCTTAGCCCTTGTACACACGGTCGGACATTCCGATGGAAATCGGATGGTATTGTCGGATAATCCGACTGTGTGTGGGCTCCATCGGACTTTTTCCGTCGGAATATCCGACACTTTGAATCATCACGGGGTGTTCGACATCCCGCAGCATGCTCTTGTCAGTGGCCCCGGATAGACCTGTCTGGTCTGGGGTAGGGATCCGTCTGTTCCCGAGTCTCGGAACCTGCGGTCCAAGGCTCTGTAACTGAGGGAGGATTCAAAGTGTTCTTACCATATTACTCCCTTTCATCTGGCTCACCTTCCTTGCCCATAAAATCCCTGAGGCACTTAATTTTTAAAGTTTCTCTTTATTTGGAATGTGGCAAGGATTGCCAGCTGTATATTCCCGATTGGTTTCTTCTCATAGTCTTAGATCAACGCATATTCATGTGCTAGAATGGCCCAGTCAAAGTCCAGACCTAAATCCAATTGAGAATCTGTGGCAAGACTTGAAAAATTGTTGTTCACAGATGCTTTCCATCCAATCTGACAGAGCTTGAGCTATTTTGCAAAGAATAATGGGCAAACATTTCACTCTCTAGATGTGCAAAGCTGGTAGAGACATATCCAAAAGAAATGAAGCTCTAATTGCAGCGAAAGGTGGGTCTACAAAGTATTGACTCAGGGGGGGCTGAATACTAATGCATGCCACACTTTTCACATATTTATTTGTTAGAAATTTGGAAAACCATTTATCATTTTCCTTCCACTTCACAATTATGTGCTACTTTGTGTTGGTTTAGCACATAAAATCCCAATAAAATATATTTACATTTTTGGCTGTAACATGACAAAATGTGGAAAATTTCAAGGGTTAAGAATACTTTTTCAAGGCACTGTACAATCGACTTCAATGGGGCCCATCAAAAAGTCTGAGTTTGCCAAATTTTAAACAGGATTTTCAGAACTCATATATTCCCCCATCCCTAAATTTAGTTTCCCAGCCACCAAATTGATAAACAGTCCATAGTTTATTGAGATGTTTGTTGTAACAATCATGCAAAAATACTTAAAGAGGGATTCCACCAAAAAAAAAATATTAAAAGCCAGCAGCTATAAATACTACAGCTGCTGACTTTTAATAAATGGACACTCACCTGTCCCGGATTCCAGCGATGCCGGCAGCTGAGGCCGATCGATCGGCTCTCGGCTGCTGTAGTCACCATTTTAGGTGAGGGAATCAGGAAGTGAAGCGAATCGGCTTCACTTCCCGGTTCCCTACTGCGCATGCGCGAGCCACGCCGCGCAATAGGAAATCTCCGCGCTGTCACTGGGAACCGTGTGTGTCCCAGCAGACAGCGCGGCAGGGCAGGAAATGGCGTAGACTCCCACGGGAGTCTATGCCCGGAAGTGGGTGAAAATACCTGTCTTTGACAGGTATCTCCACCCCCCTCCCCCCTGAAAGGTGTCAATTGTGACACCGGAGGGGGGGAGGGATCCGATCAGCGGAGGTTCCACTTTAGGGTGGAATCCCGCTTTAAATATAGCTCATATATTCACAAAGAGCCATATCCAGATCATTTGTATTAAACCATGTTTTATTTATTCTTTGGTTGGATAGCTTTATCTTAAAACACACCTGGCTTAAATATCATAGTCCACATAGCTTTCAAGTGCCATATATATCATTTAGGCTAGGTTCACACAAATTGGATGCGGGTTCCCGCATTAATAGCATTTTTTCTATTAATCTGAAGTTCAGAGTAATAGAAGCACTGGACCTGCCAGTAAGTGCCTTATCTTGTACACATCATTGATCATTCTCTATCATATGCACTGCAGTGATCTATCCTCTATCCTCTCACTTTTGCATAGCAGACATTTTTCTGACATAACTAGGTTAGTCAGTCAAGCTATGAAGTGTGATTATGTGAAATTGTCTTATTTCAATTGCACGGCAAGCATCCATTTGAGATTGAAATTAATTTTATTTAACTAAAAAACCTGCAGAGATACCTATCTTTTGTAAAAGCAGTCTTGAGCTGTGAAGGAAAACTTCAAAATAGAACCCTATAACACAAGTTATATAGGTTTTCTGGCTGTAATGTAATTATAAATTGTCCCTCAGAAAAATATTGCTTTGCTATGGAATCTATCTACTGTAATATGTGATGCATGAGGGCCAAAACACTCTGGTGATTCTTCTACTGGTGACATCGATGCCACTAGAGAAGATGAGAGGTCTCTTAGTAATTCTGTATCTGGATATTAATGCATCGGGGAAGGAGTTATGTTAGTCCATTAATATTCATGTTGCACGGTAACATGCTTTGTGTTATAGCAGCCCAAACCAATAAGCTGCAATGCACCTAAATAGGTGTATATAACATTTTTAGCAGTGCCCCACATAGTAACCTACATTAGTGTTTTACTGCTCACTGCATCGACAAGGTGCATTGGGGTGCCATTCAGGATGTAGGACACTGCAGCACACTGATGTTTGTAATGCATGCTACTAAGGAAGAAAGTGTTAATGGGCCCTAAAAGAATAGTTGCATAATATAGAGAAAGTAGTATAATGCAAATCTAGAAGCTGTCATGGCTGACTTCTTAAAGCCTAAGTATTGTAATGTAGGAAGGTTGAAATTTACTTTCAAATTATTTTATTTTCAATTAAATGCAAACAATGGAAAACAGAATTGAGATTACAATGCATACACTTATTCTTATGATACAGCATTTGACAAGTGTGGAGTGTGTTTAGGAGGTATATAGGGTTATAGGTTAGAGCCCCTGAATGGACCAGCTATGAAAAAGTTTGTGGTGCTCCTGTTTTTGGTGGACACACTGAGGGGAACAAGAGGATACTCTGGGCACCCCTGTGGGGGATCATGCTGTGCCCAGGGAATATCTCCCAAATCCCTCCCCAGAAGGGCCTGGATAGAGGTTTCCAACACCAAGGCTGCCGGGATTTAAACTTTGGAGCTATGGCCTATAATTCCTTCTAGATGGGGGGGTTATAATAGTCTTCTCTGAGGCGGCTGTACCAAAGGAGCCCTTGGTGTGAGGAGAAGATGTCAAGTGTATGGTGAGGGAGGAGAGGAGTAGCAGAAAGCAGGAGAAGAAAAAAAAAAGGGGGGGGGGTAGTGAAGCAGGGAAAATAAGAAAGAAGCCAAACAGCAGGAGTGGTAGTACTAGTTTGTTAGACTTGTATCCCAGCTATAACAGCTATGCCCATATATTTGGCCCATGGTTCCCAGGTTGCTTCAAACTCCTTGGTTTTGTCTAAGAGGATTTTTCTTTTGGTGGCAGGTAGGGAAACCTTTGGTTGTTTCCAGGCCTTGGAAGGTTGAAATTTAAGCGCCACGCCACTGCTAAGAGGTCCAGATACAACTTTATTCCATTAGAGGTCAAGGGTACAGATCAAGAAATGCATTTCAGGGGTCTATGTGCCCCCTTTATCAATGCTTGACTGGCCACCAAGTGAACAAACCAGTAATGAACAGGACCTACAATGGTATTTATTCCAGTGTGAGTTGAAAGCACAGGCATAATCAGTTGTTTTTTTTTTTTTTGAAAGCCCATGGTGTGTGAACACACTCAAAAACTTGTGCACACACATAAAGAGTGAAACACAAAAATGTGCAAGGGGTGTACACAAGTCCTCTAAAATCAGAAGATCTTGCCCTTGCGTTAGGCATCTTGCGTTAGGCTCCAGACGGGGACTGGGATACTTACACTTGGTCCATCTGGCTGAAACCAGATGGGCCCCATTCTCTGGAGCGTCTGCTGAAACAGACCCATCCAAGTACTACGTGGGGCTTCCCTGAAGGGAGACCCCATGAGAGAGGGCAAACCAAGCCAGAAGGCCATGTCCACCCCCTCCCAAGACTTTCAGGACAAGCCCGAGGACCTACACCCTACCATCACACATGCAAAAACCATGTATAAACATAAAAATACAAAAAGTCACAAACATAGGCTTGAATAAAAGAAAGTGGGGGAGAAGGAAGTGGAGAGAGTGAAAAGTGGCCATTGTGTGGTATAATGACCAGGCCCTCCGGCCAAAAGGCCCGGCCAGGAGGCAGGTGAAAAAAAAAGTGTGAATGGTGCGGTAACTGTGGTGCCATAAATCACTCACAGTGATATTATGGCACCCCTGGACTAACACTCCAGGGGCACATACACAATGGGCTTCTTTTTAGGCCCGACCCTCAGCCAGACCAGTGCAGCCCTCCATCCCTGCCAGATAGTGAGCCCTTATAGGTTTTCTCAGGAGAGCCAAAGACGCCAAACGCAGCCTCCACTGATACTAACCTTTCCAGGCCCCCATCATGGTCCAGTGGATTTGCATGGCAACAACCTGATCTCATGGTCAGGGTGACAGCTTCTCCACCGGACACTGACAGGAACAGCGATCACACCAATCCTAGCCAGAAGGCCGTGGATGACCCAACCCTTTGGCCACACCCAGTGCAGCACCCAGCCACATCAGGAGTATCCTTTTAGCCCACCCAGACTTGACTAAGTACTAGCCTCCCTTACCCGGAAGCACTCAGGTTCGGCCCCTGCTGAAATGGACGCAGAGACGCCAGAGGATTTGCATAGCACTCCCCGATGAGAGCACCACAGCGCCTCCTCTGGCAACTGATAAGAACAGATACTACATTTGTCGGGTCATTAGACTAGGCTTATGACATCATGCACAGCTCTCTCACTCTCGTGAGGGAGGGGGAATGAGTCATAAGAGGGCCAATGAGAACTGTAGGGGTGCAGAGCTGGAGGTGTGCCTCTGTGTGTCTGTCTGTGTAAATCCAGGAAGTGAACAAGCAGCAGCTTCAGCTGCCCACAGTTAAAATGGACGCAGCCAGATTTAGTGGTGGGAGATTTCTGCAGCATATTTGGCAGGTACAGAATCACAGTATATATAAAATAATTTGCAAAGTCGTTGGAGGGAAGCTTCAGAATGGCAAAGATGTTTTTATCACAAATGATGTAAGCAGACTGCAGGTCCTCTTTAAGTTCCTCTTTTTGAGAGGTTGTTAACGGAATGGAAATTTAAATCCGCAAACTTTCCTTTTTATACTTGTTTGTACCTGTTGTACTGTGTTATTCATTTGAATAGCTTGCCTAACGCAATGAAAGGCACAGGTACTATTTTTTGCATGATGGCTTGTTGTGGTGAGCTGCAAAATCTCAATGGCCTTGCATCTTATCAATGCACGCTAGATTGCTGAGCATGTTTCTGAAGTAAATGGTGTTAACAGGCCCTTAAAACGATGTATTTAAAAAATGTAAAGTTAAAGAGACTAAACTTTGATTCAAAAAGAAAAACAATTCTCTTCAAGTATGTATTCTTAAAGGATAAGTTCACTTTTTAGAAAAAAATATTAAATGCAAATTTCTTTTGCAGGTAAAAAAACATGCATTTATTCATTACATTTTTTGGAGCCTGTAAAGCATTGCACCAACGATCAGCACATCAATAGTGCCATGCAGGTCTCCAGCAGATCTAACAGTGTATCTGTGTGCCCATACATCCTGTATGGCCAAGCAGATACAATGGCAGAATAGAATAGATAGATGACAGAAAAGAGAATGCACTACAACATCGCTCCACAGCACCGTAGTAGTTCAAAGACTGCTGAATGTTGTCATTTCCATTCACAGGACACTGTGAATAAGTGACGCCGCTCTGCCGTGTATTTTTAAAATTGTGAGCTGGCGGGGGATCCCCACTAGCTGTTAAGATTGGAGAATCGGTGCAGGGACTGGTCAGTTCGTAACATGTCACATGTTAGACCCTGGATATGGGTGTAAGGCTACTTTCACACTGGGGCGCTCAGCGCACTGGCTGTAAAGTGGCCCTATATTTAGCAGCGATTTACCATTGTTTTAGCGGCGCTGATCGGCCGCTAGTGGCACTGTGGGCACTGGCAGGTGGCAATGGCAGGTGGCAGTGGCAGGGGGTACTGGTAGGCACAGATGAGGCATAATTGCCTTTTCCTCTTCAGGACCAATGTCCCTTGCAGATAAGTCAGTGATCGGCTTCTTTTTCTTCTCACTCTGTCAGCGTGAGGAGAAAAAAAACGATTACCAAGCTTTTGTTTACATCATGTGATCAGCTGTCAATGGATGACAGCTGATCACGTGGTAAGGGGTCGGGTCTCAGTGACTCTGTGATCACAGTGCTCCCGGAAATTCAGGTCCACGTTAATATTTGATTCTCACATGACTGTAGTCCCCTCTGGTTCTGGGCATTGATGACCATGTGCACAGTAGGGATGAGCTTCGAGTTTGAGTCAAACTCATGTTCGACTCGAACATTGCCTGTTCGCCTGTTCAGCGAACAGTGAACAATTTGGGCCGTTCGCGGCAATTTTCGAAAAGCCGGAACACCCTGTACAAGTCTATGGGAGAAATCTAAAGTGCTAATTTTAAAGGCTAATATGCAAGTTACTGTCCTAAAAAGTGTTTGGGGACCTGGGTCCTGCCCCAGGGGACATGGATCAATGCAAAAAAAATATTCTTTTAAATTTCGTACCTGGGGGGTGTCTATAGTATGCCTGTGAAGGGGCGTATGTTTCCCGTGCTTAGAACTGTCCCTGCACAAAGTGTCATTTCGCAAGGAAAAAAAGTATTTTAAAATCACTTTGAATTGTCGGCTCCCATAATACAGAGAACACTCGATGAGTGTCCTCTGTATTACGGAGCCGAGAATTCATTCATTGATAAAAAAAAAAAAGAAAAAGCGTGGTGTTCCCCTAAATTGAATTACCAGGCCCTTCAGGTCTGGTATGGTCCCCTTGTTAAAGGGGGCTTCCAGATTCTGATAAGCCCCACGCCCGCAGACCCCCACAACTACCGGTCAGGGTTGTGGGGATGAGGCCCTTGTCCCCATCAACATGGGGACATGGTGATTTGAGGGGTCACAGACCCCCAAAGTATCCTCCCAATGTTGAGGGCATGTGGCCTGGTATGGTTCAGGAGGGGGGGCGCTCTCTCATCCCCCCTCTTTTCCTGCGACGTGCCAGGTTGCGTGCTCGGATAAAGGATCTGGTATTGATTTTTTTTTTTTATTTGACGTGGGGTTCCCCTTAATATCCATACCAGACCTGAAGGGTCTGGTATGGATATTTAGGGGGCCCCCATGTCAATTTTTTTTTATTTGACGCGGGGTTCCCCTTAATATCCATACCAGACCCGAAGGGCCTGGTAATTGAATTTAGGGGAACCCCACGCTTTTTTTTTTTTTAATCATTGAATGAATTGGCTCCGTAATACAGAGAACACTCATTCAGTGTTCTCTGTATTAAGGGAGCCGACAATTCAAAGTGATTTTAAAAGACTCTTTTTCCTTGCGAAATTACACTTTGTGCAGGGACAGTTCTAAGCACGGGAAACATGCGCCCCTTCACAGGCATACTATAGACACCCCCCAGGTACGAAATTTAAAGAAATATTACACTTTTATTGTTTCACTTTAATCACTATTAAAATCACTGCTCCTGAAAAAACTGCCATTTTTAAAACTTTTTTTTGCATTGATCCATGTCCCCTGGGGCAGGACCCAGGTCCCCAAACACTTTTTAGGACAGTAACTTGCATATTAGCCTTTAAAATTAGCACTTTAGATTTTGAACGTTTGAGTCTCATAGACTTTAATAGGGTTCTAAAGTTCACACAAAGTTTAGGTCTGTTTGCAGGTTCTGGTGCGAACCGAACAGGGAGGTGTTGGGCTCATCCTTAGTGCACAGTGAAAAATACCCCTACAAACGCAAATGAAAAAATTAATTATATATGGCCAGCCTTACCCTCGCAGGGATTCTCAGCTTTACACTTTGTAGTAATCAGCCCCCTGGCTATTTGGTCTGCTTGGATTTTCAGTCTATTTCAGCTTAGACTGAACCTCAGGCATCGGCCTAGCCATAGTGCCTGTCTGTAAGGCCTAACAGGCCTGGACACATGTTCCTTGTGTGTCTGTATACACTGAAGCAATCTGTTTACTGAGGAGGTAGCACTGACTGACTAGACTCTTTTGTTGGCCAACACCCACCTGTCTCCAATGATTCTCACACCTGATCTGGGATCCTTTCTTTGTGAAAACAGGCACTATCTATATCTATAGACAGTGATAGGCTTTCCATCTGTTACAAGGCCTAATTATCCCAATGTTACTGTGATAGTGTTTCACAGGCTCACATACAGTCAGCCATGTACAGTCTGTTGCTCAGTGTACAAGACTTGAAAAGGCGCTTTTCTCAATGCATATTTTACTTGTATTGTGCTTAAAGTCTAAAGACTTCCAAAATGTTTTTTTTTTGGGTTTATTTTAGAGTTTTGTTTGGGTGTGGAAGGGTACAAACATCTGTCAGAATGTTATTGCTTTTGTTCTTTATAACTCACATGTGTTTCGTAAAAAAAAACTCAGCATTAGCACAAAAAATATAGGGAAGTCTTCTCAATGGCATTTCAGGCAACATTATAAACCAGGACAAAGATCCTAAGCCTTCCTCATTATATTCAAAACAAACATTTTTTACCTGTGTTGCCTTGAGTGCCCCAGTTTTTGAGGAAAACTGTTGGGTTTAGCACCAGACAGAGTCAGGGTCCCATACTAGATTAGATTTTTGCAATATCATGTAGTGTTAACACAAGAAGTTATGACTGAGTGGAATTATATGCCTTTGGAATTATTCGCTAGTCCTTCTACCAGCTTTCTTAGTTTTTTTTAATGAATATCATTTTGACCCTCAATTGGTCAACTATTATACATTAATTTAAAGAAAATTATTTTTGTGTATTCTGACAGCAGAAAGGTAACAGCTGTAAAACAATTACAGTTACGGGGGTCGGCAACGAGTAGATCGCATCCAGGTGACTGGTAGATCAGGGTTTGAGCTTGCTGACCCGCCATTCCAGAGCATCAAACAGAGTGCAATGCAGAGGGACTACTTGTAAAGTTGAAGCTGTAGTATGGAGCAAGAACCGCATAAGCTGATACCTCCTCTGTTGTGCTGGACTCTGCCTCGTGTAGAGGGATACCAACTGCACTCCACCTCTTATACCAGCTAGTGGTCTCCAGAGTGGTGCCAGCAGTGGGAAAGAGGAGATCTTTAGGTCAATGTGAAGCAATACACTGGGCACAATAGTATAGGGCAGCTTTCACACTGATCTGCTGCTGTTTAGTCACATTGCTGTGTACCTCCACCCTTCCTGCAGGTTTGCTGTGCTTAGACACAGACTTCAATTATATCCTGCAGGTTTTGGTGCACTTTCTGAATGCAGGAGTTTTGGTGCTCTTTTAGAAAGTGCACCACACCTGCAGGATATAATAGATGTCTATGGCAAAGCACAGATAACCCAGGAAAGTCGCAAATGCACTGTGCTGTACCCACTTTGCAAGTAAACCGCAGCACATCATTGTGAAAGCAACCTTGTAGTGGGCTCAGAACAGTTAGTGTTCATTTCAATTTTTTTGTTTTATTGCCTACCCCTGATCTAGATTAAAACTACTAAAACAATGATAATAAAATAAGAATTCACTTAGAGGATGAGGTCCCAGGCTTGGAATTCATGTGGCAACCTTTGAGAGAATAACTCCAAATAGGTTTACCCACTTAAATGAAAAACAATTATCTTACAGTTGCCAGAATATTAAGGTAATTACTGACCTTTTGTTCCTTTTATAAACAATGACTTCCTTTATTAGATTTGGATCTTTTTGGACTCTAGAAAAATTGGCTAACATTATATTATACTATGCTCTTTTTTATAACAGTTACAGTTTATGGCTTTTTCTATTGTGTTTTATTTTTTTTACTTATTTTATGAGCTCTACTAAATAGAAAAGAATGTAAAACACACATTTATTATATTATTTTGTTTATTTCAATGGCTTTTTTTATTATTTAATTGTTAAAATACTTATGCTGTTTTTAATTGTTAAAACACTTGTGCTGTAAATAAAAATGTAACAAGATGTTCGCTTCAGCCATAATATTCTTAAAGCGGAGTTCCACCCACATTTTTCACTCCTCACCATGCAGCACTAATGTGCATCCTTAAAATGAATTGGCAATTTATTATTTTCACTTACCTGTTTTTTGCCTATATCTAATTTCACTTCCACCTCTAGGTGGCCACACCTGCAGATGTAATTTCCGCTTTTGCATTGGCTTCTGGGAGATCTTGGTCAGCTTAGCGTGGCGGATATGGAAATTCTTGGCCAGCTTGGCATGGCTTGGTCAGCTTGGCATGGCTGTGCACATGCGTGAGATTGGCAGGTGCATGCTGGGTAGCCAGCATGCACGGGATCCAGGAAGAAGGATTCAGATGCCCACACTGGAGATGACTGCCCTCTGCAGAAACATCACAAAGTAAGAAAACAATGTTGCACAAATAGAAAACTGAGCATAGTTTTCAGTATACCTTTATTACATTGCAAGAGGCATAAGTATTCTAGGGATATTTATATCTTAAAAGTCATATTTTGGCCGGAACTCTGCTTTAATAGTTGTGTTAATACATGATTTCATGCCGTTATGGTTTCTTCAACATAACAAATTTCCTATAAAGCTAATCTTCCTTCCAATATAAGTAAAGATCCAATATTCAGCAAAGTGAGCATCATATATTATGGACAATTTCAGACAATTTTTTTTTACAAAGGGGTTTTCTAATGTAAAACAATTCTGTGAAACACCTTTAGGGTAAAGGGCTGGTTCAGAAGTTCAGAAGTCCTAGCTATTCAAACAACTACAACTTCTAGTATAGTAATATATTTCCCATAAATTTTTTTCTGAAATGTCATTCCATCTATGGGCATCATTACACCATTTGCAATTTTGTGAATAAATGACCTGTATCTAAACTGATATACAGTGTGTTTGGAATCTTAGTTTTTTGATGCCCATCTTCTTATAAGAAAAGATCTCAACAGAATACCGAAACCGTAAAAAATAAGTTGGCTTGTTATGTCCTAACAGGCTCTGCAGGATTCAATCTGGCCGGTCTGGTAGTGCAGGGATTTTACCAGAATATTTTCTCGACCCTGAGCTCTCAAATGCAAGGTGGTGAGAGTAACAATTAAGGCATGTGAAGTCTGGCTTCCCTAAACCAGCCATTCCATTAGTCATTTACATAATGCTGAAGGCAAAAGTCAAATATGGGCCAGCAGAAATTCCATTAGTTAACACACAGGAACAACAGGGACATAAAGGGACCTCCATCATATGTGAAAACCTAGTTGAACTCCAGCACTGAATGCACCTACTAAACATCACCTCAACAATAGCTTTTCTTAGAATGGAACTTTTCTTGGAATTCGAAAAACATCCAGCAGTAGCCTAAAGATGTGGAATATCCGGTCTAGTCAGTATTAAATGCCATTGGCTATATTGTAATGTTTTTACATGACAGCGGCTCATTAGGAGGAGCACACATTTCAATGTATGGCATCCCAGCTGTTCATTAACTGTACTGTCTCTTGGAAGACTACTGTGGGGCACACTGGTTTGATAAAGTATCTGTAAGATGACATAGTCAGTGATGCTGCTATGACAGGTTCACTGCTGTAATGCGGATGGAGGAAGTCTGGTTCTTTCAGGAGAAAACTGACCATCTGCAGCCTGACTAGACTATTTCTGCTCAGTCTGCCTTTGAGCGATTACGCGTAAAAAAAAAAAAAAAAAAATCTGTACTAAGGGAAAAAATAAGAACATATTAACCAGCCTTAAAATAGGCTAGGGTATGTCCCCTGCAGTGACTTCTCTCTTTCTCACTGTCCCATAGCCAAACAGAAAATGAGAGGAAATTTCTGTAAATTAAGGGTCACCAGAACTAGTGTCTCCATTGGAACATTTTCCCTCTATTACTTTTCTAGGGACAACCCAAAATTTGTGATTTCCTTTACTTTAGTTTCTAGTGATAACGGTAAATAGGACAAATAGAGAGGGGGAATCTCCTTAAGAAGGACATAGAAAGCTATGAAAGCGGACAGAAGTTTTAATCCCTCGCCACTCTATCCAAAATGTTTTGCCCTTACTTATACTTAAAAGTGATTATAAACCTTCATTTTTTTTGTTTGTTTTTTTAAACCAAAATAACAAACATGTTATACTTACCTGCTCCTTTTCTGGAGCCCCCCACCGGCACTCCATGTCTTTCATCTTCAGCGAGTGCCCCCAGGAAAAGCCACTTACTCTGGGGGCACCCATGTGTACTTACTCCTGAGCAATCCAGTCTGCATCTATTGACATAGACCGAGCGACTTGGCCCTTCCCCCCTCGCCCCCTCATCACGGCACTTGATTGACAGCAGCAGGAGCCAATGGCTACCACTGCTATCAATCAAATGAGGAGGGAGACAGCTGGATCGGATCGGGCTCAGGTAAGTATAAGGGGGGGGGGGGGGGGACTGTGGGATGGCCCTGCAGCAGAGAAGTTTTTTTTACCTCAATGCATAGAATACATTAAGGTAAAGAATCTTGAGGCTTTAGAACTACTTCAAGGGAAACCCATTAGAATTTGTCATGTGTAGACACATCATATTTGCCTAGGGCTCTGGTGCCCAACACGTGGCTTGTGGGCCAAATGCAGCACGCCAGCCTTCTGCATGCAGCTTGCAGACTACTGGGTACCATAAAGAAAGCAGAGCAGCAGCAGAGAGCCGGCTGCTGCCCCTCCATCTATGAGCCCGGTCCTGTTCAGGA
Source organism: Lithobates pipiens (assembly GCF_037356315.1). NCBI lineage: Eukaryota > Metazoa > Chordata > Amphibia > Anura > Ranidae > Lithobates > Lithobates pipiens. Next base: position 260,304,773 of record NW_027507903.1, on the reverse strand, counting down.
CGTCAGACACACGGATTCCTATGGTGGGGGTGGGAGGGGGTGGTAAATTTTGAAGCACCTGATTAGAGCCAGAGGCTCTAATTGGCTTCAAAATAGAGTGGGCTCGGGGCGCAGATCCCACCCAATTGTGTGACCATAGGGAATTAATTTTTGCTATTTTCACACTAACCTTCCCCCCGCCAATCAGGAGGCAGGACGTCAGACCTGCTTCCTGATTGGACAAAGCACCAGGCCACCCTGTTGGATGCCTGACGTTTAGGAAGAGGAGACTCGCACTGGAGCGGAGGTCGCCACAGCGCTCTGAGAGGATCAGCTGCAGACAGTGCTGCGTTAAGTCCCCTTGGCTCTGTCAGAGCCACGTGGAGGGTGCCAGAGCTGTGATCCACACACGGGGGTGCCAGAATAGTGATCTACACGTGGGGGGTTGTTTGCCAGAGCCGCAATCCACTGAGGGTGTGTGTGCCGGAGCTGCGATCTGCGCAAGCAAGCCGGGGGGGGGGGGGGGGGGGGGTGGATGCTACCAGAGCCGCAAACCTCACGAGTGGGTGGGGGGTCGATGGGCAGAGTGGCTGCATATGATGAGCACAGGTGGCTGCATTTGATGGGCACAAGTGGCTGCATATGATGGGCACAAGTGGCTGCATATGATGGGCACAGGTGGCTTCATTTGATGGGTACAAGTGGCTGCATATGATGGGCACAGTTTGCTGCATTTGATGGACACAAGTGGGTGCATTTGATGGGCACAGGTGGCTGCATTTGATGGGCAAGTGGCTGCATATGATGGGCACAGGTAGCTGCATATGATGGGCACAGGTGACTGCATTTGATGGGAAAGTGGTTGCATATGATGGGCACAGGTGGCTACATATGATGGGCACAGGTGGCTGTATATGATGGGAAAAGTTGGCTGCAATTGATAGGCACAGGTGGCTGCATTTGATGGGCAAGTGGCTGCATATGATGGGCACAGGTGGCTGCATTTGAGGGCAAGTGGCTGCATATGATGGGCACAGGAGGCTGCTAAGGATGAGCCGAACACCCCCCTGTTCGGTTTGCACCAGAACCTGCGAACAGACCTAAACTTTGTGTGAACTTTAGAACCCTATTAAAGTCTATGGGACTCAAACATTCAAAATCTAAAGTGCTAATTTTAAAGGCTAATATGCAAGTTACTGTCCTAAAAAGTGTTTGGGGACCTGGGTCCTGCCCCAGGGGACATGGATCAATGCAAATTTTTTTTTATAAAACACCCGTTTTTTCGGGAGCAGTGATTTTAATAATGATTAAAGTGAAACAATAAAAGTGTAATATTCCTTTAAATTTCGTACCTGGGGGGTGTCTATAGTATGCCTATGAAGGGGCACATGTTCCCTGTGCTTAGAACCCCAGGAAGAAGTCACTTTTGACGAAACGACGTAGGGTGAGCGGCGTGCTGACGTCACCGCATTTCCACGTTAACCAGGAAGGGCGGGCAGTGTAAACAAGAGAGAGCCGGCCGGCTCATGATTTTTATATACGCCCAGGCCCGGACTGGCCATAGGGCAGACCGGGCATTTGCCCGGTGGGCCGGGGCCGCCCGTGGCCTGTTGATGATCAGGCCGCACAGCGGGAGGTAAGCAGCGGCCACGGCCTGATCGTGGGTAACACAGGCCACGGCCGCCGCTCGCCTACCGCCATACGGCCGTGCCTGTGTCCTGCGGAACTGGCGGCTGCATGGGCTGTGCTGTGTGTCTCTCTCACACACAGCTCAGCCTCAGCGCCGCGCTGACAGTTCCGCTCTCCTCCTCCAGCTGTGGGCGTCCGCGCAGTGGGGAGAGCTTCAGGCTGCTGTCACTATTCCCCCCCTCGCTCCTCCTCCCCTTCTCACGTCGGCAGCAGGGGAAGAGAAGGCGTTCCTTTTTGGTAGTTTTCCCTCCCCATTGGCCAACACAGAGGGCCAATCAGAAGAAACTAGAGGGGCATCATGGGAAATGTAGTCCCAGAGATACATGGCACCATTGGTCTCAGCAGGGAGCAGACTACAGTCCCCAGCATGCACTCTGCTGGGGTGAAAGAGAAAACCCAGAAACAAGCTGAGGAGTGCTTGTAGCAGCTACTACAGGAGACATGGCAAATTAAACAGAGGACTGTGCTGGGGGAACTAATAGCCCCAGCACAACCAGCCACGCTGCATCGCACCACCAGAGAGAGTGACGCTGCACCGCACCACCAGAGAGAGAGAGTGACGCTGCACCGCACCACCAGAGAGAGAGAGAGACACTGCACCGCACCACCAGAGAGAGAGAGCAACGCTGCACCGCACCACCAGAGAGAGAGAGTGACGCTGCACCGCACCACCAGAGAGAGAGCGCGACGCTGCACCGCACCACCAGAGAGAGCGCGACGCTGCACCGCACCACCAGAGAGAGCGCGACGCTGCACCGCACCACCAGAGAGAGCGCGACGCTGCACCGCACCACCAGAGAGAGCGCGACGCTGCACCGCACCACCAGAGAGAGCGCGGCGCTGCACCGCACCACCAGAGAGAGCGACACTGCACCACACCACCAGAGAGAGAGACGCTGCACCGCACCACCAGAGAGAGCGACGTTGCACCGCACCACCAGAGAGAGCGACGCTGCACAGCACCCCCAGAGAGAGCGACGCTGCACCGCACCCCCAGAGAGAGCGACGCTGCACCGCACCACCAGAGAGAGCCACGCTGCACCGCACCACCAGAGAGCCACCCTGTACCTGCAGCGCCAGAGGGAGCCACCCTGTACCCGCAGCGCCAGAGAGCAGGTCAGTGTCACTGGGCCATGGACACAATAGGAGACAGACAGTACTGGCATGGCCACAATAGGACTGGGACACTATAATATAAAGGGGACTGCCCCGTAAAAGGGCACTGTAATCATTGCAGTGCCCCTTTTTAGTGCAGTTGCCTTTATATCACAGTGTCGCTGCACATTACAGTGTGGAGGACCAACACCAGCCACCCCCGCTAATGTCTACCGTACCCCCCCGGTCCCTGGAAAGGTTGGCTGCTCAATCTAAAATGCCCGGGCCTATTTTTTGTCCCAGTCCGGGCCTGTATACGCCTATACTCTGCTGGAAATTCGTGAGTTTGTTACTTTACCTTATTGTATTTTTATTAAAATTTTACGGAGGAGGAATGGGAGACGCTTTAAGAAGGGGGCATGAAAGTTGGAGATACCAGCAGAGCCTATTAAAGGGACCAGGGACGTGCTATTTGCAAGCTCGTATGATCTCCTTAAAAAGAGAGCTTGGCAGCTGGTAAGCCTCACTGAATTTGGTGGTGGATAAACCTCTTTCCTCTGGGTGCACCTGCTACATGCGTGAAGGATGGTTTTGTAGTCACTGAAATGGACTGAGATTCATCATCCTATCTATCTTTCATCTTCTTCGGACTGTTTATATATTTGAAAATTATTGTTTCATTGAACTTTTTTTTTGCACTATTTTGCAACCTTCGAGATTTTTGCAAAAAATAGGAAAGATTATGTCACTTTATAATTTTGGTTTCTTATAAGTTTTAGCGCAGCTGTTTCTTTAAGATTATCGTATGTTGTGTGTGTCTCACATTGGGTCGCAGCAAGAACTTATTATTATTATCCAATTTTCTTAATCATATTTTTTATTTCATCAACACTTGATTATTTTTAATTTTAACACTTTTTTGGTCAGCGCTGTTTTTCAACGAGTTTTTAAGTAGAATCTGTTTGTAATTTTCAACTGGTACATTTTTAAAGTGTAGCTCCAGTCAAAAAATCTATTTTTAAGCTTTTTGGAAAACATAGGGAAGGGTTATCACCCCTGTATAATTTGTTTTGCCGTCCGTCTTTTTTCATCTCACTTCCTGTTGTCTCCTTCCGTTTGCAAGTAGGAGACGTTTGTAAGTTGGATGTTTGAAAGTAGGGGCCTACCCTATATGCTCTGCAGTTGCCACAACATTGTAAGCCCCCGAAAGTGACTCTTGGTGGGCGCTGGAGCGCCCTGCTGTGAACGATTATATCAAGAATTGTAATTACATGCAATTGTTGAACAGTGGTAGAAAAATTGGGCCTTTGGTGGTTGTCGTGCTGGTGCTGGTGCCACAACACTATAAGTCCTCACAGTTACTCTCGGTGGGCACAGGAACGGGCCCTGCTGTGAAATATTATATCAAGAATTGTAATTACATGCCCCTGTTAAACAAGGGCTGAAAAATTGGGCCTTAAGCACTGGTACTGGTGGCACGACACTGCAACCTCTCCCATATACTCTAGTTGTAGTACAGGAATGAGCCCGGCTGCAAAGCATTGCATCAAAAATTGTAATTAAACGCCCCTGTTAAACAGGGGTTGAAAAATTGTGCTGGTGGCATCACCCAGAACCAAAAATGTTCTTCCAACATATCAGCGGAGGAGGAAGAGGATAGACAATCAACATAACTGGACAGTCACTCAGCATCAGCATAGGCAGTCTTGAAGGGATGTGATATTTAAAAAAAAAATATTCGGTTATTTCAGCTTCAGGTGCTTGGCACCATGTAAATCAGACGTTGGCGATGATTGCTGGAACCGATCATATCTTGGGGCGGCGGACTAAAAAAGTTGTCTGAATGCATCGGTCAGACGGCCACCTTCTCCACCTCTCCTTCTGACCGATGCCTCAGCAACACGTTGTCCAGGACCAGGAGTTTGTAACCAACCAGTCTCTGGGAACGCTTTGCACAGACCTTTCTGCAAGGCCTCCCGGAGATGTCTCATCCTCTGCGACGGCAAGATAAGGTCGGCAACCTTACCCTTGTACCGTGGATCAAGGAGAGTGGGCAGCCAGTAATGGTCCCTCTCCTTGATCCGAAGAATACGAGGATCCTTCTGCAGGCTTTGCAGGATCAGGGAGGCCATGCAGCATAGGTTAGCTGAGGCATTCTGTCCGGAGTCCTCTGGGTCACTAAGGACAACATGATCCCCAGCTACCTCCTCCCAGCCACTTACAAGTCCACGGGTTTCTTGGGACTGTAAATCATCCCTACAAGACTGCTGCTGATGCTGAGTGCCAGCCTCCACCTCCATGCTGACACAATCATCCTCCTCCTCCTCCTCCTCCTCCTCATCCTCTTCCTGTGTGATGGTTGGAACAGCAGGAACACTGTCTGGATAAAGGGGGCCTTGAGAGGCAAGGAAGTCCTCCTCTTCCTGCCTCTGTTCTGCCTCAAGTGCCCTGTCCATTATTCCACACAGCGTATGCTCCAAGAGGTGGACAAGAGGTACAGTGTCACTGATGCATGCACTGTCACTGCTCACCATCCTTGTGGCCTCCTCAAACGGTGACAGGACAGTGCATGCATCCCTGATCATGCCCCACTGGCGTGGTGAGAAAAAACCGAGCTCCCCTGACCCTGTCCTGGTGCCGTAGTCGCACAGGTACTCATTGATGGCCCTCTGCTGTGTGTGCAGCCGCTGCACAATGGCCAACGTTGAGTTCCACCTGGTGGGCATGTCACATATAAGGCGGTTCTTGGGCAGGTTCAACTCCTTTTTGAGCCCATCCAGCCAAACACAGGCATTAAATGATCGGCGGAAATGCACATAGACTTTCCTGGCCTGCTTCAGGACATCCTGTAAGCCCGGGTACCTGCCCAAGAACCACTGCACCACCAGGTTAAGGATGTGAGCCACACAGGGCACATGGGTCAGTTGTCCCTGTTGGAGGGCGGAGAGGAGGTTGGTGCCATTGTTGCAAACCACCATTCCTGGCTTAAGCTGGCATCGCATCGACCACCTCTCGACCTGCCCATGCAGAGCTGACAAAACATCTGCCCCAGTGTGGCTCTTGTCCCCCAAACAAACCAGAGCAAGCACGGCATGGCATCGTTTTGCCTGCATACTTGCATAGCCCCTGGAACGCCTACGAAGCACCGCTGGTTCTGAGGACAGAGCACTGGAAGAGGCCATGGAGGAAGAAGAAGAGGAGGGAGTGGAGGAGAGAGGTGTGTCACAACCAATAGTAGCATTTTGGAGGCGTGGTGGTGGAACAACCTCCAACACTACTGCACCTTGTCCTGCATCCTTCCCACATGCCGGTAGAGAGCCGGAATCGCCTTCCGTGAGAAAAAGTGGCGTTTGGGGACCTGCCACTGAGCAGCCGCACATTGTACAAACTCACGAAGGGGGCCGAGTCTACCAACTGAAAAGGCAGCAGTTAAAGTGCTAGCAATTTAGCCAAGCTAGCGTTCAACCGCTGAGCATGTGGATGGCTGGGAGTGAACTTCTTTTGGCGGTCCTGCAGCTGGGGCAGGGACATTTGCCTGCTATAATCAGACGTGGGTGTACTGCTAGCAGAGTGCCCGGAAGCACTTGGCTGTGACACACCTAATTCTACACCTTCATTCCTCTCAGAGCAGGTTTCAGAGAGGACTGAAGGTCTAGTGGGGTTGGAGATCCCAGCTGATGAGGAGCAAGGAGAGGACCGCTTTGTTCTTTGGTGTGGGTCTTTGAGATACGCTTGCCAATGAGCTGCATGGCAGGTCAACGTATGTCTGGCCAAGCATGTGGTGCCCAAGTGGCTGATGTTTTGGCCACGCGAGATACGCTTGAGACATATGTTGCAAATAGCAGTGGTGCGATCTGATGCACTCTTCTCAAAAAAAAACCCACACCAAAGAACTTTTAGAATAACGTGCAGAGGCAGCGCCCTGCACAGGCGGAGCTCTGCAGTGTGATTCAGTCGGTGTGCTGCCCCTAAGCTGGCCCCCGGAGGGCATCCTGCCTCGTTGGACATGTGCCTCCTCCTCCTCCTCTCTCCTACCAGGCACCCACGTGGAGTCAGTGCTGTCATCATCCCCTCCCTCTTCATCGCTGGAGCAAACCTGGCAGTATGCTGCAGCTTGTGGAACATGACTGCCAGATTGCTGTCCTTCTTGAGCATCCCTTCTCTCTGTGCTCACGCTACTGCCTTCCTCTAGCTGAGTATCATCATCAGAGTCTACAAAACACTGGGCATCCTCCTGGAGCATGTACCCAACACTGTGCTCAAAGAGTTCAGGAGACTCCTCAGAAGGATGTGGTGATGACATTGAGAGGAGGGAAGACGATGCGTTGGCTGCTACTTTGCTAGTACCCTGAGCCTGGGTGAGAGAGGATGAGGAGGATGAAGAGGGCTTGGTCATCCACTCTACCAAGTCGTTGGCATGTTGCGGCTCAACATGTCCAGCTGCCGAAAAGAAGGACAAGCGTGTCCCATGGCCACGTGCTGAGGATGACGATGCACCGCGTCCACGACCAGCACTGTTGTCTCTAGACACAGAGCCTGCTTGCCATCTTTTATCGGCTCGCGCCTGTCTGCCTCTCTTTGCCGGCTTTCCAGACATGGTAATGGCCTGAAGGGAAATGGGAAAACCAGCAATTGGGTAGTGTATATTGTGTTGGAGGCACACACAACACCCACTCCTGCAGATGGCAGATGGCTCAATTAGAAAAGAGCTATGTAGGTGGATATAACGGTGTATACTGAGGTCAGGGCACGCAGACAGCACGCACAATCTCCTACAACTGAATGCAAGCTATATTTAAAAAGAGCAATATAGCTAGCTATATAGGTGGATATAGCGGTGTATTCTGCGGTCAGGGCACGCAGACAGCACACACAATCTCCTACAGCTGACTGCAAGCTCTATTTAAAAAGAGCAATATAGCTAGCTATATAGGGGGATATAACGGTGTATTCTGCGGTCAGGGCACGCAGACAGCACGCACAATCTCCTACAGCTGACTGCAAGCTCTATTTAAAAAGAGCAATATAGCTAGCTATATAGGGGGATATAACGGTGTATTCTGCGGTCAGGGCACGCAGACAGCACGCACAATCTCCTACAGCTGACTGCAAGCTCTATTTAAAAAGAGCAAGATAGCTAGCTATATAGGTGGATATAACGGTGTATTCTGCGGTCAGGGCACGCAGACAGCACGCACAATCTCCTACAGCTGACTGCAAGCTCTATTTAAAAAGAGCAAGATAGCTAGCTATATAGGTGGATATAACGGTGTATTCTGCAGTCAGGGCACGCAAACAGCACGCACAATCTCCTACAGCTGACTGCAAGCTCTATTTAAAAAGAGCAATATAGCTAGCTATATAGGTGGATATAACGGTGTATTCTGCGGTCAGGGCACGCAGACAGCACTCACAATCTCCTACAGCTGACTGCAAACTCTATTTAAAAAGAGCAAGATAGCTAGCTATATAGGTGGATATAACGGTGTATTCTGTGGTCAGGGCACACAGACAGCACGCACAATCTCCTACAGCTGACTGCAAACTCTATTTAAAAAGAGCAATATAGCTAGCTATATAGGTGGATATAGCGGTGTATTCTGCGGTCAGGGCACGCAGACAGCACGCAGAATCTCCTACAGCTGACTGCAAGCTCTATTTAAAAAGAGCAAGATAGCTAGCTATATAGGTGGATATAACGGTGTATTCTGCGGTCAGGGCACACAGACAGCACACACAATCTCCTACAGCTTACTGCAAGCTCTATTTAAAAAGAGCAATATAGCTAGCTATATAGGTGGATATAACGGTGTATTCTGCGGTCAGGGCACGCAGACAGCACGCACAATCTCCTACAACTGACTGCAAGCTCTATTCAAAAAGAACAAGATAGCTAGCTATATAGGTGGATATAATGGTGTAAACTGCACTACAGAAGAGCAAGAATGCAAAATCGGCTGATAACGAATGGTGTATACTGTGTTGAAGGTACACAGAACACCCACTAACTCCTACAGACGCCAACACACTACACAAGGCCGCCACGCTGGTGGCCTTATATAGTGTGGGGCATGTACTACACAACCTGAGCTATGATTGGCCACAGGCATCCTGCCTGTGGCCAATCATGGCTCTCCTCGTTGCCGGCACTGTGATTGGCCAAGCATGCGGGGTCACAGTGCATGCTTGGCCAATCATGAGCTAGCAATGCACTGCGATGGCGCAGTGCATTGTGGGCCGTGAGTGCCACACGAATTTGGCGCAAACGGCCCATAACGTTCGGTATTCGCCGAACGGGCGAACAGCCGATGTTCGAGTCGAACGTATGTTTGACTCGAACACGAAGCTCATCCCTACCCAGGAGACATGTATCAATTCAAATAAAAATAAAAAACTGAAGTTTTTTGGGAGCAGTGATTTTTTTTATGTTTAAAGTGAAACAATAAAAATGAAATATTCCTTTAAATATCATACCTGGGGGGTGTCTATAGTATGCCTGTAACGTGGCACATTTCCCTATGTTTAGAACAGTACCACAGCAAAATGACATTTCTAAAGGAAAAATTGTCATTCAAAACTGATCGTGGATGTAATGAATTGTCTGGTCTCGGAAATATAGACACATTGAACAAAACGGCATGGGTCCCCCCTCCCCTCGGTCCATTACCAGGCACTTTGGGTCTGATATGAATATTAAGGGGAACCCCAAACCAAAAATATAAAGAAAAATTGTGTTGGGGTCCCCCCAAAATCCATGGCAGGCCCTTCAGATCTGGAATGGAAATTAAGGGGAACCCTGTGCCAACATTTTTAAAAAAATGGCATAGGGCCCCCCAAAATCCATAGCAGACCCTTATACGGAAAGCCCTTGTGGCATCAGAGGGGGGCAGGGTCACCTGTTTACATCACCAGGTGGCCCGCCCTTAGCTATATAACAGCTGTCACAAAGCAGAAGCAACACACTCCCATGGAGGCGGAACTGTTGCGGCTTTTTTTTTCTTTTTCGGTCCGTTGGGCTGCGTAGATTTACATTATTAGACATTTTTATTTTTATTTTTTTAATAAAGGGATGTCCCAAGCTGTCTGTTATCTTTTTTACCATTTTTGACACTTTTTACCCCGTTACCAATTCACATGGGGGGGCGGGATCTGGGGGTCCCCTTGCTTCCAGATTCCGATAAGCCCCCCGCCAGCAGACCCCCACAACCACCGGGTTAGGGTTGTGGGGACGAGGCCCTTGTCCCCATCAACATGGGGACAAGATGCTTTGGGGTCAGACCCCAAAGCCCATTCCCCATGTTGTGAGCATGTGGTCTGGTACAGTTAAGAGGGGGCGCTCTCTCGTCCCCCCCTCTTTACCTGTGGCCTGCCAGTTTGCATGCTTGGATAAGGGTCAGGTATGGATTTTGGGGGAGGCTACACCATTTTTTTTATTTGATTCAGAGTTCCCCTTAATTTCCATACCAGACCTTAAGGGCCTGGTATGGATTTTGGGAGGACCCACACACAATTTTTTTAAAAATGTTAGTTTCAGGGTTTCCCTTAATATTCATACCAGAGCCAAAGGGCCTGGTAATGGACTGGGGGGGGGGAACCCATGCAGTTTTTTTCAATGAGTTTTATCTATATTGCCGAGACCTGACAATTCATTACACCCGCGATCAGTTTAAAAATGACTTTTTTCCTCTACAAATTTAATTTTGCTGCGGTACTGTTTTAAACTCTGGAAAACTGCACCACTTTACAGTCATACTATAGTCCCCCCGCCACGATATTTAAAGGAATTTTTTATTGTTTAACAATAAGCATTATTAAAATCACTGCTCCCGAAAAAACTGCCTTTTTTAAAACTTTTTTTTTGCATTAATACATGTCCCCTGGGGCAGGACCCAGGTCCCCAAACACTTTTTATGACAATAACTTGCATATAAGCCTTTAAAATAAGCACTTTTGGTTTTTCATGTTAGTGTCCCATAGACTTTAATGCCCCGTACACACGAAAGGGATTAAGTCTGACAGACCTCCAAAGGAGTTCCGCCGGAGTTCCGACGGAGTTCTGGCGGACTTTTCGACCGAACGGACTTGACCACACACCATCACACCAAACTCCGACGGAGTCGAACGTGATGACGTACGACTGGATTCGACGTAGGAAGTTCCTAGACAGTAGCCAATAGCTGCCCTAGCGTCGGTTTTAGTCCGTCGGAGTAGCACACACACGAGCGGATTTTTCAAAGGGGACCGGGTCCGGCGGAGTTCCGTCGGGAAAATTTAAAGCATGCTTCATTTCTAAAGTCCGTCAGACTTTAGCTTCGCTAAAGTCCGTTGCAGCCCACACACGATCGGATAGTCTGCCGGACTCAGTCCGTCGGAGTTTGGATGTCGAAAAGTCCGCTCGTGTGTACGGGGCATAACAGTGTTTCGTGGCTTTCGAATTTGCCGCGAACGCCACATAATGTTTGTTGTTCGCTGAACGGCCAAACAACCAAAGTTCTGCCCAAGCCTATGCTTGGGCAAAGCTTAAGTGCTGTTCACACACCAAAAGCCACAGCAAAAAAAAAAAAGTCCCTGAGCATGCCCAGAACAACCCAAATACAGCTAGCACAAAATAAGCTACCCCCTGTCCAAAATTAAGCACATCATTCAGCATGCTACAAAATTACAGATGGGACAAACCCCCCCCCGCCCCCCCCCGGTCCAGGGGGCAAAGGAGCCTAACATGGGCAAAAGTTATACAACAAATACCATTGCAGTCTATTGGAACTGACTTGTTATTTTTGCAAGTCCCCACTTGGCTGGCTTATATTTAATTATTGGCCTTAAAATGGGTATGGGGGCCCAGGTCCCACTCTGAGAGACATATATCAATGTCATCAATGTGGACAACCCCAAAAACGAAACAAAGAGAAGTGCCTTTAAAAATGCTAATTTGCTAAAAAGCTAGTAACCCAAAAGAAAAAATAGCCTGCCTCCAATAAATACAAGGCCATTTGAGTTTCTTAAGGCCTAAATTGAGAACCCCCATTTGAAAAATACCACCCCAAACTAAAAAAATATCGTGCCCCTCCCACACACTAACAAACACCTAGCCAAACACACAACAAGTCAGGGGGTGGATGCTTGGGGGCAGGAGGGGCTTGGGCACCCCGAAAGCCAACCACCTTGTTCCCATATTTAGGGGGACAAGGGCCTCTTCCACACAGCCCTGGGCTGGGGTTGTGGGGGCTGCAGACAGGGGGCTTTACAGAATGTTGAAAACCCCTTTAAACTAGTGGGTACAAGGTGCTTTGTGGTTGGTATTGGGCTGAGCCCAATATGCTCCAAAAGCAGCCAGCTATGCTGAATGCATGTGGCCTTGTATGGTACAGGAGGGGGTTGGGCGGTTGCTCTTTTGCCCCTTTCCTAGCTGGCCCTGTTGTATGCACTAAAAAAGGATGTGGTTTGGATATGTGAAGGCAGCTCATCGTCTTTTGAGAATAGAGTGGAGTGTGGCATTCCTCTTTAAAAGCAAAAGTTAGCCCATGGAAATCCAACGGGTTAGAGGGGGGAGACAAGAGCATTGGAGAATGGAGTGTGGAGTTCCCCTTTTACATCACCCATAATATTGACACCTCCATCTTTTGTCAATATTGATTTGGAGATGCCGTGCACCATGTCCATAGTAGCACACAGATCACATTCTCCTGTGCACTGAGATCCCTATAGTAAATGGGGGATTCACGCTTTGTTACTGGCGCACCATTTCGTAAATATGGAAATGTGCATTGAGCCTCACCGTGCACCTCTACTGATGGCACGCGGCTTTCGTAAATCACCCCCATTGTCTCTGATATGTCCAGTTCACACCACTGTAAAGCAGTGGTGTAGCTTTAAGTAGCGATCTTATTTCCTCTTTTTTTCTTGAGTAATGTGTGCACGGGTTGAAATAGCCGGTTGACCAGCTGTCCAGGACAGGAGGGTAGAAGTTAATGCTTTTCCCAGTTCTTTGGTCTTTTGGCAGGTTATTCTTGAGCCCGCCCGCTAATCATATGATATAAATAGAGACAGGAGTCCAGATCCAGCCCATGCTAGGATTGGGTTACCTCTTACACCATGTTCCTGAAAAAGGCCTAGGGAAGAGCTAAGACCATAAGGGAGAGAGATGGAGAATGACACCCGTGAAGAGCAGAAGAATGTTGCGCATTACTACCTGGATGTAAAGTTATCAGAACCTGGGGTTCACCCTGAAGATACCAGCCCTGGAAGAATGCCTCTGATGGATTCTGCCTTAGAGGTAGCACACAGCCTGAAGTTAAAGTTAGGGAATTAGGGAAGAATTATGCATTTGTATGTTGGACTCTGTAATTGTCCTTTTGCTCTTATCTAAATAAAGCATTTGAAATGCTGTCCTTGTCTGGTCTGAAGTTAGCGAAAGGGGTGTAATGCAAGTAACCGGCACTCGAGTGGCTACCTAGGGCAAAAGATATGTTACAGCAGCCTGTTGGTAGCGTGTGCCTGTTATAGGTGGAATGGCCTAAAGGTGCGAGGGAGATGTTGTCGGCACTACTTCCATCACTGATCTGTCTCTCAGAGTTGTGGGAGCTGATTCGCGCTGCAGAGGTTTCCATCCTGTACAGAGGTACGGAAGTGCAATAGTTAGGCCCTTTTCACAGGATTGGACCACCTATCTTTTTTTCATCCATCCATCAATGGATGACAATGCATTGCTATGGGTAAACGGATTAACATCCATTACCATCTGTTAACCTCAGCTTCCAAACTTGTCCATTTTTTTAATGTACAAGGCTACATAGAGATCCGTGAAAACGAATATTAACTGATCTTAACGGACAATGTCCATCCACATCCGATCAGTTAAGATCCGTTTTAAAGAAATTCTTTTTTGTTTTTTATGTGAACACAACCTTTGACCCAGGCAGTAGTTGGACAATAGGAAGTACATTGGAAGTACATTCCCAAGGAGAAACATGGCCAGAGATGTCTCCCAGGAGCTAATAAGCCTGGTGCATGAAAAGCCAGGCTTGTGGGTCTCAACATGTCAGGACCACAGTGACAGAGTGGCAACACAGCAACTATGGGATAAAATCTCTAAGATTGTGACACCAAATTGGTTCACCATGACTCCCAAACGGCATGAGCAATGTGGTAAGTGTTGCCCAACTGCAGAATGCTCTCTTGTCTGTGTTTTTATGGAAACATGAGATTATGGAAACATGTGAGTAATGTACTATTCAATCTCTCGCTACAGCAGAGCCAAACCACGTGGCACTCTGCTTTGTATGTATTATTTACCGTTTGTAGTAATGCATGTGAATTTGAGATCAGTGCAAATCCTTTCTGGCCTCTCTGATGAAGTGTGCACCTTGTCCCAGAAGGACACAATGTCTGTGTCTATTGCTGTCCTTGTTGCATGCTGAATTTTTGGTAACATAAGCATGAAAATATTCAACATATGTCAACTTAGTACTGTGATGATGCCTTGCTGTCCATCTGTATATGTTGACAGCATTCTATGCACATGATGTTTAATATTGTGAATAGGCAAGGGCATGCTGACTCCTCCATGGGTACTATTGTTTATAGGTTTTTTTTTTATTTGCCACTTAACTCAAAATTTTTCTCAATGTGTGTTACAGGATTCTAAATTAACAGAAGGTGAGGTTCACTTGAGACCATTTTCGGAGAGATTTGAAGGATAAGGCAGTGTGTGTAAAGCGCCATACACACTATCAGTTTTTCTGCTGAGTTTTACCTTCAGGTTTACCAAAACCATGTAGTGCAAGGGCCTGTCTGACTGCATACAAATTGAAACTCCTAAGGTTTGACCTCATATTATATGGTTTTGGCAAATCTGAAGGAAGAACTCAGCAGAAAAACTGATAGTGTGTATGGGGCTTCAGCGGTTTCTGGAGCTACCAAAAAGAAAAAATGAGTCTTCTTCGAAATGTGCTTCCTAGGGAAAATCATTGATGTTAGACCGTAAGTGATGTTTGGATGTTTCATCTAGAAAGTGAATAAAGTAGGTCTCCATATAGTAAGGTTTTGTGACCAAATATCCCTCCTTTTTATTGTAGTACATCATCAAACATCTCAGAGTGTGAGGAGAACACTGAAGATAATGGGACAGAAGCAGTGCAGAGAGGTGAGCAAGCCACACAAGAGGGAAAAGGCCAGTCCCAGATGTGGATGAGACAGCACGTCTGAGTGCACGTCCAAGCCCTTCACAAATATCCATACATGTAAGCATACTTTTGATTACTAAGTTATATCAGATGTACACCAAGGCATCCTTGCATTTCTCGATCGGCATATTGTTCTCTACAGGTTAGTCATTACAGGCCAACAACATTACGATGTCAAAAAGCCTGAAAATCCTGAGATGGACAAAGCCATGAAGTCCTTCATGGATGACTTCCTTTTAAAGGCAGGAGAGTAAGGATCCATTTTGTGATCCAAATAACTCAAATGTATCCTTCCTGCAGACAATATATCATACACTTCAAAAAGCAACCAGCAGAGAGGCAGGTGGAGATACATATGGGTATATTTAATTATGTGGGGGGATATATTAGAGCTGCCAAGTTGGGAATGCCATTGCCCACTATTAGACAGTATGAACCCCTCAGAGGACATCTCATCAATATCCGTATGAGCCCCTATGCCTTCTGGCCCTCTGACCCCTTTGCATTCATACAGCTCAATGCAAAATACCCAGAGACCTTCTTATGTAAGTTCCTCTTCTGCTCATTCCTCACAGGGAATATATCCTCCGAGTGTAAACACTAGCTCAAATTCCGCAGATGTTTCTCAAGCTAATAGCCAAACCAGGTTTAGTTCTTCCCAACCTTCTACTTCATATTCCCCATCCCCACCACTTTTTGACAGGATTTTTTACAGGATTTGTAACCAGGATTTTGTGTTAGACTATGACTTTTTGGAAAGTTTGCATATTTTATGCTTTGTTAAAGCTTTGACAAATAAAAAGAAAAGAAATTAAAATGAAAAAAACTTTAATTTTAAATGGGTTATGCAGAATAATAAAACTAAAACTGTTTTGAACAAATCATTTGCTTTTGTGTCTTTTTATGCTATCAAAACACAATGAAATACCCAAAAATAGCAAACATAGCACAAGTAATTTTCATATGGCATCTTAGGACATATTTGTACAATTATTGAAAAATTTGTACTGCATTACACATATTGATATTGCCATGGAACATCTCCTCGTGGAGATAGAAAGTAGTTGGCAAATTGTTCCTGCATGGCAATGTAGGATCTCCTTGCACATACTCTTCTATACTGTACGAAGGATAGGTGAAACTCTTCCTCAATGTGGATGCCCTCCTTATCCCAGACAACATTATAAAGAATGCAGCAGGCCTGAATTACTAACACAGCATTCTCAAGACTGAGTTGCAACGGTGTTTGGAAAACACGCCATTTACTAGACAATATGCCAAATGTACATTCAATGAGGTGTCAGCCGATAGATAAAGATCCTCTTCTTGTTATCCAGATTACTTCTGGCATAAGTCCTAAGCATATATTGAGAAAGTGCGAAGGGCTCATCTGCAACAAGCACGAAAGACAAGTCTGGCCCTTCAGTTCCAGAAAGAGGCTTATCGGATGGTATGTTGAATCGCCCTTCTCGCAGTCTACTCTGGAATCAGAACTGCTGCCATATGCCCCAATGTCCACAGGGATAAATTTATAATTGTTATCAAAGATAGCCACGAGGACCAATGAAAATATTTTTTGTAATTATGAAATCTTTAGGCTATGGATATACTTTCCATCAAGGCCTCCGATACAATTTGGAAAGTTTGCTTGATTCCAAAATCCATCTGTTATTCTTCGCTACATATTTCCATCTGTTAATGGCATTACTGCTCTTCCCATATGGCTAAGCAAGTATCATGCACTCCAAAATAGTTGAAATGCCCAGTAAAAAAATAATGATTTAAAAAGGTATAGAACTGGGCAGTTGCAAGAAACCTAGAAAAAATGTAACATATTTTTAGTTTTCATAGTAAAACAACATTCTACTGGCACAAATGGATATAATATGTATTATCTATACATACTGTATATACACACACACACACACACACACACACTAACACACACACACACACACACACACACACACACATTAGACCAGGGATATGCAATTAGTGGACCTCCAGCTGTTGCAGAACTACAAGTCCCATCATGCCTCATTGCATATCCCTGCATTAGACCAACAAAAAATGACACTTGATAAATGAATGACTTCTTACCTCAAGGTTACTAAGCGTCCATCTGCAGGCACACACCTTCTCATGTTGGTATGTCTACGCTGCAGCCGAATGTGCAGCTGGTCCAGTAAGTATTTGAATGTGCCTAAGATCATCCTGGTAAAGTTGAAAAACTCTGTAGGATACTGTCGGAGATGAACGTAGTGCAGCAGAGCCACAAAACCTTTAGAAGGCGGCTTCAGTAGCATGGGATGGGTCCAAAATCAGCAAAGTCTCCTAGCCACAATCTTCTTTTTCTTGCTCTCCTTTCTCCACATATAGGCAAATATGACAAACAATGTCACGCAGTTCCAAAAATTGTTGGAATCCATCGCACTCCACAGATAGCACACACAAGGACAATTACAAAGCAAGGATACAGCAAGGACAAGTCACTCACTGAAAACTGTAATGCGGAATGGGAGGAACAATGCTTTCTGGGTAATGTCATCAAAGCCAAAGAAACTCCTATAAACGGATCAAAACGGATGCAAAAACAGATGTAAACAGGTAAATTAACAGATGTAAACGGATGTTAACGGAACAGAATACGGAGGAAAACAGAGATTAATGTAACTTATGAAAGATGAAGACGGATGACAACTGATATGTTTTTAACATGGCTAAACCTACTGTGCCTGTGTGAATGAGGCCTTAAGTGCACTTGTGGAGCCTGTGCAAGGTGCCCAGCGGGACCCACTCTACTACTGGGGAATAGAAGTAGAAAACACTTAACAGGCGGGTGTGGACAATGCTCCTAAATGCAAATTACTGAAAAGATGTACATTGACACGGGGACTCGAGAGTTGACTTGAGAACAGTTACAGTGCAAGTGTACACGTTATAAGTTCATCTCGGAGAGTAGAGACCTGCCTTAAGGTGAAGTATTTACCCACAGCAGCCTCAGCCTTGTCCCGGGGCATTGATGAAAATGGCACAAAGTTAAGGTACCCCATGTGTAGTAAAGCGACCTATTACAATGTACCTAGCATAGCCAGATGAACCCACTCTAGATTAGGCCTGTCATGTTACCCTTGCTTGGCGACAAACAAGTAATGAAACATGAAGGATATGATGAACACCCTGTCACCTTAATCCCAGCACTTACCCCTTCTTGCAAATGTAATAGAACCAAGCTATGAACAGGGCCCACCAGAGGATTTCCTGGTAACTATACAGTAATTGCTGGCAGTGTTGTATCTTCCTTCAGGGCCTATTCACAAGTGTGTGATGCAGCAACACTAAAATATACATTATATATATTACCATGCATTTCTGCAATGCACCTTCTTTACTTTCTGTTTATTGTGCATCAAAATTAATGGCACCTCACTGCCCTCTACAGAAGAGTTTAATGCATGATGCACCACAACACATCACAACTCACACACTATGCATTGTGGTGTGCTGTGTTGCTAAAAAAAAATGGGCATGTGAGTTTTTTGATGCATTTTATAATTTCTGAATAGGCTAACCCAATGCATGTTAACTCATGAAGTTCACACATTAATGCACATTTGTTAAGGGACGTTCACCTCAGTCATATCGAGAAAACCATTTTGAGGCTCGCAATCATATACAACAGACTTTAGATTTTGCTTTGATTAAACTGAAACATTTTCATTCTATCACTCATTTAAAAGAAATGTTGGCAAAAGCCACCTCTATGTAGTAGGGGTCAATGTGCTTCTTTGTAATAATGCATGGATTATGATGTTAGCTTGCTTAATATTTGCAATCAAGTGCTCTCTCCCATTTTGCATAAAGAGCATGCATGTGCGTGTGTGTTAATTGTTATAGCAATGTTTCTGCTGTCAGTTCCTTCCTTATTTTTAGTAATTACTGTTCTTGTTGGATGGAAACCATGGTTTCCAATCAAATTACATCTCAATTGAAGACAATTAAATGTATGAAAATAATTATAGTCAAATGTTTAAAGGAAACATTTACTCAGATAATTCATACTTAGCTATTGTTGTTCTCTCCTTCTGCCTGGCTGCCATAATGATTCTCCAGCTTCACTTAATGGCACAAAAGTAGGCCCAAGGAGTATCTACTTTACTGAACGAGTAATGGATTGCGTTACCCCTTCATGATGGAGGATAAAACAAATCTTAATGCCTGAACACAGTTTTTCAACTTTGACATGTGTTGGTGAAACTGTACATACCATGGCAACTACTTAGTATATCCAGGTGAATTATACCTTGCTAATTTCAGGACAAATTGGGCTTTCATTTAGTGGTACATCATGGTAGATTTCTTCTGTTGTTTTTTACTTAAATCAAAGCAAAATTGGTGATACCATAGATGTGTATATTATTTGTTGTTTTTCAATATAGTAGGGCCCAGAACAACACTGATACTAAATTTAAAAAATCCTGACTTTTGACTCTGACCTTTGACCTTAATTTTTTTTACTCCGGGCATGACCTTTG
Source organism: Lithobates pipiens (assembly GCF_037356315.1). NCBI lineage: Eukaryota > Metazoa > Chordata > Amphibia > Anura > Ranidae > Lithobates > Lithobates pipiens. Next base: position 260,285,293 of record NW_027507903.1, on the reverse strand, counting down.
ACCCTAACCTTAACCCTAACCCCTACAATGGCCTAGATCAAACATGGATCTACAGTGTCTTGAAAAAGTATTCATACCCCTTGAAATTTCCACATTTTGTCATGTTACAATCAAAAACCTAAATGTATTTTATTGGGATTTTATGTGATAGACCAATACAAAGTGGCACATAATTGTGAAGTGGAAGGAAAATGAAAAATGGTTTTCAATTTTTTTTACAAATAAATATCTGAAAAGAGTGGTGTGCATTTGTATTTAATTTACTCTGATACCCCTAACTACAATCTAGTGAAACCAATTGCCTTCAGAAGTCCCCTAATTAGTCAATAGAGTCCAGCTGTGTGTAATTTAATCTCAGTATAAATACAGCTGTTCTGTGAAGCCCTCAGAGAACCTTAGTGAACAAACATCTTCATAAAGGTCAAAGAACACACCAGACAGGTCAGGGATAAAGTTGTGGAGAAGTTCAAAGCAGGGTTAGGTTATAAAAAATATCCCAAGCTTTGAACATCTCACTGAGTACTGTTCAATCCATCATTGGAAAATGGAAAGAGTATGGCACAACTGCAAACCTACCAAGTCATGGCTGTCCCCCTAAACTGACAGACCAGGCAAGGAGAGCATTAATCAGAGAAGCAGCCATATGGTCCATGGTAACTCTGGAGAAGCTGCAGAGATCCACAGCTCAGATGGGAGAATATGACCACAGGACAACAAATCTGGCCTTTATGGAAGAGTGGCAAGAAGAAAGCCATTGTTGAAAGGAAGCCACAAGAAGTCCCATTTGCAGTTAGCGAGAAGCCATGTGAGGGACACAGCAAATATGTGGAAGATGGTGCGCTGGTCAGATGAGATCAAAATTGTACTTGTTGGCCTAAAAGCAAAACGCTATGGGTGGTGGAAAACTAACACTACACATCACTCTGAACACACCATCCCCACCGTGAAACATGGTGGTGGTCATATCATGTTGTGGGGATGCTTTTCTTTATCAGGGACAGGGAAGCTGGTCAAAGTTGATGGGGGGGGGGGATGGATGGAGCCAAATACAGGGCAATCTTAGAAGAAAACCTATTAGAGTCTGCAAAAGGCTTAAGACTGGAGTGGAGGTTTACCTTCTGGCAGGACAATGACGCTAAACATACAGCCAGAGCTACAATGGAATGGTTTCGATCAAAGCATATTCATGTGTTAGAATGGCCCAAAGTCTGGACCTAAATCCAATTGTGAATCTGTGGCAAGACTTGAAAATTGCTGTTCACAGACACTCTCCATCCAATCAGAGCTTGAGCTATTTTGCAAAGAGGAATGGGCAAAAATTTTGCTCTCTAGATGTGCAAAGCTGGCAGAGACATTACCAAAAAGATGTAATGATGTAATTGCAGTGAAAGGTGGTTCTGCAAAGTATCAACTGGCTGAATACAAATGCACAGCATGTTTTTTATGTATTATGTCTATCACATAAAAACCCAATAAAATACATTTACGTTTTTGGTTGTAACATGACAAAATGTGGAAAAATTCAAGGGGTAGGAATTATTTTTCAAGGAACTGTAGCTATTTTATATTTATTTATTTATTTATTTTTGTGCATACACTTTTTTTCTTGACAATGTATCTTTTTCCAAATTCAAGAGATGAAAAAACACAGGGGCGTGCTATACAGTGAATGATAACTGTGATAGCCAATCACAGGCTACCACAGTGACAAGGTGATCGGGAACTGGTCCTCCCAGTTTCCAATCAATAGTTTGAGACCCATAGCTGTCAATTAGAGCTCAATCTCTGTGGTGGGAGTGCACTGTGCGATGTGTGCTCTAAGCACAGAGTAGTGCATACAGTATACGTTGCTCCAATGATATAGACCCACTTCCATGAGGCCACATGTTTATGTATGTTGGTGGGATGGGGTTAAGGTGGCCCAGTTATTAGGGGAAGTGCTTTTCAGTTCAGAATTCAACCATTAATTACATAGTGCAAGACATGCTTCCCTATTAAAAAAAATACCAGTCCAGTATATCAGGTGTAATTTTAACATATTATGATTGTTTTATTATACAGCTATTATGAAAATGTTATTTATTATAATTATTGAAATGTGCAGTGTCACTATCTCTTCCCCAGTATGGTCTGCCTTTCCTGTGAACAGCGGCAGGACAGGATGTTTGAGCACCCAAACCAAAAAGGCCAAACTGCCCCCCTGAAATGAGCTGTGAACTACTTCAGAAACATAGGTTGCCAAGGTGGCTTTCTCTTCTACCCACCCTTGATGGGTCAACAAGATCCTTGAGCACCCAAGCAAAGGATCTCAAGGTTGCTGCCTCTTCTGTCCACCCCTCATCCCAACCCAGTCTGTGAAGAAGACTGATGCCCCTTACACACGGTCGGAAATTTCAACGGAAAAGGTCTGATTGGATTATATTGTCGGAAAATCCGATCGTGTGTGGGCTCTATCGGACTTTTGCCGTCGGTAATTCTGCTGGAAAAAATTTAAGCGCAGGATCTCAAATTTTCCGACAACAAAATCTGATCGGACTTTTTCGATCATTTGTAGAGCATTCCGCTCGAACAAAGTGCCACGCATGCTCAGATCAAAGTACAAGAGCAAAGCTATTGGCTACTAGCCTGAACGTAGTCCCATCGGAACGAACGAACGAACGTCATCACGTTCAGAACGATCGGATTTTCCAACAACTTTGTCCGACCATGTGTATGCAACACTAGTTTTGGACAAAATCCGTCTGAAAAAATCAGATGGATTTTGTGGTCGGAATTTCCGACCGTGTGTACAGGGGCTTACACTGCCTAGTGCAATAATTAAGTCTTCTGTTTCAAGTCTTGAAACTATTTGAACACATACATAAGTGTGCGCACAGGGTGTGCCAGGTGTGCCTGGGCACATCCTAATCTACCTGTGTGGTGCAGATTCCCCCTATTTAAACCCCTGATATTTTACCAAGGCCCCCTAACAGGGCTCCTAAAAAGTTTGTAAAAAATACAAAAAAATCAAATAATACTAATAAAACCAACTGGCAGCATCCACTGTCTTACTGACACCAATCTCTGCCCTACTGACACGCGCCACTGCTCTACTGACACTGTCAGTATGTATACACATGCACACCCATAAGTATGTGAGCTTTGTAGTGCACACTCTAATGCAATAGGCCGTGCACACCTATGAACACATAGATCAATGTAGAAGAATAGTTAGTCCCGGGTCACAATGGCACGAATTGGCCTGAGACTTTCAAATCATAGAGTCGCATGACAAGTGAAAATGCCTTAATTTCAATAACAGCCATTCCAAACAATGTGACTCAAGCCGAAAAGGTTCTTGCACTACTGATGTGACTAATGCCGCGTACACACATAGCAGACTATCCGGCGGACTTAGTCTGGCGGACTTTCAGCCGGACTGTCCACCCGACTTTCCAAACGAGCTACCTGCCCACACACGGTACTTTTGCGGCAGACTAATACGGTGTACTAGGTCTGCTGTACTATCCGCCGTACTTTTGAAATTAATGGACTCGCCCACACATGCGGAGGAAAGTCCGCTCATTTTGATCGCGTCTCCAGGTTTCCGGGGCCAGCGAAGGAGGCGTCGCTGGCCCTGTCACCTGGTATGGACTTAAAGGGGAATCCCTACGTGGAAAAATCGGTGTGGGGGTCCCCCCTGGGTCCATATCAGACCCTGAGCACGCTACCCGGCCGGCCAGGAAAGGGGGTGGGGACGAGCGAGCACCCCCCCTCCTGAGCCGTACCAGGCCACGTGCCCTCAACATGGGGGGTGCCTTGGGGAAGGGGGGGCACGCGGCCCCCACCCCAAAGCACCTTGTCCCCATGTTGATGAGGACTAGGGCCTCTTCCCGACAACCCTGGCCGTTGGTTGTCGGGGTCTGTGGGCGGGGGGCTTATCGGAATCCATGAGCCCCCTTTAATAAGGGGGCCCCTGGATCCCGGCCCCCCACCCTATGTGAATGAGTATGGGGTACAATGTACCCCTACCCATTCACCTGTGAAAAAAGTAAAAAAAAACACAACACACAAGGGTTAAAATAGTTTATTGCACAGCTCCGGGGATCTTCTTCCATCTTCGGGGGTCCTCTCGCCGGACTCCTCCGCTATCTTCTGCTCTTTTGATAGCTCTTTCACTAGCGGAGGAGCCCGGCTTTCTTCTTCGCCGCTGCCCTCTTCTTCCGACTTCGGGGGTCTTGTCCCCCTCTTCGGGGGTCTTCTTCACTGGCCCCAGCTACCTGGAGACTCGCTCATAATGAGCGGACTTTTCTCCGGGCAGGAAAGTCCGTTCATTTCAAAAGTACGGCGGACTGGCACACACATAGCCCTACTGTCCGCCGAAATGCGAGTCCGGCGGACAGATTGGTGTGCAAAACTACTTTCTTAGTCCGCTGGACTTTTGGGTAAAAAAAGTCAGCCGGAGCCTACACATGGGCGGATTGTCTGGCAGACTTGAGTCCGCCAGACTTTTCCACCGGATTGTTTGATCGTGTGTACGAGGCATTAGAGTACCATAGTCGCTAGAAAGTCACATTGCATAATCCTGCTGAAAATCACTTTGGTTAATACTGCTGCGACCCCATTGTTGCCAAGTTGCACCAGTGTGAACCGTGGCTTATAGATTTTCTTCTCAGCAGTCCTGTGTTGAATTGACATGTAGTAGTCAGGATCAGGCTCTTTTCATGTCTTTGCCCATATATAGTGTTTGAATTCTTTTTTCATGTGAGGTCTTAGGCTGGATTCACACCTATGCCTTTTTAGTGCTTTTTGAATTTTGCAGATTTTCTCTATTGTCCATTTAACATGGTTTCCTATGAAACACGCTCTGTAGTGCAAATCTGCAAAATGCAAAAAGCACTAAAAATGTCATAGGTGTGAATCCAGCCTTAGAGCTGAGAGATGCATGGCAATACATTTTCAGTTACATTTTACACAATAGCAGGCTAAGGAAAAGAGTGCAGCGGTAGTTAGTTCTAGTGATTCAGTAGCATAATATTGTCAAAAGGACTCATGTTTCCTCTCCTGTTAGATAATCTGTTGAAAGGTTGTTTGCATGAGATGTGAGTCACAAAGCTCTCTGATAAGCCTGGTCATACATAGCCTGATTTCCATAATTTGTGCAGCTGAACCATGCGTGATTATTATTATTATACAGGGTTTATATATCGCCAACAGTTTGTGCAGCGCTTTACAGCATATGATTAGTGGTAATATAAAATATAATGATCAAAAAATAAGAAATAATTTGTTGGGTTAAAAAAAATCTAAGAAAAAGAAAACTTTGCAACTTCAGGCTTGCTTAGAAATCTCTGACAGCTAAATCCTTTTCAGAGAGATGGCTTTCATAGGTAAAATAGAACATTGCAAAATCTGGGAAAACCCTAAATTTTTATGTACTGGGATTTTAGAAGTTGGCTTGATCTCTCCTTTCTGTTTGCAGCTGATGGGAGCCTGTATATGTTTTGAACATATTCCAAGCAGCTGGGTAAACTCTGCACGTGCCCACTGCCAACTTCAATACCTGTAATTGGTGCCTGATTTGCAAAGAATAACTCACGGACATTCAGGATCTTTGCTGCAGCAGAATTACCATCATGGCAATGTAACACACAATGCACACACTCTTAAAAAGCTTTGGGCAATGTGCGGGAGTCACAAAATCTCATCATATACACTGCTCTAGTGCCTAATTACCATATGGCATTATAGTGTGGGGTTCAACAATGACAATCCCATGAACTGTTCAGCATACTAAAATGGAAGGTAACAGTTCTCTATTGTAGAGAGGTGACCCCAGGTCACGGTGTATATTAGCACCTTCAGCCTGTTTTTTGCAAAGACAGACATGATGATTGCACACCTGTGGGCTGGGTTTATATTCCCCTCAGGAAGAGAACTCAGGGCTCACACTTGGGAACAGCTCCACCCTACAGGCAGGGGGCCTGGTGTAGGAGTTGGGAGGGCTTTCAGATGGAGACGGCTCCACGAAAGAGAGACAGGTGGTCTCTAGGAGTCTGAGTACGTATGCCTGCAGGAGGCAGATGTGGCAGATGTGGCCTGCGACCCAGCAGCACACAGCTGAGAAAGTAAGCTCGAGGAGGGAGTTTGACTAAGTAAGAGTGAGTGAGCCAGGAGGCTGAAGTTTTCTGTTATACAATGATGGTGGAACCCCCTGCGAGGGAAGACTTTCTGTGAAGTTTGCTTTGTTTAAATAAAATTGGGCTGTCAAGCCCTTAAAAATACAGTCTGGACTCACCAGTGTTCCTGAAAATGCATACACCAGATCGTTACACTATCCTATGACATTTTTCAAAACTTCAGTAATGTGCGGGAATATCACACATCACACTATTCTGCATCAATGAAGCATTGCAGCTTTACAGCTTGAATACTGAACATGGATTATTTTTCGGGGGGGGGGGGGGAATCCTTCACTTGACCCAAGCAAGGGTACCATTGTTTTCTTTGTGCATTCTTTGTATCATTGGACTAACTCTTTCTCTTTGCCCACTACCATACAGACTGTCCTAATAAGCTCACGTGACAAACCCATTATCCTCAATTATCTAATAATGTTTGTCCTGCACCTTCTTGAGGGCCACAGTTTATCCATGATAATATGTAAACCCAACTGCCCATTGTATCTTACAGTGTGTTTCTATTTTTCTTAGCTGTGACAACAGCGAGGGCCGCAGCTTGAGAGTGTCAGCCACAGAACTTCATCTCCACCAACAGGAGCTCTGGTGAAGACCAGGCATGTTCAGAACCTCATCTTCAAGGTGAGCTTTGCAACCCACTGGTAACACAAAATTCAGTCTTTGTATTTGTTTGTATGCTATAATTGTCTTGTGTTTGTCTGTTTACATGGTTCTGACCCCTTCCCCTGGCTGACTTCTTTATCTAGCACTAGGCCCTCATCTTTGCTTAAGGTTAAGGTAAATGTTTCTATTTAATCTTGCATTAAGAGTGTCGAAACACCAGAACCTCAACTAGCAGTCTCCTACTGGTCCTGAGTATTTCATTTTGCATGGAGGAGGGGTTGCCATTACCTCTGCTGTGTCCACAGCTCCAATACTCTTTTTTGGCTTAGCCTTGAACTGCACTGACAAGTAAAATATGGCCTTCTGTACTCACAGGTTATCGCTTACATCAAACTGCAGTACTCATGTCAAAGACACTGTCTGAAAACACTGTGGAATGCAACAGGCCCACCACTGCATAATACAACCTTTCTTTATCTTTTCACCATGATTGAAGAAATATGTTTATATATTTTATATCTGCAGCTCATGGTACATTTAGAAAGTGTTACGTGAAATAATAAAGAATGCAACATACCCAGTGGATTTGATATCTGGAAAGGATCATTTTTTACATTACTTGCTCTGTAAGATAACCTTGGTGGTCCGTGGAGAAGTGTCCCCTTGCATTGTAGGCCAATTGAAAAGTGTCACCTTACCTAGGTGGTTAGTGTAGTGGAGTGGAGATCAATAAATCACTGCTCACTGCTCAAGGAATCCCTAGCAATTTCTGAATGAACAAATTCAAATTTCCCTTGTATACTGTATGTGCACAGATATTTTCAATAAATATATTTATTTAATTCTCCTTTTGGACAAGACCTTGTTATGCTGTAAGTGACCTAAGCAACTGCGTGCAAAACGGGAATGGACTAGGATAAAGCATATGCATGTATATATTGCCATTATGAGTCGTATTTTGGAAGGATGAAGCTGGAAGGATGAAGAGTGCATGTAAAGTGCACACTGTGCTGATGCACAAAAAATGCAAGCACTTTTGAGCATAACACATGCAAAAAAAAAGTTTTCTTTTTTTAGCAGATACCTCAAAATAATTGCTGTCTGATAGTCTATTCTGTAAGCAGCTTGGCAAATGCATTGTCACCCTGCTGGATCCCGTGAGTGTCCAACATGATTTCAGTTTTTATTCTCAGGCAGAAACTTGTCAGTCTCTCCTATTTGTAAATGCACAGGCACTGTTGTGATTGGTCTTAGGGTCCACAATGCCCCTTGAGTTTTTGTCTACAATGAGTCCAGCAGCAATTTTTTCCCCACTATTCTACACTGGAAACAGTCCTGTATTGTACACAGTCCCTAATAAATAACAGCTACTAGCCTATCCCATCCTTCTCTCCAGCCAACAACACACAGAGCTGACTTCTGCATACTGTTTTTTTTTTTTACTAACAAAAGCCCATAGACTTCATTTCTGCTGATTAACTTCTTTAGGAAATCTTTCAGTGTCTCCAAACAGGGCCATTACTACAAAAAATAATTCTGCCCAGAGTGCCCAGTACCCAAACCTACCCAGGGTGAGGGAAGTAAATGGCAAGTTGTGGGATTTTAAGGTTTGTTTAGATCAGGGAGATAGGAATGGGGGTCCCATACACTTTTAACTAAATGTGTTCATTCTTTAAACGAAGAGGCATGTTTATTACACACATAGGTGTGTGCAGCCTATTACATTAGGGTGTGCACCCCAAAGCTCAAACACACATGCCTTTCTCTGCAGCCTCAGCTGCACAGGCAGGGCCGAGACAAGGGTTGGGCAGGAGAGGAGACTGCCCTGGGTGCAAAGGTTTATTGCAGGGATGGGGGTGCCCTGTGCCAGATGCTTCTGTTACAAGGCTGACAGGAGCAGTGACAGCAACATCACTGATAACCTTAACCCTAAGACCTTTCACACTGGAGATGTTTTCAGGTACTTTAGCGCTAAAAATAGCTTCTGTAAAGCACCTGAAGAATGCTTCATCTGCAATCCCAGTGTGAAAGCCTGAGGACGTCAGAAAAAGTCCTGCAAGCAGGTCTCTTTGAGGCACTTTAGGAATGGTGTATACACCCCTCCTAAAGCGCCCCTGCACATTGAAATCAATGGGCAGCGCCGGCAAAGCCCATTGGGGGTTAAAATTGCCCGCTAGCAGGCCGAAAAGTGCATCTAAAACAATGGTAAAGCACTGCTAAAACTAGTGCCGCTTTACCGCAAACATCCCTACTTGTCAGTGCGAAAGTGCTCTAAGGAAAGCATTGAATGACTTTGTCCCGGCACTGTGCATGGGACAGTGAATGAATGGGAAGTATTGAGTGGATTCCTGGTTATTCACAAATGTAAGCATAGTAAATAGTTTATTATACTACAGTTATGAATGAACACAGTGAGTGAGTGTGTTCACTTTGTTCATTTAGAAAAGGAAGGCACTGGTAAATTACATATTTACTAGCCCCTTCCTCCACTATCCATCCTGAAACACTCCCCCCCCCCCCCCAGCAGCTGGGGATAGAGGAGGGAAGCCAGCAGCACTGCCTAGGCAGTAGGGGAAACGGCATCGCACTTAGTGATTAGGGTGTGTCCAGCTGGCACACCCCCTGCGCATGCCTGTGATTACACGTTACAAGACATGGGATGCTGCAGGGAATGATACATTCAAATTACCTTGCTTTTGAAGCATTTACAGTATATATGCTATTTTATGCTATTGCTATTTTCCAGAAAGAATCATGCAACAAATGTAGATGACTTGGATTTTTTGCCACAAGATCCATTGCTGCAAAAGAAATCAATATGAAAGCAGAACTCTTTAGAATGAGACATGACATCCGAGATATAACCTCTAGGGAACTCTCACAGTCATGAGGAAGTCTTTAGTCTTCCTTCACTTGCAGAAGTCCTCAAGACTCCATAGTGTACAGACTAAAATAGTTACATGGGAAGCCTAGAAAGCCAAAACATAATTTCCTACTAGCTTGTCTCCCGGGTAAACGGAAACATATCCTGCCTCCAGAGGGATGTAAAAATTCTGTAAAAAGTCTTCCAACTGGTTAACTGAAAATCTTTTTTCAACTTGAAAAACTATTTTTGGATTCCTAAATAGAAAGGAATACTTACTGAAAGTGAATACATATTACTTGCAATATATTCATACACGAAGTGTCAATTCAATTGCTAAGGTAATGTTAAGGTTTAAATGTGCACCCTGACGTGTCTCTAATCTAGCTTGGGCTTATGAAATGTATCACAGTAAAAAATTGTGGCAGAGCCTGCTTGGGCTTGTTGGGTAATTAGGTAACACACTGCTTGCCTTTGTGGCCGTGGAGAGAAAATGTTATAGATGGCAACGTTCACCAACTGAAAAGCACAGGCAGCAGGATGGGGTGGAGAACATAGTGATAATTCAGACTGTGGTTGCACTTTTTTGGTAATAGTGTACACTGGGGTTTGGTGCTCTTAGGGTTCTCAGGAAAAAAAGTTAAAGTGATACTAAGCCCAAAAACAAAACATAATATATTGCAGCTTACTAATCCTTACATGTGGTGGCTGTAAAAGTTTTCTTTTTCTATTTTTTTCCTTTATTTTTACCTGGTGACCTGGCCAGTAACAACCTTCTTGTCTTATGCCCTGTACACACGACCAGTTTTCCCATCGGAATAAACTGAAGGTTTTTCCAACAGAGTTCTGACGGAATTCCACTGAAACTGTCTTGCGTACACACTATCACACCAAAGTCCGACCATCAAGAATGCAGTGACGTACAACACGTACGACGGGACTAAAAGTTCAATAGCCAGTAGCCAATAGCTTCTGTCTCATACTTGCTTCAGAGCATGCGTTGTTTTTGGTCCTTCGGAACAACATACAGACGAGCAGTTTTCCCGATAGGAATTGGTTCCGTCGGAAATATGGCTTAAAGCAGAGTTCCACCCAAAAGTGGAACTTCCGCTTATATACTCCCCTCCCCTCCCCCGGTGCCACATTTGGCACCTTTCAGGGGGGAATGGGAACCTGTTTTTGACAGGTCCCCTTCCCCATTTCCGTAGACGAGGCCACAACCCAATCTCCCAGAAGTTTGGCCCCCTCCTCCTTCCCCCACTGCCGAGCCAATTAGAACCCGCAGATCGCTTCGTGCATGCACAGTAGGGAACCAGCTGTGAACCCGAAAGACTTCACTGCTGGGTTCCCTTACCAGGAATGGCAGCCTCAGCACCCAGGAGTCGATCCAAAGATCGGCTGTGGTACCAACATTGCGGGCTCCCTGGACAGGTAAGTGTCCTAATATTAAAAGATAGAAATTGCAGTATTTGTAGCTGCTGACGTTTAATGTTTTTCACCCAGGCTGGAACACCTCATTAATTATAAAGTAAGTCTTGCATAATAGTGACATAGTTACATAGTTAGGCTGGAAAAAGACACAAGTCCATCTAAAAAATAAAAATAAATCACACAATCCTATATACACAATCCTATATCCACAGTTGATCCAAAGGAAGGCGCAAAAACCCCAGCAAAGCATGTTCCAATTTTCTACAGCAGGGGAAAAAATTCCTATTACCTATAAATTATAAATGTCAGTACCCAGTTATATTATGTACACCTAGGAAAGAATCCAGTCCTTTTTAAAGCAATCTACTGAGCTGGCCATAACCACCTCTGGAGTGGAGTCTATTTGAATGAATGAATGAATGAAATACTTGTATAGCGCACAATGCGAACTGAATCGCCTCTAGGCGCTGATTTCACAGCTCTTACTGTGAAGAAACCTTTCCGTATTTGGAGATGAAATCTCTTTTCCTCTAGACAAACAAGAGTATCCCCTTGTCCTCCTGTGATAACCTTAAAGTGAATAACGCAACACCAAATGCACATACTGCACATACTACTGCACCACTAACACATTATGCATTTATCTCACAGGGGAAAGTTTTTTTTTAGTAAATAAAGCAACAGTTTATTTCCTTTTTGGGATAAAGGTTTTACATTAAATGCTGACCATTGTCAACACGCTTGTCAGCAGTAAATGGTTTGTCTCAACCCCCTAACTGCCATCTTTTCAGGACAGCTTGGTCTGTTAAAGATAGTTAAAAATAACAAACTTACTAGCCAGATAATAAGTCGAAAATAAAGGAATTGGTAGGATTTGGTACGCTGTAATTACAGTTTTGCTTTTGAGTTTAAGACAAATTACGTTTGATTTCACCCACTGGCAGAATGATATCTTTCACAAAGATCTATCATTACAAATGTTTTACATTGTTCCACCCCCCCATGGGACAAAGTACATGTAGCAACATGTCCCTCGTAGCTAGGTTCTCTAAACTTAGTTATGAAGACCAACCTGTCTCCCCTCTACTTCCCGTGATACAAACTGCAACAGTGACCCCAAAAAATGTATCTAAACACATATTTTTGACTCTTCTACCATTGTGTCAACTTATAAGTAGTGATGATTTTTTTTTACAATCAGAATATAATGCCTAAATATGGCAGGCAAATAGTTAAAAGGGTTGCTTATGCACTAACCATGAAAGAAACAAACGTAATTCTCATTAATTCCGCATTACATTTTTCATAGATGAAATAGCAGAGTATTATCCTGAGAAATGGATATCTTCCCACAGTGTGTGCATGTAGTGTAGATTTTATATTGCGTGTCTGGGAGCAGAGCAGCTTACATAGTACAGTAGCATCCTTTATCGGTAATGATCTCAACCAGATGTACCAGATCTAATTGTTTAACATTTGTGTTTGTGTGTGTGCTCTGTGTTTTATAGCAGTCAGACTCCGTTTCCTTCTTCTGCAATCTCATCCTTGTCCTTCAGATAGAGAAAATTGCAGACGTTTTCTATTACTTACATTAAATTGAGGAAGCTGATGTAATTTAAATTCAATTATCCTAATAGAGTAAAATAGCAAGGTTTTATCCATCAGGCATAGCATAGATAACTGATAATAAGATGGGTCTCTACATTTAAGTGTATACTAGGGCAATATAAATAAAAAATAAATAAATATGCAGTACAATTCAGCAATGCATCCATATTTCTTGCAAGCCCGAAATGCAGCAAAGACCTGTTGTGGGCTGACAACACGCTGCATTTTTGTGGACTGGGAGGTGTCAGACCTGCCCAGTTGGCTTTTGCTAAAGTACTCAAATATCCCACTCTCCTACTCTCCCACTCTCCTCATCTCTACAACAAAGGCACTAGTTATTCTGCAGTCCAAAACAAGAACTAGGAGGGCTAAATAGACTCTTTGAAATAGCACAGAGATTGTACACAAAACACAGGACACCTCTGAAGTTCTGACATAATCAACAGGTATGTTTTGCACTTAACGAACAGATATTACAAAACATTTTGAATGGTATCTTTATGGAACAAAAGGTAACAAATAATAGAAGTTTGTTGTTAGGAATTACATACACTTTAACCTGGACTCTATAGGTTGGTAAAGACTGTACAATCGTACTTTGTTACCTACATGATGGAATTCAATTTATTCATAGAGTGTGGTTAATATGGCACCTAAAATATAGTAGGGAGAAGGCAATAAAACTGCATGAAGTTCCCAGCTACAATCTTCTCACTGAATAGTGCATATATTTTAAAACTTTTATCGTTCAAACAAGCCCATCTATGCACATAAGATACTTGCCAAACAGCATTTTTAACTTAAATTTGAACTCTAATTGTGCAACCCCCACACCCACGCAATTTACATACAGTGGGTAAAATAAGTATTGAACATGTCAGAATTTTTCTAGGTAAATATATTTCTAAGGGTGCTATTCACATGTAGGTAACAACCCATACAATTCACACGTACAAAGAAACCAAAACAAGTAAATTAAGTTATGTGTAATAAAATGGAATAACACAAGGAAAAAAGTATTGCACACATGAAGTATTTTCACACATGGAGAAAGGGAGGTGCAAAAAGGCATGGAAAGCCAAGACACCAGCTGAAATCTATCAGTAATTAGAAAGCATGTGGGTTGGTCACATGGGTTGATGTCACATGGGGACTATGACATCGTAAGGGGCGGGGTCACCATGTGACACCAACCCATGTGACATAAAGCCATGTGACACCGCCCCATTGTCCCTATATAAGTGGCCGCGCAGCGCAGCTCTGGCATTCCGGCCAGAGAGATCGTCGAGGCAACATCTCCTGGAGAAGAAGAAGAAGAAGAAGAAGAACGGAAGGCGGCGGCGACGGCGGCGACAGAAGACCGAGCCACCGCCTGTAAAAGAGCTATAAGAAGGCGCGGTGGCCCGGCAGAAGAACCGAAGAGGGGGACAAGACCCCCGAAGTCGGGAGAAGAGGCCGGCGGCGAAGAAGAAAGCCGGACTCCTCCGCTAGCAAAAGAGCTACAAGAAGATAGCGGAGGAGTCCGGCGAGAAGACCCCCGAAGACGGAAGACCCCCGGAGCTGTGCAATAAAATATTTTAACCCTGTGTTGTGTTTTTTTTGTACTTTTTTTCACAGGTGAATGGGTAGGGGTACATTGTACCCCATACTCATTCACATAGGGTGGGGGGCCGGTATCCGGGGGCCCCCTTATTAAAGGGGGCTCCCGGATTCCGATAAGCCCCCCGCCCGCAGACCCCGACAACCAACGGCCAGGGTTGTCGGGAAGAGGCCCTTGTCCTCATCAACATGGGGACAAGGTGCTTTGGGGTGGGGGGCCGCGCGGCCCTCCCTTCCCCAAGGCACCCCCCCATGTTGAGGGCACGCGGCCTGGTACGGCTCAGGAGGGGGGCGCTCGCTCACCCCCTTTCCTGGCCGGCCGGGTAGCTGCTCGGACAAGGGTCTGTTGTGGACTTGGGGGGGACCCCCACGCCGATTTTTTTCGGCGTTGGGGTTCCCCTTTAAGTCCATTACAGGCGGCGGGGTCAGCGACGTCTCCTTCGCGGGCCCCGCCTACCTGGAGACGCGCTCGAAATGAGCGGACTTTCCTCCGCGTGTGTGGGCGAGTCCGTTCATTTCAAAAGTAGGGCGGATAGTATGGCGGACTTAGTACGCCGTATTAGTCCGCTCAAAAAGTGCCGTGTGTGGGCAAGTCCGTTCATTCGAAAGTATGACGGACTGTCCGTCGGATTGTCTGACGGACTAAGTAGGCCAGACAGTCCGCCCCGTGTGTACGCGGCTTTATTGTTGCAAAACATACTGATGACATTGGTTACAGTAGGATTTCTAAACTTCTGAATGTTCCAGTGAGCACTGTTGGGGCCATAATCCGGACATGGAAAGAACATCAACATGTTAAAATACCTCAAGAATGGGACTTTATCGGCAACATAAACCAAAAAATAATAATTATCTTTTTATAGATATACAAAAATATTTATTAGTACATAGTCATAAAAACATTATAATAGTGATTGTACAAAGAAACAATCTATATAGTGCAATATGTGAATTGTAAAACAATGAAGAGCGGCTTATTCCAACGCGTTTCGAATGATACATAACGTTTTTTCTTCTTCAGGGAAGCCACTCTCTGAAAACATGAATATCAAAAAATACATTTTATGAGAAATACCATTTAAATAAAAATACATATATACAAAAATGAAAAATATTTTTTATGCTGAATAACTCACATCTCCACCCCCTGGTTCCGGAAACAATCATCTTTCACCATGGCCACACAGCATGGGTCTCAATATAATACCACCATAAAACAAGCCCATGAGTCAAACGACTCTTGGATGAAATGTGTAAACTCACTCCACTGTAAATGTCTCCAATCTCGGAAACATCAAAGTTGTATTCAGGTGAATGGGGCATAAAAACCTACAAAAAGACTGAAAAATATATGATAATAACCATAACATATATGCACATAAAAAAACGTGCAAAATGATCTGTAGGTTTAAAAACCATAGTGTAGAACCATACAGCATCAAAAAAGAGATGTACTGTGTGAATGTGTGTTGAAGGGTCCTCTGCAATATGCGTCCCAATGGCGTAGCAAGTTCCCTCAATACATCGGTTAATGCCCCCCTAGGAGACAAGTGAAGCTGACATCACCAGGGCTCCTGGCGTTTGCCTTAAATACGTCCCACAGTAAAAACGGTGCCAAAAAGATGACTCCCAATCATAATCAAACACCATATCAAAAACAGCTGATAATTGGGGGGGGGGGGGGGGGGATAGAGAAAAGCAGCCTACGTGGAAGGAACGGGAAAAGAGCCAAAACTGACTCTCCCTTTGCTCTGAAAAGTCATAACATATGGCCACCAATCTTATAAATCAATGTCTCAAGCTAAATCTTACCGGCGGCGATGCCTCATACCATAAACCAAACCTCCATGTGGTAGTTAAAATGGACCGCCAAACAAACAGGGGAAATGACTCCCTTTGCAGACATTGTTTATTCGGTAATGGCGTCATTGCCATGGTGACAGGGCCAATCACAGCCCAGGCAATGACGTCCATACCCAAAGAAGGAAGTGACCTAATCACGTCGCGTCGTCACCATGGTGATTCAACCAACTGAACCACAATGGTGATGTATCTTACCGGAACCGGATGTGATCCCACTAACCTGAACCCGGAAGTAGCAACACGGGATCTCCTTACACAGGACCCGGAAGTATCTATGCAACGGATTGTCTCCAGTTGAACGGAAGAGGGAGGTGGTAATGACGCTACCCAGAGGAACGTCTCCGCTACTCCCACTTAACTAATCGGGCTCAGCAAGACAGGGCAAAAGAAAACAAAAAATCAATCACATCCCTAGTTACCTATATCTTCCACAACAAAATGGCCGACCCCAATCTCATTGACAAAAGTATATCCCCAGGGGCATATTCGGATAAAAATATCCAAATGTGAGGAATGGCAATATATCAAACCAACCCAGAAAATATCATTCTGGTGGTATATTGCCATCCCATAAACCAAGCAAACTAAAACCACCCGACACAGTCAAAGAATGCCCAAGATACAGCCGACCTGGGGATACACCAAGTGCAAACTCCCGGAGCGCCTCTTGAGCTGTTGCCCAAATAAAGAGGGAAAAAAGAAAAGAACAATCCATATTCCCCTCCTACCCCTCTCATTGGGCTTACCTGTGCTGGGAATACGGTGTATGTGGACCCAAGCCATTGACCAGGAAATCCGAAAAAAGAGAGAAGCCCTATTGGGTATCCAGAGGTGGAACAGAGCACGTGGAAAGAACATAATTTCACCATAAACCGGCCACGACCAGGTGCTCCTTGCAAGATATTTCTGACAGAGGAGTGAAACAAATTATCAAGAGTTGTCCAAGGGCCAAGGACCACTTGTGGAAAACTTCAGAAAGACCTGGAATTAGCAGGTACAATTGTTGCAATGAAAACAATAAGTAATGCATTCAACCGCCATGGCCTGTATGTACGCTCGCCACGCAAGACTCCATTGCTGAAGAAAAAGCATATTGAAGCCTGTTTAAAGTTTGCTGCACAACATTTAGCCTGTGAAATACTGGGAGAATATAGTCTGGTCAGATCAGACCAAAATGGAACCCTATGGATGCCATAATACACTCCATGTTTGGAGGTCAAATGGCACTGCACATCACATCAAAAACACCCCCATACCAATAGTGAAGTTTGGAGGTGGGAACATCATAGTGTTGGACTGTTTTTCAGTATACAGTACTGACAAATTTCATATGATTGAAGGAAGGATGAATGGAAAATTGTACCAAGACAATCTTGATAAAAATCTGCTGCCATCTACCAGGATGATGAAGATGAAACGAGCGTGAACATTTTAGCAAGATGATGATCCCAAACACAAAGCCAGGGAAACTTTCAATTGGTTTCAAAGAAAGGAAATAAAGCTGTTAGAATGGCCCAATCACCTGACTTGGATCCAATAGAAAATCTATGGAAATAACTAAAGATTAGAGTTCATAGAAGAGGCCCATGGAACCTACAAGATTTGAAGACTGTGTGAAAGAATGGGCCAAAATCACACCTGAGCAATGCATGTAACTAGTTTCTCCATACAGGAGGCATCTTGAAGCTGTCTTTACTGACAAAGGATTTTGTATCAAGTATTAAATAAATTTCAGTTAGCAAGTTCAATACTTTTTCCCTGTGTCATTCCATTGTATTACACATAACTTAATTTCTGAATGTATTTGTTTTGGTTTCTTTGTATGTATGGATTGCATGGGTTGTTACTAACATGTAGTGAAAATTTCATGTCAATAGCACCTTTAGAAATATATTTACCTAGAAAAATAGTAATGTGTTCAATAATTATTTTGTAGGCGCTGGAAGGGCAGGAGCAGGGAGTCGTGGTAGAGATCTCCAATTGTATCAACGTCCTTATGTATGCAGTTCAAGATTGGTGTATCAGGTACAATTGTTTGTAGAGCCTTGAGAGGTATGTCTTGTAGTAGTTGATGGTGTATGCCTCCTGTTTGTTGAAAGATTGCTCGCCATATTTTTTGAGAGTAGAATTGACTGTGGTTAGATAGCTCTGCTTTTTTGTGCTGGTGCAGGAGTAGTGCACAAAGGGTCAGTTTAGGGTGAGTTGCCATGACTGTTTTTCTATTTGTATCCAGGGGTTTTGCATATCTGCTTTCCACCAGTATTTGGTTTGATCTAAAATGGTTGCTTTAAATTAGGCTGAAATATTAGGAGTAGGGATGAGCCGAACACCCCCTGGTTCGGTTCGCACCAGAACCTGCGAACAGACCGAAAATTTGTGCGAACTTTAGAACCCCATTAAAGTGTATGGGACACGAACATTTGAAAACAAAAGTGCTAATTTTAAAGGCTAATATGCAAGTTATTGTCCTAAAAAGGATTTGGGGACCCGGCTCCTGCCCCAGGGGACATGAATCAATGCAAAAAAAAGTTTTAAAAACTGCAGTTTTTTCGGGAGAACTGATTTTAATGATGCTTAAAGTGAAAAAAAGTGAAATATTCCTTTAAATATCATGCCTGGGGGGTGTCTATAGTATGCATGTGAAGTGGCTCATGTTTCCCGTGTTTAGAACAGTCCCTGCACAAAATGACATTTCTAACGGAAAAAGTCATTTAAAACTGCTTTCGGTTTTAATGTAATGTCTGGTTCCGGCAATACGGATGAAAATCTTTGGGAAAATTGGCATGGGTAGCCCCCCCCCCCCCGCCCATTACCAGCCCCTTTGGGTCTTGTACAGATATTAAAAAAAGGAAAGGCGTGCGGCCCCCAGACCCTATATACTCAGAACAGCAGTATACAGGCGGTGCAAACAAGACAAGGACTGTGTAGGTTTGTTGTTAAATAGAATCTGTTTGTAATTTTGAACTGGTACATTTTTAAAGTGTAGCTCTCTCAGTCAAAAAAAATGGGCCTTAGGCACTGGTGCCACAACACTGCTACACCTCACATAAACTCTAGTTGGAGAGCAGGAATGAGTCCTGCTGCAAAGTATTGCATCAAAAATTGTAATTACAAGCCCCTGTTAAACAGGGGCTTAAAAATTGGGCCTTAGACACTGGTGCCAAGACACTGCAACCCCTCACAGATACTCTAGATGGAGAGCAGGAATGAGCCCTGCTGCAAAGTATTGCATCAAAAATTGTAATTACACTCCCAGGTTAAACAGGGGCCTAAAAATGAGGCCTTGGGCACTGGTGCTGGTGCCCCAACACTGCAACCACTCACAAATATTGTAGTTGAGCGCAGCAACGAATCCTCTTGCAAAATATTGCATCAAAAATTGTAATTACACTCCCAGGTTAAACAGGGGCTGAAAAATTGGGCCTTAGGCACTGGTGCTGGTGCCGCAACACTGCAACCCCTCACAGATACTCTAGTTGGAGTGCAGGAATGAGCCCTGCTGCAAAGTATTGCATCAAAAATTATAATTACATGCCCCTGTTAAACAGGGGCTGAAAAATTGGTCCTTAGCCACTGGTGGCAGCGCCCAGAACCAAAACATGTTCTTCCAAGCTATCAGCAGGATCATTGAAGAGAAAGAGGATAGTCAGTCAGCATAACAGGGTAGTCACTCAGCATCAGCAGTCTTGAAGGTATGTGACATTTCCAAAAATATTATTCGGTTACATAAGCTTCAGGTGCTTGGTAGCTGGTGGTGATCCAAG
This sequence comes from Lithobates pipiens, assembly GCF_037356315.1. NCBI lineage: Eukaryota > Metazoa > Chordata > Amphibia > Anura > Ranidae > Lithobates > Lithobates pipiens. The sequence continues at coordinate 260,265,383 of NW_027507903.1, read as the reverse complement.
ACTGATTCATCTTTATGAAGGTCAGTCGATCAACCGAGTTGGTGGACAGGCGCACCCTGTGATCAGTTACAAAGCCACCAGCAGCCCTGAAGGTGCATTCCGAAAGAATGCTGGATGCAGGACAGGCCAGTAGCTCAGTTGCATACTGTGCAAGCTTTGGCCAGTGATCCAACCTCAAGATCCAGTAACCCAGAAGATTTTCGGTGGGAAAGGTGTCCAAGTCTGACCTTGCCCCTAGGTATTCCTGCACCATGTAAATCAGACGCTGACGATGGTTGCTGGAACCGATCATACCTTGGGGCTGCGGACTAAAAAATTGTCTGAACGCATTGGTCAGACGGCCACCTTCTCCTTCTGTGACTGATCGAAGCCTCAGCAACACATTGTCCAGGACCAGACATTTGTAACCTCCCAATCTCTATGAATGCGTTGCACACACCTTTCTGCAAGGCCTCCTCTCATCCTCTGCTCCCTCTACGACGGCAAGATATGGTCCGCAACCTTACTCTTGTACCGTGGATCAAGGAGAGTTGCCAGCCAGTAATGATTCCTCTCCTTGATCCGCTGAATACGAGGATCCTTCCGCAGGCTTTGCAGAAGGCCATGCAGCATAGGTTAGCTGAGGCATTCGGTCTGCAGTCCTCTGGGTCACTAAGAACGACATGATTCGCAGCCACCTCCTCCCAGCCACGTACAAGTCCACGAGTTTCTTGGGACTGTAAATTATCCCTAAAAGACTTCTGCTGATGCTGAGTGCCAGGCTCCACCTCCATGCTGACGCAATCCTCCTCCTCCTACTCCTCCTTGTCCTCTTCCTGTGTGATTGGCGGGACAGCAGGAACCCTGTCTGGATAAAGGGAGCCTTGAGAGGCAAGGAAGTCCTCCTCTTCCTGCCTCTGTTCTGCCTCAAGTGCCCTGTCCATTATTCCATGCAGCGTGGGCTCCAACAGATGGACAAGAGGTACAGTGTCATTGATGCATGCATTGTCACTGCTCACCATCCTTGTGGCCTCCTCAAATGGTGACAGGACAGTGCATGCATCCCTGATAATGGCCCACTGGGGTGAGGAAAAAATCCGAGCTCCCCTGACCCTGTCCTGGTGCCGTAGTAGCACAGGTACTCATTGATGGCCCTCTGTTGCATGTGCAGCCACTGCAGCATGGCCAACGTTGAGTTCCACCTGGTGGGCATGTCACAGATAAGGCGGTTCTTGGGCAGGTTCAATTCCTTTTGGAGCTCAGCCAGCCGAGCACTGGCATTATATGACTGGCGGAAATGAACACAGACTTTCCTGGCCTGCCTCAGGACATCCTGTAAGCCAGGGTACCTGCCCAAGAACCACTGCATCACCAAGTTAAGGACGTGAGCCCCACAGGGCACATGAGTCAGTTGTCCCTGTCGGAGGGCAGAGAGGAGGTTGGTGCCATTGTCGCAAACCACCATTCCTGGCTTAAGCTGGTCTAGCATCAACCACCTCTCAGCCTGCCCCTGCAGAGCTGACAGAATATCTGCCCCAATGTGACTCCTGTCCCCCAAGCACACCAGCGCAAGCACGGCATGGCATCTTTTTGCCTGCGTACTTGAGTAGCCCCTTGAACGCCTACGGAGCACCGCTGATACTGAGGACAAAGCACAGGAAGAGGCCATGGAGGAAGAAGAAGAGGAGGGGTGGAGGAGAGAGGTGTGTCCACAACCATTAGTAGCATTTTGGAGGCATGGTGGCGGAACAACCTCCAACACCACTGCACCTTGTCCTGCATCCTTCCCAGCTGCCAGAAGAGTCACCCAATGCGCCGTGAAAGATAGGTAACGTCCCTGTCCATGCCTGCTGGACCATGAGTCAGCTGTAATATGCACCTTTCCGCTGACCGCCCTGTCCAGCGAGGCATGGACATTGCCTTCCACATGCCAGTAGAGTGCCGGAATCGCCTTCCGTGAGAAAAAGTGGCGTTTGGGAACCTGCCACTGAGGAACCGCACACCTCATGGAAGGGGGCCGAGTCTACAAACTGAAAAGGCAGCAGTTGAAGTGCTAGCAATTTAGCCAAGCTAGCAATCAACCGTTGGGCATGTGGATGGCTGGGAGTGAACTTCTTTAGATGGTCCAGCAGCTGGTGCAGGGAAATTTGCCTGGTACAATTGGACGTTGGTGTTCTGCTGGCAGAGTGCCTGCAAGTACTTGGCTGTGACCTAATTCTACACCTTCATTCCTCTCAATGCAGGTTTAGAGAGAACTGAAGGTATAGTGAGATTGAAGATCCCAGCTGATGAGGAGCAAGGAGAGGTCTGCCTTGTTCTTTGGTGTGGGTCTTTTAAGTAACGTTGCCAAAGGAATACATGGGAGGTTGTCATAGGTCTGGTCAAGCATGTGGTGCCCAAGCAGCTGCGGTTTTGGCCACACTTGATACGCTTCAGACATATGTTGCAAACGGTAATGGTGTGACCTGCTGCACACATATCAAAAAAGGCCCACACCAAAAACTTTCAAAATACATGGGGGGTCAGCAGCACACTGCACATATGGAGCTCTGCGGTGTGATGCAGCCAGGTGGCTGCCCTTAAGCTGGCCCCTGGAGGGCATCCTGCCTCATTGCAGATGTGCCTTGTCCTCCTCCTCTCTTCTATCAGGCACCCACGTAGATTCATCTCATCATTCCCTCCCTCCCCATCACTGGAGCAAACCTGGCAGTATGCTGCTGCTGGGGGAACATGACTGCCTTCTTGGGCAACCCCTCTCTCTGGGCTCACGTTACTGCCTTCCTCAACCTGGATATCATCATCGGAGCCTTCAAAATGCTGTGCATCCTCCTGAAGCATGTACCCAACACTGTGGTCGAACAGTTCGGGGGACTCCTCCGTGCAGGGTGGTTAGGGAAAGAGTGACTGATGACATTAAGCCAATGGAATAGGCCGCTTTGGCAGCTGCATTGGCAGGCAAACTGCTCTGAGCCTGGGTGACAGAGGGTGAGGAAGGTGAGGACAGCTTAGTTATCCACTCTACCAACTCTTCTGCATGTTGTGGATCCACGCAGCCAGCTGCCTGAAAAGAAGACAAGCATGCCCCACGGCCATGTTACTTAGGATGCACCGTGTCCACGGTCAGCACTGTTGGCTGTAAACACAGAGCCTGCTTTCCCTCTTTTAGTGGCCTGTGATCATCTGCCTCTCCTTGGTGGCCTTCCAGACATGCTGTAAAAATTTATTAGCAAAACACCGCCTGAGGTTCACTAAAAAAAGCATACCAGGAATGGCCTGCAGTCAGATATAGGCTCGGCTAGACTAGAATGCAGTGGACATATATATATAGTCTAGGACACTATATATATATTTTATGCACTGCAGATCACTGAATCACCTGCCTGCCTGCCTGAAAGTGTATTTGAAAACGTATACGCTTGAATTTGGCGCCAACGGCCCATAATATTTGGTTTTTAGAACTCATGTTCCACCCGAAACAGAAAGCTCATCCCTAGTACAGGAAAAGCAATAAGGATAGCTTATTGAACTTTTAGTACAGTTTAGAACTGTTATCCAGGGGGAAGTGTGAGAGAAAAAAGTACAGAAACAAAGAAAAAAAAAGGAAAAAAAAGGAAGGTGAACATAGAATATTCATCTGGGACATTAAGTTGTTAAGGAGAGAAGTGATGTCCAAATCATTCCCTTAGGAACATAGGTGGCCCCAATGAGACTGGAATGCCAATGGAGGCATTGGTCACGGGGTGAGCCGTGTTGGTGTTGGTGTGGCCGAGGACGGATGATTGTCAGCATGAATCCATCGCTGGTGGAGGTGAGGAGATGAGGCCCCAATTCAGCAATATTTTAATGCCTTCTTTAGGAGTGAGAATGGTGGTTGCTTGACTTTGGAATGTCACCATCAATTTGGTGGGAGAACCCCACTTGTAGGTGATGTTGCAATCCTGGAGGACTGTAGTGACCGGAGCAAATTCTCTTTGCTTCTGTGCAGTGGCAGCCAAGATATCTGTGTAAAGCAAGATTGAGGAGTATGGATCTTGCGGAGAAGCACTAGTGTGGGCTGCGGACATGACTTTTTCTTTAACTTGGAAGAAATTAATACATGCCAGCACATCTCGCGGGACCATTTCTGGTAGGTAATTCGGTTTTACAATCCTGTGAGCACTGTCTTTAGCAAGATCAGCTTGTGATAGTTGGGGAATAAGCTTGAGAAACAGTTGCTGACTGTAGTGGATGAGTTCTGGAGGCTTGATTGTTTCAGGGATGCCTCTGAGCTTTATATTATTCCTCCTGGAGCAATCTTCGAGGTCAGCCACGTTAGTTTGTAAAAAAATTGGATTTCTTGCGAGTGCTGGTGGTATTCCTCAGGTGCTTCATGGTGGGCAGTGGTATGTTCTATATTTGTCTCTCAAGCATGTGTGTACGCTCCTCTATCGGATCCACTCTGGAGTGGAGGGAGGATAAGGATGAGTGGAGGTCATTGCGTAAGTCCTTTTGCAGGGGCATTAGCAACAGTTTCAGGGTGTGTTCTAAGGCAGGTTGGTCGCTGGCTGGGAGAGCAGCCAGGGATTCCTGTGCACTTTAACTTTCCTCAAGTTCATCCCAGTGCTGTTTTTTGTACAGCGGGACTTTGGATGGAGAGGGTTGTGGGGATTGTGCTGCCCGCTTACCTCTGTCAGCAGGTGAGCTTTGATGAGGTGAAACGTCGTGATCAGGGCTGTTCATGTCTTCCAGGTTGTGTGCTGAGCCTTGTGGTGCCTCTGTTACTGGCGCGGGAGAAGGGGACGATGCTGTTTTGGCTACGCTGCATGCCTTTGCATGTGTCTGTGCCTCCCTGTGTATCGAAGTCCGTGAGGCGGCATGACTTGTATGTGCAGCAGTATTTCTTCTTTGACATACCACTGTGATCCTCAGTGTTCCAGCTCCCCTCTGGTGTATGAGAGAGGGGAGAAAGTCTGCTGTGGCAGGTGGAGGCTTGCTTATTGTCCCAGGGCTGAGCAGAGCTTATGGGTTAAGCATTCATCTTGCTCCATGGCCAGCCATGCCCCCCTGTGTTTAATACTTATTTTATATGCTGTATATACTGTGCCTTTATTTGAGTCCTTGCCGTTAAGAAGCTTACAGTCTAAGGTCCAACTTACATACATCCACATACTAGGGACAATTTAGACACTAAGTGACCTACCAGCATGTCTTTGGATTGTAAGCGGAAACTCATGCAGGCACAGGGAGAACATGCAAACTCAAGGCTGTTAGTGTCATGGTTGGGATTCAAACCAATGGACCTAGTTATGCTAAGCAGAAGTGCTAACCACTAAGCTACTTACATTTACTAACCTAATAAGTATTGGACAATGTCATTTTTGACTGAAAAGTAAAACTGGAGTTAAGCTCAGAAGAATAAAATGCATTTTTTTTCACCGAGCAGATATTTTGAGTCATTATCACAGGGTTTACATTCAAGGTAACCTGTGCTTTGTCCAAGGTCATAGACATGATATCAACCATCCTGCCTTTTGAAAACAGAGACCCCTGGGCTAGAAATAATTCAACCAAGTTGATTGAAAAAGCCAACATTTACCTTCATAGGCTGTAATGTAAACATAGCAACATAAGCTACAATCCCCATTGCAGAACACATAAACAAACACAGAATAAGTGAATTCCTGTGCTCCTATGATGTATTGCATCTCTAAATCATACATCTCCTTTACTCTCAGGAACTAATAGGGATAAACCCTGGAGAAGAGTCAGCCGACTGAAGAGGAACACTTTCATGGAGGACCAATTAGAATAGAACATTTATCTTATTTGTGGGTTGCTGAATTTAGAGGAAACAGTAATTACAATGATAGTAGTCAATACAGGCTGTTAGACCAATGTGTAACAGAAAGAAAAAAATATTAGGGATAACTATCTCCAATGGAGAAATCTGCATTGCATAGTCAGAATTTCTTAATAATTATCTTTGTTTTTTATTGATCTGATATCCAGCCACAAGAACACAGTATGGGAAAACTTCACCTATATTAACTAATCAACTCATTTAATTTAACACATAAATTCAAAATAGGATATAATCTGTCACCAAATGAATGCAATAATGTCAGGCTCTATGGTGCAGTGAAAAAGTTTATAGTAAAAAGTTTTGTAGTTCAGATATGTTACAACATACAGTTACATAATATTATTGAAAGCAAGCTTTATTTCTAGAATGAGTTTTTTTCGTGTCTAGTATTTTGAATTACCATCTTTATCCAGGTAATAAATATGGACCCTAAATTAAACCTGTACAAAAGATGACTCCATTCTTTTGTAGAGCAAAAACTGATGAAGGCATTGTCAACATACAGTGGTGTGAAAAAGTGTTTGCCCCCTTCCTCATTTCCTGTTCCTTTGCATGTTTGTCACAATTAAGTGTTTCGGAACATCAAACCAATTTAAACAATAGTCAAGGACAACACAAGTAAACACAAAATGCAATTTGTAAATGAAGGTGTTTATTATTAAAGGTGAAAAAAAATCCAAACCATCATGGCCCTGTGTGAAAAAGTGATTGCCCCCTAAACCTAATAACTGGTTGGACCACCCTTAGCAGCAACAACTGCAACCAAGCGTTTGCGATAACGTGCATTGAGGCTTTTACAGCGTCCTGGAGGAATTTTGGCCCACTCATCTTTGCAGAATTGTCCTAATTCAGTTACATTAGAGGGTTTTCGAGCATGAACGGCCTTTTTAAGGTCATACCACAACATCTCAATAGGATTCAGGTCAGGACTTTGGCTAGGCCACTCCAAAGTCTTCATTTTGTTTTTCTTCAGCCATTCGGTGGTGGACTTGCTGGTGTGTTTAGGATCATTGTCCTGCTGCAGAACCCAAGTTCGTTTCAGCTTGAGTACACGAACAGATGGTCGGACATTGTCCTTCAGGATCTCTTGGTAGACAGCAGAATTCATAGTTCCTTTTATCACGGCAAGTCTTCCAGGTCCTGAAGCAGCAAAACAGCCCCAGACCATCACACTACCACCACCATATTTTACTGTTGGTATAATGTTCTTTTTATGAAATGCAGTGTTCCTTCTACGCCAGATATACTTGGACACACACCTTCCAAAGAGTTCCACTTTTGTCTCATCGGTCCACAGAATGTTGTCCCAAAAGTCTTGGGGATCATCAAGATGTGTTGTGGAGAAATTGAGACGAGCTTTGATGTTCTTTTTGCTCAGCAGTGGTTTTCTCCTTGGAACTCTGCCATGCAGGCCATTTTTGCCCAGTCTTTTCCTGATGGTGGAGGCATGAACGCTGACCTTAACTGAGGCAAGTGAGGCCTGCAGTTCCTTGGACGTTGTTGTGGGGTCTTTTGTGACCTCTTGGATGAGTCGTTGCTGCGCTCTTGGGGTAATTTTGGGCGGCCGGCCACTCCTGGGAAGGTTCACCACTGTTCCATGTCTTCGCTATTTGTGGATAATGGCTCTCACTGTGGTTCGCTGGATTCCCAAAGCTTTGGAAATGGCTTTATAACCCTTTCCAGACTGATAGATCTCAATTACTTTCTTTGTCAATTGTTCCTGAATTTCTTTGGGTCTCGGCATGATGTGTAGCTTTTAAGGATCTTCTGGTGGACCTTACTGTGTCAAGCAGCTCCTATTTAAGTGATGCCTTGATTGTGAACAGGTGTGGCAATAATCAGGCCTGGGTGTGGCTAGAGAAATTGAACTCAGGTGTGGACAACCACAGTTATAGTATGTTTTAACAAGGGGGGCAATCACTTTTTCACACAGGGCCCTGATGGTTTGGATTTTTTTTCACCTTTAATAATAAACACCTTCATTTACAAATTGCATTTTGTGTTTACTTGTGTTGTCCTTGACTATTGTTTAAATTGGTTTGATGTTCCCAAACACTTAAGTGTGACAAACATGCAAAGGAACAGGAAATGAGGAAGGGGGCAAACACTTTTTCACACCACTGTAACTATGATTTAAGGGTGCTTATAAGTACCTGTAAGTATTTTATATGTAAACATTATTTAACATTATTTTTTTATAAATCTAGGCCAACGTTAAGGCCAGCTTCTTCACTATGTACAGTATTTTGGTAAAACTCGTGTTTTGCTGCAATGCATGGTAACACATAACATGATGCAGTGTTATGTGTTGTGGTGCCATTCTGTCAGAAACCATGTATCAGACTGAGACAGAAGTACAGTTAAAATCAAACTTGTTTAATAATAATGATAGTAAAAGTTAAACAGAGCAACTTATAGAGATCAGCGTACTTCAGGACAGGCCAGGAAATCAGGAAACACGAGAATCAGCGTAGGTAAACTGGAGAGGGTCTCTGGATGTGTTGACCAAGACAAAGGCAGAGTTGATCTGAACTGAAGAGCTTAAGGCCCCTTTCACACTGGGGTGGTGCGGGTGTCGGCGGTAAAGCGCCGCTATTTTTAGCGGCGCTTTACCGTCGTTTTAGCAGCGGTCTGCGGGCACTAGCAGGGCAGTTTTAACCCCGGCTAGCAGCCGAAAAAGGGTTAAAACCGCCCGCAAAGCGCCGCTGCAGTGGCGCTTTGCCAGTAGTATAGCTGCGCTGCCCCATTGATTTCAATGGGTAGGATCGGTTTAGGAGCGGTGAATACACCGCTCCTTTCACGGCTCCAAAGATGCAGCTAGCAGGACTTTTTTCACCATCCTGCTAGCGCACCACTCCAGTGTGAAAGGGCTTTCACACTGGAGTGAAACGGGTCGGTTTTTTCAGACACTACACAGGCGCTATTTTTAGCGCTGTAGCGGCTGAAAACCACCCCGGTGTGAAAGGGGCCTTAGTAACCAACAGGACTGACAAACAGGATATAATCAACAGGTGAGTCACTGTGGAAAGATTAGAGCTGGCAATTAACCGACAGCTGAACAGCCTGCTTTGAGAAGGAAGGGCTGAGCCCAGTCCTGACACATTAAGGTACCCCAATTTATGTTGCCAGCACATATCAAAGCACGTGCATTGAAATGCACCAAATGTGAACCATCTGTGCATTTTGCTATGGTGCATTGAAAAGATAGTGCATGCTTTCTATGCATTGTGCTGCATTGTCAGCCCATTTAAAATCAAATATGAAATAGCACACATTTACATTTTCAAATGCTCACTTGTTTTACCTGATGCCATACCTGTAATTCTTTGAAGAAATGTAATTTTTTACATACAGTTTTTGTATTGGGCCAGTTTGGACCAATATGTAACTCTAGAAGCTGAAAATCACTGTAGTAAGCACCACTATTCCAGTGATCTCCACTTGCTTTTGTGCTAAGTGATTGCCCTGCGGCATTCTGAAAACAGAAGGTTGGCTACTTGGCATGGGTGTCATTCAGAGATTGCTTTGCAAAGAGTTCTCTGATTGGATAAGAGGGACAGGTAGGGCAGTAACATCATGCTTCCAATCAGAGAATGCTTTGTTTTCATTGAGAAAATGCCAAGCATTCTCTGAATGGCACATGTGCAGAGCAGTCAACCCCCTGTGTTCAGAATGCAGCAGGGCAACTGCTTGGCATGTAAACCAAAAGCAAATGGAGATTATTATTATTATACAGGATTTATATAGCACCAACAGTTTGCAAAATACTTTGCAACACAAGGGCAGACAGTGCAGTTACAATAAAATTAAATACAAGAGGAATCAGATCACTGGATTAGTGGTGCTTCTAGGGATCCCAGAGATATGGTATATGCACAGTCACATTGGTCCAATCTAGACCAATGTAACTATGTAAAAAATGCCATACCCGGAATCCTTTAAGTAGAAAAAATGTAAAGTAATTGCAACAATAAAAAATGTCAATGAAATGAAAAGATAAAAGGCACCTTTAAATAAGATAAAAAGTTGTGTATCTTGTCTGCTGGATTCAGCAGAAAATCAATAACTAATGTAGCTTAGAATTACAATTCTGCTAAAATACTCATTGAACTTTGGTCTTGTTATCAGTTGGAATCTTGAACCTAAAACCCTCTATTCTCATTCTTACTTTTATAAAATGTATGACATTTTAATATGTGTTTTATAAGTGTGTTTTGATGCATTTCAGGTTGGGTTATGTTTCTGCTTTTTTTTTACATTCGATTTTTGCATGGATTTTCCAGGGGTGGAAGGAACTTCCTACTGTGTGCAGTTATGTGTATTAAAACACTTTGTTCATAAATATACATGAGGAAACATTCATTTCATTGAAAGATGTGCTTTTCTCAAACGAAGGCTTAACTAGAAAAAACAGGTACATTTCTAGTGTTTAAGATAAGCACAACTAAAGCGCAGAAGAATAAATACAATTATATAAACTATTATAAAACATAAAAAAACATAGGAAGTCATTTACTATACCACTACAGCGCTAATTAGCACTAATTACCGCAAATTAGCACTAATTAACACTGAAATGGCATTCACTATAGCGCTGGTAAGAAAAATCTTACAAAATCAAATTTACTATAGTTCCCTAAAAACAAATAGCACCCAAGCCCTTATGCCACGTACACATAGTCAAATTTTCCGACGTAAAATGTGCAATCGGAGCTTGTTGTCTGAAATTCCGACCGCGTGTAGGCTTCATCGGACAATTTCCATCGGAATTTCCGTCGCACAAAATTTGAGATCTGGTTCTCAAATTTTCCAACAACAAAATCGAGCAAATTCCGAATGCGTGTACACAATTCCGATGCATAAAGTGCCACGCATGCTCGGAATCAAGCAGAAGAGCAGCAATGGCTATTGAACTTCCTTTTTCTTGGCTTGTCGTATGTGTTATATGTCACCACGTTCTTGGTGTTCAGAATTTCCAACCAGCTTTGAGCCAACATCCATTGGAAAAATACATGAATTTTGTTGTCAGAATGTCCGATCAATGTCCGATCGTGTGTACGGGGCATTACTCTGCTAAGACCTGGAGTAGTGCACATGTAAATAATGTTTAGAGCATGATATAATTGTCTAAATGGTACTGAAATATTAGGTATATTATTTAAAGGTAATCTGCTGTTAATCTGCAAATAGCTCTCACTTTAGCTCCAATATCTTTTTTACAGCACGCTATAGTAAATACCAAAATGAGCGCTGTGTTAAAGAGCATTTTTTGGGAGTGAAAATCTGCGCTATTATAGTTCAATGCAAGTTTTAGCCATTGATTCTAATGGTACAATTGTAACTTCCCCAAGTAAAGCCTTTTAATGTTGAGATGAAATGTATCTTTCTCTGAAATACATTTTATTTCAGAGAAAGATGTTGCAACAATGTCCTTTGCAACATTGTTGCTTCTACTTCAACTATTTTGTTGCTCTCCATCTCACCAATCTTTACCTAAACTGACACCGGTGTCTTTACAAACCACAAACCATAGCATTGCTGATGCCCATTTTAAATGAGTCACACTTTTTTGTGCTTTTTATTATTTCCAAATAATCACGATTTGAGCCCAAAAAATTTGATATGTGTACCAACATCAGAAATCAAAATGTAATTCCCAAATATTTGAATGTAACATCACTATTCTACACTGATCTACAAAGAACCACCAAATATCACAGAATAAATCAAGATAGCTCCTGAGTAAAGTAATTCCATCACCTGTATGTCCAAAGAAATTCAGTATTTATGAGTATTTATGTGTAGGAAGTTTTCACATTTGGAAGCTCTGTGGCTTAGAGGTTAGACCTTCTGCTTAGCATTCCTGAGTGTCTGGGTTCAAATCCCAAACATGCCACATCATGTAGAGAAGTTGTCTCATATCCCAGTTCCTAAAACTATGTCTAAATGTAGTACTTATTTGTAGGAGGGTTCCATTGTAAAGCTTGCCAGATACACTATTTAGCCAAAAGTATTTGGATGCCTGCCTTTACACACACATGAACTTTAATGGCAGACCAGTCTTAGTCCGTAGGGTGAAAAATTGATTTGGCCCACCCTTTGCAGCTAGAATAGCTTCTGAAGGCTGCCCACAAGGTTTAGTGTGTCTATGGGAATGTTTGCCCATTCTTCCAGAAGTGCATTGGTGAGGCTGGACACTGCTGTTGGATGAGAAGGTCTGGCTCAAAGTCTCTGCTCTAATTCAGAAAAAAGGTGTTCTATTGGGTTGAGGTCAAGACTCTGTGCAGTCAAGTTCCTCCACCCCAAACTTGCTCATCCATGTCTTTATGGATCTTGCTTTGTACACTGGTGTGAAGTCATGTTGGAACAGGAAGGGGCCATCCCCAAACTGTTACCACGACATTGGGAACATGAAATTGTCCAAAATGTCTTGGTATGCTGATGCCTTAAGAGTTCCCTTCACTTGAACTAAGAGGCCAAGCCCAACCCCTGAAAAACAACCCCACATCATAACCCCCCTCCAGCAAGGTCCATAAAGACATGGATGAGTGAATTTAGGGCAGAGTAACTTGACTGACCTCAACAAAACAGAACACTTTGGGGATGAATTTGAGCCGAGACTAGGCTAGGCCTTCTCGTCCAACCTCAGTGCCTGACCTCACATATGCACTTATGGAAGAATGGTCAAACATTCCCATAGACACACTCCTAAACTTTATGGACAGCATTCCCAGAAAAGTTGAAGCTGTTATAGCTGCAAAGGGTGGGCCAAAGGAATTTTGAACCCTACGGACTAAGCCCGGGATGCCATTACAGTTCATGTGCATATAAAGGCAGGCTTCCCAATACTTTGGACAATATATTGCCTGTGACACTGAGCATGGCTATGTGACACCACAGAGATGCAGACAACATGTGTGAGGCTGCCTGCTGGCTAAATGGGTAGCAATTTAATCTAGCAGCACTGGGCTTGCTGGTTCAATTCCCCAACATCATAATGCTTGTGATAATGCACATGTTCTCCCTGTGTGGGTTTCTCACCACAATCCAAAGACATACTGGTATTTTATTTGTCCACTGTCAAAATAGTCTCTAATGTAAAAAAGTTTGTTTTGGACTTGAGATTGAAAGCTCATTGCAGCCATGGACTGATGTTAATGTTTGTTTGCACTAATCATGCCCAGGGACTTGGACATTTAAAATTGTAGGGCTTACACTGCATGTACATATGCTTAAAAAACTGTTGCTTTGTTTATGTGCATGCAAATGGACTTTGATCTTTGGCTTGTAGTTGGAGATTTGATGCACATAGCCAAGAGCTAACACAGTTGCAAATAGTATTCTGTGTTCCTGCTCATCAGGTGCAATCACGCTAGACATACATGAAGAGACAGATTGAAAGATACTGGTGGGTGTGTCCTTCTATTGGGAGCATGTCAGTGTGATAGCAATACAACCTATCTTATATAAAGGGCTGCGGGGGGTGGGGGGGGGGGGTGTTTAGCTTGAGAGGGCCAGTTTTTTTTGCTGTGATTTGTGGGGGGAGAAGGAATGATATTGTGCATATTGGCAAACGCCCAACTAGGGCCGTTTGCTAAAATTATTGTGCATTTTTTCCATCAAAAATGGATTTATGTGGCCATGCTATCAATGTTGTGTGTGTGTATTGTTCCTGTCTGACCATGCAAACATGGTTTGGGAGTATGTGCTGACCTTCTACTCTTTGATCTCATTTCTTAAAGTGCTAATTTGTCTCCACTCCCCCTCCGGCACAACAATTGCCACCTTTCGGGGGGGGAGGGGGGAAAGGTCGCGGCCCGTGATGTCATTGCAGGGCTCCCTTTTCCTTTCCCTGTCACTGGGCCAGTAGGAGTGGGGCCTTGCGCATGCACAGTAGGGTTCCTGGTGGAAAGACATAAAGCTACACTGCCGGGTACCCTTACCCGCAATGGTGGTAGTAGCACCTGGCAGCTGATGGAAACATCAGCTGCAGTGCCAACATCACTGGACTCCAGGACAAGTAAGTGTCCTATTGTGAAAAGCCAGCAGCTACAGTATGTGTAGCTGCTGGCATTTATTTATTTTTTTTGGTTCGAACACCGCTTTAATCATGTACACAGAAATGCAGTTTCCAGCAGAAAATGGTCACCTATGTATGCGTGTGGATTGTGGGCTGGTGGTGGGTGTTATATTTTGAATATATGCCCTTTTTAATGTTGGAATGCAGTATGTTTCTATAATCTTGTAGATAAAAATGATTTGGGCCGGTGGTGAGTTGTAGTATGAAATGTTATTCGTTATACACTGAAAGTAAAGCTGTGTCCACTCTAAGGTTTAGAGAAATTTTAGATTGTAAGCTCCTATGAGCAGGATCCTCAAAAACCCAATTGCTAACTGTTTTTCTAAATGTATTTTTAAGCTAGTAAGTGAATGTATATCATTTTTGTTTCTGCTGGCAAAATAAAAGTACATAATGGGGCTTGTGTTTTTTTTCTTTCCTTTTCTTTCTTTTTAATTCGTTTTGGGGGTGGTGGTTTGGGGAAGTGCAATATATTTCTTTTATATCTTATAATTTCTATATGTATTTGTGCACCGAAAAAACGAATCTCTTTAGCACACCTGTAAGTAAATGATAAAAGTGGAATGTTTATATATAACAGCTGTGGAGAATTGCAGGTAATGAATTCAGCTGGTTGTTGCTGGCTGTTTACCTGATTTGTACCAGTTTCCTGTATCCTGACCCCACTTGCCTGAACCTTCCTTTGACCCCTGCCTGCCTACTTGTGACCACGGCTTGTGCTTGACTCTGCTTCTGCCTGATGTTCCTGTACTTCATTGCCCGACTGTGTACAGAACCTGGCTTGTGTTCCGTCTCTGCCTCACGTCTCGGTACCTGCTCTGTCTGGCTGTTGATGACCCCCTGGATTACGTCCCAGCTACACTTCCAGCTGCTGATTCAGCGACATGGAGCTCCTGTTCTCAGTTCCGACCCAGAGCTCTCCAGCCCCCTGGTTCCTGCCAAGACCCAGCCTGAGCCATCTGCTACATCGGCCCTCATGTCACTCTGTGTCCTCCACTCCCTGTCATCACTACCAGGGATGTTGGACAGGAGGTGCAAGAGAAGCCCCCTCTTCAGCTCGATCTTCTTGTGACAGGTTCACTCAGCCAAATGTCAGGGATTGAGAGAGGGGTTTCGCCTCTGGAGTCGCTATGCCAGCAACTTGCCTCTTTGACCCAGGCAGTCAGCACCTTGCAGGAAAGCTATCTGCAACTGGAAGATTGCATCCAATCTATGGCCTCCAACTCTGTGACTCCCATACCTGCTACTGCACCTGGCTTCTCCATGTCTGGACAGACAGTATCTGCATTTACAGGAGCTATGCCACCACCAGAACCCAAAGTTCCTGCATCAGAGTGGTTCTCAGGCGATCGACACAAGTTCCGTGCCTTTAAAAACTCTTGTGAACTTTATTTCTCCCTACAGCCAAGAACCTTCTGACTAGAGGCCACCAATGTGGGGTTCGCCATATCCTTACTTCTCAGAGAATCACAATCATGGGCTCATCAGCTCCTGGAACAGAATAGTACGATCCTGGACTCCCTTACCTCCTTCTTCAAAGCAATGGCCCAGCTCTACAATGACCCCCAGCATACAGCTTCTGCAGAATTAGCCCTCCATACCCTGCGACAGGATCATCGACCCGCTGATGACTATACTGCAGAATTCAGCCCGTTGGCCTCTGATACAGGTTGGAACGAAGCAGCCTTGTGGCATCAGTTAAGCCTCGGCCTGTCTGAAGGTATTAAAGATGAACTTGCTTGAGTTCTCTCGACGATCTCATTAGTCGTGCTATCCAGCTTGATCGCAGGTTTAGAGAAAGGAGAACAGAAAGGGCTGGCATCACCTCTGTTTCAACAAATATGCAGGCAAGGCCCATGCAACTGGGACTTTTTCGCTCTCCACTTTCCAGTGAAGAAAAGCTGTGAAGACGGCAGAAGGACTTATGCCTATACTGTGGGGTGGTGGGACATTATCTCCAGAACTGCCCGGTGTGGCCCGCAAAGACCAGGTTCCTCCCTTCTACATAACTTGCTAACTGCTCAGTGGGAAAGGGGTCTACTCATATTACCCTGTCCCTTCCGCATCAGTTCCCCAGAGGGGAAATCCAAGTGCATGCCATAGTGGACTCCGGTGTTTGCAGCTGCTTCATGGATATAGACTTTGCCCTACTCCACCAAATTCTCTTACAAGCAAAGGCCCACCAGTTAGCCATCCATCTGGCCAATGGATCCCGTCTCAGGTCTGGGCCTATTACGTACGAGACTCACCCGTTGTTGGCTATATCTGACCATGGTCATCGGGAATTACTATGCTTGGACATTATTCCATCTCCTCTTTTCCCCATCATCTTGGGCATACCCTGATTGCAAGCAGCCCACAATCCACAGATAAACTGGGCAACAGGGGAAGTGACTTTCTCATCCACCTACTGCCTGCAATCCTGCCTGCACCCCATTTCTGTGAGACCTACACCTCTTCTGAGTGTACATACTGACCCTTCCATGTCACAACTCATACCTGCAGTCCACCACAAATTCCTGGACGTTTTCGATAAACAGAAAGCAGACATCCTGCCACCTCACCACCTGTATGACTGCCCAATTGAACTTGTATCAGGTGCTGAAATACCCTTCGGGCGCATATTCCCTCTTTCCGAAGTAGCGCTTAAGGCTTTATGTCAGTACATTGACGACAACTTGGAACAGGGCTTCATCCGGCCATCCACATCCCCTGCGGGTGCTGGAATCTTTTTTAATTCAAATGCTTTTTATTGAAAAAAAATATAACAGACTTAAAACATTACAGATTGTAGATTGCTCATTCTTAGTGAAATACATATTTACAGATAACAGACAGAGAGCTATGCTTATATTCCCATCCCTCATAGTGCTGCCTGCGAGATTTAATCTTTGATTCATTAATCATAGTAACGTAACAGTTCTGTATACAGATTCATGTTAAGAAGCATTAAATTGTATTTTAACCTAGTTACCTAGGATACAAATGTTTGAACTTTACCAACATGGATATGGTGACGTGGAACTTTTCACCTCATAACCTTGTGGGGAGGGGGGAAGGGGGACAAAGGGAAAATTAAGGGGAGTACAGTGAAGACATGTGGAGATACCTCACAGATTGTGTAGTGGTTAAACCTTAGCCTGGAATAAGGAATTCCAGGTGGACCAGTTTGATGTATATCTTGCTCCGGAGCCGTCTCTGTAAGCTAGTATTTTCTCATATTCCGAGACAATATTGACCTTCATGATTAGTTCTCGTAGGTTAGGGATATCATTATTTTTCCATCTATACACTATCAAAGACCTGGGGGCGAATGTGATGTTCATTGCTATTGCTCTCACTGAAATTGGATATTCAGACATATTTATACTTAATATTGCTTTCTCAGGAGGGCCGGGTGAGAATACCGGTGGTTTTCGCTATCAGTTTAAATACTTCGTTCCAGAAGCTATGCAAGTGTGGGCAAGCCCACCACATGTGGACCAGCGTTCCCACCTGACCACACCCCCTCCAACACAAGTTAGATTTGTCCTCTGAGAATTTTGCTACTATGTAGGGAGTGAAATGCCATCTAGCTGTTAGCTTCGCCGCCAGCTCCTCGTAGTTCGAGCATCTTGAAAAATAGAGATTATTTTTGATTGCTGATAGCCATTGTTTATCAGTAACATTTTTACCAAGGTCTGTTTCCCATTTCTTGAGATGATTAAATTTGTGGAAGGATGATTTTGCATTAATCAGATCATACATTAACTTTGGTTTTAGGGTTGGTGGTATTTAGATGTTTCCATGCTGAAGTAATAAAGGAGGAATTTGTGGCTTTCATTTTTTGATACCAAGATGAAATTTGTAAATGAGTCAGAAACTCTGAGGGAGGGATATTGAATTTAATTAGATTTTTTTTAAAGGACATAATGCTTTCGCCCTCCATAAGGTCTTGTACTGAATCTATGCCTTTATTTTGCCATGCGGTCAATGATATGTTTGGAATTAGCCAAGGGAGTGAGTCTAAGGGGATGGGTACAGCTGTTAGTTGTTCGTTGGGGTGAGAGGATTCAATTACCGTATTTATCGGGGTATAACACGCACCGGCGTATAACACGCACCCCAAGTTTAGGAGGGCATTTTAAGGAAAAAAGTTTTAGGAGGGAAGTTTAAGGAAAAAAAAACTTACATTTAAATGCCAGTCAATGCAGCCTTATCAGTGTGCATCTGCAGCCTTGTCCATCATTGCAGAATATTCAGTGTCATTTGCAGCTTGTCCAGCGCTGTTTGCAGCTTTGCAGTGTCATTTGCAGCTTTGCAGTGTCATTTGCAGCTTGGCCAGCGCCGTTTGCAGCCTTGCCCATGTTTAAATTTCCCGCTGCCGAGACAGACCGAGCAAGCGCCGCCGAAAAAGGCCGAGCCGACTTGCTCGGCTCTGCTCGTAGTCCCGCCTCCCTGCTGTTTCTCTAGCGAGCGCTGCCGAAAAAGACCGAGCCGTCTGTACTGTGTATTCGGCTGGGCTCCGCTCGCAGTCCCGCCCAGTATGGGCGGGACTGCAAGCCGAGCCGAGTACACAGTACAGTCGGCTCGGTCTTTTTCAGCAGCGCTCGCTAAAGAAACAGCAGGGAGGCGGGACTACGAGCGGAGCCGAGCAATCGGCTCGGTATTTTTCGGGCGCGCTCGGTAATTTTCGGCCGCGCTTGGTATTTTTGACTCGCAGACAGTGGGGATCGGCGTATAACACGCACCCACGACTTTCCCCCGATTTTAAGGGGGAAAAAGTGCGTGTTATACGCCGATAAATACGGTAAGTATTTCCAAGCTTGAAGAGAGGCCTGAATAGTAGGATGGTCTATGGAGATATTAAATTGATTGGAATTGTAAGCTATTAGAAGTGATCTTAAGGATTTGGGATATATCCATGCTTGTTCTAGTTGGCACCAGGGTTTAGGTCAGGGGTGCCCAACTAGTGGCCCGGGGGCCACATGTGGCCCAAGGAGCCCTCTGATGTGGCCCGCAACCTCCTGCTCTGGGATTGAGTAGAAAGAATATGGTTATTAAAGGTCAGTTTATTACTAAAATCACAGTGTATATAAGGGCATATCTTTTCCGCAGTGGTTACTAGGCTGCTTTTAAACTGATCCACAGGTGCAGAGCAGTTTACCTGCAGGTTACCTGCGCTGAGCCATAGACTTCTATTATTACCTGCAAGTTTGGTGAGCTTTCTGAAAGTGCACCAAACCTGCAGAATATAATAGAAGTCTATTGCAAACTGCAGGAAAGCCAAAGGTACACTGCAAATGCAGAGTGAACACAGACATGCCATCCACCCGCTCCGCTCACTGTGGCCCACGACTGGTTACCAAGTCGCTTAAGTGTCCCTCGCTCTTCAAAAGGTTGGGCACCCCTGGTTTAGGTTCTAAAGGGGAAAACCAACTGCGCAGTTGGTCTAGTACCACTGCTTTGAAATAATCCTGCAGAATTGGGACGTCTAAGCCTCCCATTCGTTTGCGTTTACTTCGCATATGGGATGGAAATCTAGCTTTTTTCCCCATCCAAATAAAGGCTGTCATTTGTTGTTGTAGGGCCTTAAAAAAGGAAGGGGGCACGGGTATCGGTAGTGCCCTGAATGGGTATGTTATTTTGGGAAGAAGTAGCATTTTGTAAGCAGCTAGACGCCCATGCCAGGAGATATAATACTTCTGAATTCTAAAGATGTCTTTTTGTAGCTCGTTTATTAATGGGTGAAAATTCGCTTGATATAATTTAGAAGTGGAGGGAGTCAAATGGGTTCCCAAATGGGGTATGGAATCGGAGGACCACAGGTAAGGGAAGTCTCTTTGTATTTTTGATTTCATGTGGCTATTAATTCCTATGCCCAGGATGCTAGATTTATTTTCGTAAATTTTGTAGTAAGCAACCTTACTAAATTTTACCAGAATTTCATGTGCTGTGGCAATGGATTTGTAAGGGTTAGAAAGTGTCAGGATAATATCGTCACCAAAGAGTGAGATTTTATGCTGTTTGATTTGGGAGGGTATACCTTGCACTTCTGCCTGTTGCCTAATCATTTCTGCTAGCGGTTTCATCATCATGGCAAAAATTATTGGTGAAAGTGGACAACCTTGCCTGGTTCCGTTTGTTATGTGAAAGTTTTTTGAGAACATACCTTCTGTATAAACAAACGCTGAAGGTGAAGAGTACAATGCTAACATGGCCTGTTGAATTTGTCCTATCAACCCAAACTTCTGAAGGACTTTGGTTAGGTATCACCAATTGATTCAATCGAAGGCCCTCTCTGCATCCAAAGCTAGAAGCATAGACGACCCTCTCAACTTTTCAGCCAAATGGATAATATTTATCATTCTCCAGGTTGCATCGTTTGCTTGCCGGCCCATTACGAAGCCCACCGTATCATGGTTGATGAGCCCGGGTAATAGGGAGGCAAGCCTATTAGCCACCAATTTTGCATACACCTTGATGTCGACATTCAATAAAGAAATCGGTCTGTAGCTCTGTGGGGCTGAGGGGTCTTTACCCAGTTTTGGAAGAGTAATGATGGTTGCAGTTAGCATTTCACTGGGGAATGAGGCACTGGACATTGCGGCGTCAAAGATCTGCTTCAGATATGGGGAGAGCTCACTTTGGAATAACTGAAAATATTCAGAAGAGTAGCCATCTGGACCCGGTGATTTGTTGTGGGGCATACTTTTTATGATTTTTTTTCATTTCTGGGATCGTACAGGGTGTATTCAGGAGATCTAATTCACATTGGGGGACTTTTGGTAGATTTATCGCTGCTAAAAAGTCTGAAATCAGTTTGTCAGAAGGTTGGTATGTATCTGGGTCATCTTTAAGATTATATAAAGCTTCATAGTAGTCGCTAAAAGCGTCTGCTATCTCTTTAGGGTCATAGACTGTTTGTTTGGTTTTGGGGTTCACCATATGGTTGATTTTTTGTTGTACTAATCTTTCTTTTAGCTGGCCTGCCAGAAGTTTCTCCGCTTTATTCCTGTTTCGATAGCTATTAGCTTTAAGAATGTGAAAGCGGTTCTCCTGTTGAGAAACCAGGTAAGAACGTAGCTCTTGCCTAGCATAAAACAATGAATCCCTTGTTTTTTGTGTGGAGTTTTGTTTGTTGGAGGTTTCTAAGGTTTGTATTTTCCCTAGCAGATCGTTGAGCCGCTCCGTCCGTTGCCTTTTGAGTTTAGCACTCATTTGGGTAAGCAAACCCCTCACATATACCTTGCATTCCAGAGTGTGAAGGGATAAGTGAGGCCGCGTACACACGGGCGGACTGTTCGCTCAACTTTGTCCGCTGAACAGTGTTTCAGCGGACAGTCCGCTCGTGTGTGGGGCTTCAGCGGACAGTTTCAGCGGACAGTTTGACGAACAAAGTTTTTCGGAAATTCCGAAAAACTGTCCGCTGAAACTTGGTTTGAGCGGACAGTCCGCCCGTGTGTAGGCCACTTTCGAAATGAGCAAACTGTTCCCGCTCGGAGGAAAGTCTGCTCATTTCGAGCGCGTCTCCAGGTAGGCGGGGCCCGCGAAGGAGACGTCGCTGGCCCCGCCGCTTGGTATGGACTTAAAGGGGAACCCCAACGCCGAAAAAAATCGGCGTGGGGGTCCCCCCAAAGTCCACAACAGACCCTTGTCCGAGCACGCTACCCGGCCGGCCAGGAAAGGGGGGCGAGCGAGCGCGCCCCCCCTCCCGAGCCGTACCAGGCCGCGTGCCCTCAACATGCGGGGTGCCTTGGGGAAGGGGGGGCCGCGCGGCCCCCCCACCCCAAAGCACCTTGTCCCCATGTTGATGAGGACAAGGGCCTCTTCCCGACAACCCTGGCCGTTGGTTGTCGGGGTCTGCGGGCGGGGGGCTTATCGGAATACCGGATACCGGCCCCCCACCCTATGTGAATGAGTATGGGGTACAATGTACCCCTACCCATTCACCTGTAAAATAAAAGTACCCAAAAAAAAACACAACACACGAGATAAAATATTTTATTGCACAGCTCCGGGGGTCTTCCGTCTTCGGGGGTCTTCTCGCCGGACTCCTCCGCTATCTTCTTGTAGCTCTTTTGCTAGCGGAGGAGTCCGGCTTTCTTCCTCCCCGCCGCCGGCCTCTTCTCCCGACTTCGGGGGTCTTGTCCCCCTCTTCGGTTCTTCTGCCGGGCCACCGCGCCTTCTTATAGCTCTTTTACAGGCGGTGGCCCGGTCTTCTGTCGCCGCCGCCTTCCGTTCTTCTGCCGGGCCACCGCGCCTTCTTATAGCTCTTTTAGAGGCGGTGGCCCGGTCTTCTGTCGCCGCTGTCGCCTTCCGGTCGCCTTCCGTTCTTCTTCTTGTTCTTCTTCTTCTTCTCCAGGAGATGTTGACACGTCGCTCTCTCCGGCCGGAATGCCAGAGCCACGCTGCGCGGCCACTTATATAGTGACAATGGGGCGGTGTCACATGGTATATGTCACATGGGTTGGTCACATGGGTTGATGTCACATGGGGACTATGACATCGTAAGGGGGCGGGGTCACCATGTGACTAACCCATGTGACATATACCATGTGACACCGCCCCATTGTCACTATATAAGTGGCCGCACAGCGCGGCTCTGGCATTCCGGCCGGAGAGAGCGACGTGTCAACATCTCCTGGAGAAGAAGAAGAAGAACAAGAAGAAGAACGGAAGGTGACCGGAAGGCGACAGCGGCGACAGAAGACCGGGCCACCGCCTCTAAAAGAGCTATAAGAAGGCGCGGTGGCCCGGCAGAAGAACGGAAGGCGGTGGCGACAGAAGACTCGGCAGAAGAACCGAAGAGGGGGACAAGACCCCCGAAGTCGGGAGAAGAGGCCGACGGCGGGGAGAAAGAAAGCCGGACTCCTCCGCTAGCAAAAGAGCTACAAGAAGATAGCGGAGGAGTCCGGCGAGAAGACCCCCGAAGACGGAAGACCCCCGGAGCTGTGCAATAAAATATTTTATCTCGTGTGTTGTGTTTTTTTTTTGGGTACTTTTATTTTACAGGTGAATGGGTAGGGGTACATTGTACCCCATACTCATTCACATAGGGTGGGGGGCCGGTATCCGGGGGCCCCCTTATTAAAGGGGGCTCCCGTATTCCGATAAGTCCCCCGCCCGCAGACCCCGACAACCAACGGCCAGGGTTGTCGGGAAGAGGCCCTTGTCCTCATCAACATGGGGACAAGGTGCTTTGGGGTGGGGGGGCCGCGCGGCCCCTCCTTCCCCAAGGCACCCCGCATGTTGAGGGCACGCGGCCTGGTACGGCTCGGGAGGGGGGGGCACGCTCGCTCGCCCCCCTTTCCTGGCCGGCCGGGTAGCGTGCTCGGACAAGGGTCTGTTGTGGACTTTGGGGGGACCCCCACGCCGATTTTTTTCGGCGTTGGGGTTCCCCTTTAAGTACATTCCAGGCGGCGGAGCCCGCGACGTCTCCGTCGCGGGCCCCGCCTACCTGCACACGCGCTTGAAATGAGCGGACTGTTGCCTCGTGTGTGGGCGAGTCCGCTCATTTCAAAAGTTGCGCGGACTTAGTACGACGAACAAAGTTTGCCGTATTTGTCCGCTCAAAAAGTGCCGTGTGTGGGCGTGTTCGTTCATTCAAAAGTTTGAGCGGACTGTTTGACGAACTTAGTTTCGGCAGACAGTCCCCGCGTGTGTACGCGGCCTTACAGATGGAGCGTTTAAATCAAAAAATTATATCATTGCTTTTTTAAGGAATTTTAGGTTTTCAGGTTGTGAGATGTTTGATATATATCGTTCCCCCATCTATTCGCTCTCGTTTCGGCTCTGCGATCCCCCACACTCACGGAAATCGGCGCATGGTCTGACCAAGATATAATGTGAATATTGGACTTAACAATCTTTTGTAGCATGAATTTGTCCACAAGAAATAAATCTATACGTGTGATGTACATTTGAAAAAAAAGTAAAGTCCTTTTCAGAGGTGTGCTGGCACCTCCAGACATGAAAAGGCCAGAGGTGGAGATAAATTGTTCCAGGGTGGGTCAGCAGGTTTTCCGATGTGATTGGTTATAGATGTCCAAGTCTCTATTCAGGATTGCGTTAAAGTCTTCACATAATAATACATGACCCTGTTTCATAGATGTCACTCTTTTCCATACTTTCCATAGGAATTGGTTTTGGTTAGTGTTCGGGAGGTACACATTTACAAATTTATATTTTATCTGTGAGATCTCACATATGAGGACTATGAATCTACCGGATGAGTCTAAATGGGTTTCCAAGTGGGTGGAAGGGATGGAATTTTTTACGCAATCGCTACTCCAGCTTTTTTCTTGGGGCCATTCGCCATGAACAGAAGCGGGAACTTTCGGTTGGAAAAAGATGGGTGATTTCCTGACATAAAATGTGTCTCTTGAAAGAAAATGATGTTGCATTTGAGACTAGATGCTTCTTTCCAAGCAATTTGGTGTTTGTGGGGGCTATTGAGACCCTTCACATTTAGGGAAGATATTGTAAAGGCCATATTGTGTTGTGTTAGAAGCGTACCTTTTTGCCACAGATTTGTGGTTGAGATATCCTTGGGGTCCAGAGAAGATGTCTGTACCTTGTAGATGGAGCTTGTAATGCAGAGAGATCAGGATGCGTACTCTAGTGACGATCAGCCTGGTCCGGAAGTACCTGAGTCCTGTACCTGAAACGGGGAGTGGGGAAGGGAAGACGCTGAGGGTATCAAACAGGAATAAAAAGTTAGCGATTCTTTTTAGAATCTGTGCTGGTATATTACTGCTAAGGCTTGGGGGTAAAGTGGTCAGATCAGAAATGTAAAATTAAAGAAATATAACAGTTAACTGTGAATCATCTTCCTGGGCATCTAGATAATTTTAGTAAGTCTTACAAATTGTAGTTTCAACCTGTTTCGGTATTGGAGCTTGGGTGGGTGGAAGGAGGTCAATGCACCCGTTCCTTCTCATTTTGCTGAGGGTTCAATATTTGCCATTTCTTCCATGAGGCGGATGCCATCCTTGATGTTGGTCACTAAGTGAGATCTACCTTCATGGGTGATCAGCAGTTTAGCTGGGTACAACCTGCTGTAGGGAATATGATGATTGTTCAGTGGTTTGGTTATTGTGACCAGCTGCCTGCATTGTTGCATGGTTTAGACCGAAAGATCAGAAAAGAACGATAGACCCTGAAGTTCAGTTGGCAGGACATCACGCCTCCTTGTCGCCATCATGAACCGGTCTTTTATGTGGTAAAAGTGAACCCGGACTATGGTGTCTCTGGGCAGGTAGGGCGGGATGTTCTTGGGCATTGGCAGTCTATGATTACGGTCAACCACCAACTCCTCTAACAGTGTATCTAGGAGTGCTACTTTCATTAGGTTTATAAAATGGTCTCTCTGCTCCTGCGGTTTGACCCCAGGATCTTGACGTTGTTACGTCTTGATCTGTCTTCAAGGTCCGCTAATTTCGCTTTAATGCTTATGTCAGGCATGTCCAAAGTCCGGCCCGCGGGCCAATCGCGGCCCGCAGTCCGGTTTTGAACGGCCCGCCTGGTGTGCTGCGGGATCAGGGCTGTCAAATGAGCCGATCCCCGGCACTGTGTGAAGCTCCGTCGGCTTCAAAAGTGAAAGTAAAGTGCAGAGGAGTGTGCTGTGCTCTCTGCTTCCCCCTACAGTGCAGTACCCGGCTGAATGAGGAAATGGAATGGAAAGGTACTGTACTACAAGCTAGATTCGTTTTAAAAAGGCTTTATTTATGTGTATGTGTGTGCATGTGTGTCTGTATGTATGTATGTGTGTGCATGTGTGTCTGTATGTGTGCATGTGTGTCTGTATGTATATGTGTGCATGTCTGTCTGTATGTATGTGCATGTGTGTCTGTATGTGTATGTGTGCATGTGTGTCTGTATGTGTGTGTGTGCATGTGTGTCTGTATGTGTGTGTGTGTGCATGTCTGTCTGTATGTGTGTGTGTGCATGTCTGTATGTATGTATGTGTGTGCATGTCTGTCTGTATGCATGTGTGTGCATGTGTGTCTGTATGTATGTATGTATGTATGTGTGCATGTGTGTATGTGTGTGTGTGCATGTGTGTCTGTATGTATGTGTGTCTGTATGTATGTGTGTCTGTGCATGTGTGTGCATGTCTGTATGTATGTGTGTGCATGTGTGTCTATATGTGTGTGTGTGTGCATGTCTGTCTGTATGTATGTATGTATGTGTGTGTGTGTGTATGTGTGTCTGTATGTGCATGTGTGTCTGTGTGTGTGTGCATGTGTGTGTGTGTCTGTGCATGTATGATTGCATGTGTGTGTGTGTCCATGTATGTCTGTATGTATGCGTATGTGCATGTGTGTCTGTATGTATGTGCGTGTATGTCTGTCTGTATGTGTGTGCATGTATGTGTGTTTGTATGTGTGTGCAGCATGTGTGTCTGTATGTATCTGTGTGCATGTATGTGTGTGTGTGTGTATGTATGTCTGTATGTGCGTGTATGTATGTGCGTGTATGTCTGTATGTATGTATGTGCCTGTATGTATGTATGTATGTACGTGTGTGCATGTGTCTGTATGTATGTAAGTATATGCATGTGTCTGTATGTGTATGCATGTGTCTGTATGTGTGTATGTCTGTGTGTATGTGTATGCATGTGTGTTACTTTTAATCCAGACCCCCCCCCCCCATTCTTGTACCATCAGAACTGCTTTTGTGGTGCTTGTGTGTGTGATAGCAGCCAGGATTGCTGCTCCTCTGAAAAGCAATCCATATACAGATCGCTTTTCAGAGGCATTTGAAAGGTGGTAAAGAGGCATTATGTTGCCTCCTCACCACCTGTTTTAAGCCCGTATATGTAGCATCACTATACCGCAACTGTGCAGTCTACACAGTTGCGGGGTAGTTGCAGTGCAGGCCCATTCACCCTGAGCATACCTCCAGCTGCAGCCACAGCATGTGTACACCCCCAGCTGCTCCCTCTGCAGCTAAAGGGGGAGAAGTTGGGGGTGGTAAAAACAGCTTAACCATGTAGTTTTACTGCCCCTCCAATAAGCCCTTGGTTCACATCTGCATGGCTGCATGCTGTGTGTAGGGCAGCCCATGCATTTCAATGGGCTTCCATACCCACAAAAATGCAGGGAAAGAAGTCCCAGAGCTTTTTTTTTTTTTTTAATTGCGCTGCACCAAAAGCACCCCATGTTTCCAATGTGTGGGGTACCATTAAGACTTAACGGTACCCCTAAAGAACAGAGCATTCGTCTGTGTGTCAGGCAAACGAGCGCGACAAAGGCACGAGAATTTTTGTTGGGCCAGGTATGAGTGCTCGAATGACCGAATTTTAATGGTTCAAAGAATGTCAGGCAAAATGGTCGGCCCTCACACATGTTCACTTCATCGAATCTGGCCCTCTTTGAAAAAAGTTTGGACACCCCTGGCTTATGTCATTGAAGGTGTTGGCAAATTCACCCATTTTCGCTTCAATGTGGGAGACTCTACTGGACACTGTGAACACTTCAGTTTTAAACTACTGTGTAATGGACATTATGTCAGCATGCAAGGTAGAGCATAAAGATACCAGCATGTCCTTAAGTGTAGTGTCCATAACAGGCTGGTTCAGTGTGGGGAAGTCTATGATGGAGTCCTGCAACTCCCTGGTGTCATCTAGTGACGAATTAAAAGCACTCACCTCCATATTATCAGCTGGTGTCTGAGCCGTTTTTTGTCTGCTTTTTGCAGGGCTTGATGAGGCTGAAGGTGGTGGTGGATATGGTGATTGTAGCGAGGAAGTGTTGGTTTCGTTGCTGTCATGCCTCTCCTTTCGTTCCCATTGTGAGTATGAGCCTCTTGTGCTACCGCTGTGATCACTGGCGCCATCTTGGACAAATTGATGGCGCTGGTGTGTGAAAAAGTCCAACATCTTTCCTGGTCTAGCAAGTTCTTTCCTTTTGCAGGATGGCATCTAGAAGGAATCCTGCAGATAGTGTGATAGTTCTCAGCTTGAAAAGAGGTTTAAGAGCGCTGTAAATCGCCGTTGTAGCCCAGGATGCGATGGAGCTTCTCTTATGTGCGTCCATCTGCTCTGCTGGCTAGCCACGCCCCCCCACTGGAATCTTTTTTGTGGAGAAGAAGGATCATACTCTATGTCCCTGTGTCGAGTACCGGGAATTAAATAACATTACTGTTAAAAACAGATACCCCTTTACCTCTGGTTCAGGAACTATTCCAACGCTTCAAAACACTCACTATCTTTACCAAGCTTGATCTGCAGGGTGCTTACAACCTAGTGCAGATCCGCAAAGGGGATGAGTGGAAAACGGCCTTTCGCACTAGGTTCGGACACTACGAATACTTAGCTTTTCCCTTTGGGTTTTGCAATGCTCCGGCCACATTTCATCATTTCTTTAATGATATTTTCAGAGACTTCATTGACCTGTTCATGTTTGTATATCCAGACAACATCCTCATCTCCCCCTCCATTGCAACACACCATGAGCACATTAAATAAGTTCTCTGCTGATTAAGAGATCATGGGCTGTACACAAAGGCCGAGAAATGTGAATTCGAGAAGGAGATGATTCAGTTCCTGGGGCTCATCATTTCTACATCAGTCATTTCCATGGATCCCAGAAAGTCAGATCTATCCTTGAGTGGCCAACGCCCACGGACAGGAAAAGTACACCAAGGTTTATCTGGTTTGCCAACTTTTATCGCACACGTTCATTAAAAATTTCTCTGCCATAATTTCTCCTGTCGCTCAGCTAATGAAGCAGAATACCCATTTGCAGTGGACACCTGCAGCCCAAAAGGTGTTTGATCAGTTAAAAACTTTGTTTACTACTGCACCTATCCTGCAGAATCCAGACCCTGCGTCCCTTTATGTCCTTGAGGTGGATGGCTCAGAGAATGCCGCAAGCACCATCTTGTCACAACGCCAGGGAACAAAGTCTCTATTACATCCCATTGCCTTCTTTTCCAGGAAACTCAGCCCCGTAGAGAATAATTATGACGTAGGAGATCAGGAATTACTGGCCATAAAGACAGCCTTGGAGGAATGGTGTTACCTGTTGGAGGGAGCAGCTCACCCCATCTTGATCTTTACTGATCACAAGAACCTTGAGTATCTCAGGACTGCCAAACGACTGAGACCCCGGCAAGCCAGATGGGCAATATTTTTATCCCGCTTCTCCTTCCACGTAACCTATAGGCCAGGTACCAAGAATGTGAAGCCTGATACGCTTTCTTACATGTACCCAGAGGAAGGAGAAGAGCACCATCAAGCAGACACAATTTTACCTGTCCAGAGTTTTCTGCTGTTACGAATAGATCAGATCACCCAGCTCAAGCAAGCTTCCACAAGAGATGTCCTGCCACCTGGTGAGTACCTCCAGGAACAAGAGGGGTTATTCCAGTTCAACCAGAGAGTGTTTGTTGCCCCAAGTCTGTGCCCCAAGATTCTCAACCTGTGCCTCGATCACCCCCTAGCAGGACACTGGGGTAACCAAAACTACAGAGCTTGTGCAATGTTCTGTATGTAAGAGAAACCCGGGTAACAAGTGCGCAGTGGTGCGTAGGCGTGGACATTCCAGCAGGTGCACAAGAAAGGACATGTACTGGTGCATGCGTGAGCGCATGCAGGAGCAAGCCGGCACACGCATACATGCATGCATTGGTGCCAGTCCGCCGATTTAAACCTGTTAGTGACATGCACACTTTGCTGAGTGGTCTTTTCAGCTAGTGCCTGCTTACCTAATCTGTACCAGTTTCCTGTATTCTGACCTGGCTTGCCTGAACCTTCCTTTGACCTCTGCCTGCCTACTTGTGACCCCGGTTTGTGTTTGACTCCAATTCTGCCTGATGTTCCTGTACTTCATTGCCCGGCTGTGTACTGAACCTGGCTTGTGTTCAGTCTCTGCCTCACGTCTTGGTACCTGCTCTGTCTGGCTGTTGGTGACTCCCTGGCTTATGTCCTGGCTACGCTTCCAGCTGCTGTTTCAGTGACACAGAGCTCCTGTTCTCAGTTTCCCGACCCAGTGCTCTTCAGCCACATGGTTCCTGCCAAGACCCAGCCTGAGCCATCTGCTACATTGGCCCTCGCGCCACTCTGTGTCCTCCACTCCCTGTCATCACTACCAGGGGCGTTGGACAGGAGGTGCAAGAGAAACCCCCTCTACAGCTCGATCTCTACCAGGTATGTGACAGTGGGGTTCATTGATTTGTTTGGCATCACCACACATTTGCTTCTGGCCCATGTGCACACATCACTTTCTGCATTTGTTCTGCTGATGTAAATCAGTAAGGACTATGCAAATATAAATGAGAGCTCCTTTCTATTACAATATATATGACTTGTTTCACAGTTGGGTCACTTTTCCAGCAAATTTGGACCTCCAAGTTGTATCACAAGTTGTACCCCATGATTTTCAATGATAACCATTCATATCTGTGCTGTTTCAAGTTGCAACAACTTCAAAGTAGTTCATGTACTACTTTGGTGTTATTTTCATTTTCATGTGACTTGAGGTACATAGGGCGCAATATTACACAGGTATTCCCAGAAGCTGGGGCCAAGTTGCACCAGAAAAGTGGCAGCAAAATAGTGTGACTTTCAGGTCACAACAGTGTGAATGAGATTCATGGATAATACC
Organism: Lithobates pipiens; assembly: GCF_037356315.1. Taxonomy (NCBI): domain Eukaryota; kingdom Metazoa; phylum Chordata; class Amphibia; order Anura; family Ranidae; genus Lithobates; species Lithobates pipiens. The sequence goes on along the minus strand of NW_027507903.1, from coordinate 260,234,890 downwards.
TTTGAATTAGGCCCTATTCTCACTTGTGCATCCTGCAAGTGGGTCAAATTCGTCCCTGCACTACTTTGGTTTGACTTTGACGCGATTTGAGGCCCAGATACCACAAGATTACACAGGCATTGGCCGCACAAGTGCAAATGAGGCCTAATTCAAAGAGTTTATCTACGAATCTCATTAGGTTCCTTTCACACTTGGTCGACTTTTCATACAACTTGAGGTCCATAAGGCCCCTTTCACACTTGTGCGACTTGAAAGGCTTTTTGCTACAAATTTGATGTGATTTGAAGCAATGCCAGTGTAATCATTAGGTCTATGAATGCAGGAGTCACAGGACAAGTGTGAAAGGGGCTTTAGAGCTGGTTCACACTGCTGTGCTGTCCGACATCATATGTGTTTTGCCCTGCACTGCAAATCACATGCAATGTCTTGTGTGATGCAAACTCAGCCATACAGGTTGTATGGTTGAATTTGCATCGCATTCAGGCCAAACTAGCACAGAACCCTTTTTTTGGTCCGTAGCAGAATCGGATCGCATGGGTGTTGTCTGAATTTGCAGTTCACTCTGCAATATGCAAACTGATTTGGGGTTTTCATTCATTTTCTACTGACACTCCCAGCAGTTTGCATATGACGAGTTCACACCTATGCCTTTTTAGTGCATTTTGCCGTTTGCAGAAACACTCCACAATTCTTATAACATGGTTTCCTATGGTACTAGTTCACATCTATGCGTTTTGCGGCCAGTGCGTTTTTGGAAATGGTCGGGGACTTTTTTCACGTGATTTGCGGGTAATAGATTTAGATAAAACCGCACCAGAAATGCAACTGTTGCGTTTGTGATGCGATTTTTGATGCCTTTTGCGGTTCTTATTTTAACACTGTATATAGTTGGTTGCTAACTGGAGGGCCGGGAAACCAGCCGTCGCGTACTTAACAACCAATGGGTCATCAACTGTCAGCAAATTCCCCACTAAAAGTAAAACTCACGCCGTTTTTTTCAATGATTTTTTTTATATTGCTGGGATCCGACAATACATTACAGCTGCTAGCAGTTTTAAAAGACAATTTTTTTTCCTTTAATAATGTAATTTTGCTGCGGCACTGTTCTAAACACGGGAAAGATGCGCTACTTTACAGACATACTAAGGACTGCCCCCCGTCCCAATATTTAAAGGAATATTTCATTTTTTTGTGTCACTTTAAGCATTATTAAAATCACTGCTCCTGAAAAATTGCCTTTTTTAAATCTTTTTATTGTATTGATACATGTCTCCTGGGGCAGGACCCTGGTCCCCATACACTTTTTTTTGGCAATAACTTTCATATAAACCTTTAAAATGAGTACTTTTGATTTTTCACGTTTGTGTCCAATAGACTTTAATGGTGTTCGCACACATTTTTTGTCCGTTCTGGTGCGAACCCAACCAGGTGTTTTCGGCTCACCCCTACCCACGCAAAGCTGAAAGGAGTGCAGGGCCAGTGTGGCTCTTGGCTTCCAGGCACAACAGACGCAGCACAGCATGGCAACGTCTCACCTGGCATGTCGAATAGGTTCTGGGGAGCTTGGGCGGTACACCGGAAGAGACGCTAGCAGCGGAAAAGGAGGAGTCAGTCGAGGAGGAGAGGGAGGAGGATGGAGTAGGAGGAGGAGAAGAAGAACCAGGCCTGCATGCAATCCGTGGCAGTAAAACCAAATCTACACGGGTGCCACCGGTTACATGCTTGACGGCCGTCAGAAGGTTCACCCAGTGGGCAGTAAAAGTGATATACCTTCCCTGCCCGTGTTTGCTAGACCACGTGTCTGTGGTCAGATGTATCCTGGCACCAACACTGTGTGCCAGAGATACATTCACTTGCTGCTGAACATGGCCATATAGCTCTGGGATGCCCTTCTGTGAGAAATACTTCCTTCCTGGGACCTTCCATTGTGGTGTTCCAATGGCCACAAATTTTCGAAAGGCCTCCGAGTCCACCAGTTTATATGGCAGTAGTTGGCGGTCTATCAGTTCTGACAAGCCAGCCGTCAACCGTTGGGCAAGAGGGTTATCCGGCATCATAATTTTTTTACGCTCAAACATTTGGCCCATGGAAGTCTGCCTTTTTCCAGAAAAACGTGAGGATGGCGTGATGGAAGGTGGAGTGGAGGACAATTGTGAGGAGAGAGGAGAAGGAGAAGTAGAAGACAAGGCTGGATGGTGAGAGCCTGGAGTGTGGCTTTGTGGGTTCCGTTGCTCCCACTGGGCTCAGTGATGGCAGCTCATGTGTCTTCTTAAGGCGGTCATCCCTAGGTGAGTGTTGGGCTTACTGCGACTTATGTGTTGACTGCAAAGATTGCAGATGGCAACACTATTGTCAGTAGTGGACACGTTAAAAAAAGCCCACACTGCGGAGCCATGTGCAGGCGTCCTGGGAGCGCCTGATGTGACCGTACATGGTTGATGCCTCACTCCTGATACATTAGCAGTCTGCTTTGTCCTGTGCAATTTAAGTTCTTCCTGCTTCTCCTCTCTATCTGCTGGTCCATATCTCCCTCTGAACTCCCCTCCTCTTGCTCTCTTGTGGGCACCCACGTGACATCACTAGACAGGTCATCATCGACGTCACCTTCCCCACTGCTATAATTAGAGATCTCGGAGTAGGCAGCAACTGCGGGGACCATCCTCCTCCTTGGGCTGATCTGGGTACTGTCGTCAGACTGCTGAGTGGCGGTTCTTGCTACCTCTTCTTCCTGATCCAATGCCAAGAGTGGCTGCGCATCGGAAATGTCTTGATATGGATCGAAAAATAATTCCTGTGACTCAAGCGGAAGGTATGTGGTGGTGGTGGTGTTGGTGGTAGTGTCTTTGGGGGTGCACATATCAAAGAGTGAAGAAGAGGGTGCAGATCGAGAGAATGAGAAGGGTGCAGAAGAGTAAGGCTGAGTGAGCCACTCAACCAAGTCTGGTGCATCCTTTGACGTAATCGCACGCACCTTCTGCAATTTGCCACTTTGTCTCAAGCCTGTTGCTCCTGCCCTACCCCTACCACCCCCGCGGAAGGGCCTGCCTCTTCCTCTGCCTGTAATTTTTTAAATGACCCTGTGACAAAAGTCTCTAGAGAAGTGCAGTATGTATGTGGAAGAAGGTATATAACACCCCGCTTCAATCTGTCATTTTTGTGGGCCACTGGTCTATCACACCAGTTATAATACTTTTTTTATTGCGTTTGTCACTCTTTGTAGTATCGCTGCAGAACCGCTCAGCAGTCACAATGCTGCACAGTGGAAATGCACTATACTATGCTTTCTATATGTGCAAGTATTTTATACGTGTATTGCACACCTATATACTGCACACCAAATAGTACACCTATACCAGTCCTTAAAAGGACCTTTGTGGACCTAGTAGCTAGTGATTTGCAGACTGTCCCGAGGTCCCTACACTGATAAAGGACTGCTGCAGAATAGGGCAGTAATCTGCAGCACAGCCCTGCACCAGCACACTATATATTGTACACCTATACCAGTCCTTACAAGGACCTTTGTGAACCTAGTAGCTAATGATTTGCAGACTGTCCCTCAGTCCCTACACTGATAAAGGACTGCTGCAGAATAGGGCAGCAGTCAGCAGCAGTGCACCACAACCCTATATATTGTACACCTATACCAGTCCTTACAAGGACCTTTGTGGACCTAGTAGCTAGTAATTTGCAGACTGACCCTCAGTCCCTACACTGATAAAGGACTGCTGCAGAATAGGGCAGTAATCTGCAGCACAGCCCTGCACCAGCACACTATATATTGTACACCTATACCAGTCCTTACAAGGACCTTTGTGAACCTAGTAGCTAATGATTTGCAGACTGTCCCTCAGTCCCTACACTGATAAAGGACTGCTGCAGAATAGGGCAGCAGTCAGCAGCAGTGCACCACAACCCTATATATTGTACACCTATACCAGTCCTTACAAGGACCTTTGTGGACCTAGTAGCTAGTAATTTGCAGACTGACCCTCAGTCCCTACACTGATAAAGGACTGCTGCAGAATAGGGCAGTAATCTGCAGCACAGCCCTGCACCAGCACACTATATATTGTACACCTATACCAGTCCTTACAAGGACCTTTGTGGACCTAGTAGCTAGTGATTTGCAGACTGTGCCTCAGTCTCTACACTGATAAAAGACAGCTGCAGAATCGGGCAGCAGTCAAGTATAAAATTCTTTCTATATTTGGAAGAAAGTATATTATACGTGTACAACCCTATATACTGTACACCTATACCAGTCCTTAAAAGGAGCTTTGTGGACCTAATAGTAATAGCTAGTGATTAAACTGACTGTCCCTGCTCCACACAGCGTCCTGTCCCTACACTGACAAAAGACAGCTGCAGAATCAGTCAGCAGTGCACTCAGCAATCACCAGCACAGCAGTGCACCAGAACCCTATATACTGTACACTTATGCCAGTCCTTAAAAGGACTTTTGTGGACCTAAAAGTAATAGCTAGTGATTAAACTGACTGTCCCTGCTGCACACAGCGTCCTGTCCCTACACTGACATAAGACAGAATGTAAAATGGCCGCCAGATCAGGTCTATTTATAAGGTGGGGGAATATCCAATTGTCCATGTGCTGATATGTCTCAATTGGCTGTCCTGTACCCCATGATGAATGTGTCATCATGGGTCAAAGTTCTTTCACACTGTAAACACATATGTCCGCCGGGCGAACAGCAGCAATAGTACGCCGATTGGGTGAATCGCGAACACGCAAAATTTGCCGCGGACCGACTGCGGGCGAACAGTTCTGCCATCCCTAGTCAGGAGCCCCAAATTTTGACCAGCAGTGTGGTAGGACTTCAGATACCTACACCCCCCCCAAATTGTGACCCCAGGTCACCGAGCTATGACCTTAGAAGCTCAATATTTTTCTTTTGGTATTTTTTTTCTATGTTCATGGCAGGTGAGGCTCTGAAATTGCACTGAAAGTGCACTTGGAAGTGCAGCCGTTGTAAATCTGAGGGGAAGATCTGACATGAGGGGAAGCTCTGCTGATTTTATTATAAGGGTATCTGTGTAGTATCTGTATAGGGGCAGTCATTAGTCCTAACTCTTCAGCCAGCTAGCGCTGGGTCCAAGTTGTTCCATTGGTGCACATGAGAATAGTCCCAATCAAGCCTGCAGGCAGCAATTAGGTTACTAGATATATGGCCAGTTCCCAAAGAGCTCAGTCTAACTAGCAGCAGATAGAAAATCCCCACAGCTTCAGCTCACCATTAGTCCATGATTAGTCCACTCTATACTCTGCACCCAACTCTGCACTCTGGATCCCTCTCGGGCTGCCGATATGCCACAGTGATGGTGTACACTGAATGTGCCCTCATCATCAGTCTCCCTCATGGCAAGACCAAGTTAATTCCTGCACAGCCCAGGAAAAGGCAGCTTATTCCACTTCTCCTGACAATATCCTCTCGGAGGAATGCAGTTCAAAATGTTTTGATCACCACAACATAGTCTCTCTCCTTTGGACTATAGTTCCCATAGTGCATTGCTGCCTAATTCAATCTATTGAACACTTCCTGCTCAGCAGCTCCCGTATCTTGCTGAAACAGCTGTTAACCAGTTCAGCACCGCAGGGCAGCAGCTACAGAGGACATCTGCAATCAGTTTTTCTCTCACTCTCATTCTTAGCCAGGCACCTGGCTACAAGTATTTACAGTATATACTACAAGGGAGCATTTTTTATTTTACCCAGGAATCTGCTTTAGCATGTGGTATTTGCGCTGCCAAGGATCTATACATTATGTTATGTCAATCAGCGGGTTAAAATATGCTACTGGCTACAATATCAGTGATGAACATGCTTTGATATTAAACCCAACTCCAAGCTTGAGCAATCCCGATTTGCTCCCTTCTCCAATTAGAGCACAACTGCAACCTTTATAAAAAATCAATATGCATACCTTTTTTCCAGGTGTCTTTGGTCTGGTTCTCTGATGTCTCAGGCCCTTTTCATGCTCCTGCAATGGGAGAATCCTAAATGCTGCAGAGTGTCACATAATATAAACAATTATTAATGCATTTTTTAATTGAACCTTTGTACAATTATCAACAATATTGGGACTGCTGTATTTTTACTGTGTAGGTTCCCTTTCAGAAAATATGTCAGTCTTCAGGCAATTCATATGGAGTCACAGATCCTCCCGTTTCTTGTCCATTGATGTCAGTGACCAGTCTTTATTCCTGAATGTCACGTACATAATGGCAATGGCCAGACTTTACCCCTGAACTGAATGTCACTGACATCTCAGCAGCAAGCCATGACCAGTCTTTACTTGATGTAATTTACATAATGACTTGTGAACACTGTTATGGCAGCCCGTCTTTACTCCTGAATACTTCTTCAGCTCTGCCCTGCCAGTCTGACCATGCTACTACCTCGGGTACCATCTTGCTTGTGGCCTCTGCCACAAGTCATCCACTTACATAATGACTTGTGAGCACCGTTGTGGTAGCCTGTCTTTCCTCCTGCACCAGATGTCACTTACATAAAGACTTGTGAGCACTGTTGTGCTAGCCCATCTTAACTCTTGTACCAGATTTCACTTACATAATGACTTGTGAGCACTGCTGTGGTAGCCCATCTTTACTCCTGCACCAGAAGCTTAGTACACACTGCTAGTTTTTCTCGTTCAACCCAGCGGGCTGTCACTTGCATAATGATCTGTGGGTACCATACCATGGTGGTGCCAAATATTCACTCCTGCACTGAATGTCACTTACATAATGATGTGTGATCACTGTTCACTGTAGGAATACTGTGAGCTTTTCATAACAGCCAGGGTTTACAGAAAGTGGGATAAATGACGTGGGTCAGCACTCAATCAAGAAGGGGATTGCTTTTTCGTTAAGGAGCAGACTTTCTGCTGGGAGAGTGCTGGTTTGAAGGAGAATATTGCAGTGAAAGCTTCTTCTTTTTTTTTTTTTAAACTGTAATGGTCAATTAAGAAAAACAATAAATAAAAATAATAGCAAAATTCTGGAGTTTCACTTTAATACTGAGACATGAGTAATGTGTTTACCGATGGCAGCCAGTCAAAGGAGGGAGAATAGGGGCTTCAACTATACTCAACCAAAGCCAATTTGTTTCTGATTAAGGTCTATAAAGAAATCTTTTTTCTATGTGTACACAAATCAGCTTTTCATTAAAACAATGAGGATTTTATTTTTGTCATAATGCTGCTAAATGCTCCAAACATTCTTATCCAAATGATTTTTCCGATAGCTTGGTTGATAAACACGAAAGTCTAGCCAGAAGTCTTTAGATAATGTTGATTTGAGGATGTGTTACCATGCTATTGTTTGGAATAGGTTGCATCTTTAATTTATTCCTGTGTTGTTATGGAGAAAAAGTAGCAAGAGCTTGGGGGATTGCAAATTCCAGATCAAAGCAAGAACACACTTAGATTTACATGCTTGTAGTAGGGGTAATGGCTCTTCTGATACATTAACTATTACTGCTTTATAATCAGCACTGATATCAAATAAAGATAATCACATATCACTGTCCAGATTTTTACTTGCATCTATTGTACATACACTGTATTTGCAAATCTTCTTTATTTTTTTAGTTGTAAATTGTGAAAAACCTCTAGTTTGAGATTTTTAAGGCAATGAAAAAAAGAATTAGAAAAATTCTATATATAAGAAATTTATTTTGACCTATCAAAAATACAAATTGAGTATGAGGCCGCGTACACACGGGCGGACTGTTCGTCCAACTTTGTCCGCTGAACAGTGTTTCAGCGGACAGTCCGCTCGTGTGTGGGCTTCAGCGGACAGTTTCAGCGGACAGTCTGACGAACAAAGTTTTTCGGAATTTCCGTAAGACAGTCCGCTGAAACTTGGTTTCAGCGGACAGTCCGCTCGTGTGTAGGCTTGTTCGACAAACTAAGTTTCGTGCATGCTCAGAAAGGATTTACATGGCGAAGGTTGCATTGCAGTGTATTGGACGTCGTATTTCTCGTCCCGTCGTACGTGCCGTTCACGTCATCGCGCACGCTTTCAGCGGACTGTTCGTTCATCGTGTGTGTTCGTTCTACGGTTGAACTGTTCGTTCATCGTGTGTGGTCAAGTCCGTTCATGCAAATTTTGAGCGGACTGTTTGTCGGATTGTTTGATGAACAAAGTTGGGCGAACAGTCCGCCCGTGTGTACGCGGCCTAAGAATTCAACATGTTGCATAAATTGTACAAAAGTTAAAAACAATGAATGATGTATTGAATGAAATTATAAGTGGCATTTCCCAACTATTTGCTATGTAGCCACCAGTAGAAACCGGATGGTATTGAGTAAAGGGATATCCAACATGTTTCGAATAATAATTGCATCAGCAGAATTTTCAGCAGGGATTTATACCATTTCCGAAAATACAAAGCATTGCATTTTAGAATTCATATGAGTACCATATAAAGTACAAATTTACAATAGCTGCAAACATATGGCATGAACATTTACATTCTAAATACATATTTGAATAACTTTTGGCAGAAGCATTCCCCATATCTCATTGAAAAAAAGATCTGCACAGATTGCCTTTCACCCTGTACAGGACTGCTGGATGTGATCCAAACATATGCCACTCAAAACCAAAAGAGACACCATAGGCCATTTGAAAAAAGATAAGGAGAAATAAGTCCAATGGGTAATATGTATATACACATATTACCCAAATTCTAAATCCATCTATTGGAGTGTAAAAACATCCCTCAAGGGAGCGGATTTCCAAGCCCTAAACTTAAAACACTAACCCTAAAAAGGGTTACTTACTGTTGAGGACCGTTTGCTTATGGAATCCAAAAGTTCCGGAGCAGTACAACTTGGGCTGCCTGTGTTGGCGTGGTTCCACTGGATTGTGACTCATCCAGCTATCATGTGGAGGAGAGGAATGGTGCCAGCTGCAGTCCCCGGCATCTCCATACATTGCGCAGACACACTACAATGGCATCAGACGTACCACCGGTGTGTCCTGCATTGCTGTGTCACTTTCGGTCAACATTCGGAGACTGGATTAGCGGCCATATTGGAGACAAACGCTGCCGACACAAAGAACCTCTAGTGATTAGATTCCCAATGAAACCAGAGGAGAACAACAGCCCTGATATAGGATATAAGGGCCTATGTGTGTTGGGTACAGGTGTGAGAGCTGGTAAAAAAAAAGACGGCACAATTTACACCTACTGAGAAATGCTTCTGTCTTACAAACAAAATTACATAAATAATCGCAATATGTGCTATTCCCTCAATAAACTGTCACATACATCTCAATCCCACATAGAGTTAAAAAAGATGCAGAACAAGAAGAAAGAGGGAAATCTCCTAAATATTATGAAAGAAGAAAAAAACCCAAAGGTGTAACATCAATATTTGAGCTCTTAGGGTATAAGGACAAAGAGATTCCATTAGGTGGCTGGGAAGGAAAGAGGCCACCTCCAAATATTATCTACAGAAATCTTATCTATGGAAAAAAATAGATTGAGATTGAAAATAGAAAGGAGAGAAGAAAAGGGAACCACTTACTTATGAAAAACCCCTCATTAGGGAAGTAAAATATATTTGTGTATGGGGGGATATGATCCTTGTATATTCATTGAACATTCTATCAAGAAATTTCCTAAGGTTAGTCTGTTTTTCCTCAGCAAAAACCCCCCAAAAAGGCCTAAAGCTTTCTACCTCATTGTGGCCTGGAGGAGTTGTAGCCTTAAGATATCTGATCCACTGCATTTCACGCTGGAGCAGAATCTTACTCCAATTGCCTCCTCTAATGGTAATACTGTATGAACTCTGTCCAAAACCGTAACATTGATATTAGGCAGTCTGTAGTTATGTCTCCTGGCAATGTATCTGCCCAGGGGTAAGTACAGATCGCCTATTTGCATGCTATGCATGTGTTTCTCAATGCGTTTTCCCAATTCCTGCTGTGTCTTGCCCACACAGAAGGCACCCCATTGACACTGCATGAGGTAAATCACACCCTGTGTTCTCCAAGTCGCAAAATGCCTACTGCAAAAATGTTCCCCATTGGGCAGTGTCAATGAGGTCCTCTTTCCCATAACTGCACATTGCGAACAGGATCTGCAAGGATACATACCCCGGGCTTTACAAGGGTCCATCCTTGAGTTACCTTTATATTCACTTTGTGTCAGCATTTCACCAATGTATCCTGCTTTCTTATATGTTATTTGTGGATTTTTTCCCACTAAATTTCCCAGGATTGGATCCTCAGTCAAAATAGACCAATACTTCATGAAGATTTTCCTCACTTGATTATGTTCATTAGAATATATCAAAATGATCCTAGTAATATTGTCCTCCTTTTTCTTGCCTTTGGACTTTAAGATAAGATCTTGTCTCTTGGTGTCCTTAACATGGTTGAAAGCCTTTCTTAGAGTGGACTTGGTGTATCCTCTTGCCAATAATCTAGTGACTTTTTGAATATCAGTATCCTCAAGGACCAAAATGGTGGGCTCACTAGTAAACTTTTTAGAAAGGAAACTGCAGGTAATACATTATTGCATGCAGATAGTTTTAATCCCGAACCCCTTAAGAAGTCGATACCGTTTAGTCATTTTCTACATATAAAACTAAATTTTACTACGGTTGAGGATTTTCAGAGGGAATGCGATGAGCTCACAACTAGATTATTGGCAAGAAGATACACCGTGTCTGCTTTAAGAAAGGCTTTCAACTGTGTCAAGGATGCCAAGAGACAGGATCTTATATTTGAGTCCAAATGCAGGAAAAGGGAGTACAATATTACTAGGATCAATTTGAGATATTTTAACGCACATAATCAAGTGAGGAAAATCCTCACAAAGTATTGGTCTAATTTACCTGAGGATCCAATTCTGGGGAATTTAGTGACCAAAAATCCACAAATAACATACAAGAAAGCAGATTCCATTGGTGGAATTCTGACACAAAGCAAATGTAAAGGTAACTCAAGGATGGACCATTGTAAAATATGGGGTACTTATCCTTGCGGATTCTGTTTGCAATGTGCAGTTATTGGCAAGAGGACCTCATTGACACTGCCCGGTGGGGAATGTTTCTGCCTTAGGCATTCTGTGAATTGCAGGAAGCAGGGTGTGATTTACCTCATGCAGTGTCAATGTGGTGCCTTCTATGAGGGCAAGACACAGCAGGAATTGGGCAAACACATTGAGAAATACATAGCATGCAAATAGGCAATCTGTACTTACCCCTGTGCAGGCACGTTGCCAGGAGACATAACTACAGACTGCCTAATATCAATTTTATGGTTTTGGACAGAGTATATATTCCCATTAGAGGTGGCAATTGGAATAAGATTCTGCTCTAGCACGAAATGTGGTGGATCAGATATCTTAAGGCTACAAATTCTCAAGGCCTCAATGAGACTTTGGAGATTTTACCTCAGGAAAAACCGATTAACCTTAGGGAATTCATTGATGGGATGATTCAATAAACATACAAGGATCATATTCTTCCATACACAAATATATTTTACTTTTTCTTTTCTTTTCTACTTTTTATTTTCAGTCTTAATCTACTCTTTTCCACAGATAAGATTCATGTAGATAATATTTGGAGGGGGTCTCTTTCCCTCCCTGCCCCCTAATGGGATCTCTTTGTCCTTATACCCTGGGAGCTCAAAAATTGATGTTACACCTTTAGGTTATTTCCCTCTTTATTCTTGTTTTGCATCTTTTTTGACTCTATGTGGGATTGAGATGTATGCGACAGTTTATTGAGGGAATAGCATATATTGTGATTATTTAAGTAATTTTGTTTGTAAGGCAGAGGCATTACTTAGTAGGTGTAAATCATGTTGTCTTTTTTGCCAGCTCTCACACCTGTACCCGGCACACAAAGGCCCTGATATACTATATCAGGGCCGTTGTGCTCCTCTGGTTGCATTGGTTCTTTGTGTCTGCAGCGTTTGTCTCTAATATGGCCACTAATTGGGTCTCTTCATGTTGTCATTCAATAGACCGGAAGTGACGCGGCAACGCGGGACGCATCTGATGTCATCACAGTGCACCTGCTCAATATATGGAGATGCCAGGGACTGCAACTGGCACCATTCCTCTCCTCCACATGATAGCTGGATTAGTCAAAATCTGGTGGAGCCGCACCAACACGGGCAGCGCAAGTTCTACTGCTCCGGAACTTTTGGATTCCATGAGCAAACGTTCCTCAGCAGTAAGTAACCCTTTTTAACCACTTCAGCCCCGGACCAATAAACAGCCTAAGGACCAGAGGTCTTTTTACAATTTCGCACTGCACTGCTTTAACTGGTAATTGCGCTGTCATGCAATGTTGTACCCAAACGAAATTTGCGTCCTTTTCTTCTCACAAATAGAGCTTTCTTTTGATGGTATTTGATTGCCTCTGCGATTTTTATTTTTTGCAATATAAATGGAAAAAGACCAAAAATTTTGAGAAAAAATTATATTTTCTACTTTTGTTATAAGAAAAATCGAATAAACTCAATTTTAGTCAAACATTTAGGGCAAAATTTATTCAGCCACATGTCTTTAGTAAAAAAAATGTCAATAAGCGTATATTTATTGGTTTGCGCAAAAGTTATAGCGTCTACAAACTAGAGTACATTTTCTCATTTCTTGAGATGCTAAAATAGCAGGGCAGTACAAACCCCCCCCCCCCCCCCCAAATGACCCCATTTTGGAAAGTAGACACCCCAAGGAAGTTTTGGAGAGGCATGTTGAGCCCATTGAATATTTTTTTTTGTCCCAAGTGATTGAATAATGACACAAAAAAAAAAAAAAAGTTTACAAAAAGTTGTCACTAAATGATATATTGCTCACACATGCCATAGTTATATGTGGAACTGCACCCCAAAATATATTCTGCTGCTTCTCCTGAGTACGGGAATACCACATATGTGGGACTTTTTGGGAGTCTAGCCGCGTACGGTTCCCCCGAAAACTCACTGCCTTCAGGATTTCTAAGGGTGCAAATTTTTGATTTAACTCCTCACTACCTATCACAGTTTCGAAGGCCATAAAATGCCAAAATAACACAAACCCCCCCCCCCCAAATGACCCCATTTTGGAAAGTAGACACCCCAAGATATTTACTGAGAGGTATGTTGAGTCCATGAAATATTTTATATTTTGCCACAAGTTGCAGGAATTTTAAATTTTTTTTTTTTTGCACAAAGTTGTCACTAAATGATATATTGCTCACACATGCTATGGGCATAAGTCAAATTACACCCCAAAATAAATTCTGCTACTTCTCTTGAGTACGGGGATACCACATGTAGGGGACTTTTTGGGAGCCTAGCCACGTACGGGACCCCGAAAACCAAGCACTGCCTTCCGGATTTAAATATAAAATGCTACCAAAAAAACTGTTAGGCCGCGTACACACGCGGGGACTGTTCGCTCAACTTTGTCCGTCAAACAGTTTCAGCAAACAGTCCGCTCAAAATTAGCATGGACGGACTTGCCCACACACGACGAACGAACAGTTTGCTGAAACCGTGCACGATGACGTGAACGGCACGTACGACGGGACGGAAAATACAACGTCCTATACACTGCATTACAACTTTCGGCGTGTAAATCCTTTCTGAGCATGCGCGGAACTTAGTTTGACGAACAAGCCTACACACGAGGGGACTGTTCGCTGAAACCAAGTTTCAGCGGACAGTTTTTCGGAAATTCCGAAAAACCTTGTTCAGCAAACTGTTCGCTGAAACTGTCCGCTGAAAGCCCACACACGGGCGGACTGTCCGCCGAAACACTGTTCAGCGGATAAAGTTGGGCGAACAGTCCCCGCGTGTGTACGCGGCCTTAGCGATCGCAGGGATCAGGCCTGACTCTGCGATCGCTGCAGTTATGTGTTTAGTGTTTTGTAAGTGACAGTGATCGATACTGCACTTGGGTGGGCTGGGCGGAGGGGCAAAACGCAGGTGCCAGCAGGTATCTGGGCTGATCCCGCTAACAATGCGTTTTTTTGGAACCCTAAACTGCTGGGGACGCTAGTATAGATCTGATCAGATCAGATATTGATCTGTTCAGATTCTATACCACTACGGGAGGTTTATGCTTTGCGTGTGAGTGTGGCACTAACCTAGCGCTGCCTGGGGCGACGCAGACCCTGACCCTAAAACCTAAATGATATCACCCGCCGGGTGATCAGGGGGTTAAACCTTTATTGGGTAATAAATGGTGGGTGCCCTGATGCTATAAAAATCAAACTAACCAGAGTCACCCGTAACACTTATACGGTGATCACTGGTGAAAGGGTTAACTAGGGGCAATCAGGGGGTTCAAATTTTTATTAGGTAGTATATGGGGGTCCCTGGCGCTATATAAAAACCTGACGGGGAACCTAAATAACTAACTGGCTAACCAGCATCACCAGTGACACTTATACTGTGATTGCTGGTGAAAGGGTTAACTAGGGGCAATCAGGGGGTTAAAACCATTATTGGGTAGTATATCGGGGTACCTAGCGCTATAAAAACCTGGCTATGAACCTAAAAAAAAACTAGCTACCTAGCGACACTAGCGACACTAATGCAGCGATCAGAAAAATGATCGCTTAGTGACACTGGCAAAAGGGGATGAAAGGGTTAACTAGGGGCAATCAGGGGGTTAAAACCATTATTGGGTAGTATATGGGGGTACCTAGCGCTATAAAAACCTGGCGGTGAACCTAAAAAAATAACTAGCTACCTAGCGACACTAATGCAGCGATCAGAAAAATGATCGCTTAGTGACACTGGCAAAAGGGGGTGAAAGGGTTAACTAGGGGCAATCAGGGGGTTAAACCTTTATTGGGGGGTGATGGGGGATACCCTGAACCTAACACTAACTGCCCTGACAGTTTTTACTGCTACAACTGACACTGAATGCAGTGATCAGTAAATAAATGATCAATGCAATCAGTGACACTGTGACTGGGGGGGGGGGGGAGGGCGGGGGGGGGGATCGGGGGGTTTGTGTGCCTGTGTGTGCCTATGTGTTAGAGTAGTGTTTTGGTGCACTTACTTTGTCTTCTCCTCGTAGTCCGGTCAAAAAGACCGCCCCGAGGAGAATGACATCACTTCCTCCCTGCCTGTGTATACAATACACAGTGGGAGGAAGCTTCTCATTCGCCAGGAGCGATCGAGAGGGGGTGACCAGAAACCAATGGCCATCCCCTCATCTCGGAACGCTCCTGAAGAGAACCGGACCACCGTATCCAGCGGGAGGGGGTCCGATCGGACCCCCCACCCGCTGGAAGGCAGGCACGTACATGTACGTGCTTGTGCCTGCCTGTGCCATTGCGATGATGTACAATGGCAATACGGCGGTCCTTAAGTGGTTAAGTGTAGGGCTTGGAAATCTGCTCCCTTGAGGGATGTTTTTACACTCCAATAGATGGATTTAGCGTTTGGGTAATATGTGTATATACATATTACCCATTGGACTTATTTCTCCTTATCTTTTTTCACATACGATGTCTCTTTCGGTTTTGAATGGCATATGCCCTGGATCACATCCAGCAGTCCTGTACAGTGCAATCTGTGCAGAGCTTGGCCTTTTTTTCACTGAGATATGGGGAATACTTTTGCCAAAAGTTATTCAAGTATGTATTTAGAATGTAAGTGTTGATGCCATATGTTTGCAGCTATTGTAAATTTATACTTTATACGGTACTCATATGAATTCTAAAATGCTACTTTTTGTATTTTCAGAAGTGGTATAAATCCCTGATGAATAATCTGCTGATGCAATTATTATTTGAAATGCCTTTGACATCCATCTACTTGTTACTATCCGGTTTCTACTGGTGGCTACATAGCAAGTAGTTGGTAAATACCACTTCTAACTTCATTCAGTATATCACGCCTTGTTTTTAACTTTTGTACAATTTATGTGACATGTAAAATTCTTCTACTCAATTTGTCTTTTTTACATGTCAAAATAAATGTCTTAGATGTAGAACTTCTTTCTAAATTATTATTTTTTCATTGCCTTAAAAATCCCAAACTAGAGGTTTCTCACAATTTTCTGTTACCATAGGGGTGATGGCAATTACACACCTAGTCACATGAGTCGTCCTACTTTTCCTAATTTTTTTAGTTACTCTTGTGTGAAATGTAATTGATTTATGTTTACACTAAACAAGTAATACAATATTGTGTAAAGAGCTTGATCAGCTAGATAGAGGTGAGACTCTTCTTTAATTCTTTACTGTTACAATGGTAAGTGGCCAAGGCCGCCAGAGAAGGTCAAATGTTTCCCCAAGAAGAACAGGCAGCATCAGGGCTGCTGTTAGAAGTCATGGGGCCCCATACAGGCTACCTGGCAGCCCCCCCCCCCCCCCCCCCCAGCCGCAAGTGGCTAGAGAGATCAGAATTATCAGCTTCTCTACAGCCTCAGCTGTGCAGATGAATGAATAGGAATCATCCTGAGGCATCCTGCTCATTCACAAGCTGAAGCATAATAAACAGTTTACTATGCCTCAGTGAGACACAGGAGTGATTGATAATGATCGCTCACAGTGTTAATTCAGGAAAGAAAGGGACCAGTAAATAACACATTTAATGTCCTCTTCCCTAGCTCTCCATCCTTAAACATCCCACTGTGTGCCCGCTGCAACTGCTGGCAGGAGGGAAGGGAAACCGGCAACTCTGTGCATGAAAGGGGCACACAGGGGGGCCCGGACAGCAGATGGAAGGGGCGAATGTGCTAGAACCAATCCCTGTGCTGTGCAGCTGGGGGGTGGGAGAGAAGGAGAATCTGGCATCGCTGCAGGGGAGGCAGAAATGGATCGGTGTCAGCAATAAGACAGTACAGCTGGCCATCCTGGTCAGCAGATGCCTGCCCCCCCCCCCTCCCCCCCAGCAGCAGCTGTATGTGTATGCATGAACCAAATTATTAAAATACATTTTTAATTATTAATTGTCTAGATCACCAATGTCACAAAAAAACCCTGGCTATATTGTGCTGCCATATCTTGTTTCCAGTTATAAACTAAATTTGAACACTGTCTGTAATAAAAGGTATTAAAGATATAGAAGCTGGATTTAATGAGAAGAAACTCTTTGTCAATGGGGATAGACTAATGTTTCTTTCATTTAAAATGATTTAGGGTAACTCACAGCCTCTTACAAACAAACACCTAGAAAGGCAAGAAAACAGAAAATTGTACCATACTTACCGTAATTTTCTTTTCCTGGTGCCTATCCATGGCAGCATACCTGTGACAAGCTCCGCCTTGGCTCCTCCCTCAGGACTAGTGAATATTATAAAAGAAATGGTTAGCGCAGCCCCAGCATTCTCCGTAATATAGAATACCGAGGGTGGGATTGTATGCTGCCATGGATAGGCACCAGGAAAAGAAAATTATGGTAAGTATGGTACAATTTTCTGTTTTCCTGGTGCCTCCATGGCAGCATACCTGTGACAAATAACTAGCTAAAGATGGGTGGGATAATGCTTAGAAGTTTATTTTAAAGAAATTATTATTTATAAGAAGCAAAAGCTGATGTGACTGCCTGTCTGCCAAACTCCACTGATGAGAGAGCTCCTGGGTCCACCCTGTAATGTTTCAGAAACGTATGTTGGGACGACCAAGTCGCTGCCCTACAAATAGTTTCAATTGACACATTCGCTCTTACCACCCAAGAGGCAGAAACCGCTCTGGTGGAGTGCGCCCTGACCGCTGAAGGGGGTTCCAGCCCATTTGTCCTGTACACCTTGTGGATGAGTTTAACGATCCATGAGTCAATCGTTCTTGCTGATGCCTCCTTGCCTTTGTTTTTTACCCCAGGGAATTATAAACAGCCTGATGGATCCCCTGAATGATGCTGTGGCCTGCAGATAGCATCTCAAAGTGGAGGCGATGTCTAGCTCATGAAGAGAGCCAGAGTCCTGTTCCGAAAATGTTGGGAGTGCCCAAGGTTCCGACATGTTCAAGGATGATGCGACCTTGGGAATAAATCCTTGCACTGTTCTGAGTTCTACTCTGACTGGATAGAATATGATTTGATTATGATCTGTTCCTAAAGCTTGGGGCTTTGAAACCCGTCTGCCAGAGGTTATAGCTATCAGGAAGACTAGCTTCAAGGTTAGACTCCAAAGCGATGCTGACTCCGAAGGGGCAAAAGGTGGATTGGCTAAGGACGATAAGGATGATAGCAAGGTCCCAAGTGGGAAAAGATTGTTTAGTTGGCGGTCGGATCTTTTTGACAGCTTTGAAGAACTGGATTATTAATGGATCCTCGGCCCATCTTCTACTGATTGCTGCTGAAATCGCTGATACCTGTACCTTTAGTGTACCTCTTGCAAGGCCTAGGTCTAGGCCTGCCTTCAAAAACTCAGGAATTTGAGAGGATGATGGGGAACCTGGATCACAGCTTCTGCCAAGCATGAAGGCCCTGAACTTGTTCCACACTTTGTATATGCCGTTTGTGGATGGTTTTCTTGCTTTGAGCAGGGTTGCGATCACTTTATTGGAACACCCTAGGGATTGGAACCTTTCCCTTTCAGCTGCCAGATGTGAAGGTCCAGCCTGCGGGGATCTGGATGGGTGTGACATCCTTGTGATAGGAGAAGAGGTATTATTGGAACCTTGACTGGAGGCCGGGTACTCGGATACATTGCTGTGGGGAATTGGCCAGTACGGTAGGACCGCTATCACCGTCGTGGTTTCCGTCATAAGTCTTGACAAGAATCTTGGAATGAGAGGCCGTGGAGGGAAGGCATAGGCTCGGTTGCATGCCAAGGGGGCTGAGAGGGCATCTATTGCCTCCGCCTGGGGGTGAGGAAGCCTTGAGATGAACCTTGGGAGTTTGGTACTGAATGCTGTTGCAAATAGGTCTAGCTCGAGGGGACCCCACTAGTTCACTATCCAGTCAAAAATCTCTGGGTGTAGAGACCATTCGTTGGCATCCACGAACCTGTGGAAAAGGCTGTTGGCCCTCGAGTTGAGATGACCGGGCAGATAGACTGCCCTCAGGTCCTTTAGATTCCTTTCTGCACAGAGGATTATGGGTTCCACCTCCTTCAGGAGGGACCTGCTGTGTGTCCCCCCTTGCCGGTGTACATAAGATACCGCAGCCCTGTTGTTCATTCGGAGGAGAACTGGTTTCCCTGTAATCTCGAACTCTAGGGATAGAAATGCAAGGTAGGCCACTCTTGACCTCCAGGACATTTGACACCAAGCCTGCTGTATGGAAGGACCATCTTCCCTGCACTGAGATCTGGTTGCAGTGTGCTCCCCAACCTGCTGCACTGGCATCGGTAGTAATTGTGACCCAGCCGACATGCCCTAACGGGCGCGGTTTCAGAAGTGTCTGTTTCTTCATCCACCAACGTAGACTCCTGAGCATCAAGGTCATCAAGTGTATGGTTTGGGATAGATACCGTCTGTTCCGCAGTCTCAAGAACTCCAGCTGGAAATGTCTCAAATGCCAATGGGCCCAGGGGACCATAGGGATACATGACGACATCTGGCCTATCAGGCTCAAACAGTTTGAGGCTGTCAGGTAGGATCTCGTACTCACTTTCTTCATTTGTTGAATAATGGATGTCACCTTCTGAGGTGGGAGAGCCACTGTTCCGTTCCTTTTATTGAACAGAGCGCCCAAATAAACCATCTCCTGGGTTGGAGAAAGGTGACTTTTCTCCTGGTTTATCTTCCATCCGAATTCTGCTAGAGTTGTCAAAAGAATGTTCCTGTGTTCCACTAACTGGGCTGGATCCTTCGCCAGGAGTAGAATGTCGTCCAAGTAGTGGCATACCTGAAGCCCCAATTCCCTCAGAGGGGTTATGATGGCAATCAGGGTCTTTGTGAAGACTGTTGGCGACGTGCAGAGGCCAAATGGATCTCAGATACTTCTGGAACGGAGGGAGTATGGGTATACGCAGGTAAGCGTCCTACAAGTCTATTGACAACATCCAGTCCCCTGGTTGGACTACATGAATAATCATCTGTAGTGACTCCATTTTGAATTTTTCTAGGAAGATATAGCGGTTTAGTCTTTTTAGGTCTATCACGGGTCTCCACCCTCCATTTCTCTTGGGGACTAGAAACAGGGTGGAGTAAAAACCCGAAAATCTCTCTGATGGAGGCACTGGGACTACTGCTTGCTGTTCCTGCAAGGAGAGAAGAAATCGCTGTAGCGCTTCCGCTTTTTTTTTTTGGGGGGGGAACCTTGACACCCTTTTCGGGGAGAAGAAGTCCTTGGGAGGTTTGTCTAGGAACGACCAGAAATGGCTGTATTTGACTGTGGAGACTACCCAAGGATCCCTGCACTTTTGTTCCCAGATCTTTTAGAAGTGTTTTAACCAGGCCCCCATAGCTTGGGCTGGCCTGGCGTCAAAAGGATTTAGTGGAATCCTGTGGGGTAGGCAATGGTCTCTGCCTTCGGGTCTTGAGGAACGTGGACTGTGTGCTTTTCCAAGAGCATTGCCCTTGCGGAGCAACGAATTGAATCAATGGCGGCTTCACCAATAAAGTCTGCTGAGAGCTTCAGCTCATCCAAGGCCTTGATTATATCCTCCTCTGGGATTTCTTGTTGGACTGCCGAATCTATATTATCCATCCAGACACGTAGTGCATTTGACACTGATGTCAGAGCTATCGCAGATTTACAGGCGTTGCCTGCCATCTGGTAAGCCTTTTTGGATCGAGATCCATCCTTCTGTCCAGTGGGACCTTAAAGAAGTTGAGTCTTCCAGGGGCAACGTGACATTCTTTGCCAACCTTACCACTGCTGCATCGACCACTGGAGAACCCTCCAGCATTGCGGAATCAGCCTCTGAGAGAGGGTATAACGTTCCCAACTGATTAATGGAGAATCTTTTCTCTGTCTTTTCCCACTTTCCTCAATCACATCCCTGATCTCGTCCATGAGAGGGAAAAGGGATATCTGGTATTTGAGAAAGGGGAAGTATGATTTAGACTTCTTAACCTCTGTGTTGGTCTCTTCCCAGCGGATCTCTTGTTTAACTGCCTGTACAGAAGGCTGTACCGTGGCGAAAGCAAAGCCAGAGGCATCTAGGTCATCAGATGATTCCACTGAGATGGCATTCTCTTCCTGATGTTTTAGAGGAAGATGCAGGCGTCAGACAAGAAATTCCACTTGTGGACGGCCCGGGAATTGGAGCCTCAGCCGTTTGCTCCTGAGGAGGAGATGCTGGTTGTTGCGTCGGCATTGTAGCTACCAATTCCGCAAGGGAATACTTTACTGCTTTCTTAAGTAGGTCCGCCACTTGGAGACTTTCAGATTCTCTGCCCGCTGCATAGTCCCTGAGGCAATTTCGACAGATCAGTTTGTCTGGAAGTGGGGTAGCCCCACAGGCCTGACATCTTGGAGATCTAGGTCTCGGGGAGCATGAATGACGGCGCTTTTTGGCCGATGCTTTCCTGCCACTTCTATAATCCCCATGCCTGGATGACCTGTCTCTGCTGTGACTAGAGTCATCATCGTCTCCATGTTGCCTTGAGGTCCTCTTAGACGTCTTCTGGCATACAGGACTGAAATACATAAAAGTACCAGCCACAGTGCACTCTTTTATTTATTTTTTTGAAAGTGTATCAACTTACCTGGACGTAGGTCCTTACCTCAGGTGTAGAGTAGGATCTTGTGCGGGCGGCAAATGGCTCATACTAGACGGATTAGCAGAAGCAGCAGCTAAGAAAAGAGTTTTAGAGGAGAAAAATCAACCCGCCATGTCCTGACTTGGTAAAAGTGAAATTACCTCTATAAATAATGGGTTCTTTACGTTTTGTCTTTTTTTTATTTATTTATTTTTAGAACCCAGATGAACATCTATTTAAATAATTTTTATTAATTTTATTTATATAATAATTTAATATATTTTATATTATTTAATTAATTGCTCCCCTTTTTTTTTCTTTTTTTTTTTTTACATTTATTTATTTATTTTACGTAAAAGGAATGGGTATTTGCTCCCTGGAGCTCTCAGACGCAATTCTCCCTGCAGCCACAGGCGTCCCACTGAGGCCGACAGGGAGATAAATAGTGGAACAGGAGAGGCAGGGCACGCCTCTATCCTGTCCTTAACGTTTTAATGGCATAGTTGTCACCATGCCCTTATCCAAAATGGCCACGGCGGCCCCCGGAACTACTGTGCATGCGCTGACCGGCGGAACGGAAACCCGGATGCCTTGCACCGCCGGCGCATGCGCAGAGCATGGCGGGGAACGCCGAGGGGGCGAATAAAGTGCCGGGGCTCCTACGGAGCTGACAATGGCAGGGGCTAGGAGAGGGGTTTTCCCTCTAAAAGAAACAACAAAAAATAAAAGAAAAATGAGAGGTCAAAAGAAAGACAGAAATGGAAAGTTGAGGAAAGAGAAAGGAAGAAGAGGAGAAAGAGAAAAAAACAAAGATGTAAAACCTAAAAGGGGAAGGAAAGAAGGAGGAAAAGAAGAAGGGGAGAGAGAGGGGAAAAAAAAAAGAAATGTAGAAGTAGCTGCTGCCTCTGTTACCATGAATGAGCTGGTGCCTGATCAACTTGCAGATAAAACTCTTACTTAAGAGACAAACTGCTTGTCCCAAAAGATCCTACAGAAGGGACTTCCAACCTAATAAGCGCGTTTAGCTGCCCAAGAGAAGGAACTGCGTCTGGGAGAGGCTTGAACCCGGACGGAAGCTGCCGAATGCAGAAGGTAAGGACACCGACCAGAATTCACTGCCATGAGGTATGAGGAAAAAAAAGAGAATGCTGGGGCTGCGCTAACCATTTCTTTTATAATATTCACTAGTCCTGAGGGAGGAGCCAAGGCGGAGCTTGTCACAGGTATGCTGCCATGGAGGCACCAGGAAATGTTTTTTTATATCATTTTTAGGTATGCTGTGTTAATGGGAGCACATAACAAACATATAGTGGGATTTTATGAAAATTGATTGAAAAGGTGGATATACAGATTCATGTAAAAAAATATTATATTATTTTCTTAAAATTACAAATGTAATTTAAAGGGTGATTTTATATTATTTTGTTCTTTAGTTGCTGTTTCCTACCTACTGCCTTCTATCAAGGTGATGGGTAGAGTACAGCAAGGGTTAGAACCACTGTAATACTGATACCCTATATGAGGCCATGCCTATCTGAAAATCCTACTCTAAAATAGGATGCCTGCCAAGAAACCATCTATCAATTCTAAAATTCTGAGAGAGTCAGCACCATTGATCATAAAGTGCTTACAATACAAATTAAATTGTAATCATGCATATGGAAAGCTGAAAGAGTTTTCAATGTTGACCTTATATGTGCTGTAAAAGAGCCTATGGCCATCTGGGAGCAAACCACGGTCGATGTCAGTTGTTGATAGTCCATTAAAATTTAAATTGTATTTTTTTCAATGATCCATAAACCACCCATAAGAGTGAGATGGGTAATAACTTATAATATTTCAAATATTTCAGTTCATATCAAAATATACAGTATAAACTATATGTTACTTTTGTTATTTGTTCATGGAGTGCTTACAATTCTATGCACTGTACTAAAGAAGACTATTAAAGAAGAAACTATAATCAGTGCATATGAGAAGCTAAGAAATGTTTCACGGTTGACATTACGTGTACTGTAAAACAGTCTATGGTCATCTGAGGAAAAAGCACAGTCAAGGTCAGTTATTGATATTCCATTAAAGTCCATTTTTTTTAAAGATCCTTAAACCACCAATAAGAGCAGGATGTGATTATAGCCAAAGTAACCAATCAGCTTCTAGGTTTTATTTCCAAAGCTTAATTGAAGAAGCTGACGTTGAAAGCTGATTGGTTACCATACACAGCTGCACCAGGTTCTTTGTGCACCAACTTCAGTAAGTCCCCCCCACTATATCAACTATATTTTATGTATGTTATTTGATCAAATAGTACTTACAGTCCCATGCTTACAATTCTATTGATTTTTCAATGCTGACATTAGAAGTACTGTAAGGCCTGGTTTGACCTGTGTGTTTTCAGAAGCACAGGAACGCAAGACAATTGATTTAATATGGTTTTACTATGGGTCCCAATCACCTCTATGCGGTTTCCTGCAGTGTATTGTAGGAAGAGATCCAGGGACTTTTTTTTTCCATGCAGGAAGGTATGTTTTTGGGTCATTAGACTTCAATGGAAACACATCATAAATACATAGAAAATTCATGTACATGCATTTTTGGTGTATTTTTGGTAGGGTTTCGTGTTTAACAACCAGTCCCTCCCTCTTACAAAAAAAACAGCATGGAGCACGAAACGCTTAAAAAATGTGCAAAAAAAAACAAAAAAACAACGCAGTGCAAAAAGCACCAAAAAGACTAAAAGTCTATGGTCATCTGCAGGCACAGAGCAGTCAATGTCAGTTACTATTAGTCTATTAATATATATAGTAATTTGTATTTTTTTAAAGATCCATAAACCACCCATAAAAGTGAGATATGATTATAAACTATAACCTTAAAATTATCTTTTTTCTTTTGCTGACTCCCTTTAGCAAAAATCTGATTAATTACCTGCATGACAGATGATGTTTTAAGCCAGACAGTTTATGGAAAGTGTAACACTCCTCCCATTTAAGTCTATAGTTTAGGAAAGTGCTTCTGTTTCACACTAATTAGAATGTGAATGGAAGCAGAGCAGTGTTAAACCTTCATATCATGTAAATCACTCTAGACCTATATGTTCATTTAATCTTTAGGGAATCAAGAGGATTACATTCAGACTAATGTATGTTCCCTTGAGGAGCTATGAAAACAAATACAGATGGTACTACATCAGTGTGTCTAATCCCCAGAACTGCACTACCTCTGCCAGTTGCTCTTGTTTTAATGCATCAGCTGAATATAGGTTTGTTGTTGTGAATATGTAGTAAGGGGTGAAGGCTGATGCATAATATCTTTCATAAGCAGGAAAGCCATGTACGCAGTTCAATACTCCATAACTGACAAATTATACTCTTACGCTCTTAAGTATTTCACAAGTGATTGAAAAGCCAACATTGGCATGTTTCAGGAGGGTGGTTTGTGCTATAAATATACAGTTCAGAGCTATTAATACAGATGATACGTATAACACTTGCTATAATGACATGCAGCCAGTGATTAAATATTATTAACTCTTGTGTGGCTCAGTTCCTAATACTATCGAAAAAGAACTAAACTATCAAATTTGCATCCAAAAAAGGTAGGCATAAGGCAAAAAATGTATTACTTTTAGCCTCCATGCAATTGATCTTTCAGCAATCATGCTTGTTCTGCACTGTCCTGTTGTGGAGGCAGCCATCTTGGTAGAGGCAGGGTTTTGCTTCTTCACATCAGGGCCTCCAGCAAGTACAGTAAGCATCAGAGCAGTGATACCAGATTAACAGCCTCAAACTGCACATTTCCAACTATGAATCTGGAGGCACAGGAATACCTAGGAACCCTTACTCACCAGGAAGTGCACTCCTCTTTTGACCTGAAGCATGGATACATGCTTCTACTCACTTGACTCACTTACTTTGAGTGCAACACCCTTGACCATGTATTCTCCTATCTATGCACTCCATGCAACCTCTCCAACAATACTTTTTCTCTCTCTGATCACCACTTTATTAGTTTCGCTCTCTCTCTGTTTTCTACCACCTCTTCCTCCAACCACCTAACAGTTACCCCATAGAAATCTTCACCACTTTAACCCTTTTCTTCTTAATGCTGCTACTGACCTCCTTTACAACAAAAGTTCACCCATGTCTTGCCAAGAACTAGCCATCTCTGTCTACAATAGATCCCTGCCATGGGCAAGTTCACCCCCTTCACTACACACAGAATCAGGCCCCAACCCTTACAACCCTGGAAAACAGTTGAGACTAAAAATCTCAAAAAACTTAGCCGCACTCTTGAGCGTATGTGGCGTAAGACTAAGTCTCAGACTTCAACCAATATAAATTTCCAAAAATACAATTCTTGCCTCCACACTGCCAAGCAGACCTATTTTATTACTCTCACTAACACCTTCTCATCCAGCTGCCATCAACTCTTCTCTACCCTTAATTCTCTACTTCGTCTTCCACTGCCTCCACACACTAACTTACTCCCTGTCCAGGAGATCGCCAATCATTTAAAAAATAATATTGACACAATTTGTGATAAAATCGTCACTCTAAAGATATACCCCACACTTTACACCCCATGTCCACAGGTACAATCAATACTTCCCAAATTCAACACTACTACAATAGACAAGGTTGCTAAACTTTTTTCTAATGCCCACCTAACCACCTGTCCTCTATTCCCTCTCAAATACTGCAGTCACCCTCTGGCTCTATTCTACACTCTCTAACTCACATTGTGAATCTCTCCCTCTCTTCTTGCAACATCCCCAACTCTCTAAAACATTCACTAGTCACCCTCATACCTAAAAAGCCTTCCTTGGACCCCACCAATCTTTACATCCTATGCCTCGTCTCTATGCTCCCCTTTTCCTACAAATTGCTTGAATGTCTGGGCTACAACCAAGGGACCACCTCATTAAGAATAACCTTCCTGATCCCATTCAGTCTGAATTTCGCCCTCAACACTTCACAGAAACTGCTCTCCTAAAACTCACAATTTACTAACAGCTAAAACCAATGGATACTTTTCTGTACTCCTACTTCTGGACCTTTTGGCTGCCTTTGATAAGGTTGACCACCCCCCCCCCCCCTCAAAAAATGTTACACTACTTTGATCTCCATGACTGTATTCTTCATTGGTTCTCATCCTACCTATTTCACTGTACCTTCAGTGTCATTTACTCTACTTCCTCCTCTCCTCTTCCATTCTCTGTTGGGGTTCCCCAAGGTTCAGTTCTTGGACCTCTCCTCCCAATCTACACCTCCTACTTGGGTCTCCCATGGCTTTCAATATCGCTTCTACGCTGATGACACTGAAATCCATCACTTTACCCCTCAGCTCACAACATCAGTCTCCTCATGCATCATTAATTCCCCTATCCACATATCAATCTGGATGTCATATCACTTCCTCAAACTCAATCTATCGAAAACCAAGCTCATAATATTTCCTCACCCACATGCCCCTTGTCATGACTTCTCTGTCAAGATCAATGGCACAACCATTAATTCATCCCCACATGCCAGGGTGGTAGGTGTAATTCTGGAATCTGAACTCTCCATTTGGCCCCACATCCAATCACTGTCCAAAGCGTGCGGCTTCATCCTCCACAATAAAGCTCCTAATTTACTTTTTTGTTATCTCTCGCCTCGACTTCTACAACTCGCTCCTCATTAGCTTGCATTTACTTCACTCCTTCAGTCCATCATGAATGTTGCTGCCAGACTCATCCACCTTACAAGCTGTTCATCGTCTGCCACCCCTCTCTTCCAATCCCTCTGACTACCACTCACCCAACAAATAAATTCAAAATACTAACAATAACTTACAAAGCCATCCACAACTTGGCCCCCAGCTACATCACTAACCTAGTGTCAAAATACCAACCTAATCATTCTCTTCATTCCTCCCAAGGCTCTAGAGTTCCCTTGTCACCTCCTCCCATGCTTGCCTCCAGGACATCTTCTAAGCCACCTCATCCTATGGAATTCCCTACTCCAATTTATCCCACTATCTCCTACTCTGTCCACTTTAAGACAATCCCTGAAAAGCTTTCTATTTAGAGAAGCATATCCCACCTCCACCCAACAACTGTACTTTTATTTTCTCCATTAGCTCATTCTCCACAGTTATTACATTTTGCATCACTTAACACTCCCTCTTAGATTGTAAGCTTGAATGAGCAGGGCCCTGTGATTCCCCCTGTATTGAATTGTATTG
Source organism: Lithobates pipiens (assembly GCF_037356315.1). Lineage (NCBI taxonomy): Eukaryota > Metazoa > Chordata > Amphibia > Anura > Ranidae > Lithobates > Lithobates pipiens. The sequence goes on along the minus strand of NW_027507903.1, from coordinate 260,207,079 downwards.
TAACTGCATGGTCTGCCCTCATGTTGTAAAGTGCTGCACAAACTGTTGGCGCTATATAAATCCTAAATAATAATAATAATAATTATAATAACAGACATTCTAATCCCTCCCTATCCTATTAAAAAAAAGTTTGCTTTTAGTTATACTACAGAAAGCCTAACTAGTACAAATGATTGAATGTCTTGAGTAAAAACAAGTGAACTGAATTTCCCAAAAATTTTATGTACTATGTCACCTAATTAAAAACGATTTGGGGAAAAGTCTTATTCAGTAACATTGGCCAATTTTTCTTTGATGTTCAATTATTGACAAGAGAACCCAAGAGAACTCAACTTTTTGGAAGAATTGAATAATCATAAAATTAGAGATGACTCGAAGAACTCAGATCTGAAGTAAAAAATGTTTGGTTGATTCCTAGAGCAGCTTGTAAAAAGATGCAGTACAATTCAAATCCAGTAATAGAATCTCAGCAAATCACATCAAGACAGATGGAAGAATTGGTTGTAGATAATAAGGAGTGGTTCTTATTAATGCTGTAGATTGGATGTGCTGGTGAAATGAATAACTGCTAACAAGCTTATATCTGATATATCTATTAATCTTGAAGTGTCATTCTAAGTGTAATGATGAATAATACAGTTAAAACATGAAAAATGAAATGATAGTCACAGACAATGATTGTGACATATATTTCTGGAATAAACAATTGACCGTATGCATTCAGATTAACTGGAGATGGAGTAGGTAGCTGATGAATGGCATATAGCTAGTAAGGCAAATTCTCTACAAAACGATATCGGTATCATCAGGAGAAGATAGAACTAAATATTATCACTTCAGGTTCACTTCCATAGTGATGATTTTAATGACATTCAGTTATATACTGATCTGCTCACTTCCCATTTATGATACATGTTCATGATATGCCCTAAGGGCTATTTCAATAAAGTACTAATGAGAGTATACTGGACATATCACAAGTTTGTGAGGAAATCTAATCTATGGGATTTTACCTATTCATTACTCAGGAATACCAACCAGTAATGTGCCTTAACCACTTGCTTACTGGGCACTTAAACCCCCCTCCTGCCCAGACCAATTTTCAGCTTTCAGCGCTGATGCACTTTGAATGACAATTGCGCGGCCATATAATACTGTACCCAAATGAAATTTTGATCATTTTTTTCCCACAAATAGAGCTTTCTTTTAGTGGTATTTAATTACAGCTGGGAGTTTTATTTTTTGCTAAACAAACAAAAAAAGATGCAAAAAAAAAAAAAACATGTTTCATAGTTTGTTATAAAATTTTGCAAACAGGTCATTTTTCTCCTTCATTGAAATGCGCTGATGAGGTGGCACTGGTGGGCACTGATAGGCTGCACTGGTGGGCACTGATAGGCACAGATAAGGTGGCACTGATAGGCACAGATAAGTCAGTACTGATGGGCACAGATAAGGCGGTACTGATGGGCAAAGGTGGGCACAGATAAGATGGCTCTGACAGGTGGCACTGCTGGGCACTGATGGGCACTGGTAGATGACACTGATGGGCATGAATATGTGGCACTGGGGTGCAGCGCTGTTGTTGAGGCAGATTGTGGGCACTGATAGGTGGCACTGTGGGCACTGATAGGTGGCACTGTGGGTACAGATGGGTGGCACTGTGGGCACTGATGGGTGGCACTGTGGGCACTGATGGGTGGCACTGATGGGGGGCACCTTTTTAATACTTAGGCGGCACTGGCAGGGGGCAGGTGGGCACTGATGAGATGGCCGTGATCGGGACTGAATCAAGCCACCGGTGATCGCCCTTTTTTTTTCTCCTCGCGCTATCAGCGCGAGGAGGAAAAATAGCCGATTAGCAGCTCTGTTGTGTCACATGATCAGCTGTCATTGGCTGACAGCTGATCACGTGGTAAGAGATCGGGATCGACCCCTTGCTCCGATCCGTGATCAGGCGAGTCTCATAGACTCGCTGATCACAGAGCGCGCCACGCACGCCCCTCAGGGGGCGCGCAGGCCGCTCGTGCACGGGACAACGTCAATAGACGTAGTCCCGGAAAAGCAGGTCCGCGCTGTAGCCGTCATTTGGCTATAGCGCGGATCTATAGTGGTTATTAGCTAAATGCCACTGACCAGCTACCTACTCCTTCTCTCATTAATCTGCATGCTCTAGGAATCAACAAACCATTTCTTTCTTCAGATCTGAGTCATCTCTGATTTTATAATTATTCGATTGTTTGATCTCTCCCTCATACTGGATCACTACCTGTATTGTTTTTACCTTTTTGTATGTGTGTGTGTCATCTAATCTTTTTGGAAGGTATCTGTTGTTTTTTATTCGGATTATTCAGTATTATTTTTTTCATTAATAAATTTGATTAGTTTACGTTGCTTGGTTAATTGTTGCCTACTTTACAGTTTGTGCTATACAACAGGTTTTTTTTTTTGTTTAAGTCAGCACGTGACAGTGCATGATAGTGTGTTACAATGCATTTTGGTGAACTGCAGTGCATATGCCTTGGAACTGCATGTGCTTTAGTGAATTGGAGTGCCATTTGAATGGCACTGCAATGTATTTTCAAATGTTAATCTCAACATGCATTGTAGTATTGTGCACGTTACAACACACCACAGTGCAAATATGTGAATCCAGGCTTATGCCTTTTATTCACACAGTAAAAGATTTCTGTAGGTACTCATGCTTACCTGTCAGTCTTATAGGTTGTACTAAAGCCTGTCAATTCTGCTAGACAGTTTTCTTTTTCTGCATGTAATATACCATTTACTATAATTTTATGCAATAACAGCATACAATTAAGACAATTAAATCATTTTTACAATACTGCTCCTTTAATGAGTTCAAACATTGTCCCTTTTGCAAAGGAATGACTCACAGTGACAGTCTGGATCTTTACTGCTTCTTAACAGGAACAGCAATAATTACTGTGTAATGTACACTTAGATAACAAATATCTGGCATTTAGGCAAAGAAGATTCTGTACAGCATGAAAGAATGCACTGCTCAACTGTCTATCTCTAGTAGAACAAACGTTAAGATGTGTGGCATGCTTATCCAGTAAATGATAGACCTACAAACTGCTTGGTACATTTAGCTGGAAACTGACAATCCCATGAATAGCCTAATACTCTTATCTTTCACAGATGACAGCCTTGAACTGCTACATTGGTGTGGGTGGAGGTCTATAATTCCTACAGAGTTATCATGTAGCACAGAAGTTAATGAGGCACTAAAAAGCTACAGCTTAAAAACCTGAACACTCTTCTGTAATAGTTGCACACCAAGGACCAGATTGGAATCACGGGAACCTGTAAGCCAGCCTTTCTCAACCTTTTTAACATGAGGGGACCCTTGAAATAATTTGGTTTTCAGGAAGCCATACTAACAATTACTTTATCTACAGCTCACAGTACATTAGTGTGATGGTCACTAGGAAGACTGCTCCTTACACTTATGGTCATTGGAAAGAACCTTGCTTACAAATATTTAAAAGATCATACTTAGCAGTCAGTAGAGTTGGGCCGAATACCCCGGTTCATGTCAGAACTCTCGAACATCGCAAAAGTTTGGACCCGAACTTCGAACCCTATTAACCGTTTCAGATCCACGCTATAGCTGAATGACGGCTACAGCGAGGACCTACTTTGCCAGGAGGGCATCAATAGACGTCCTCCCGTGGTCAATCGGCCTGCGTGCCCCCTGCAGGGCATGTGTGGCGCGCTCTGCGATCACAGATCAGAGTAAAGGGTCTATCCCGACTCCTTATCACGTGATCAGCTGTCAGCCAATGACAGCTGATCATGTGATGTAAACAGAGCCGGTAATCAGCTATTTTTTCTCCTGAGGCTTATAGCGCCAGGAGAAAAAAAAAGATCACCGACGGCTGTCAGATGGACATCGGTCCCAATCAAGGCGAGCAGCCGCCAGCTCATCTGTGCCCACCTGTGCCACCTACCAGAGCACAACAGTGCCGCCCACCAGCACCACCTTCCAGTGCCCACAGTACCATCTCTCAGTGCCCACAGTGCCACCTATAAATGCCACAAATCAGTACCTCATCAAAAGTGCTGCCCATCAGTGTCACCTACCAATGCCCATCAGTACTACCTATCAGTGACCTTCAGTGCCACCCATCAGTGCCATCTTATCAGTGGCCATCATTGCCACCTTATCTATGCCCATAAATACCACCTTATCTGTCCCCATCAGTGCCGCCTTATCTGTGCCTATCAGTGCCGCCTTATCTGTGCCTATCAGTGCCGCCTTACCTGTGACCATCAGTGCTGCTTACCAGTGCCCACTAGTGCAGCCTATCAGTGCTCATCTGTGCTGCCTCATCATCGCATATCAATAAAGAAGAAAAATTACCTGTTTGCAACATTTTATAACAAACTATGAAACATGATTTTTTTTTCAAAATTTTCATTATTTTTTTGTTTAGCAAAAAATGAAAACCCCAGTGGTGATTACCACGAAAAAAATCTCTATTTGTGTGAAAAAATTTGGGTACAGTGTTGCATGACCGCACAATTGTCATTCAAAGAGTGACAGCGCTGAAAGCTGAAATTTAGTCTGGGCAGGAGGGGGGTTTAAGTGCCCAGTAAGCAAGTGGTTAAAGTCTATAGGACCTGGAATTGAAAGATCTAAAGTTCCCAATTTTAAGGCTTATATGCAAGTTATTTGCCATGGGGGCCCGGGTACTGCCCTGGGGGATATGTATCAATTTTTTTAAAATATCCTTTTAAAGAAGTAGTGATTTTAATGATGCGTAGAAAATTAAAACTTCCTTTAAATATAGTGCTTGGGGGGGGCCCCCTTAATCTGCCCGTAAAGTGGCACATATGTACCATGTATATAACCTGCTGCAGCAAAACTGACATAAATAAAGAAAACAAAATAACAAATAAATTGATTTTCCCTAAAAGCTTTCTTTATTTTGTAAACAACGGCTTGGGGAGCCAGTCTGTATAATGAGGCCATATTTTAGTACACTCGGAACAATATTAGAATTTTTTTGGATAAATTCTGGTGTCTCTTTGGCAGACCTTGGATGGAAATAACATTTTGCACTATAGTGGGCAAGCCATATGTGAAGAAGCCAAATTTATAGTACACTCAAGCCAAGATTAATGATTTTTTTTTTTTTACATAACGTCTGATGTCTCTTTTGCAGACTTTAGATAGAATTAACAGGTGCAGGAAAACTGGGCCTTGGTTGTTGTTGGTGCCTTCACACCATAACCATTTACAGTTATCCTTGGCAAATGCAGGATTGGATTCTGTTCTAAAAAATGTCACACAGGTGTGGAAAAATTGGGCCTTGGCTTTTGGTGATGCCTGCACCCTGTAACTCCTCACAGTTACTCTTAGCCCTTGTACACACGATCGGAGATTCCGACGGAATGTGTCCGATCGGGTCGTTTTGTCGGATATTCCGACTGTGTGTGGTCTGCATCGGACTGTTTCCGTCGGAATATCCGTAGGACCAAATTTTACAACTTGCCGGAAATATTTTCCGACAAAATGCTCCGATCGGTCATACTCCGATCATGTGTAGAGAATTCCGATTGGACAAAGTGCCACGCATGCTCAGATCAAATTCCTACATCAAAGCTATTGGCTACTAGCCTGAACGTAGTCCCATCGTAACTAAATTACGTCATCACGTTCTGAAAGATCGGATTTTCGGACAACTTTGTCCGACCGTGTGTATGCAATAGTTTCGGACAAGATGCATCGGACAAAATCCGACGGATTTGGTTGTCGGAATCTCCGACCGTGTGTACAAGGGCTTAGAGGGTGCAGGACTGACATTGTGTTCAAATAATTCAGTTGACTCCCGCATGCATGATGATGGGACTATGGCAGGAGTAGCTGTGGAAAAAGAGACAAAATAGGCCACTCTGGCAGCTGCGCTGGAGTGCGAAACAGTGTCAGCTTGTGTGATAGAGAATGAGGAGGATGAGGATGAGGATGGTTTAGTAAGCCAGTCCACAACCTCCTATAAATGCTGTGACTGGAAAGCATGGGCAACATCATTAAACAGATACAAATGTGCCCTGCCTGAGGACGGAGACAGACCTTTAGCTTTGCCTGTGGATACAGACCCTGCTGGCCCCCTTATAGTGGCATGGGAACGTCTGCCTCTCCTTGCTGGCCTCCCAGACATGATGGGGGGCTTATTGCCCAAATTTAAAAGATGCTGGGAAATGTGTAATTGGTGCCACTTTATTCAATGAAAAGTGGTGTTTGGTACATTTTAAATGGAGGACTGCCACTGACAGAAATGTAAAAACTTTATGTGGGAAGAAACCTTTTTATGGTGTGGGGTGGGACTATGAGCACTGAGCCATGATTGGCAAAGTCATCATGACTTTGTCCATTCATGGCTCTGACTGTAAGGCAGAATTTGCTCATTGCTCAAGGAACCCTAGGATTCTATGTAACCCTGGTTGAGGAAGGCTGCTTTAGATTTTGGAGCCCCAAGTAACAGCTCTCTGCAAGCATAGCCTCTTCTACACGGAACATTTTTTTATTTACTGGTTCCAGCTGTGCTTAGAATATTGTAATTAGTTCAGAGACAAAAGTTTCTGACACCCAGGGTAACCATTGTAGAAAAGCTGTTCTATGTTTTTGAGCCCAAAGTAACAAGGCTCTGCAAGAAAACTTTTTTGACACCCAGGATAAAGTTTGCAAAGTTCCTCCCTTCCCCTGCTCCAAGGCAGATTGGAGCACAAACACCAACACTGGCCAGGCTGGGGACACAACCGCCATTGTCCACTGACCTTTAGGTTGTAACCTTCCAGATCATGGAAACTGAAAGGGGATGGGGGTGAGTAGGGGAGGGTTGATGTGACACGGTGACACCAGTGTGATTTAGTCATAATGAGCATGGTAAAAAAGAGCCAGATTTTCAATATTATGATAAGCAAAACGTGGTCTTCCATCTGCGAAGGTAGGTTATTAATAAGTAAAAGTGCAAATTTTGTTCTGTAATTTTTGCTTTTTATAGTCTGTAAAAAGTGTAATTGGGAACCTTTCTCGAGTTTAGATGGGAGTGGCCCATATCTGCTTGTAGAGTGGTGTCGAATGAGAACTAGGAAGGGTAGTTTAGTAACATGGGGAGAGCATATGGGATCCTGACCATAAACTAATGAGGGTAGTACAGAATAAGTCTTCCACAGAAATGTTATTTAGGCAGTAGAAACATTTTTTCATCTCTTTATGGCATAGTTGGAGATAGCAGGCTGAGTCTTATGCATGTGTATAATATGTATTTTTTAGCTATTGGGTGAACATGTCTCCTTCCATTATTGTGTGGATTATCATGTGTATACTAGAGTAGTCTCAACAGACAGTAGATCCAAAAAAAAAAAACATTTGTTTGACATCAATCAGGAGCAACCATTAACAATTGGTATTCAGACATCCCATACTGTATTCCCCAGTAAAAATTGAGTTGTTAAGAGGTGGTTGGAGGATTGAGAAATGCTATTCATAACTTTTAGCTTGCTGCTGCCATTTTCCCATATATTTCAGAGTCAACTGAGGGTAGCATGATACATAACTAGGTCCCAGAACAAAGTTGTTTTAGAAGTTAGAAAAGCTATATCAAGCATTAGTATCTGTACTTTCTCAACTCTGCACGAAGGGTCTCGTGCATCGGGGTCTGCATATAGGATCTGTTCAGTCTCTGAGCATGCAGGATGTGTTGTGGTTGGTCTCTTTGCTTTGTGTTGAGAAAAGGTTTTTGTCAATTGCTTTTGAGATAGGGTGTTAAGCTTGTGTCTGTCCAAGATTCAATAGTTAAAGCATGAAATATTTAAAGTTGTAAAGGTTCAGATTTAAAAATAATAATAAACACGTCATTCTTTCCTGTTCTGTGAATTGAATTTGCACAGAGCAGCCCGATCCTCTTCTTCTTGGGTCCCCAGCTGGCACTACTGGTTCTTCCCCTCTATTGAGTGCTCCCATAGAAAGCTGCTTGCTCTGACACCACTTATGTGCGATCGTTCCTGAGCCGGCTCTGTATGTCTATGAGAATACATGAAAGCCCAAAGTTTTTTTTTTTTCACCTTAATGCATTCTCTTCATCAGGGCCAAAAAGCTTTTGTGCCACAGGATCCCCCTTATCCCCCTTATACTTACCTGTGCCTGACCTCCAATCCAGAGCTGTCCATGAAAGCAGTAGCTCTCTATCCCATCTCATTGGACAGTGTGATTGCAGTGGGAGCCATTGGCTTCTGCTGTTGTCAATACAATTTTGTGATGAGGGAGCAGGGACAAGCAGTGTTGCCTGTGTCAATAGTGTGTTTTTTTTATTATAAAAAAAGTTAAAGCTTTACAATCACTTTAAATTTGGAAGATGAAGAGGTTTCAAAAATCTTAGTATTTCAAAAGATTTATGGTGCAAAGTTCCCCTATGGGGCTATCCTAAAGTATGGTAAATAGAGCTAGCACTGTAGAGTCAAGGTCAGACATACCTGTTGCTTTTGAATGCCTTTAAGCTGTAATTTATATCTCCCATGTCTGTTTTTTAAGTTATCAATGTGCAAACTTAATGATTCAGTGAGGTGTCTTGTGTGTGGGTGACTGACTGCTTCTAAGCAAAGCAACTGGCAAGGCTGAAGTGGAAGCTTTTATGATCCTCAACTATAATGGGTAGCAGTAGCATATACAACATCTTGTAGCATTTCAGAGTTTGGTGGAAGATAGTTCATTACTTGGTTTATGTCATCTGAAGGCCTCTCTGCAGTGTTTAGAAGGGTTTGCCTTGGAGTTGTGTTTGGTGATTACTTAACTCCTCATCTGGTGCCATCAGGAACCTGCAGTTGGTTCAAGATTTCTAGGGCTCAAGAGGGTTGTTTTGTGTAATGGTATCCAAGGGTGAGCTAGAGATTATTATAATTAGTCTTCTTGGGAAGCTTCTTGGAGCTCATGCACTGTGCATCACCAATTAGCTATGTGCATACTACACCTCATCTGCTGCTTTGCTCAGTTATGGCCTTTTGGCTATGACTTTAGGGTGGAAGGTGAATGAAATCACTGGCCTGTTAGACAGAGAAAGAGAAGACTACTACTATCTGAGAACTAGTTTTAGATTTTAATGACTGCAAGAAGCATGGGCCAAGTGGACCCAGAGCAGGCCAGATACCTTAATCTAAGTAAACTGAAAATGTATAGATTTGATCCTTTTCCCACAACTTTTAACACAAGCATGCATTATTTAGCAATTAAAAGGATGCGTGTTTTGGGGAGAAAAATATGTGGCTAGATTGTTAATTGCCTTCATGTCTGACTGCGTTCCTATATTCATGGCTACCTTTACAAACTGACATTATGCACTAAATCACAAAGACTTGTAGCTTTTAACTTGCTACTTTGTACTCACTATGCTTTTATGTTTGCTCTATGTCAGGTTTCTAAATGCCACTGTTTTGTTATTCTATAGAATGACTATTAAATAGGTGGTTACTCATTCAGCACCATATTGTATTATTCAGCCTTAGCCTCAGGAAACATTACTCATTTATTACAGTACCTTCAAAGAAGTGCTTCGCTCTTGCCATTTGGTATTCTACTGAACTCTATAAAGATCAAGATGTACACATTCATTCTTCTGAATATGGAAGAGTTAAGGCAAGACAAATATATACCACATTACAGTAGCTAGGAGTTACAACAAGAATGGGAGGAACTTCAAAGATTAATGGTTTTATATGTGTAAAAAGTCATGGGAAAAGCTGCCGAGAGCTCAAGTAACCCTTCGCATATGAAAAGGTAGTTTCAAGTTAAAAAGCTTTTATAGTTGTTGTTGATAATAAACAGTCATTTATATTGTTAGTAAGGGTTTCCATTGTTATTCTTGTGGAGTCCTGAATTAACATTACCTAGGAATGTGGCTTCAGTTCAAAACAGGATCTCTATGAAAACAGCTATTCTTGTTGTGAACTTACTACTCTATGTGTGTATCAGCTACTTCAAAAATAAATAAATGTCTGATAGCTATACCCAGTTAAATTATTGGACTGTGATGATAAGACATAAGATAAATGGTTGGTATTTATACAAGCATACATACCATTCTTAAACAAATTATTATTATTTTTATTACTCTTTTAACCACTTGCTTACCAGGCACTTAAACCCCCCTCCTATCCAAACCAATTTTCAGCTTTCAGCGCTGATGCACTTTGAATGACAATTGCGCGGTCATACAACACTGTACCAATTTTTTCCCCCAAAATAGAGCTTTCTTTTGGTGTTATTTGATCACATGTGCATTTTTTTTAAATGTAAAAAGACTGAATTAAAAAAATAAAATAAAATTTTATGTTGTTATAAAATTTTAAAACGGGTAATTTTTGTCGGTCATTGATGTACACTGATAGGTGACAGTGATGGGCACTGATGGGTGGCAGTGATGGGCACTGATCGGTTGCACTGATAGGCAGCACTTCTAGGTGGCACTGATTGGCACCACTAGTGGGCATTGATAGGTGGCACTTGTGGGCATTGATAGGTGGCATAAATGAGGCATAATTGCCTCTTCCTTTTCGGGGCTGATGTCCCTTTAAGATGAGACGCTGTCAGCATGAGGAGAAAAAAAACATCACCAAGCTTTTGTTTTGATCATGTGATCAGCTGTCATTGGCTGACAGCTGATCACAAGGTAAGGGGCCGGGACCGGCCCATTACTCGGATCAGTGATCGCCCGAGTCTCAGTGACGCTCCCTGAGTGTAGGGCACACGCAGGGAGCGTGCTCAGGGGAGGCTGTCATATGACGAATTCGTCATTCGGCCATAGCGTGGATGTCAAGTGGTTAAACATTTTTTACATTTTAAAACAACCCAGATGTCTTCTGCTGCTGATGGAACAAAATAACATGACTTTGTCACTCTTATGCCGCGTACACACAATCGGATTTTACGATAACAAATGTTCGATGGGAGCTTGTTGTCGGAAATTCCAACCGTGTGTAGGCTCCATCGGACATTTTTTGTTGGAATTTCCAACAACAAAAATTTGAGAGTGGGATCTCAAATTTTCCGACAACAAAATCCTTTGTCGGGAAATTTCCAAGTGCGTGTACACAATTCCGGTGCACAAAATTTAACGCATGTTCTGAATCAAGTATGAGACAGAAGCACTCGGTCTGCTAAAACTAGCATTCGTAATGGAGATAGCACATACGTCACACTGCAAATGTTAAAATCTTTCAATGCAGCACATTCTCTTTTTTATAATGCTAGAATAATGAAGTTATTTTGCAGCTGATATTCACACAGAGTTCTGACAAACTGAATTCTTTATTATTTCTTGTGATCTCATGAATACATTTTTTTTTCACCAGATCTCCAGAATGTTTTTAATTTTTGTTTATAGTAATTTCCTTTTTTTTTAAATCAACATCTCCTGTTTTTTATTTTTTTTCTAGTGATCTCCATAATATTTTTTTTTCATTTTGTGCATCAAGTTACCACAACACTATTATTAACTTGTATTTTTTAACCTCAATCAGATTGGTTGGTGTTGGTATCCCTTGTTAATTTTACACTGTCTTTTTGACATGTACCTGCCTACTCACAAACTGTCCATTTTTAATTTTAACACACAGCCAATGATTTTAGACAAAAAATAGACATATATTAGAAGTCATAACAAAATAAAGAGGAAGGCAACGCTGGATAAACTGGTGAAATTTGCAAAGCCTTTGTACCCCAGGGCACACATAAACTATTTTACAGGCAAAATTGGGAGACTAAGGAGTCCATTTAATAGGAAGCACAATCTGGTCCAGAACCCTGAGAGATCAAGAACAGCAGCAGTTGACATATATGGCCAAAACTGATGGTAAACAAGTACAACCTGCCCACAGCGCTCCTGGATACAAATATTGTAATGCCTAGATCTGCCACTTAAAAAACAAACATGTGAACAGTATTTAATCCTCTATTCAAGCAAACCCAAAAATAGTGAAATAAATAGTGGTGCTAAAACTAATAAACAGAAATAATTAAAATGTGACAATCTATCTCAGTGAAGATAATATAATAGAATATAATAGAATAATAATAGAATGTATTAATGGTGTTAACAATATTCATATCCCTTTCTGGTAAATGAGAAAACACTAATAACACACTTGATGGATATTAAACAATAATAAGTGATATAACAATATATCTATCACCCTGTGACAAGTGAACCTAAAAAAACTGGCCAAAAACGTATTTTTAGTGAGCATAAATTGCGTACAAAAGTCCATAAATCATGAACAACAAGAAAAAAAATCCAATCAAGTGATGTGATTCCAGTGTCCTGTTCTTCTATACATCCACCACACCTCTGTGCCAGTGATTCCACCCCCATCAAGAAATGCACTCACCAGTTTACTTTGCCTGACACTCTCCTGTTTGGCTAAAATCGCCTTAACCCACACAATGGTGGGTGAAAGATAATGCCCAAACTCCAGCCGTGTAAACCAAGGATTTCTCCACATATAAATGATCTCTTCACATGTAAATGATAAAGAAGTGCTCCAATAATGTGATAACATAAAATCAATTTAATAAAATATTTAGTAATCTTCCACTATTACACTCACATGAATCAAAATCACAGCAAGCCAAAAATACTGTCACAGCTAAGGGAATGTCGGATACGTGTTACAAGAGACACTCTGAAAGAAATGCTTTCAATAAATGTGTAAAAATGCCTTATGATATCATTAAAATAATTATTTTGAATTCTTAACTTCAGTCCTCAAGGCACCCCAACAGGTCATACCAATGGCTGTGGTAATTACTAAGGCAGTTAAACTGATCAAATCACCTTTGCAAAATAATGGAAAGCCTTGAGAAGAGGCTACACACTGGCCTAGACCGAGTGTGTAACCAATGAAGTTAGAATCCCTGATCTGCATACCTGTTTTGAGTCAGTAACTCAAAAAGTACTAAAGAAGCCAAAGTATCAGTAGGAATCAATATTTTCAGATGATCAGCAATGATAGCCCACATATTTCTCTGACAAATTTCCTCTAATGCCACGTACACACATGACGGGACTTTCTGTCAGGCTAAGTCTGAAGGGATTAGTCCGTCGGACAATCCGATCATGTGTGAGCTAGTCCGATAGTTTTTCAAAAAAAGAAAAAAAATCAGACGGACCTAGACATAGAACATGTTTCAAACCTATCCGACTAAAATTGGGAAAACCGTTCGTCTGTGTGCTGGTCCAATGAACCAAATATGATGCAAGGGAAGCTATTGGCTACTGGCTATTGACCTTCTTTGCTTATTTCTGTCTTGCGTCGTCATGTTCAAAACAAACAGACTTTCGAATGGATTTAGTCTGTTTGTGTGTGGCCAAGTCCGTTCATTCGGAAAGTCCGTCGGAATTCCGCTGAAAGTCCGTCGGGAAGACCGTCAGACCTACTCTGCCGGAAAGTCCGGTCGTGTACGCGGCATAAATTGTAAACTGTAATGCCTCATACACACAATCGATCTTTCCGCCAACAAGACCGTGGAATTTTGTCAGAAGGGCGTTGGCTCCAACTTATCTTGCATACATACATGGCCAAACAAATGTTGGCCAACAATTACGAATGTAGTGATGTACTATATGTACTAAGAGCCACTAAAAAGGAAGTTCACTAGTCATCCCTCACCTTTCGGGCTCCTTCTGCTAATCTCGTGTTAGTAGAAGTTTGGTCAGTGTCGATTCGTGCTTTTCAGCCTCGTGCTTGTCAGTTTGTTTCTGTTTTTCAAATTGTGCTTGTCAATTCGTTTCTGTTTTCAGAGTGTGCTTGTGAGTTCATTTCTATTTTTGGGGCTTTAGCAAAATAGATGTAGGGAAAGACACATTTGAGGCATGGGATCATGAGAGAAATCCAAATTTGGAGTCCGAATTTGTGTGCATCTTCAAATTTTGGCTTTGTGATTCATTTAAAACTGTACAAACATGTACAACAAAACGACAACTATAAAATATATATAAATTTTTTTAGATTTTCCCTAAAATATCTATGATGTTGCAAAGTCTGTTTTGTACATCATGGATGTTTTGTTTCATTTTTTCCAAATCACATTTGCACACCATGAGCTCGCTGATCAGGATTTGTGCACTTGCACTGCGGAAGTGATTTTCTTCTTCCACGACATCAACATCAACTAAAAGTAAAAAAAACACACCATGTATTAAAAATATGTAGGCATCCATCTATTACCTGAAGCTGTGGTCTCAGACACTGATCTGTGGTCGACACCATTTCGACAACTTCACCCAGTACTTCCTGCACATCGGCATCAGCATCTTCAGGGTGTGTGATGAGTTGCCTTTTTTCAGGATGTTCAGTAGGTGCTGGGTTACTGGTGTCTTCTTTTCTCCCCTATGTGAATAGAAAAAAGGTATACTTAGCAGACAGATATGTTAGGTAAGAAATAGTAATATGAAACATTACTTAGAAGTGTGTTCCAATTGTCTGTTTTGGCAGATTTCCAAGCTGAATGCCTGATTGGAACACAATAACAAGGGTGTTATAGTGTCCCACACTAGTGCTCCTGCATCCAGATGCGTAAACAGCTGCTGCATGTTCTCTCTTGACACTTAAAGTTGACATTTCATTATAGTTTCAAACAATCTACTGAAATTATTTTAATCAAAATAGGAGGCCTGAACAAATGTATTTAACTTGCATCTCCCAAAAATGAAGTATTAGTGGTCGAACGAATGATGTTTAATGTCTCGCGAATGATTTCTGTGTCCACGAACATAAAACTTTATTTTAAACTGTACAACAGTAAAGAAAAGAACATGGACTAGCACAAAAGTAATAATAATAACAGGAACACACGACAAATACTTTTTTGCAGCACTTTCCTGATCTTTCTTTACTGATCTTCCTCTCTCAATTTAAGGTCTGACCAACGTTTTCTCAACTGATCCTTGGATCGTCATGCCCCAAACGTCCTGTGCAGACTTCTCCCAACTTTCTTCAAAGGACATATTTGAGGCCTTATATCTCCTCCTGGATCTGGAAGTTTGTTGCTCTGGGCTTTGCTGCTATCAGAACACACCTGCTGTCTCTCAGCCATTTGCTCTCCCACTGCCCCAAAAGAGAAGAGGCTGGGAATACACTAGAATGAAGGACATGGGCAGAGTTTGACGCATGCACAGTGTATGTAAAGCATAATGTGCATTCGCTGTAATGGCCGTAGGAAAGATCTGTGAGTGGAGGATGTAAGATTGTTATCACACAAAGGAATGTTAAAACAAAGGTACAATTGTAAATTGGGGAATCAGTGGTTAGTGGCTTATACTGCTTATAGATTGAGGCCTACATTGGGACCAAATTATGACAGTTTAACCTGACATTAGGGTTTTTCTTGTGTTGTGTCTTGCAGGTAAAATGGTGTATAAATTTACAGCCCCTGATTTTTTACCGGAATTTATCCAGCAATACCGGGAGCTGCTATGTCTACGGCAAGTTAAAACAGGGATTATTCCAACAAAATCAAGAGGAAGGCAGGGATGGAGAAACTGTTGGAATTGGTGAAGCCTGTGTATCCCATGGCAGACATCAATTATTTGAAGGCCAAAATTGGTAGCCTGCGCAGTACATATAATAGGGAGCGCAAGAAGGTCCAGGATTCCCAGAGATCCAGAGCAGCAGCAGATGACATATATGTCCCAGGCTGTGGTACTACAACAGGCTGCATTTTTTTGTCAGACCAAACTGAACCACGCCCATCACTCTCAACACTTCCTTCCGCATGGGAAAAGGCTCCTGAGGTCCACCCTGATCATTCGACACAGCAAGAAGATGTGGCGGAGCCCAGCTTGACCTGTGTATAGCATTGTTGAACATATTTGTTGGCAAACATTGAAAGAAGTTAACTAGACATTATTGATCCCAAATTTCTGCTTTGACAAAGTGGTCTCCATATCAATAGACAGTAGTAGCAAAAAATGATTGGGACAAGAATGAACAATGCTGGGGTCAGAATAATAGTCTTTTCTATTTGTTAACATTCAATTTGCAACAGTCATGAGCTCTAAATTGTGTGTGAGTGATGACCAAAAACCTAAAAATATGTCCCATTTTCATACAGAGGAAAGTCTCAGCCAAGAGGAGGCCATGTGCAGCAGCCAGACTGAACTCCAGGTTCCTCCCCTCCATTCTGCAAATAAAAGGGCCTGGAAGTCGAGGAACCTGGATGAGGCCACGGTTGTGTTTCTCAGGCAAGTTCTATTAGCAGGCCCCTGATGCCCAGGAGGCTTTTGGATGCATGACGGGCAACAAATTAAAAGAGATGGAGGAAGATCAGTGCGGTATGTGCAAAGAGATTATCCTTCAGCTCCTCAACAAAGGGAGGAGGGGCTAAATCACCCCGCAAACGCACATATGCGAAATCGACCATACTCCTCCACCCCCTCAGTCAACACCACAGCCACCCCCACCCACCACAACAGCATGGCGGACCATGGCCAATGCAGCCACAACACCCCCAGCAAGGCCACTGGGCTGGGGATTATCACCAGTATCATTTATAATTTTCTTTTTGTTTAATTTGAGTTTATCTTTTTTATTCTGGAGATCACTAGAAAAAAATAAGTTTGTCAGAACTCTGTGAATATCACCAGCAGAGCAGCTTCATTAATATACCATTATAAATAAGAAGAGAATTTGATGCATTGAGAGAGATTTCATAATTTGCTGTGTCACGAATGTGATATCTCCATTACGAACGCTAGTTTTACAAGACCGACCACTTCCAGCTTGTCCTTGCTTCCGAGCATGCGTGTTTGTACTTTGGACTTTTGTCCAGACTTGTTTTCAAACACTCGGAAAATCCGACAATACACATTTGTCCGCGGAAAATTTGAAAACCTGCTAGCCAACATTTGTTGGTGGAAAGTGAGACAACAATTGTCTGATGGAGCAAACACGTGGTCGGATTTACCGCCAACAGGCTCACATCGAACATGTCCCGTCGGAAAGTCTGATCGTGTGTACGAGGCTTAAGAACAAACTTCTATTATTTGCTCCCAATTGGTCTGTGAAATATACAATTTAAATTGCTTTGTTATATCTGTTCCATATAAAATACTTCTTGAAATCCAGTACTGTCTTGTGTCTTATGCACTTGCACAGTGTTATCTCACACAGTGTTATCAGTCCTCCCCATTTCTCTTTATGAACAACAAAACAGCCACTCCATATGTTATAGGGATGGGAAGAGGGGTCAGTGTTTAATAAATCTAGTACTTCCTCTCCTACGGTGAAAATGTTGCTTATTCATAAACACAAAACAGTGAATAAGACCCCTTTCACACCAGGGCATTTTGCAGGTGCTATAGCGTTAGAAATAGTGCCTGCAATCCACCCTAAAGAAGCTGCACCATTGTCTGTAGTGTGAAAGCCCGAGGGCTTTCACACTACAGTGGTGCGCTGGCAGGACGTCCTCCACTGCTGCTCCCCATTGAAATCAATGGGGCATCGCTGTAATACCGCCGGCAAAACGCCGCTATTGCGGTGTATTGCCGACAGTTTTAACCCTTTCTCGGCCGCTAGCGGGGGGTAAAAGCACCCTGCTAGCGGCTGAAATGCGCCGCAAATCCAGCGGTAAAACGCTGCTAAAAATAGCGGCATTTTACCGCCCACGCTATGGGCGGTGTGGTGTGAAAGGGGTCTAAGTGTTGTCCCCCCAGCACAGGATGCATGTTACCTTCAGGATCACCAGGTGAGAAAAAAGCCTGAATAAAAAAATAAAATAAATCTGCCACCAGTATAAAACTAGTAAGCAGGGTAGCAAGGTGGTGTAGTGGTTAGCACTTTTACCTAGCAGCAAAAAGGGTCACTGGTTCAAATCCCAAGCATGACACCATCTGCCTGGAGTTTGCATGTTCCCCCTGTGCCTGTGTGGGTTTCCTCTGGGTACTCTGGTTTCCTCCCACACTCAAAAGCTGGCTGGTAGGTTAATCAGATCCTAATGTCTAAATTGGCCCTAGTATATGTATGAATGTGTGTTAGGGACCTTAGGTTGTAAGCTTCTTGAGGGTAAGGACTGATGTGAATGTACAATGTATATGTAAAACGCTGCATAAATTGACAGTGCTATATAAGTACCTGAAATCATCATCAATTTTCCATTTTTGTTCTTGGGCTCAAATACACTTTAAAATGCAGCTCAAGTCCTTACATCCTGGCACACTTTGTGTATATGCCTACTCTCTCCACTACAACATAGCTTACATAGATCAAAATAGATTTTTCAAGCTAAACTTTTTTTTCAAAAAATGTTAGGTTGGGTTCATATCCTTGAGCTGCAGGGATCTGCAAGATATCACAATGAGCATGTGGCGCATTGGGGTGATAGGGTGCCATTTATCCTCTGCGAATGTCTTGAGGTGGAGGGCATTGCTTATCTTTTACACATGGGTGAAGATTGCATTGACAATAAGTGCTGCAAGTTGTGTTCTTAGTGTGAATGTGTATATTTTTCTCAGACTGCAAGCTGCTGTTATTATTTTTTTGTGACATTTATGGGTGGAGTGCTGAGTTTTTTCTGATTTTTAAAACACATTCTAATGACTCCCTTATTCACCGTACCAATGCACATGCATTTTTACAAACCACAATGAACAGTAACACACTAACATATGAGCCTTAACAAAGGCACAATAACATGGAAAGTAAATAATCTTTATATTCCAGCTCCTCTAGAATTAGTATGTCTATTGGTATGCTTTTACTGGTGACAAGAAGTACCGTACATGCACAGATCAAAGTCATTTACTAAGTATCATTTTTGGCAAGACCTTTCTAGTCATATGCTGTATGTCACATACACATTTGGATGCATAGCACTTATTCAAACAGAAAAGACATTGGACAAATGCTACTTCCAACACCATAAATGTATTCAGTGTTCCAGAGAGCCTGTTAATGCTTAATTAGTTTTGCAGCTGTTTTATTTGTATTTCTGATGGTGTCTGATGGCTTGCAATTACAGAATGAATGCTGATATGACACCTATGATTCATGAATCTCTTTTTAATCCAAGTGTGATTTCTATTTTAATTCTTGATGTTGTAGGTAGTATAAATTTAGCATGTAAAAACCACTGTGTTAAAGAGTGTATATCCAGGAACAAAAAAAAAAAATATTGCACTTAGATTTAAAAGCCATGATTTAATACTGAAATGTTAACTAGGTATCCCTACATTATAGTTATCCAGGAGTCCAAAGTATAGTATAATAATATTACAGTACCCACTGGTCAGTGTATATAAATGGCAAAGGAATCGAGTGCTATAAGCCTGATTCATATTTCATCGTTTTGGCTTTCCTAACTTAATAAAAGGCATATGTATACAAAGTCAAACTGTGCATATGGTTTCCTTTGGCCCACCCCATTATTAAATGAACTATTTATAAAAAATATGATGTGATAATTCTCATATATATATATATATATATATATATATATATATATATACATATATATATATTATTATTATTATTATTATTTTTTTATTTCTTAAAGTGTGTTATTTGCTCTCAGAACCGTGCTTGGCTTCAATGTACACATTCACATGCACTGTTTTCTTGCAAAGAAGATGGCGACATGAGAGTGGTGAGGCCCTGACAGTGGGGAAGAATAGGGTTTTCTCTGATAAGATCTTCCACACACAACTAGAGTACAATGTACCTGAATGGTTGAGGTCTCAACAGGTGGCAATATTGGAATCTTTGCAAAGCCCAAGATACCCACCATGCCATGTTTTTCCCTCAGTGGACCAGATGAGCAGAGGACGATGATATATGGATGACCTATCATGTACAGTACCTGGTAGAAGATCAGTTGATGAGAGGGCTTCCCTTACATTTCTTGCACAATACACCCTGAAGACAAAGTGAAGCAGGACAAGGATTGACACTGGTACCTGCAGTGGAAGATCAAAAGGTTTTCAGAGCGAATGGACGTATCTCTGGGCACAGCTGTGCATTCAATCTTCCTGACATCACTCAAGATTGCTAGAACTAATCCAGCTAATGCCCACAGTGACATACCTCTACACCATAGCGATGTGAATAAAAAAATGTTCTGTCATTAGCCATTTCATACCTTGAGGAGGATCTCAGTTCAGCTACAACTCTACTAACAGTGGTGGAGGATGCAAGAAGCTTCCACAATCTCACTCTGTGGCATGTCCAATAAGTGTCCTCTCAATACAATATCCACCTGCTCAAGCTACAGAGACAGGCCAAGGACTTTAAAAACAAGGACCTTTGCCATAATCTAAGAAATATGACACTCACTCTAATCCCTGTTGAACCATCTTTTGGAGAGACTGCGGGAATCACCCATAGATTTTGAATGAGCACATAAAGTGCTACCACCCTGCAGGAGAGGTACCTCAAAGGAACAATATATGCAAAGGCTAACAAGAGATACTTACCTTCAATAGATTCAAAGTGAAGATATTCCAAGACCTCTTCATGAATACTCTCCAAAACAGACAGTGCCTATTTCCTCTTCTGGCCGTTCTTAGAAAATATTGCACTTTTTACAGTTGCTACAAACCTGCTGATTGCAGAGCCAACAGGGATACAGAGGAAGAATACTATACATCTAAACTGGCTTCTGCTCAACCATCTAAGCCAACATGATTCAAGCAAATAAACCTCCAGAGGTCTAGATAAGTACTACTTCCTTTCTCCTTTAGATGTGTGACTCTTTGCACATGCACATGTACTGAAAGCGCCATGGTACTGTGGATCCACCAAGGTACATGCCTTAATTATGGAGGCTTGTGTGACTCACTTACCCCTTTTATGCTTCAATAATACCTCTATGTAGTGTTTGTTTGTTTCTTAGCTGTGGTTACTCAACCTTAATCCCCATATTGCTGGAGACTGCTAAACTATAATGTGTATGGAAGATTGTGCTGGACTGCCAAACCAACAAATATGTTATTGGTGAATATCTGAGTGGGAGTTTCTTCTGGAGCGTTAATCCCTAAAGGTAGGTAATGGTAGTGAATGATGTTTAGAGTTTAGGACTGCTACTGTCCTGATATAACGGGAGCACCATGTCAGCTGGAGTAATTTAAGTAGGTATGAAAAAGCTCTCAGTAACAGATGGTCATCTCACTTGTTGGTTTCCTTTAGAAATTTATAGAAGATGCAAAGGATAAAGGTGGAGCCAATGTGTTTTGGGGGAACAGTCCTCCCCATCTTAAGGGCTAGTAAGTTAGCATACGGATAAACAATTGATCAGATACATATGAAAAGAGCGATCTACAGAAAAACATCTATAACCTGTGTAAATAAACCATCAAATGAGATGATCATATGTTACTGGGTGTATTTTCATACTTGCTAATCTTTAAGTCCACTTTATATACTCCCCACATCCCCACATAACAGGGGCATCCTTGCTGACTTCTGCTGGGCAATTCATTTTGGTTCAGGGAAACAGACACAACTTACCCACCTGGAATTGTCATATCTCCTTCTCCCTTCTTTCCCCTTCCCTCCTTGCTTTTCCCTTGGTGCATTTTCCCTTTGGAACCACACACCCTCTCCTCTTACCTGCTCAAGTGTGGAGGGGGACCCTCATGGGTATAAACTATCATTCCTCACTATTTTTCACACAACCTCCCCTCCTACCTCATATATTTGCCCTACCCCTCCCCTTACCCTAATCCCCCATCCTTCTCCTTCTAACCTCCATGACTCCTTTTCCCAAAACTATCCACTGTGGAGAGTCTGGGAAACTGACAATCACATTTAATGTTCTCTTTGGTTCATCAGAAGTCCTCTGCTACCTGACAACCTTGATGGCTTCAGCTCCATCATAATAGTCACACACATAGCCAGTTAACTTGGACTTTAGAATCATAATCCTACCAGGTCCCAACTAAAGCTAGATGGATAATTATTTTTAATAATCCAGCGGGTCAAATAAAAAAACAAAAAAACAGATTTCTCCATCCACGCAAGCAAAGTGGATAGAGGAATTCTCCCCACTGTGACATTGTATTCTGATAGCAGGGACTCTCCCTCAGAATAAAATGATAACTGGCTGCAGGCGGCTGCAGTCAATGATCAAGACATTTTTCCAACAAGCTCGTTTGACAGAAGTTGGATTTTTTTCCAACAGGTTCCTTCGACAGTGCAGGCAGGAATAGCCACACAAAGATCAAAGTTCAATTAGTCCCTGCTGAACTGGCTGATTTCGATTCAGCTATGGCCAGCTTTAGGGCACCATAGTGACTTACCTATCACACTGTCAAGGGAGTCAGTCAAAAGAATGATACTATATTCACATAATTATAGGCAAGAATATAGGTTTAGCTATGTGAATACTGACATTTGCACCTTTTCAAGATACCTGGCCTCCCTTTATTTTTCCACTTAACCTTAGGTGGACGTCATATGATGTCCTCAGGTTTAAGTGGAGATATCTGATGCCTACAGCTGTAGGCATTATTCAGGTTTTTTCTGCTGGCGATTCCCTGCAAAGTAAAAACAATCATAATGGCTGTTCAGCCGCTTGATCACTTTTACAGGTGAATTGGCAGGTGGTGGGTGTTGGAACGATATTTCTCTCAAATATTGTTCACAAATCTGTCTAAATCTGTGTTAGTGAGCACTTCTCCCCCTGCCAAGATAATCTATCCACCTCACAGATGTGGCATATCCAGATGCTGATTAGACAGCATGAATATTGCACAAGTGTGCCTTAGGCTGGCCCAGGGGCGGATCCAGGGGGGGCAACGGGGCAATTGCTCCCTCCAAGAATGCGAGTGAGTGGGCAGGCAGGAGCCATTGCGGGTGAGAGACCCAGCGGGCGGCTCCACGGCTGAGAGCATGGACGACTCCATTGGTGAGAGACAGCGGGCAGCTCCGTAGGCGGGCCAGGCGGCTCGGGTGGTAAGCAGCTGTGCGACTCGGTGACAGTGTGTGAGCAGGCTGCTGGCCAATTAGCGATCCGCCGGGCGGGGGAGGGGGGGTATCATCTTCTCTCACCGCTCGGCGCCCACCCTGCATCCCTCCAGTTCCGCCCTCACTTTGCAGTGTGCAGGCAGCCACAGCAGCAGAGAAATTACATCAACTCTCTGCTGCTTGACTGATAATCTACTGACTGACTCTGGGACACAGCAAGAGACAATAATAGCAGGCAAGTGACAATCCGCAATGTGTGGCATGGGATGTGGCAAGTGACAATCTGCAATGTGTGGCATGGGACATGGCAAGTGACAATCTGCATCTGGTGACATGACAAGTGACAATCTGCATCTGGTGACAGGCGACGTGGCAAGTGACAATCTGCAATGTGTGGCAGGTGGCAGCGGCAAGTGACACGCTCGGTGGGCTCCCACTGATTCTGAATTATGGTGAGTTTAACCATTTCATTTGTAATAATAGTAATAATGCGCTTCAATCATCCTGACACAATAACAACCATGGCACCGTGATGATTGAAGCGCTAACACAATCCATTTCCCTGATAAATTTACCCCCAAAAAAACATAATTTCTGGCAGTGCCCCTCCCGAGACTAAGCTCTGGAGCCGCCCCTGGGCTGGCCACAATAAAAGGCCACTCTACAGTAAAATGTGCAGTTTTATCACACAGCAGATATTGTTCCACAGATGTTGTAAGTTTTGAGGGAGCGTGCAATTGGCATGCTGACTGCAGGAATGTCGAATTCAAGAGCTGTTGCCCTTGAGTTGAATGTTCATTTCTCTACCATAAGCTGTCTCCAAAGTGCTCACTAAAACAGATTTAGACAGATTTGTGAACACTCTTTGAGAGAAATAGGCATTTTGTGTACATAGAAAAATTGGTAGCTCTTGAGTTCAGTTCATAATAAATAGGGACCAACACAAAAGTGTTGCGTTTATAATTTTGCTCAGTGTACAGTATATAAGTATTCAATCCCCTATCAATCAGCAAGATTTCTGGCTCCCAGGTGTCTTCTATACAGGTAATAAGTTGACATTATGAGCACTCTCTTAAAGGGAGTGCTCCTGATCTCAGCTTGTTACCTGTATAAAAGACACCTATCCACAGAAGCAATGAATCAGATTCCAATCTCTTTACCATGGCCAAGACCAAAGAGCTGTCCAAGGATGTCAGGAAAAAGATTGTAGACCTACACAAGGCTGGAATGGGCTGCAAGACCATCACCAAGCAGCTTGGTGAGAGGGTGACAACAGTTGGTGCGATTATTCGCAAATGGAAGAAACACAAAATAACTGTCAACCTCCCTCGCTCTGGGGCTCCATGCAAGATCTCACCTTGTGGAGTTTCAATGATCCAGAAACATCTGTAAAGTGTAGTCGTATGTATAAACAACATTTTGATTAAAAAAATACCTATTTTTAGTCTATAAATCTCTGTGACAACAGAAAAGGCCCAAAAGCAAAGCAGGCACATCTTCAACAGAGTTCTGTTAATTTTCCAATTTATTATTTAAAGCGGGAGTCCGCCGGGAGTCCACCGTTTTTTTTTTTTTAAAAGCCAGCAGCTACAAATACTGCAGCTGCTGACTTTTAAAATAATGACACTTACCCGCCCAGCGCGCCCGCGATGTTGGCACCCGAAGCCGATCTCTCGATCATCTCTCGGGTGCTGCCGCCACCATCTTGGGTATGGGAATCAGGAAGTGGAGCCTTTCGGCTTCATTTCCCAGTTCCCTACTGCGCACGCGTGAGTCGCGCTGCGCAATAAGGATGGTCCCCGCTGTCTCTGGGATCCGTGTGTTTCCCAGCAGGCAGCGGGGGACCTTCGGAAAGGGGCGTAGATTCTGCGGAAAGGGGCGTACCTTCTGCAGAATCTACGCCGGAAGTGGGTGCAGATACCTGTTCCAATGAGCGGGAGGTCCACTTTAGGGTGGACCTCCGCTTTAAAGCTAAATTCCATGCACAAAAATGTGTATGCAAATATACTCTTTAATATACACAAATTATATTATATAATTGTCCTAAATAATATAATTGACCAAATACAGTTGCAAACCCAGATATCACATTGACAAAGTAGTGGTGATACTATGACTGTGCTGCACATAGCCAAAGCTGTGGGAGTGATACAACACTACAGCTTGCCTGCAGAAAACTACAGGAGGGTAGATATAAAACCAGTCACCCTGCATAAGCGTAGACTAATTATTGCAGGGAACTCTTGCAGAGAAGCTAAGTTTAGAAGTTTTTGTCATGCTGCATTATTGCACAGATTTGGAAGAAATGCACAAAGGGCACCAAGATTCAAGTAAGAATGCACAAGACTTGTATTTAGACAATATTTTTTTGCCTGGAGTTCAGATTTAAATATTCAGCTAACCAACATATATCATGAGGTGCAATACCTACTATATTCTCTGTTACAGGCTAACGTCAGATATACAATTTTTACAGACCTTGGAGGAACTCCACATGATCAATGTAATTTTGATAGACAACAATCAAACTCCCTATGAGGCGCTTCGAACCAGGTATTCTTTCATCAAAGAAAAACAGGACTAGCCAGGTTGTACATTTTTCATAATAGGAAATTTTGCTATTAGTAGATATAAGTCATGGTGTGCTGGTGGCAATTAGAGAGTTCCCATCATCCAACAGTCTATCCAACAGTCTATGAAGATTTAGGATGTCTTAAATGAAAAAAGGATGAAAAAAAGCATGAAAAAGGTCTTTACATTTACAGTTGCATTAACATAAAATTTAATAGGCCCAAATATTTATTAGGAAGTGAGGATACACAAGACTCCACATTCTACTGCGACTACATTATAATTATATTAGGTTAATTTTAACCATCTTTAGATTTCCCTCATAAAGGGCACTTAAGGACTTTTACAGTTGGCATTTAACATGCTGTCTAATTGTTTTATGACTGCAATCAAACAGGGACCATTGTAATTTTAATGTTTACACCCTAACATTACTGAACTTTAGTCCTCTAATGACATTTTAGACTGTGAACCCCTTTGTATATTTGTTTTGCAGCAGATAAGCTAGGACCACACAGGCCAAAGATCGACTGAAAAGGGTCAATTTGGCAACTAATGGGTGACTTTTGGTGCATGTGTACAGCTCCATGTCCTACAGAAGGTGGTCTCATGGCCTGCTTCTGTTGAACGAGCATGCTGGTAAACCAGCAGCCATTGGCTGCAAGCGCTGACCAGTGTGTTCTGGCACAACAAAATAGCACAGTGAGGCAGATTGCTGTACTTACATTGTATAGGTAGTACAGTGACATGGGTTGAACTAAAAAAAAAAAAAAAAAAAAAAAAACCCTGTGTGTACCAGGCATTAGAGAAATAGGGTTGATTTACTAAAGACAAAAATACTGTTCACTTTGCAAGGGAGTTTGCCTTAGAGTTTAGTGAAAAAGGTGAATTATACAGATTTCCATCATTCAATCACATGCAAGCAAAATTGCAGTTTTTTTTTTTATTTTCCTTGCACGTGATTGGATATTCTTTTACCACATTCATTAGGCTCTGGGTAAAAATGTCTTTACAAAGTGAAATTACGCTTGCAAAAAAAACAGCCTATTTACCATTGGTAAATCAATCTGAATCCCTCTAATATGATGCAGAGTTAGTTATCCATTCTGTGATTTTCTAAGAAATTGTCAAATGCAGCAAAAGTACAAATTTAGAACAAGATAAATCATTTGGCTTTTATATTTTATAGTTTCTAGAAATCATGGTTTGTATAGTAAAAGTAGAGATACATCAAGAAATGTCGCTCCTGCAATTAGATTATAAAACCTCTCTGTTACGTTGGCCGCAGGCCAGCCTGTATTTGTAGGAGGAGCCTGAGAGGGCTATTTAAACCTCCTCCTCTGTCAGGACCAGTGTCGGTAGGTTTTCTGGGTGGTAGCATGTCATTTCAGAGCTGCGGTCGGCCGCGGCTATGGTCCCCACCCCCCCTCATCCCTGGGTCCACACTGGCTTATGGAGGCCACCCTGCCCCCCCCCCCTTTTTCAGCCCCATGTTCCAGCATGGAGGGGGGTGGCAAGCCGTCGGCAGTGGCTTCTCCCGGCATGAGAACGGGGACAGTCCATCTCTCCTGCTCTAAATCTCCCCACAGCTTCAGGCTGTCCCCACTTATTAGGGGACAGCCTGCAGCCCTCCTGGTGAGGGGAGGTGGAGGTAGTCGGCCGCCGCCGGCTCCCCTTACAGGCACGGAGTGCCCGCCGTTCTCCTCGTGGGGGGGTGATCGACCGCGCCGGCTCCCCCTCCCCCCTCGCATATGCAGTGCACCCGCCGATTCTCCTGGCGGGGGGGAGGGGGAGGTAATCGGCCATGCTGGCTCCCCCTCGCCCCCCCCCCCACATTATGCAGTGCACCTGCCGATTCTCCTGGCGGGGGAGGGGGGAGGTAATCGGCCACGCCGCCCCCCCTCACATATGCTGTACACCCGCCGATTCGGCCGTCCTTCGCCTACACTCTCCCCTCCCTCAGCTCTCCAGCTGGCAGTCCGCTCGGTATTCCTGCCGGGGGGAGGGGGGTGATTGGCCGTCCTTCGCCCACATTCTCCCCTCCCTCAGCTCTCCTGCGTGCAGTCCACCCCTCCCCCTAGTTTGCCCACCGGAGGGAGGGGGGTGGGCGGTCGTCCTCTGCCTTGCGATCTCCCCTCGGCTCTGGGTGGCCAGTGTGCAGCCGCCCGGCGCTCATGGGGGGGGGTGTTTTCGTCCGCCTCCTCGCACCTGCTTTCCTGGGCTCGGTCCCCTCCCCTTCTCCCCTCGCGGGTACGGAGCACCCGCCGTTTCTGCTCGTGGGGGGAGGGGGAGGTGATCGGCCACGCCGGCCTTTACCGTCTGCGAGTCAAATTGGAAAAATGCTTACCTTTTTTACGGCCCATCAAATTACTATGGGTGGTGTCTTTTAAAACTGTACACATGTAATCACGGTTTCTTTTGTTGATGTCCCTTTGCTTGCAAGTAGTAAAGACTTTACACAAAACGATCCTTGTAGACGTAATTTGGCTTGTTTTATGCAAGTGGCTTCAATTGGTGTTTCATCACAGCAGCATGCACAGTGTTGATGATTATGAGCCACATTGCAGGCAGTTGGCATCCTATATCACACATGCTATTTACAAATTCTCTCTCATAGCCTAGAACAGGTCACAATCTGCATGCAATGAGGTAATTGGCATGTTTGATTTACCCTTTTCATTGGAAATCTGCAGCATCCATTTACCCAGTTTGTGGTAAACCTTTACTTAATGGGGGAAAGGTCTTGGGGGGGTATATGTCCAATTCTCCTGGCGGGGGGAGGGGGAGGTATTCGGCCGTGCCGGCTCCCCCTCCCCCCCTCACATATGCAGGGTACCCGCCGATTCTCCTGGGGGGGGGAGGTAGTCGGCCGCCGCTGGCTCCCCCTCCCCCCTCACATAGGCGTTTCTCGTTTCTCGTCCAATCTCGAGATTCTCGTTCTAAATCATACTGAGGGTGTTCTATCGGGTTGAGGTCAGGACTCTGTACAGGCCCCCCCCCTCCTGAGCTCCACGTGGTGGGCCTCCTGAGCTCCACGTGATGGGTCTCCCCCCCCCCTTGAGCTCCACGTGATGGGTCTTTCCCCCCCTCCTGAGCTCCACATGGCGGGTCTCTCCCCCCTCCTGAGCTCCACGTGGCGGGTCTCTCCACCCTCCTGAGCTCCACGTGGTGGGTCTCTCCCCCCTCCTGAGCTCCTCGTGGTTGCCCCCCCTCCTGAGCCCCATATGCTGGATCCCCCCCCCTCCTGAGCTCCACCTGGCAGGCCTTCTGAGCTCCACGTGGTGGGCCTCCCCCCACCTGTGCTCCTTGTGGTGGGGTTTCCTCCCCCCCACCCGCCTGAGCTCCACGTGGTGGGTCTCCCTACTCACCTGAGCTCCACATGGCGGGTCTTCCCACCCGCCTGAGCTCCACGTGGTGGGTTCCCCCCCCGCCTGAGCTCCATGTGACACTTCTGTCACAGCGCTCAGTCTAACATTTCTGTCACAGCGTTTCTGTCCCAGGATTTCTGTCATGGCATTCTGAACCAAGATTTTCTGTCATGGCGTTCTGAACCAGGATTTCTGTCATGGCGTTCTGAACCAGGATTTCTGTCTTTGCATTTTTGGCTCTGCATTCAGTCTCAGCGTGTTTTCAGGCTTTGCATTTCTGGCCAGGATTCTTCTGTTGCGTCACTGTCTCAGTTTTTCTGTTATAGCATTTCTGGCCCAGGATTTCTGGCATTTCATTTATGCCTCAGCGTTTCAGTCTTGGTTGTTGCTGTCATTGCGTTTTGCCTCTGGTTCTGTCACTACGTTTCTGCATCAGCATTAAGTTTCAGCATTTTCTGTCATGGTTTTTCTTTTTTTTTTTTTCAAGTTTAAATTTTTTATTGAAGTATAGCAAATAATACATGAACTTAGCTCCCTCGCAGGGGATTACAATGACGGTGTTGCAAGACAGGAATAAAAGCTCGGAGAGCAAAATGACAAACATAAGAAAAACACTGAGAGACCTAAGGAGGAGATATGGACCCCTCCCAATAAGGAGGGGGCTCCCCGCCCGACACCAACAGTACCGTCCGAATAGTAAATTTCCGTGTTCTGAGTAAACATCAATACGTGAGAAAAGTAAAAAAAAAGAAACCTCCAGTCAACATAAGAGACAAAAAATAAAAAAATCCAACAAAAGGCCGCATAAAATACATGAGCAGACGGAAACAACCTCTGGGAGGATCAAGGCCCCGACACCCCGACAGGGATCACGCTGTGTCGGGGTCTCGAAACCCCCCTAACCTGTCGATGTAACTGGAGGACTATATGCCTAACATTAGCAAAAATTGACTGGGGTAAATAATAGATCAAGAGAACGTACAGTGAACTAGGTGCAGGCCTCTGAGAGTCCCAACTACTAACATAGCTACAATCAGCTTATGAGGAAAAGGCCCAGGAGTAGTGGGACCAACAGTGCGAAGCTAGTGAGTCTAAGGCCACAAGGTGATAGAGCAGTAAAAAGAAAATAAAATAAATAAAAAACTGCTATGACCTGTCCTGAGTCCTAAAAATCCCCAAAACCCGGCTGAGCAGGGCATGGAGAGGGAGAGGATGTGGAGGAGGTAGAGAAAGGAAAGAATAGGAAAGAGAAAGGGGAAAAAGAGAGAGAGAGATAGGTGTACAGAGAGGGGTGCCTGGACCAAGGAGAGACCGTGGATAACATGATATAATATGGCACTGGGGGCTAAACAAGAACCGAGCCCTAAGTCTGGTCTTATAGAAGGATCCGTCATGGTTTTTCTTCATGGCATGTTGTGTTTCTGTCTCAGCGTTTTCTGTCTCAGCGTTTTCTGTCTCAGCGTTTTCTGTCTCAGCGTTTTCTGTCTTTGTGTTGCTGCCAGCATGCCTATCATAGTATTTCTGACTTGGTGTTCAGTCTCAGAGTTTCTCAGAGGGGCGTTGTTCACTCATGGCATACTCCGGTAGTCGTTCGTCCTTGTTGATTGTCATGTCCCATCGTGTCTGTGTCATGTTTGTACCTGGGTCAGGTAGCTAGGGCTCACACGTCAGGATCTGTCACGTCTATAGATCCATACGGGCTGAGGTTTCGTTTATTAATTGATTGTTGTCCACAATCTTCTCGCCCGTGTACCATACGTCATACGTTGCATGTTCATTCATCACATCTATACGACTACCCACCATTGCCTGTGGGTACACTAGCCCTGAGTTTTCAGTTAATTACCTGTCTCTGCTCTGCAGGTTACACGGGCTCACTTACTACTTACATGTGGGTGGGGGGGTCCGTCCGTCAGGTTTCTTTTACGCGCAGTGGTCTTGACTTTTCTGCTCATATTTCATTCTTAGTTAGGCAGGAGGGTATTGTTGTTCTCATGTCTGGTTGTCTGTCATTTCGCTAGTTTGTGTTTCAGGTTGGGGCCGTCTTGGCATCCATACCGATATCATCCATGCTTGCTATCACTTCCTTCAGCCCGGCCATTGTTGGGGGCTAGTTGATTGGTGCTGATGTCTTTTCACCACTGGGCTCACCCTTGGGTGGGATGCAGTCGGAATTATTATTTTTTTTTTTCCTTCAGTTGATGTCCTGTTGTGTTGAGGCCCTGGTTACTGCCCAGGGATGTATAGTCTCTCTCAGGGTGTTTGTTAAGCCACGTTCCCGTGACGGTCCTTGGGGGGTAGGTTCGGCAGATGTCATAATGGTTTTGGATTCCACTCTTGGCTCTGTTCTTGTTTGAACTTATTGCCTGGAGTTCCACTTAGGGACATCAGTCCAGTCGTCTTTTCCGATCCCCAGCTTATTCCAAGTAGGGGGGAGCTTGGGTATGTCTGTATCATGCCATGGGGACTATTTCCCTGGGAGGGAGTTTGGCCCTCCTTGGTTCAGGATTCTGTCCCAGCTGTTGGGTTCAGGCTGTAGCATGACCCGATCGTATCTGGTGGGACCTGGGTCCTGCGTCCGGTATGGTTTCTCCAGGTTGGCAGTATTATTGCCATGATGCATGGGCCTTATCCGCTTACTTCATCACATCCATCAGGTTTCCAGCTTTTCGCACTGCTGCTAGTGGTCTTTTTGCCACTCACCCTCTTGGGGGGGGGGGGGGGTTATGTCTCTGGGCTATTTCACTGGTGTTCTTTGGGGTATTTCGCAATCTTTTGCAGGGGTTTCCTCGGGCCAGGCCTTGTTCCATTCCCCTCTCGTATCCTCTCATTTCACAAGCAGTTCATTCACGGGTCTGGGTGTCGTGGGCATCTGGCTCAATTCAATCTTTCAGGGGATGTTCAGTTGGGTTTAGGGTAGTGTCACAGGTTCGATAGGGGGTTCCTTCTCATCGCCAAGTCAGGAGTCGGTGTGTTCTTTTGCCATTGCGAACACTTTCCAGTTACTTGATGGATACGTACTGCTGCCGTCCGGGAGCACGCCTTTATCCGTGATGGTTCTTTACCTTCCCTTCTTCACCTAAATTTTGTGTCTTTTTGCCCTCTTCTCAGGCATACTGACCAGCTAAGCCAAGGCACACCTCAGGCCTTGGTTCTTAGGAGTATTGCATTTCCCGCTTGAAGACTCTGACTACAAATAGAAAATTATGGCACTTGTAGAGGGATGGCATTCAGACAGTGTAAGCTAGTTAGTGTTTCCACTTGTATCCCTTCCCTTTAATTCAAGATGATTGGAGCAATGGCATGGCATTGGCTACATGACTGCTACTGTAAAGATTGAAATTTCAAGGATTGCATCAGAAACTTAAACAGTTTATACCTTTATTTTTATAGGGAAATAGGAATTTTAATATGCTTTGTTTTATTCCAAACATAGGTTAATGGAGAAAGAGAACTTCCCTGTCAGTGTGTTTTGGCTGAGACTCATGTGGATTTAGGTTCTTGAACAAGGAGAAGTGAAGCTAGGAATTTAGTAAGGAAGGACTTTAATGGAGACAGAAATATAAACTTTATTAATCACACACACATAAAAGATTTCCCAGCACACTTATCAGCCGGCTTCCTGATTAAATTAAACCTTGCAAAATGCGTAGAGGCTACTAGGACTTTGTGACGTGAATGCCTCCCACGCGAAAGTGAGGCTTGGAGCGCACGCAACACAGGAAATCATAGGGGAACACACGCCGGCTAACCGGACCCCATTTACACGTCTGGATAAGCTTGGTGTCGGCATACTGGCACCTTAACATGTGAGTGCAAGAATTTTTTTTCCTTTTTTAAATAAAATAATTGGGAATTACTACAGTGGACTAGCCAAGCACTATACCCAATAGCACATTGCTTGAAGAGTATACAGACTAACCTGTTGTGAGGAGTGGTTATCCGTTTAGTGAACCAAAGGCGAGCATTCACCTATATCTGGTGAGTGGCCAATCTACAAGGTGGTGGTGGCACACAAGGGTGAAGTTTTGTTGCATGATTATTATAGGAATAAACAGGAGTTGGTGATCACCCACTAAGGCTATACACCTGGGACTATATATTTATAGGAATCTTTT
Source organism: Lithobates pipiens (assembly GCF_037356315.1). NCBI lineage: Eukaryota > Metazoa > Chordata > Amphibia > Anura > Ranidae > Lithobates > Lithobates pipiens. The sequence continues at coordinate 260,174,042 of NW_027507903.1, read as the reverse complement.
TTCCCCCTTTTTTTCATGATAGATTGTTATTATTAGGTCACGCACTTTATATATTGGTTTAGCCTTCTGTTTATAAATTATGCTTTCACAAAAAGGGATTTATCATTACTAATTTTTGTATCAGTATTTGTAATTTCACTGTTGGTATTTAGCACAGTTTTTTATAACATATATATGTACCTTGATTTGAATACACATAAATATTTTTTAAATATTGATTATATAACATTTGGCACAAAAGGTATGGTTTAAAGGTTTATTACAATCAGTGCAAACTGGTTGGTTGGATTCAGAAGGGGTGTTAATGCACAGTATTTCATATTAGTGGTGAAGTATATAATTAATTTCCTTGTAAGGTTGGTGCAGTCCACATATACTATATATGAAATCACTTAGCAGCCAGCCTGCAAAACAACCAAATTGATCCTGACAGTTTGCATTAAAAACAGAGGGTTTTGTTTGCACACATTTACTAATATATGCACAAGCCGCAGTGCCAACGACAAATCTGTTCTGTAAACTGCAGTCTGAATGCTATAATTTTTCAGTCTACTAAATAGGAGCTCATATAACGTAAACACTATAAATGCATTTTACGGTAAATCTGCACACTTTTTTAGAATACACGTTCAAAATAGTTTCTGCTAGCGCTGGGATTTATTGTGTCAATCAGGCTGGAGTTGGATGCAGTTGAAAATGTTCAGAATATAGATTTTCTTTGAGGGAATTATGTTAAATCTGTAATTAAAAGGTTTTATGGCATTAGGCTTTTTTGGATTTGGATAGAGCCTTATAGAGGCTTATAAAATCTTACAATTCAGCAAATTTGCATTGCAATACTATAATTAACATGCCTTATGTCATTCTTAGTTTTAGGGACAGAAAAAGCTGAATATTTCCAACTTCATCCACCTATTAAACATGGGATATCTCACACATTAACCATTTTAGGGGAAGTTGTTTCATTTGTATGCAGTGCACAAGATCTTGTAATCCCCTTGGCAAGCAGAGAGGGCTTGTAAAACCTTTGTGCTTTGCCTATATATTGCAATACAAAAAAATAATAATAATAACAATTCCACAAGACCAAATCAAGTGCCTGAAATTACTGTAGCAGTGCTACTATCATGAAGTTGTATGTAGTACACATAAGTAGTAGATTATTGACAGATGATGTGAGACGACACTCACCAGAGGATTGTATGTATCGGGCATGGGTTGATAAACCACAGTGTTCCCCAGTGACAAGGGCAGTATCACAACATATCCATCGGTTCTCTTTTAGCTGTATACAGCAGGTTTCTGTGTCTGTGATGTCACTCTTCCTCCTGGCTGAAATTCAAAGTGATCTGACTTCCTGTTTCCTTCCTTTGCAAGACCTAATACTAAATCTCCCATGATCATTTGAGCCTCTGGGAGATGTAGTATTAGGTCTTGCAAAGGAAGGAAACAGGAAGTCAGATCACTTTGAATTTCAGCCAGGAGGAGGAGTGACATCACAGACACAAAAACCTACTGTATACAGTTAAAGGAGAAGCGATGGCTATGCTGTGATACTGCCCTTGTAACTGAGGAATACTGTGGTTTATCAACCCATGCTTGATACATTCAACCCTCTGGTGAGTGTAAACCCCCTGAAGGGGAGCGTGTTGAACAGATTGGGGTGGGGTGTTTTGATACAACATAGCAAGATTTCCATCTGCGGTTTATGGGACTGTCTTCTCACATCATCTGTCAATAACCTACTACTTATGTGTAGTACATACACATGAAAGCTGATCATAAAACTTTATGATAGTAGCGCTGCTATAATAATTACAGGCACTTGAATTGGTCTTATGGAATTTCTATTATTATACATTTTTTGGTTTTGATATTTATGCTTTTGCATTTTAAGCGACAGCTGTTTATTATTATTATTATTATCACATAGTGATGACCTTTATTGTTACAAGTGTGGAAGGTCTATTTATTGTATGAAACCTGACATATCCTTAGCACCGAGATAGTGGAAGGAGGCCGTTTATTCACTGTAATTTTTAACATATTGCTATAGACTAAAATCATGGCCTGTTAATGGAGTGTCCATGCTGCAGAAGCAAAAGCATCAGCTTTAGGACTTGTACTACTTATACAAGCATATTTCTACACAGTATGTTTGTTTAGGCAAAATATCACAACTATCTAAATGATGAATTATCTAAGCAAATCAAGCTTCCTTTATTACGTGGCAGTGTTTTCCAAAAAGAAGGTTGTCTTTTTAAATACACAGCATTATTTATAGAATTAGTTGAATACACCAAACTACCAAATGAAAAAAAAAAAAAAATTTAAGTGGTTGTAAATCCTCTCATATGCCCAGTGAATTCAATAGTCTTAGAGATGCATTTTTCAGTATTGCAGAGGAGGAGGCAGGGAACTGCAGTAACAGTGTGAGAGCTGATTGGAGAAAAGGGACACCCCCCCCCCCTCCTTTCTACCCGCTGCACAGGAACCAGGGAACATGCAGAGCTGTGTTCTGAGTAGATAGTGTGCTGAGCTCCCTCCCCCATCACAAATTGATCTCATGTGTTGGGAAAACTTCTCAGAAGTGACTCATGCTGGTAATAGAGGGACGAAGCACCAGAGAGAAATGACAGTTAGAGCTTTTTGAGATAGACAAGTAAACACTACAGATTACTATATTACCAAAAGTATTGTGGCACCTGCCTTTGCATGCACATGGACTTTATTGACATCCCAGTCTTAGTGCATAGAGTTTAATACTGAGTTTGCCCACCCTTTGTAACTATAACAGCTTCAACTCTTCTGGGAAGGCTGTCCCCAAGGTTCATAATGTGTCTATGAGACTGTTTGACCATTTTTCCCAAAGTGCATTTGTGAGGTCAGACACTGATGTAGACCTGAAGGCCTGGCTTGCAGTCTCAGCTTTAATTCATCCCAAAGGTGTCCTATCGGGTTTATTCTGTGCAGGTCAGTCAAGTTGCTCCACCCCAAACTCGCTCATCCATGTCTATATGGACCTTGCTTTGTGCACTGGTGCACAGTCATGTTGGATCCCCAAACTGTTCCCACAAAGTTGGGAGCATGAAATTGTGCAAAATGTCTTAGTATACTGATGCCTTAAGAGTTCCCTTCACTGGAACTTATGGGCCAAGCCCAACCCCTGAAAAACAACTCCACAACATAATTCTCCTTCCACCAAATGATTTGGACCAGTGCACAAAGCAAGGTTCTATAAAGACAAGAGTGAGCAAGTTTGGGGTGGAGGAACTTGTCTGGCCTGACCTAAACCTGATAGAACACATTTGGCATGAATTAGAATGAAAACTGTGAGCCAGGCCTTCTCGTACACATCAAGGTCTGCCCCTACATATGTGCTTCTGGAAAAATGGTCAAACATTCCCATATACACACTCCTAAACCTTGTGGACAGCATTCCCAGAAAAGTTGAAGCTGTTATAGCTGCAAATGGTGGGCCAACTCAATATTGAACCCTACGGATGAAGACTGGGATGCCATTCAAATTCTTATGCATGTAAAGGCAGGTGTCCCAAAACTTTTGGTAATATAGGGTACATATGCTTTGTTCAGATTTAATGACTAAGGTTTACAACCACTTTCATATACAATGTTGCTCCTACCTCCTACAACACTTTATCACATGACCATATGTTAATGCATTTACTCATGTGATCTCAGCCAAAAGTGCTGACTGATCTACAGGCACAGTAGACCAGTAATGCCGCGTACACATGACTGGACTTTCCGGCACACTAGGTCCAACGGTATCAGTCCGTCAGACATTCCGATCGTGTGTGGGCTGATCCAATCTTTTTAAAAATCCAATGGACCTAGAAATAGAACATGTTTAAAATCTGTCTGACGGACTCAATTCCAATCGGGAAAACCGTTTGTCTGTATGCTGGTCCGATGGACCAAATATGACGCAAGGGAAGCTATTGGCTGCTGGCTATTGAACTTCCTTTTTTAGTCCCATCTTACGTCATCACATTGAAAACAAACAGACTTTTGAACGGACTTAGTTTGTTTGTGTGTGGGCAAGTCCATTCATTCGGAAGTCTGCTAGTCTACCGGAAAGTCTGGTCATGTGTATGCGGCATTAGGGTTTCCGTCTATTCTGGTGATCAAATGCTTATGCACATGGCCGGGAGGAGATCAGTGATCTTAGGTCCCCAGAACAATGATGTTTGCAGTTCAGATTAAGTACTTGAAGCTTACATTTTTTTATATATTTTTTAAGGGGATAGAGTGTTCAGGATAGTCTAAGATTTATTTTCCACTACGAGTTTATACTAAAATATAAAAGATAATTTTAAAGACAAACTCTAAACCTTTATAGACAGAGCACAGTTTGGGACATGTGACACTTAGGTGGTGCTCTTATATTTATATACATATGATAACACACTTTGTAAAAAAAAAATATATTTAATATAGTACATGGAAAAAATTAAAATAGCATTATATACAATACATCTGCATCCATTTGGGTAAAAAAAGACACATTTTGATGTTGTAATGCTGTAATTCACGCTTGTATTCTACATGTTTTGCCATAAGGCTTCTTCAGGAAAAGCGTGGAATCGTATCTACTAAATAATGAAACATACATGTCAAATAAATGTTGTTAAATTTTACAAGATACATTGTACATAGAAGAAAAGCATAATTTGCTGTGTAAAAATGGGTGCGCCCACCCACCCGGAAGTTTTCCAAGATATCTGATTTCTACCTCATGGTGCTGAAGATCTTGGACCATGTTAATGGCCTGTGGGGGAGGAAGGCGCGAAGATCACTGCCCTAAGCATCCAACCAGTGGTGATCGCCTCAAAAAAGCTTGATCTCCTACAGGGAGGGGTATAGGTAAGGTGTACACGTTTGAGGGGTACAACCTATCATTCAACCAGAGTATAACTGATTATTTTTATACAGGATCATTCCCTCATTGCCAAAGTATTGAAATCCGCTATTAATCCAATGATTACTTGATTCTTACTTGAAATAAATTATCTTTTAAAGATGATACTGGGAGCCTACACATTCATCCAACAGCGTCAAAACGTATAATTCAACAGTAACCAGCTTTATTAATTCTTTAAAGGAAACAACAGCGAGTTTCTTCTCTTACAAGTCCATATAGTCCATTGCTACAGAAGAAACTCTCTGTTGTTTCTGTTATAGCAATAATAATGCTGGTTACTTTTGAATTATATGCTTTGACGCTGTTGGATGAATTTGTAGGCTCTGAGTATTATCTTTGAAAGATACTTTTTTCAAGTAAGAATCGCCTATCAGATTAATAGCGTATTTCAATGCATTTGCAATGAGGTCATAATGCTGTATAGAGATAACGAATTATACTCTGATTGAATTATAAGTTGTACCCCTCAAACATGTACACCTTACCTATACCCCTCCCTGAGGAAGATCTGGCTTTTTTGAGGTGATCACCACTGGTTGGCTGCTTAGGGCCAGTGATCTTCACTCCTTCCTCCCCCATAGGACATTACCTGGTCCAGGATCCTCAGCATCATGAGGTAGGAACCAGAAATCTGGGAGCACTCCCGGGGGGTGGGCGCACCCATTTGTACATATGAAATTATGCTTTTCTTCTATGTACATTGTAGCTTCTAAAATGTAATAACATTTAATTGACATGTATGTTTTATTAATTATTAGATAAGATTCCACGTTTTCCTGGAGAAGCCCTTCAGGGAAACATGCAGCATACAAACGTGAATTACAGCATTACAACATCAGAACATGTCTTTTTCTACCCAAATGGATGTGGATATATTGTATATAATGCTATTTTAATTTCTTCCATGTACTATAATGAATATTTTTATTTTTTTACCAAAGTGTGTTATCATATGTATATAAATATAAGTGCACCTCCAAAGTCCCATGTTTCCCAAACTTTGCTCTTGCTCTTATGTATACTTAGGGATGATGGTGCCATATACTCTTTAGAATAGATAATGGAACGGACTACATATACCTTTTTGCACTTTATAGACAGAATATAAAGCATGGAAAAAAGGAAAAAAGTTGGGCTACATCAAAAATACACCAAAATCTCAAATGTGTATATAATATGAACATTAGTCAGAAATGCGCTGCCTAACTCAAAAAGAACAGTGCACATCTGATGTATAAAACCCAATGTGCTAAAATAATCAGACCATGTATATACTAGTGATAGTATTAACATCGAATATTATATAAAAAAAAACCCACAAAATTGATAGTATGGGGCAAATTAATAAATGACTAAACACCTAAAGATTAAACCTAAAAATAAATACAGATACGTGAATATAAACGTGAAACTAGCACCCGTGCAAATTATACACAATAAATATAAATATCAAAGTCCATCAGTGAAGAAAAAGCAAATCCAATCTTTCAACTGCAAGACATGCTCAGTCCACCACCGATATGTGAAGATTCACTTCTTACCAGAACTATATGACCCCCCATTACAGAAGGTCACAGAAGGTATATACCTATATATATCTCCTAGGCCCTTAGATGATTCTATTGGTCTCCTTAACGCACGCTTCCCAAGCCTTAGTTGGTATACACAGCACTCATATTATCCCATATGGACCAGAACTCATTGGCTTTATGGTTAACATAAAATAAATAAATGCTCCAATAGTTTAAAAACCTCCAATTTTATTCCATAAATAAAAACAGCAATTGCACTTACAATATAGAAGATGTTTGGAAGCCTAAAGTCTGGTGCGCCGGCTGGCACACACTCAGACAACCCGCACTTCCTGGATCTCTAACCACATACACGAGGTGATGTCAGCGCATCACTCCTCCCTACGCGTTTCGTAATAGAGTTACGTCGTCCAGGTGCACAGGTGTATAATTTGCACAGGTGTTAGTTTCACGTTTATATTCACGTATCTGTATTTATTTTTAGGTTTAATCTTTAGGTGTTTAGTCATTTATTAATTTGCCCTATACTATCAATTTTGTGGGGATTTTTATTTAATATTTGATGTTAAAACTATCACTAGTATATACATGGTCTGATTATTTTAGCACATTGGGTTTTATACATCAGATGTGCGCTGTTCTTTTTGAGTTAGGCAGCGCATTTCTGACTAATGTTCATATTATATACACATTTGAAATTTTGGTGTATTTTTGGTGTAGCCCAACTTTTTTTCCATATTTTTGCACTATAATTATGCTTTATAGTAAGGTTGCAGCTTCCAATAGGTTTAAATAGGGTTCAATTCTTGTTCCTTAGCCGCAGTTGCAGTGAGAGTATATTTGTATGCCGTAGCGCAGTTTCTTTCCTATTTTTTCCTCTTTAGAATATAAAGCATGACCATAACATACATGCTATAGCAATACCAGTAAGGTTAAGTAATCATATAAACAGTGAATAAATCCAAGTAAAAAGTCCCAAATATAAGAGTGTTCATGCAGATGTAAACAAAACAGGTGCTCCACTTCTCAGTGCCTCCAGTTTTCCCATACAAGCAGACACTCACCACAATTGGTTGACTTATTATTGCTAGTCAAGTCTATATCACTTGTATTCGTGGATATATCCTTAAGTCTGCAATGGCTTGTTCCCATGGGTCTTTCTAAGATGGTGTACCATCATGCATGCAAAAAAATACCAGGGAGATTCTCATAGCATAAGACCATTACATTTTATTAAAACATTTAGAAATATTGTAAAAAATGCACACCCACATTTGTAGGTACCTATAAGAACTGGCTCTGGGTATGTATGGCTTGCATAGGGAGGAAAAAATGTCGCCCCCCCCCATCCAAGTACTAACCAGGAAAGAGATTAGGTGCATTCAGGGTGGTGTGGCCATAGGCTGAACATAAATCCACTGAAAAGCCAGATTAGAGTAAAACACTAAAACCAAAAGGAAACTCTACACTCTTTTTTAAATATAAAAGGAAAAGGGAACTCTTCACCAATTAAAAAATAATAAAAATAAAGTATATCTAAAGCCAAGTCTTTTTTTTTTTTTTTTGATAGGATAGGGAATGGTCAAAAAAACAAATCAGTTTTGTCATCTGTGTACTGTTCAATAGATTTCTTGTCACTTCCTTCTCTGTAAACACAACAGGAAGTAAAATAAAATCCCTCCAAAGTGAATTAAATCTTCTCTTAGATAGTTGTCTTAAAACAAATAACTCAGTGGAAGATTTTCCTGTGCTTACTATTAGAGTGGCAATGCAAAAATTTAAATTTCCCTAATTTTTAGTTCCAGTGACAAACAGAGAAGGTGAATGTCCCTAATATGGTCACAGATCGCAATACAAACCTAACAAGGTTTCTAATACTTTTTTACTCTATCCAAGACTTAAAAAAAATGTTTTGTCTTTGTATACAGGTTAAGCTCAATAACCAATTGCCAAGAAAGCTCCTGGGTACAGTTGTGTCTATACATGGAATAAAACATTCCAAAGCTCATATAGAGTATTACTGTAAAGTATTACTTTTGGCAACTGGCTAGCACAATGGATTAAACAAAAAGTACTCTAAAAGAAATAAAAAAACTGTGAGTCTGGTTCTAGCAATACAATGATAGTTTTTCTAAAGGTTTCATAAATAGAGTACACATTGTTTGCTTCATTATTACTATTATTATGAATGTAGTGCAATGGGGAGGTAGTAGACTGTCTATATTGCCATTATAATATAAGTTAATAGTTGGGCAAATGCTTAGCTGAATAACCAGTTGATTAAAATAGCATGTTATGAAATAGCAGGGGTAATGTAAAGTATTTTCATCACAAAAGTTGTTTTGCACAACTTTTTGAAGGGCTTGTACAGGACGAAAAAAAATTGTTACGTTAGAAATGGCCACAGTATAGCAAAATGGAGACAGGACACATATTCATTACACACGTATCATTAAGTGTAAGGGGAAGCCCTTTTATCACAGGTATAGATTTTTAGAGGACTAACGTTCAGATAAACTCCATAGCACTTTGAGAAATTCATTATGCACAGGTTTAGAATTCTTTTGCTTTACCTGATATACTGTACACATTAACGTTTTGATGCATGTTTGGTGATTTCCACATTACTACTTATGTAGCAAATAGGAATAAAATACGTAATAAAAACCCTACCCTAAGCATGAACAAAAATGTACAAACATACAAATAAAAGCTGTTCATAGAAAGTGAATGTCCAACATGAGTTCTGAATATAACTCTATTATGCACTCACCAAAAGCGTGTGAATATAAAGCTTTAAGCCAAACTATTAATACTCCACTCAATGTTATCACTCACCAGAGATCAACTGGAAACAAGCCTTAATCGACTCAAATGGAATAGAGGTCTTCCTAGTTATGCTTGCCAATTTATGATGGATCAAGGAAGTACTTTACTGCATAAAAAAGCATAATTTTTTCTATGAATATTTGCAAACCCCGCCTCTCGCTCCCCGACTCACAGATAACATATTGATTATTACATGATGTCTTGGTCAATGATCCATAATGTTGATATTTATGTCCACTAAATAGTAAAAATATAATTTTTGTTTGCCAACTAACATATCTGATATTGATAACATTTACAACGAATCTTGCATTTTTCTGTACACATTTTTCCATCATGCAATATTGTTCTGCTCCCATCAACCATTAATATCCAATACCATCTCTCTGCTGATGATACTCAAACCCATGTATCTACTCCTCAGCTCACCTCTTCTGTCTCCTCATGCATTACTAATTTACCAACTGAAACATAAGCATGAATGTCAGTCACATCACTACCTCAAACTCAATCTTTCCAAAACTAAGCTCACAATATTTCCTCTTCCTGTGTCACTTCCCCCCCAATCTCTCCATGGAGATCAATTCCTCCTCCGGGATAGGGTGCTAAGTTTAATCATGGATTCTGACATCTTTTTTCAGCTCCGCTCCACATTACTATCCAAATCATGCCACGCTAACTTTTGCAACATTTCACCAACTTCATCTTTAAATATCACCCAAACCATCTTTTCCGCACCTTTTAAAACCTCCTTGTCAGGTCACCTTGAGGTGAGGTGACAGATGCGCACCATAGGGATCAGGAGTGCACCGCAAGGTTGTGGACCCTACGGCTGACTGCTGCGGATGGGAGACAGGTCCCACCAGGGTTAGAGCATAAGATTCCCTAGGGCGCGGAGTCTAAGAGCCAGCAGGTGTTCACCAGAGCCTCGAGTGGTGAGGATGGACTTGGCTGCAACTGGCTCCAGGTCACGACCCCCAGGGTCCCCCAGCTCACATCCACAGTAGGCAACAGGAGGATAGGGATGGTGAGGGACAAAGCCAAGGTCGGGGCCACAAGCAGACGGGAAGAGTCAGGGACACGCCAAAAGGTCAGGATCACAGGCAAACAGGGATAGTCAAAGACACGCCAAAGACGGTAACGGAACAACAGAAGAGCACACGGCAGGCAACAGGAAGCTAAACACACAAAGGAATACACAATGGTTGATCAGCACTGTTGGCTTGCAGTGCACAGGTTAATATAAGGTTCCCTGATAGGGCCTGGGGTGGAGCCATGCTTAGAGGAGAGGTTATAAAAACCACCAGGTGGAAGTGGCTGGCCTCTTAGTCTGAACACATGAGGGGAGGTAAGCAAACAGGAAGATCACTGCATAACCATGACACTCCTGCCCTGAAACCGCCACCCATGTTCACCTTTCACAGGAACTCCCTACCCCAATCTGTCCAGCTAGCCTCTTCTCTATAGGGTAATCCATAAAAGATCATATCTTCATGGAAGCCTATCCTTTCACCACCTAAAAACTGTACTTTTACTTTATCTACCAGCTCATCAATAATATTAATTTTTTTTGTACCAATTGCCCCTCCCTTTAGATTGAAAGCTCTTATGAGCAGGGCCCTCCTAACCCTTCTATATTAAATTGTATTGTACCTGTACAATTTCCCTTATTTAAAGCGATGAACAAACTCAATGTGCTATAAAAAATCCTGTATAAAAATAATAATAAATATTGTTTTGCTGTAGGGGGCCATCTGTTGTTTCCACTATATGATTAAGACTTTTTTCCACATCAAGAAGAATGGACTATTTATAACGATGGATTGATAAGTGGCAGGAGAGGGAACGAAACCACCCTATGTGATTTTGCTCACCTGACACATAGATTTCTAGTTCTCTCCCCCCTGGTGACAAAGAAAAGTAGATAAAAAGTTTATAGAACATGGATATGCATCTAGTGGGGACTTTTGTTAAAGAATTTCTCAAGCATATATAGATTTTGTACAGAGCATGGTGGTATTGAGAGGAAGCTAGTAAAATGTTTTAGTTTCTGTCCACAAGTCAAGTGGATGTGATCCCCATCTGATATTTTATTTTTTTCTAACAAAAGAAACATATACAGTGATGTTTGCACAAACATAGCTCACTTTATATTTTCTGGTAAAGATATTTGATGATATCTCTGAAAACATAGTCTCAGCTGAAAGGGAGGAGATTGTAGAGGAGCAGGAAAAACACTTTCCATACAATGAGGAAAGCGAAATTAATTTTACATTTTCAGGTAACCTACTTACGCCAATTCATCTAAAACTGAGATTACAACTTTGGTAGCTTCTAGTTTAGACCATCTAACGGACAGTTATATATATTTAGGCATCTGATCACTGAGATCTCTGAGCATGAGCTCCCAGGTGTAAATACCTGTTGTGGCCTTCGGAAAGGTGTCCTACATTCATTCAACATCATTAAGCACCTCAATATAGGGCACTTACACCACCTTTCTGCCCAGACAAATTTTCAGCTTTCAGCACTCTCACACTTTGAATGACAATTACTCAGTCATGCAACACTGTACCCATATGAAATTTGCTTCCTTTTTTTTCACACCAATAGAGCTTTCTTTTGGTGGTATTTAATTATTTGCCGATTCACTATTCTCAATCAGTTCAAATGCCGAATTTAATTCGGAATCAGAATTGGAATCTGATGAGAACTCCCTGCTGCTCTCACCAGTCATGGAGAGGACATGGAATGCCTCCCCACTAGTATATAATCTTTTGGACATGACGCTGATGGCTGTGTGACAGGTGGCAGGTGACAGTCACTGATGGGCTGTACGATGCATGGCAGGTGACGTTCACTGATAGGTGATGATGGTATGACAGACAATGGTCACTGATGGGTGACAGGTGATGGTCGGTGATGGGTGACAGGCCACGGTCACTGATGGGTGATGGGTACACCGCTGACAGTCACTGATGGGTGACAGGGCACGTTCACTGATGGGTGCACAGCTGACAGTAACTGATGGGTAACGGGTGATGGATGACAGGCCCCGGTCAATGATGGGTGCACTGCTGACAGTCACTGATGGGTGACAGGGCATGTCACTGATGGGTGATGGGTCCACTGCTGATGGTCACTGACTGTGATGGGTGACAGGTGACAGGACATGGTCACTGATGGGTGATGGGCACACCTCTGACCTCTGTGATCGGCCCTGACTTCATCACGGCCGATCACATGGTAAACAGCCACACCCAATGGCTGTTCACCCCCCTCGGTGACGAGCGGTTTCTCCATGAGATGCCAGGACTGACAGTACAGGGCTGCGCGCATGCCCTGTTTAAATGGACGGACATCATTTGCCGCCCAGCCATCATATGAGGCAAGCTGTTAAGGCAACCATGTGCTGCACCAATAACCAGCAGAAAAGGTCAAGGAACTGAGGTGGGGAGATTTTACCATTGCAGTTTCCAATAGATTACATACAACTGAATGTCAGTTTTTAGAGAACCTACATTTTCTTAACACATTCAATAAATCATGCTTCTGCATTCTTTTGCATGTGTGCCATAGGTTTTTTCTAGTTGTGTAAAATGTGGAAGATAAGTAGATTCAAAGCAATTTTGCTTATGTCTACATGACATTGATGACAGTGCAAAGCTTCATTACCATTCATGATCTTTCTTAATCCAGGCCTCTGGCATTACACATTATATACAGGTCCATAATTTCATGACATTTCATCCTTGGTCACATTTCTTTTAAAAACCGATGATTTGACATTTGCCCAACATCTGAAGACTCTTATTTCAAGAATGTGTCTGTAATTATGTGTCCTTTTAGAAGAATTCTCTTATTAGTTAAAAAGAATCTGATAATATTCAGCTATTTCGCTTTTTCTGTAGTAGAATGGTAATAAAATGGTAATAAACATTACTTTGAAACACACGTATGGTTGTTATTACTACTAACATCTCTAAATTACATATAATTTTGCAAGTTTAAAAGTGTTAATGATTGCTAACAGTAAAATACTCTAAACTGACAAGAGACAGTATGCTACAACATTTAGAATCTCGTAGGTCTTTTTAAAAGACATTTTAAGGTTATATTGTTTACATCATCAGTATTTATAGTTCATAGTTATAGTCCTGTTTTAGTATGCACACAGTTGTCAGGTATAACCTGCAGTGAGTGCCCATGAGTGGTATTGCACTGATTACTTTTTCTTTTTTTTAACTTTATTCAAAATGACACTTTGAATATGTCCCAGCAAAGCAGCATGGTGCATATCCTGAATGTCAGTTTTTAGAGAACCTACATTTTCAATAAATCATGCTTCTGCATTCTTTTGCATGTGTGCCATAGGTTTTTTCTAGTTGTGTAAAATGTAGAATAAGTAAGATAAGTAGATTTAAAGCAGACACTCACACAAACACAAACACTCACATTTAAAATCTTTTTTGCTATAAAAAATGCAAAACTAACATCTCTCTAAGACAAAAAATGCATGACATTATACATCATTGTAATCCTGCAGACATGATGTAGTATGTAAGAAAAAAGCGCTCTACATGTTTCGCAATTGAATGCTTCTTCGGGAGCTTATTAATTTTTCTACAAGAGAGAAAAATATATCCCTCCTAGATTGTAAGCTCTAACGAGCAGGGCCCTCTGATTCCCCTTGTCTTGAATTGTATTGTATTGTAATGTCTACCCCAATGTTGTAAAGCGCTGCGTAAACTGTCGGCGCTATATAAATCCTGTATAATAATAATAATATATAAACATACAAATAAATAAACAATGATGTATAACAGGGATATGCAATTAGCAGACCTCCAGCTGTTGCAAAACTACAAGTCCCATCATGCCTCTGCCTTTGGGTGTCAGGCTTGCGGACTGTCAGAGCCTTGCTATGCCTCATGGGAATTGTAGTTCTGCAACAGCTGGAGGTCCGCTAATTGCATATCCCTGATGTATAATGCCATGCTTTTTTTTTTTTTTTTTAGAGAGATGTCAGTTTTGCATTTTTTATTGCAAAAAAGTTTTTAAATGTGATTGTTTGTACCATTATGTGTGTTAATAAACTATTATGTAATGTTTTACAATTGGTGCCTACAAAGTCAATTTTTTCTGTACTTTATCTTGATTTAAAATTGACTTATAGGACGTGGCACTGCTCTATCACTAAGACTCCCACAGTGCCATCCTGTGATGGAGCCTTGGTAAACTTTTTGATACATTGGCTACCTTATGGTTAAAGTTAATCTTCAGCCAAACATTTTCCTTTGAAGAGTTGACTAGTTTTAAAGACACCCTTTCATTTTTTTCAATTTAGGGCAATGAAAACAGTCCTATGAAACTCCCCCTATGGAATCCACCCACTGTTGTCTGCTGTCAAGCAAAAGCAAGACAGACCTGATTGGAAACTTTTCTCTCACTTTCCCATAAGGCTTCAACCACCCAACAGTTGCAGTGGCCCAGGAGACTAGTTTCCTATCAACCCTGTCTCCCCTTTAACTTGTTATTTACCAAATATGGACATTGCCACATTTGGGTAATGACATAAGCGATCTCCCTACTCCTTTGATTGCATTCAGCTTTCTCCCAGTAAATTTCCAAGCTGATAGCTAAATGGGTTCGCGGACATAATCCTGCTTGGAAAATTGTCACATTCATGACAGCTTCCCAGGACAGACATGCCCAACTCTGAGCACCTGTGTGTCTTTGTATTCCAGCTCAGAGATGGTCTCAATTACCCCAAGTTTCCTAAAATGGGAACTGATCGTAATTCTGTCACAGCCATAGAGACAGGTTCTTAAAGTGGTGGTAGTAAGAGCTACCTAAATGTGTTGCATGTGTTGGTACTGCTACTAAAACTAGTGCAAATGCTTGCCTGAATTGGGCCAGGGGGGTTTTAAAGGTAACATGCTGTGGTTTCCACAAGATTTGGGAGCAATTGAGAAATACTCCTGTGAAAGCAGCTGCCTCATAAATATAGAACAATCACAGCAGTGGCACAAGTGTTTCTGCTCCAATTACTCAAGTGCACAAAGCAACCTTTGCTAGCTAGCCTGGCTTGCTCAGTCCTTTCGGAAAACTTACAGTAGAACCATAGGCAAAACTTTTTAAATTTTGGATAGAGTAAAAGAGGGTTTTTAATCCTTGTCAGTTTTTCTTTTTTCTTTTTTGACATCTGTGCTACACTGGGGAAATGTACCTTCACTATCTGTCCCATACCCAAAACAGGAAGTGAGAGGAAATCCTTGCAAATGAAGGGAATACGTAGGAGCCCTCTGGTCACCAGAACTATTGTTCCCATTGGAAGATTTCTCCTCCATTACTTTTATTTCGGGAAAATCCAAAATGTGGGGTTTCCTTTTACTTTCACTTTCAATGATAATGGTAAACAGGAAAAATAGAGAGGGTGACTCTCGCTAATAGGGGCACAGACAGCATTAAAAACCCATAGTCCATCTCCACTCTATCCAAAACGGAAAAAAAAAAAATGCTTTCCTTTAGTTATACTTTTAGCATCCTGGGGAAAGCATGATCAAAAAATAAGCCTCATGAGTATAAATTACCAAATGTGACAATTGTATGCCTGCTGGAAAAATTAAGGTAGGATTATTTAAGATGTTTCATACTATTTAAATATGATTAGCAGTAATCTTATCATCTTAGAAATATTTCAAAATACAGTTTTTACATGAGACAAACATACAGCACAATGAAGCAAAAGACAGGAGGCTCCAGTTAACCACTTCAGCCCCAGAAGATTTTAGCCCCTTCCTGACCAGAGCACTTTTTGAGTTGCTTTAACTAACAATTGCTAGTAATCGACATTACACCCAAACAAAATTAACATCCTTTTTTTCCTACAAATAGAGCTTTATTTTGGTGGTATTTGTTCGCCTCTGCGGTTTTTATTTTTTGTGCTATAAACAAAAAAGGAGTGACAATTTTGAAAAAAAGCACATTATTTTTTACTTTTTGCTATAATAAATATCCCCCAAAAATATTTAAAATAACAATTTTTTCCCTCAGTTTAGGCAGATATATATTCTTCTACATATTTTTGGTAGAAAAAATAAATAAATCACAATAAGCGTATATTGATTGGTTTGTGCAAAAGTTATTTTACTAGTAATGGCAGCGATCTGCGATTTTGATCATGACTGTGACATTATGATGGACACGTCGGACAATTTTTAATACAGCGATCAGTGCGATTTAAAATACATTGATTTCTGTAAAAATGTCACTGGCAGGGAGGGGGTTAACACTAGGGGTCATTGAAGGGGTTAAGTGTGTCTTAGTTTGTGTTCTAACTGAAGGGGGATGGAGACAGTGCAGGGAAGCTAACAGATCGATGTTCATACTCCGTATGAACAGAAGATCTGTCACTTCTACCCTCACTTCTACCCTCAAAGAACTGTTTACACACACAATTCTGTGTTCTCCCTGTCTCAGCGGTGATCGCGGGAGCCCAGTGGTGATCGAGACCGCCGGCACCTGCATCGGCTTCGCCCTAGTGGCCACAGGGCGAAGCAATGTTACATGACGTAGTTTCGCCCAGCCGTGCCATTCTGCCGCAGTACAACTGCGGCGGCTGGTCAGCATGTGGTTAAAAGGTAGGTTCACCTTTAGTAACATGTTACACTCATATTTAGGGTATTACATGTAACATGTCCCCTGCCTGTTTCCTTTCGATCCTCTGCTGTGACAGCAAGTTGGGGATCTCTCCCTGCACCTGTCTCAATTTTCAAAGAGTGCGGTTGTGCTGGACTCCTCCCACATGGCCACATCATTCATTCACAGCAACCTGTGAATGAATAAACTATAACTACAGTCTACCATTACAGCAGATGTCTTGTAGTTCTCAATGAACTACATGGGCACTGCTGAGCGCTGTCATAGTTCATTGATCTTTCTGCTCTCTAGTAACTGCCTGCCTGTACGGAGGTATGAGTAGACAGCTTTATTCTGCAGAGATTCTGCAGGCTCCTGGCATTGCACCAGTAAAAAAAATTAAAATAAATGCACACTTAAAAAATGATTATAAAAGCCCCAAATACTTACCTAAATCCTTGGTTATGCAATGCTCTGGGTCCTCTATCTTTTTCAAGCTGCATTGTCCCATAGGTTTATACATTTAAAATGTCAAAACAGGTTATGCAGAAAAACTTCAAAACCATAACCCTATATTGATAGAACCTCCTCCCATTCCTGTATCCCTAATTTATCCCACATAATTCAAAACATAGACTTCTGTGTTTGGTAGAAATTGTCAGGACAGTAGGCAAGAGTTTTTTTATTAGGCTGCAAATAGGCAGAAAACAGAAAGAGACCAGACAGGTTTGATCAGCATGTAAGCAGCTTAGTTAACCTGCAAAATACGGTAAGGTGGTTTTAGCTTGAAAAAAAATTAGAGTGTATCATTTGAGAGACAATAGACACAAATATTTTACAGTGGCTCTGCAATGCCCCAAAGACATCCTCCATCTTTAAGGTTTCTCACATGTGACAAGTGTGACCGCCAGCTCCTTTTCATGTGCAACAGCAGCAGCAGAGGACTCATTCTCACTGTCAAAAGGGTCAGGGATCTTGTTAGCTGGACCTGCAAGCAAAACCACATCCACAGTGGCAGAGCCAGACTCCTGCTTCATCCGACAAGGCAGGTGAAGCAGGAGAGGACGGGGGTCGCTTTTTGCTCGCCCTACGCCCTAACACCATGTCCACCTGGAAAACAAATAACTCAAGGACCTCCGTCAGCATGTCAATGGAAACAGAAGACCGAGAGGGATCTGCCGCCTCAAGGATGGGATCAGGTGGGGAGATTTGAACCTGAGACTCCATCTCAAAAAAGGGACCCACAAAGAAGGCACCACCAAGGAAGCTCGCTAGGCGCAAGGAAACCCCCAAAGGACAGATCACACCAGGCCAGCAGAGGAGGAATACCCCGCCAAGACTCACCACACCAGGCACCAGCAGAGAGGGCAACAGCCCCACAGCAGGAGAGGCAGATTGAAGATCCACATGAAGCACACACTGTGGTCAGGAAGCCTGGGAATAGTTGTCCTGATGAAGAGATGAGTTTGGAGGGAGCTGGGAGGTTGTCACATGGCTACAAGAGAATGTCTGCCAAATCCCCGCCCAGCAAAGGCTTGTGAACAACATAGAGCCAGACACAAAGAAAATGGCAGCCGCTGGGCTCACAGAGCAGTTGGTAGAGAAAGAAACAATGCCAGATCCCAAAGACATGGCCACCCGCCCACCAATGCCCAAGCACAGCAGGCCCATAGAAATACACAGGAGTGCTGCCTGGCTAGAAGAAAATGGCTGCCACTCATGACAACAAGACCATAGGGAAAATGGCTGCCAGAAAATAAAACTGATGAAAAATGAAAAAAGCCCCATCAAGCCAACAGGCAGTTGCAACCAATGCCCCAACCCCACACAATAGAGCAGGCTGAGTCACCAGCCATCAGAGCCAAAAGGGGACAAATAAGGCCCGCAGCCCATCAGGTAACATAAGCCCCCATGAGAAGTTTAGCTCATCAGCCATCCTTGGTCTGAATGAGGCTTTGTCACGGCCTTCCAGAGCATGGCTTGAGGCTGCTGGGGGCTCATTGGCCTGACTGGGGTGTCTATTAGGGGGACCAATGGATCTATATTATCTAGCCCAATGCCCTGCACGGCTGTTCATAGAACATCTCCCCAGGAAAAAAGGAAAAATGTTATGGAACCACAGGTCCCAGTAGGGAGCTAGGTCACTATCCAAACACTAGGTAGAAAGAAATAAACTGGATTGCCTTTGCAGAGAGGGGGTTTATAACCGCCAGGGCAGACCATAGGCAGTGCCGAGTTTCTTTTTTCTGCCTCGTGTCCTACTGTTGCAAACCCTATGGTCGAGAATAGAAGATGCTGTGTCCGTCAATAAATAAAAGAGAAAAATACCATATGTGCAGCTTTATAAAAAGCATATTAAACCAAGAATACAGTATCATTTGAGTGTCTCCACAGTATAGGTACACACATGCGGCAGTTTCAAATACTTTGACTCTGGGTGTTTTATTCAAACAGACATCATCAGGGGCTGGAAGGTTGATGTTATTGTACTCCATTTATACAAACAATTGCATAAAATCCCTCTCCATGTTACAGGATATGAATACATATATTCAAACTTGACATACCGCCAGGATGAGACTGGATTCCACGGATGCAAGCCACAAGGTGAGCAGGGGAATCAGAATCAGGGGAAGACACTAGAGACCTCCCAGACTCAATAGACATGTTCCCCACCAGCAATCAGCCTGTTCTTGATACCACACTAAAGGACATGTTGGTCTCCTTAAGGAGCTCACTACATACAGACATGATGTCCTGCATACACGGGTTTGGGTGGGAACTACAGGCCACAGCAACCCGGGTGGACCATATAGAAACAAAAATGGAAGAATTTGCCACTATCAATGATTTGGTGGACACCCATGACACTAATGAGGATGAGATGGAGGCAGTTAAATCTAAGCTTGCTGACATCGAAGACTGCTCCAGGCAGAACAATTTAAAAATTAGGGGGTCCCCAAATCGTCGTGCAATCTGATCTTCACGAGTATGTAGTGCAAATGTTCAAATCCATCTTGCTGCTTGCTTCTCAACTTAAAGGTCATAGACAAAAAGCTAAAATTTCATATATCATACACCCAACTACCAAAAGCCAAATTATACCACCCCCAGGCCATTGCAGACACTTTTAGTACTTACTATAGCTCATTATATAACTTGAACCAGGACCCTGCAACTACCCAACCTTCCCCCTCTATGATTTCAGAACTCTAGAGCACACTTAAACTTCCTCAAATAACGGAGGTACAACTGAATGCCCTAAATGCTCCATTCACTCTGCTAGAAATCATTCAAACCATAGATTCACTCCTGAATAATAAATCACCTGGGCCAGATGGTTTAACGGGGGAATACTTTAAAACTTTCAAAAGCATCTTAGCCCCACACTTAACCGACATTTATAAGCCGTCTCCTCGTCCTCCTTCCCCTCTGAAATGCTCCAAGCCATGGTTGTTGCTCTTCCGAAGCCGGGGAAGGAACGCAACATGCCCCAAAATTTTTGTCCCATCTCTTCGTTAAACAATGATTTAAAAATGTATGTGAAATTGATAGCAGGTAGAATGGTGAATCGAATACCATCCCTTATTCACCCAGATCAATCTGGCTTTACTAAAGGCCGCCAAACGGCTGATGCCACTAGACGCCTGATCAATATTATACACTTGGCCAACAAAACCGGAACACCTTTTCTGCTCCTATCTTTGGATGCAGAGAAGGCGTTCGACCAAATTCATTGGGATTACCTCGCACAAACCCTGAAAAGCTTTGGCTTCAGAGGTCAAATATATCAAGCCATCAGGGCACTTTACACCAATCCATCAGCCCAGGTATATGTTTCAGGATCACTCTCAACCTCATTTCATATAACAAATGGTATCCGCCAAGGGTGTCCATTGTCACCATTGGTCTTCAATCTCCTCATGGAGCCTATGGCTACATATATTCACCAACACCCAGGTTTTTCAGGCTTCACGATAAAGAATAGGGAACATCTAATCAGTTTGTTTGCGGACGACATAATTTTAGCGCTCACTAATGTACAATCTTCCCTGGCTTCGGTACACCACCCATTGCAAAAATTCAATTCAATCTCATATTACAAGATCAATGATTCTAAATCATATCTGCTAGGACTGGGACTACCCAAAGAGGTTAAGGACAGTATCAGCAAAGATTTTCCTTACATTTGGAAAGACAATGGTGTAAAATACCTAGGTATCACCCTCCCCTCTCAAACGTCAGACTTGGTAAAAGAAAACCTGACCTTTCTCCACCTATTATGTTATCAGCTAGAAAAAATTGAGAAACACAAGCTTTCCTGGATGGGTAGACTTGCAGCATTTAAGATGCAAATTCTCCCTCAGCTCCTATATTTGTTTAGGATATTGTCTATTCCAGTCATCAATTCATTTTTCTCGCAGGCACAATCACTACTAAACAAATAATGATGGAAAGGTAAGAAAGATCGGTGCGCCTTCAGTAAGCTTATTCGGGCTAAAAAAGCAGGAGGCATAGGTCACACACGCATAAAGGACTATCACACTGCTACTATATTGGCCCAACTAAGGGGATGGTTTCCCACACCATATTATGGGCTGAATTAGAACAGCAACAGATTACAGGGGGGATCTAAACAACTACCTCATAACTAGCCGTCTACGCCCGCCTACTACGGACACAAGAGCGCCCACTATCCAGGCTTCTATTGAATCCTGGAGGCAGCTCCTAAAATCTGAACTTCCTAAAACTACCTTTACCACCCTTAAGTTCCCATAATCAGCACTATCACTCCTGATTAAGGATGAGCCGAACACCCCCCTGTTCGGTTCGCACCAGAACCTGCGAACAGACCTAATCTTTGTGTGAACTTTAGAACCCTATTAAAGTCTATGGGACTCGAACGTTCAAGATCTAAAGTGCTAATTTTAAAGGCTAATATGCAAGTTACTGTCCTAAAATGTGTTTGGGGACCTGGGTCCTGCCCCAGGGGACATGGATCAATGCAAAAAAAAGTTTTAAAAAAGGCAGTTTTTTTCAGGAGCAGTGATTTTAATAATGATTAAAGTAAAACAATAAAAGTGTAATATTCCTTTAAATTTCGTACCTGGGGGGTGTCTATAGTATGCCTGTGAAGGGGCACATGTTTCCCGTGCTTAGAAATGTCCCTGCACAAAGTGTAATTTCTGCAGGAAAAAAAGTCTTTTAAAATCACTTGCGGCTATAATGAATTGTCGGCTCCCGTAATACAGAGAACACTCAATGAGTGTTCTCTGTATTACGGGAGCCGACAATTCATTCATTTATTTAAAAAAAAATTAAAAAGTGTGGGGTTCCCCTAAATTCAATTACCAGGCCCTTCAGGTCTGGTATGGATATTAAGGGGAACCCTGCGTCAAATTAAAAAGAAAAATATGACGTGGGGGTCCCCCTAAAAATCCATACCAGACCTTTTATCCGAGCACCCAAAAATGTTTTTAAAGTAATCAGGCAAGTCACAGGGGTGCAGTTGAAACCCTCCCAAGGTATGGCATTTCTTTGAAGCAACTCCCATAAAAGAGAGAACAATAATTTCCCATATCCTACTAGAAGCTCGCCTCACCCTGACCAGACACTGGAAGGATAACTCACCGCCCAATCTAGCAGAAATATTACAAATAATAGATACACATGGAGTGTATGAAAAACAACTCACACTTAGTACTGGTAAATTCCTGACAATAAGTGATCTCTGGAGTCCATGGAATAAGTGATATTCTCGGCATAGAGGATTGCATTCGTTTGTTCGACGTACTTGCAGCACATATTCCAATCCCTAATCTGGGAAATTCATGCAGAAGGAATGGTTGACTGTCAATGTCTGTTGTCTCTTGTTCAATTTTGTGTTTTTTTTTTGAGTTTGTGTTAATTGACTATATTTCTCTCTTTTGGTGACTATAAATGAGAGTGGATGCTACTAATGCCATGTTTATCCTTCCTGTGTTCGTTAATATGTTATAACACATGTATGTCATACATTGTACTTTTTCTTTCTTTCTGAAAAACCCAATAAAAAGTTATTGAGAAAAACAAAACAAAAAACTTGACATACGATTTACCTGTTATCTATAAAACAATTTCCCACTCCTTATTCAAGTATCATATGTCTTTAAATTATATATCCACTTTATCTTCCATTTGGAAATTATTTTCTTTTACTGCATTCCTGGCAATAGAGATTTAACTTGTCTGTAGCCATAAACTTTATTCCTGTAGGGTCTCTGTGGGGTAAGTAGCAAAATGCACAAAGTGGGATCATTTTCTAAAATGATAAACATTTCCTAAGAATAAGATAAACAATTATTACGCTAAGTGTCACAAGAGAAACCAAAAATAAACTTCAGTGACAGCTGCACTCACCAAATATTCACATAAGAATATAAAAAAAAAAAAAATAGTAAACCCAAATGTGTTGCACTATCCAACAATTAAAGTGCAAAAGCATAAATAAATATATAGAAATTCATCAAGTGGGGAACAAAAGATAAATAAATACATAGTGCTCAGAAATACAAATCAATGAACTCCCACATAATCAAAAACTTCATATGAGTGCTCAGAAAATCCATTTAAAAAAGTCCCACACAGTTGAAAAAGTGCTCAGTGCAAAGTCCATGGAAAAATTAATGTGCCAATAAATTCCAGTAATCCAGCAAGATAAGTGACACTCTTCACCCAGATGTGCACCACCAGTCACTGCTCACAAGATCTTAAGACCTCAAGAAAAGGAGGTATGGCTGCGTGTCGGCAAATATTCCTCAAGGATGGATGGATAATGACTCCCAGGTATCAGATGAAACTCATCCTTCCGGCTGCAGCAATCCACCATATGGTAAATAAAACTCAATGGTGGGCAAGAGGAAGAAGATCTCTCATAGTGTAGTAATTAATAAAATCCAGCTTTTATTAGGGTAAAAACTACTTACAAGTGTAGACAGATAAGTCACATTAAAACAGTAGTATTGCATGATCAATTGGGCGGAGCTATAGTGGCAACGCCATCATGCCCACCGAGTCGTTGATTGGGAATTACCGGTGCTTTAATGTGTATATGTAGCTAGAGATCACAGTGACGGAAGTCATGTCTGAGACTGTTAGAAGCTGTATAATATGAGGAGTGTAGACTAAAATTCTTAATTCTGTGCACACAGGCAGGGCTCATAAGAACATTTACTCCAACATTGCAATTCAAAGAATTTGAGCATAGGTTGCTGAAGCAGATGTAAGCCCAACTATTAAACTCTCATACAAGCTATAACATGATAGTATTATACATGTAATAAACATTAGGGAAGCCACTTTTCATTTTAATCACTGGCTTTCATGAAAATAACAGCTTGTGATACTGATACAACGGTACTTGTTTAAGCACTTTATCAGGTGGCAACACTCTGTCCCTGTTTCCCAGTCATAATGTCATATGCTATTACAAAGGGAAATATAAGTCTCTGTGCTAATGTATATTACCAAAGCTTATTTACTGTTGTTCCCATTTAAAAAAAGCCCCATGAAAAAACAGCTGCAGCAAGCAACAACTCAGTAATATGTCCTGTGAAAAATATATAGGTGGCCTATTTGTGGACAGTTCCAACAGATACAAGTTTCTGCATGCATTGCTGAATATGGTTTCTTGTTTACACATATCCAGTTTTGCTATTCTGATTAAAAATATAACCTTCCTTCCCTCCAAATCATCAAGCATTTTTCTACCCACAGGAGATTCAGTATAGGTTTACATCTACTTTAATAGAACTACTAGTGCCTACAAGTTCTACACTTATCTTTCTTGATGTACTTCTACCAACAGGACTCCCCAGGCCTCCTGTCTGTGACCAGTTGTCCTCCCTGGAGTCTTTTAGTGCTCTTTCCTGCTGTCCTCTCCTTGCTCTCTTGTGCCTCTGGTCCAGGACCTCTTTGTGTGTTCCTCAATGTGGTGCCGACTACACTGGAGAACAGGCCCAAGGTCACACCCCCAAGACCCGGGAGCTCCCTGCAGGGCCCCGACAGCTTCCTCACCCTCTCACTCCAGCTCTTCCACCCGACAACCCCTTCTCTTTTGGGCTGACTCTGGGTATTTAAGAAGGCCTTCCCCCTGCCAATCCAGATTGGGGATTCGTTAGGGCTCCTTAAACACCCCAGGTGACTGCACCTTCCCTCCCACCTTTCTTTCCAGAAAGCACTAAAAGCCTAGGTCCTGATGACACCACCTGTGAGTCACCCAGCCCTACCCTGAGCTACTCCCAGCCCAGAATGAAAACAAACAGGCCTAGCAACCATCCAGGCCTGCTTAAATGTACCTATTCTCTCTATCACACTACTAGAGGGTGCTACACATGTATGTAAAGCATGCTTGAAAGGTGGCTTGTATATTGATAAAGCAGTACACCAATGGTAATGAAGCTTGACCTTGTGCCCATACCTTACATTAGCCCTCTGTCAAGTTTGCTGTAGATTTAGTTTTAAGGACAAAACAGTTAATAAAATTTGACTTTAGACATTTTGAACATATATTGCCTATATATCATTTTTGTATTTGATTTCCTTTGTATGAAGGCTGCCCAGCCTTCTCCAATGGAGTCCCAGGTTTTTGAGTTTCTTTGAAGAGTCATTGTAGCCTTCTAATCCTCAGGTACAATCAAGAGAATGTTCTCTTCTTTGCAGCTCCAGTCACAAAATCAATGACCTCTGGGTAACATTCTAATGGAGAACTTAAGAATAAAAAGAAAATATATGCACATTTCAAAAGCGACATTGTGGTCCATGTAGATAAAAAAGTTTGTGTCACTATAATTTCTGCTGAAGTTGACAGTCATCTTTACTTGATCTGGAAATCTATGCACTTCTAAACAGTGATCAAAGGCTAATCAATACTTCAAAAGACTGCCAATTATCACTTCACACTTAGGTGTGAAGTTTGTCATCCAACTCAACAAAGCCTCTAATCATTATCTGCATATCTTAAATTTTGCAGAAGCATACATCAGTCACATGTGTCATGTAGATAACATTCATATTACTTTTGCTTGATTACAATTTTTTTTAGCTTCTATAATGTGTTACGTCTGAACAGGTCATTTAAAGGTTCCAAAGTTTAAATATTAAACCTGTTCAGTGACCAGTAATGCCGCGTACACACAGAATTTCAGCCCTCAAAAGACCGATGAGAGTTTTTTGTCAGAAAATGCGACCGTGTGTATGCTCCATCGGTCTTTTGCTGGTGGAATTCCAGCCAGCAAAAGATTGAGAGCATGCTCTCAATTTTTCAGTTGGCAATAGTTCCTATCCTAAAATGCGATCGTCTGTGGCAATTCCGATGTGCAAAATTTCTACACATGCTCGGAAACAATTCGACGCATGCTCGGAAGCATTGAACTTAATTTTCTCGGCTCGTCGCAGTGTTGTACGTCACCGCGTTCTTGACGGTCATAATTTCAGCAAACTTTTGCGTGACCGTGTTCATGCAAGGCAAATTTGAGCGGAATCCCGTTGGAAAAGCCGTCATATCTGTTTCTGATGAGAAATCCAATCGCGTGTATGCAGCATAAGAGTTATCATAGTTATTAAGCAAATTAAACTTTTGGAGCAATTCAACAAAACAATACAAGCAACTAGAGAGACTTCTACGCTTCAAGTGTACATTTCAAGCACACCTCTTTCAGCACACCTTGAGGGCAGTACAAGAAAGGTATGTCAACACTAAGGGCCAGTTCACACCGGGAATAACCCTGGAACTGGCTGTGTGTTCCTGTGAGATTCACATGCATTTCTTTGTGGTGCAGTTTCAGCCCATTCATTTTCAGGTGTGAACTAACCCTCAAATAATAGTTGGTTTATTAGCTAAAATTATTATTCCACAATCATAAGGCTAGGTTCACATCTATGTATGTGTGGTTTATGCATTTTTACAAGGCAGTTTCTAGCACATATTGTATTTTTTCATGTATGTTTTTGATGAGTTTTTAATGCCTTGCGTGTTTTACATTTTTGGGATGTGTTGATGTGGCTAGGGGGAGATGTCTGTTGTCATGCAGGAAAACGCACCAAAAACTCACCAAAAATGCACATACATGTGTTTTTCATGCTTTTTTAATACATTCCTTTTGACGTCTATGGCGCCAAATAAGCACAGTATCGATTGCAAACAAGTTCCAGCACCTTTAAAAGAACACATTGCAGGAAACTGCATAGATGTGAATGGGTTGGATTGTAATTCATTTTTGTGAATCTGCAAGCACACTAAAAAAAAAACATACAGTAGATGTGAGCCTAGCCTTATGTACAGCCGCCAGGCCAATGGTTCTAAATAATTGGCAGGTCACACATCATTTAGATTTAGCGTGGAGTAATCCTATTCAACAAAGCTACAGGCAGCGCCATTAGCCCCAGCGACATTGCACGCCTGTCTCTCTCTCTCCTAAAGCATTCAAAAGCCTAACTTTTAATCAGTCCAGGCGTGGAAAGCTAAAGTAGGGTCTTTTTTTTTTTGTTTTAGGAAGCCACAGTCTGAACTCTACGCAGGTATTAAACTACTGTAACTTTTTTGTTGGCTAGCAGTTAGACACAAGACAGGTTTAGTGGTGATATTTGCTAAAGATTAGCCACCAGCTTAACACAAGATTTGAAGGTTTCAGTATACAGTAACGACTCAATTGGTTATTACTGAATAAGCATTATTAAAGAAACAGTTAAGATTTTCAAATTCTTAAAAAAAAAGAAACAAACAATGGCTTGTTTTTCACATGATTTCTACTGATGCAGATAGACAGATACAAATGGTAATATATGTTTTTCAGTAAACAATGTGACGATTTAAGACTATTGCATATCTGACACACATACAGTACACATACAAGGCCCATTCACAATATTAAGCTGCGGCAACACAGCACAATAGAATTAATATGCTCTAAGTGGACAGGCTATATATAGTCTGACATTTAGGAATTTGGGATAACCTCAGTACATGCATTCGATCTATTTACCTTCTGCTATTTTTAATAACATACCACATTCACTGTTCAATTTTTGGAAAACTGTATTGTGGTCATGATACTGGATGAAAGTCTTCTCATTTTATACAGGCATAATAACTATTATTCTCTGTTTATATTGCATAATATAATCCATAGTCCCAACTGTCCCTGTTAATGAGGGACTGTGCCTGATTTGAAACAAAGTCCCTCTTTTCTCCTCATGTGTCCCTCATTTTGGTCTAATCTATATAGTTGTATATAAAATGCACTATTCATCTTTCAAAAAGTGTTTCCTAGTGCTAAATCTTTCATCCAATTTCTAAATTGTTGCATTTGTAAATTTTAAAAGCCAATATAAAACAATAATAGTTGTAGAAAAAACTTGTCAGTTTAGCTAATCTTTTTTTATGTGTGTATAATTCTCCTTTAAGGGGGCATGGCAGGGGGATGTGTCTTATGCTTAAATACTTTTGCTAATAGGTGTCCCTCGTTCCCATGTCAAAAATCTTGGAGGTAGGGTTTAATCACTCATTTGAGTTCTGTATTCACTGCACTCCACCTTTACCAGCTGCCTTCCAAAGATGCAGTTTGTGGAGTATTATAAAGCCTGGCACGGATGGCCCACACACACTAGTCATGGTTTGTAGGTATACCAGCAATGCAGAGTTTAAACCAATTGCATTACTGAGCTGGTGGGTCAAAAAAAGCAGCTAGTGTAGCAGACTGACAATTCACTTACTATGCTCAGATACAGATGCAGGCTTCTTTAACCCCATTTCCCCAGCTTACTGGGGTTCTGCACATGCCCAAAGACAGCCTACGTTTGATCAGCTTTTATAATTAGTTTTGTATTATTCTGCAGTGCACGCATGCTTATCCTGAGCCTCCTGAACCTGTTTTGCATTATTGCTTCTAACTTTGCATTTTTTAAATTACCTATTCTGTTAATATAGCATGGTCACAACACAGCAGATGTAAGAAAAACCTAGCTGGAAATATAGCCAGAGGTTGTACCAAGGTTTACTAGAAAATTAATAACAAGAACAGGTAGGCCAGGAACAAGCAAAATATAAAAGATAATTTTTTTTAATTTTTTTTTAGTACAACAGTATGATGACCTACAGTATGACCCTAGTCCCTATTTTTTTGTTTATGAATTCCGTATAGCTCATTATTGAGTATTTAAAAAAAAATGTATTTCATTACTGGTACTTATATAGCGGGGACAATTTATGCAGTGCTTTACATATATATTTACACCACTCCCTGCCCTCAAGGAGCTTACAATCTAAGTTCCCTAACTGACATTCATACTATGGCCAATTTCAACAGGAGCTGATTAACCTATCGGTATGTTTTTGGGGTGTGTGAGAAAACTAGTGTACCCAGAGGAAATCCAAGCAGGCACAGGGAGAACATGCAAACATGGTTGGGATTCTATGGGATTCTAACTGATGACTCTAGTGCTGCCAGTGGAAGTGCTAACCATTTAGCTGCTGTGCTGCTTACAAATATATATATATATATATATATATATATATATATATATATTCTACAGTTCTACACCCAGCACCAGAGAAACTCAGGTTCATGGCCTGGATATTGAAAGGCAGAGGTTCATAAACTTAGGGTGCTTTGCGGAAGTGGTACAAATCCTCATGAAGGCCTGCAAAAATAGCACAGTGTCTACAATAGAAGCTGGCAAAAGTTCCAAGAGTATGCAGCATCAGTGAGACTCGGGATGGAAGAACTCAGAGCCTTTCACATTTATCATATTTCAGCATTCACTGGAATTCAGTGGGCCTCTAATGACCTAATAATCCAAGTCTTTAAGGCTGTAGCAAAACTATGGCCCCCCAGAGCACCCACATTTTCCAAGTGGGACCTGCCGCTAGTTCTGAGTTTCCTGACCTCACCCAGATTCGGCCAAGGAGTGTCACTGTGGGACTTTATGATGAAAGCGTCTTTCCTGGTTGCAATAACCTTGGCCAGGAGGGTCTTGGAAATATCGGCTCTGGGGGCTAAAGAGCCCCACACATCCTTTGGGGAAGTAGGGTCATTCTAAGGCCAATGCCAGACTTCATTCCTAAGGTGGCCACCAAGTTTCACCTAATTCAGTAGACTGAGGATGGACAAGAAGTCAGCTCACTGGATGTGGGCAGAACATTGAGAGTGTAC
Organism: Lithobates pipiens; assembly: GCF_037356315.1. Lineage (NCBI taxonomy): Eukaryota > Metazoa > Chordata > Amphibia > Anura > Ranidae > Lithobates > Lithobates pipiens. The sequence goes on along the minus strand of NW_027507903.1, from coordinate 260,143,905 downwards.
CTTGAAGCAACCTCTAGCATCAGAATCTGGGACTCCCTGTTTGTAATTCCCAAGGGAATACACAATATATATATAAAGCCTCTAGCAGGATCATCGCCGCCTAGCTTGTAAAGACAATCGCCATGGCATACAAGGATAAGGGGTTGGTGCCTCCAGAGAGAATAATGGCTCACTTCATGAGGAGCGTTTCAACATCATGGGCAGCCTCATGTGGTATATCTCCAGAAGTCATATGCAAGGCAGCAACCTGGTCATCCATGCACACATTAGAAGGTAATATGGACAGAGAGGGAGGGGAGTGAGAGAATGAGTGAGGTAGAGGGTGTTTCTTTTTTTTTTTTCTTTTTTGGGATGGGGGGCAGAGGGGGAAGAGGTTAGGAAAGGTTTGTTTAATGGAATGTTAAATATAATTGTATAAAGATGTTTTAAAAGAAGGACATTCGTACAAACTGTATGTAAATTTGAAAAATAAAGAATATATAAAAAAAAATCCATGCACACATTTGTCTCTCACTACCACATTGACCCAGCAATGTTAACCACAAGCGAATTTGGAAAAAATATTATTTTTGTGGCCGGTGGCCATAATTAAACTAATTTAGCAGCATCCCACCCTTGTATCTAGTTATTTTCTGGTGGTGGCTGGCATGGAGCTGCCAGGAAAACAGGAAATTGTATATCAAATACTTACTGCAATTTTCCTTTCCTGACAAGCTCCATGTCAGCGCAGACTCCCACCCTATGGACAAAGTTCTAGTTACGTATCGCCGTTCAGGGTGTGGGGGTCAAATTTATGAGTTAGGTCCTGATTGCATGGGGGTGGGTGGGGACTTACCCGGAGGTGGCTGACATGGAGCTTGTCAGCAAAGGAAAATTGCAGTAAGTATTTGATATACAATTTTGCAATTTCATTTAGGAAATTACATTAATTCCAAAACTGAATGGTAACAGCTAGCAAAATGTTTAACGTAGTTGTCAAGGTAGGTTTTACTACATGCATTTAATGCATTCTCTGTGTTTAGAACTCCCCCCAGCCCTCTCTGAGCCCAATCTCAATTCTCTAACCTCTGGACATGAAGGGACAATTATAACCAGTGAGCAAAGAGCAGGGGGCAGGGCTGAACCATGCTATGTGTAACAAAGGCTTTCTATGGGGGCACTCGGCAAGGGGGGAGGAGCCTGGATCGCCAGCAGGGGACCAGAGAAGAGAAGGAGCTGGGTTGCTCTGTGTAAAACCATTACACAGAGTGAGTAACTATGAAGTAAAAATGGGATTACCATCACTTTAAATATTTTTGAATGACATTTGTCCAATCATGGAATGTACAGGGAATATTCATACAAACTTTTTCGCTCAAACATCTACTAGTGTATGAGTTTAAAAGTTAAAAGCAGGAGCAATGGGAAAGTACACCTCTGAGCTCTAAAAGGCACAAAGATAGTGAAAAAGACAAAGGCAAATAGGACAAAGAGAGTGATAATATTATTAGTAGTGAAGAGTGTGTTGGGGAGGGGGGAGTATTAGAATAGAATTGAATAGGCAAATCATTTCTAAGCGGGTCATTGCATTTGAAACTCCAAAAGTGTATGTAAACCCCAATAACAAACTTGTTTGTTCCCTTGTGGGCTGTCAAAATATACCATTGAAAGCATTATGTTATATTTGTTAGATAAGTGCAAAAATATCTGTTGAGCCTACCAGAAACTTTGTGAGCTGATGACATCCTGTGTTGTCTGCTTCTACTGACTGTTATCAGTTAGCATAGTTCACAGCTCTCTCTGTGGACCACACACCTCTCGCTCTTATGTCATGAAGAGAAAAAGAGGGAGTCTATTTTGTAGTATTTAGAGTGACATGTTGCTACTCCATAGATATGGTAAAGTGAGTGAGCATTATCACCCCAGGACAGCAAGTATGTTACTTGCAGGATCTCTGGGTGAAAATAAACTAAAACAGATTCAGAAAAATGAAATGTCTCCACCAAAGCTGCATTATATTACATTTTTGTTCGTGACTGCTAGAAACCCCTTGTTAAGCATAATTTATTCAACATATTACAGGTTACCTAAGAAAGGGACAGCCTTTCAGGGGACAGGTTTATCAGTGATAACCAAGGGCAAAAATAATCATCATCATAATAATAACATTTTTAATAGTATTTTCTTATTCAATAGGAAAAAATATGCTAATTAACAAAAAAAAGTAAATTTTTCACTATTGTTGCCAGCAATGGTGAAAATAAAATATGCTTAAGCTTTATAGCTTTCATCATTTGATTTATCTCCTTTAATTTCATAACAGCAAACACAGCACAGCATCTGGAACGCTGTGTACGGAAAAAGGCTGATGAAGCCGAACAGAAAAAAATAAATTTTTACAGCAAGGCTACCTGGTTTCTGGAGATTACCTACAAACCAAAAAAAAGGAGGGTTTGAGCCTACCGTGAAAATCTGTCATTTTCACTCACAGCCTACATTTGGGAATATAGTCAAGATGAACTATTGTGCTCACCAAAACATTTCTACGCTAAAACAATTGTTTAAAAAGGAAGTTCCCAGTCATCCTTATTTTCTTTGGATGACTGCAGGTACCATTGTGTTTGCCAGTACACGAGCTTTGAAATTGCTGAAGGCAATACAAGTCTTTCCTTCTGTTTGCAGCTTCAGTTAATAGCAATCTAAAATACAAGCAAACATTTGCATAGTTCTCTACAGAAGTTGTTCCAGAAAAATCCTGCAGCTTGTTTGGCATTTAGCTACATGGTAGTGTGCACTTTACATTTGGGTGAACGATATCTCTTTGTGTTGACCACATGGGAGTACACAAGGGGACACATGGATCATTAATCAAAGCTAGCTCCTGTGTCAAGTGCATCTGTTTCTACTTTTGTTAGAACACTTTCCCAATGTGCATAAGCATACTATTGCTTTTCTTTTTTGATAGTTTTCTGTTTTAATTTTCCTAAAAAGACAGAAGTTTTTTAAATTCCTGTGTTGTCAAGCATATACACTATATTGTCTAAAGCAGGGATATGCAATTAGCGGACCTCCAGCTGTTGCTAAACTACAAGTCCCATCATGCCTCTGCCTCTGGCTGTCATGCTTGTGGCTCTAAGAGTCTTGCTATGCCTCATGGGAATTGTAGTTCTGCAACAGCTGGAGGTCCGCTAATTGCATATCCCTGGCCTAAAGTGTTGTGACACCTGCCTTTACATGCACATGAACTTTAATGACATCCCAGTCTTAGTCCGTAAGGTTCAATATTGAGTTGGCCCATCCTTTGAAGCTATGACAGCTTCAACTTTTCTGGGAAGGCTGTTCACAAGGTTTAAGAGGTCAGGTACTGAAGTGGATGAGAAAGTCTGGCTTGCTGTCTCTGCTCTAATTCATCACAAAGGTGTTTTATCAGGTTGAGGTCAGGACTGCAGGCCAGTCAAGTTCCTCCATACCAAACTCGCTCACCCATGTCTTTATGGACCTTGCTTTGTGCACTGGTGTGCAGTCATGTTGGAACAGGAAGGGTCCATCCCCAAACTGTTCCCACAAAGTTGGAAGCATGAAATTGTACAAAATGTCTTGGTATGCTGACGCCTTAAAGCCCCATACACACTAGTTTTTCTGCTGAGTTTTTCCTTCAGGTTTACCAAAACCATGTAGTGCAAGGACCTGCCTGATTGCATACACATTGAAACTCATAAGGTTTCACCTCATATTATATGGTTTTGGCCATGGTTTGGACCCAAAGACTGGTGAAAAAACAGTTTGGGTGAGGACGGTGCTGGACCCCTGGACAGATGAGTGTCCTTTTATTAAAAGTCAGCAGCTACAGTATTTTAGCTTAATTTTTATTTATTTTTTCAGACTGAAGAACCACTTTAACCACTTGCTGACCACCCACAGTATATTTACTGCGGGCAGACGACGTGGGCAGGCTGGATGACATACATGTATGTCATCCAGCCAGTTTTGGGTTAGGGGTTGTCTTAGCACGGCGCCCGCAACCGCTGTGTCTACTGGACATATCAGATTGCGGATCCCAGTACCTGCCCACTTTTGGCAGCCGGGGATCATGTGATTGCTATGCGATTTCGTGATCACAATGTCAAACAAGCTGTCATGAATGAATTTAATTCATAACAGCTGTTCTTCCTATTAAGTGATGCCATGATTGGCCCACACCTATCACCTGGCACCTGGGCCAATCACAGCACCCTGTACCATCTGGTTAGCTGTAGCCAATCACCAATCACAATTTGTATGAATGTAACCCGTTCATAATAGTTCAAAACTTTGCTGTTACAATATTCAACATTGTAACAACAATCAAAAAAAAATCCCAGATTTTTTTCCCCCAAACATTTTAGTCTGTTTAAATTTATATAGCAAAATAAAACCTAGTGGTAAACTAATACCACCAAAAGAAAGTTCTATGTGTGTGGAAAAAAAAAAATTATATACGTTTAATTTGTATACAGTGTTGCATGACAACGCAATTGGCAGTAAAAGGTCACAGTGCTGAATAATAAAACAATCAGGTGGTTAACATAATTTTTCTTATTTGTAAATATGTAAAAATTCTGAAGAAACTTTATTCCACAGAACTGCTTATCTCTTCCTCTTTGGAAGAGATAAGTTCATCCTTTGGACTATGCTTTGCTATACAGCCAATTGTTCCCCCTTAGCCCATTAATGGACTGCATCTTCTATCGGTATTCTGTTATTGACAGAGCGACTTTACAGAATGCTCTAGGGATCATTTCCCTATTTATACTTTGTAGTCCTGCAGGAACATCCTTTAGCCCCATGACAGCAGGTCTGTCCCTCATGAACCTAGGGCGAGTGGAAAACATTCAAAGAAACTGTGCAGTGCACTGATTTTTGGTGCAATGATATGTAAATTTCAAAAAAGTAGTAGCACATTAATCAAAACACCAGTGTTGCTGAATTTATTGCTTTTTTTTTTTTTTTTTTTTTTGCAAAAGATAGACTAAGCCTTTAATTAAAGTGTAGGATATTATAGTAGTAATCCATTTCATAGCAGTCAGCACAAGTTCACCAATAAATATACTGAAGGTTCACTGCAATTCCAAGAAAATTATATAAGCCTTGAAATTTGATTGAATAATTAAAGTTTAAAAAGTTCAAAAGCAATGCATAACCGAGATAAATAGTTACATGAATAGTAGTAATCACATAATTGTACAACGGGTCATGTGCCAGCAGGAGTGTAAGTTAAAATCACAGGGCCTCATAGCACATTTTTAATTGTCCCCCCCTTCCCTGAAAAGGTGATGAAGGACTGAAAATGTGGCGATAACACCGAGGTAAGTATAAATGTGTGAAGGAGGAGGGTAGGTTTCTTAAAAGTATATATATCCTTTAAAGTGATGCTATCATAAATCTAAAAAGCCACTGACACCTTACCAATGCATCAAAAATGGGCAATGTCTCTGCAAAGAGGCCCCTCCAACCCAGTAAACTCCCTTTGCCAGTTACCCCCCTACATAGCTGGTATGGGGAACCTTTTGACTTCTCCTATGAAAGTGTTCAGGTATAAAAGCCAATCACTGGGCCCAAGTACTGTCAAATGCAGGAGAGATATATGTCACTAATCCCACATGTCAAATTTCAATGTGGCCACAGAGGTGGAAAGAGCTATGGGGAAGCGCATAGGCATGGCTCTCTTCTGTGTATGGGGCATGGGCAAGGTAACAGGGTTATCCAGCGTGCCCATAACAATGCTGGTCAGTGAAAAGAAAAATGTCACTGCATTGGTAATCAGTGGGAAAAATGTCCAGCAACATTTGTCTGTAGAAGGAAAAAATGCCCTGCTGTTGGTGGTTAGTGGGGAAAAAGAAAGCCTGGCATTGTTGTCCAGTGAAAGAAAAAGAAATGCTTGGTGCTAATGTTTAGTAAGAGGAAAATACTCCTTAATGTGAGTGGTTAAAAAAATGCCGCAGAATTAGTGGAAGGCAACATTTTTATGGTGTCAGTAGTTGGATTTGAGATTGGCCCCCCTTTCCTCCTCAATCCCTTCAGACATCAGTTAAGAGCCTCCTCTCTTTATCTCCTTCAGTCCTCAAATCAGACCTCTTCTTTTTAACCCCATCAAACCTCAGATCAGTTCCCTATCCCTTTAACAACTTTAGACCTGATATCAGTTCCCCTCCTTTAACCGCTTCAGACATCATATGTCCCCCCACCCTTCCCCTCTTTAACCTTTTGATCAATCCTCCCACTTTAACCACTTGAGACCCGCGCTATAGCCGAATGACGGCTACAGCGCGGATCTCCTTTTCCGGGACTACGTCTATTGACGTAGTCCCGTGCACGAGCGGCCCGCGCGCCCCCTGAGGGGCGCGCGCGGCACGCTTTGTGATCGGCGAGTCTACGAGACTCGCCTGATCACCGATCCGTGCAAGGGGTCGATCCCGACCCCTTATCACATGATCAGCTGTCAGCCAATGACAGCTGATCATGTGATATAACGGAGCCGGTAATCGGCTATTATTCCTCCTCGCGCTGACAGCGCGAGGAGAAAAAAAAAGCCGATCACCGGCGGCCGTGATCGGGTCAGCCCTGCCAGTGCCCACCTGCCCCCTGCTTTGCCTGCCTGAATTAAAAATGTGTCCCCCCTGTCAGTGCCACCCAGCAGTGCCCATAGTGCCACCCAGCAGTGCCCACAGTGCCACCCAGCAGTGCCACCCAGCAGTGCCCACAGTGCCACCCAGCAGTGCCCACAGTCTGCCTCAACAAAGGTGCTGCACCCCAGTGCCACATATCCGTGTCCAGCAGTGCCGCCCCTCAGTGCCCAGCAGTGCCGCTGTGATTAAATACCACCAAAAGAAAGCTCTATTTGTGGGAAAAAAATGATAAAAATTTCATTTGGGTACAGTGTTGTATGCCCGCGCAATTGTCATTCAAAGTGCATCAGCGCTGAAAGCTGAAAATTGGTCTGGGACTGAGGGGGGTTTAAGTGCCCAGTAAGCAAGTGGTTAAACCCTTCAGATCTATTTCTAATTTCCTCCTCCTCAGTGTCTTCAGACCTCTGCCAGGGGCACAGTAGAGCACTCTAAGGAGGACTTGTGGCTTTGTGTCATGTAATGCTTCATCATATGACCAGATACAGGAGTGGAGGTTAACTTCTCCATACTCCTGTACTGCAGCCGTGCTGGTCCGAGTTTTGTTACCAACCCCAGACGCTGAAGCAAGTTTTCAAGCACCTGTTGCAGGAATATAGAAAGCAGCATTATACTTACCTGGCAGGGGAGACACCATGATCACGAAGGTGGTTCTCCCAGGGCGAGGCTCGGCCATTGCACTCCGGCTGTGCTGACCCCTGCGATTTCCTCAAATGCAGGAAACTCGACTGCATAATTTGTGGTAGTGGGGGACTGCGTTCGCGCTTTCCCCTGATTAAAAAAAAAAAAAAAAAAAAAGAAAGCAGCATAACAGCGGCAGTGGCTGGAGGAATAGGCAGCCCCAAAAAATCCTATCACATCTGCTGCCTGACCCAGTTTACCCTGATCTTTGGGGCCCTGAGCAGGCCCCACTTCAGCACAGGTCTCATGGCAGCTGCATGCATTGCTATGGTGGTAGTTCTGTGCACCAGCAAACATCTTTAATGTTTTTTCCCATCCCCTTTACTCTTTTTTAACCACTTAAATACCGGGCACTTAAACACCTTCCTGCCCAGACCAATTTTGAGCTTTCAGCGCTGATGATAATTGCGCGGTCATTCTACACTGTACCCAAATGAAATTTTTATCATTTTTTTCCTACAAATAGAGCTTTCTTTTGGTGGTATATGATCACCTCTACGGTTTTTATTTTTTGCTAAACAAATAAAAATTTTTTTTGAAAAAAATATGTTTTTTTTGTTTCAGTTTCAAAACTTTGTAAATAAATTTTCTCCTTCACTGATGGACACTGATGGGGCTACACTGGTGGGCACTGATAAGGCAGCACTGATGGGCACCAATGATGTGGCACCAATGAAGTGGCACTGATGAGGTGGCATTGATGGACACTGATATGTGGCACTGATAGGCGGCACTGATGGGCACTAACAGGCGGCACTGATAGGCGGCACTGATGGGCGACACGGATGGGCACTGATAGGTGGCACAAATTGGCACTGATAGCTGGCACGGATTGGCATGGATGGGCGGTACAGATGGGCATGGATAGGCGGCACAGATGGGCATGGATAGGCGGCACGGATGGGCATGGATGGGCACTAATAGGTTGCACGGATGGGCACTGATAGGCGGCACAGATGGGCACTGATAGGCGGCATTGTATTATGTTATACTGTACTAATGGATGCCAATCAGTGCCAAACAATAATGCATGCCAATCATTTATGCCCATTGTGGGCAATGATTGGCATCCATTATGGGCACTGATTGGCATCCATTGTGGGCACTGACTGGCATCCCTGGTGGTCTAGGGAGGATTACCTTGTGCTGGGCATCTGTGTTGGTCTGGTGGCGTCCCTGGCGGTCCAGTGTGGGCATCCTCGGGGGGGGGGGGGCTGTGCTGATAATCGATCAACACAGACCCCTCTTGTCAGAAGAGCAGCTGATCGGCTCCTCTCTACTCACATCTGACAGACGCGAGTGAGGAAAAGCCGATCACGGCTGATCACGTGGTAAAGAGTCTACTGAGAACGTAGTTGCGGGGTGTTAGACTGACACCCCGCAACAATGATCGCCGCGATGCGCGCCCTCGGGGGCGCGCAGCGGCTCAAAATCCTGATCACGTCATATGACGTCCGGTCAGGATTTTGAAACCACTTTGCAGCCATCATTTGCCTATAGGGCGGGCGGCAAGTGCTTAACACCCACTCTTCTTAGGTGTAAACATTCTGCAAGTAAACTCTTTATCCCTATGTACCCCATATTATTGTTTCCTTTTTTTCTTTTCCAATATTGCATTTTACTGTTAATACATATTTCCCTGTGATTATTAATTTTATAATTTTCTTTTAGTACAGCGCTGTCCAAATATATAATAATAGCAATAATAACATTAGGAAGCCAAATGTATAAAACACATTCAACCTAAAATTAAATGCGATTGTAACTATGTTTATACTATAGAGAGAGAGATATCGCTCCTCCAGGTAGGTCAAACAACAGTGGAAAACCTTCTCATCCAGCTTGGAAGCCCAGGTGCCAGCAATGCATATAGCAATCAAAAACAGGAAGAAGATCTGGACAGCCACACTCCAAAAATGTTTTTTGGCTTTTATACAAAAATGATTGTGAACAAAAATACAAGCCACAGCAGGAACAGACAGGAGCTAACGTGTTTCACACTTCAATGTAGTGCTAAGTCTTAGCTCAGGAAAGTGTGAAACGCGTTAGCTATGTCTGTTCCTGCTGCGGCTTGCCATAGCTCAGCTATGACTAAGCACTACATTGAAGAGTGAAACGCATTAGCTCCTGTCTGTGGCTTGTATTTTCGTTCACAATAATTTAAGGCAAAACATGTTTTTGGAGTGCGGCTGTCCAGATCTTCTTCTGTTTTTGATATGTTTATACCATACTGGTGGGATCCTTCTAGAGGCTGGAAATCACTAGTAGACACCACTACTGCAGTGACCACCACCAGTGTCTGGATCCTGTGCCAGACACCTGCCCTGTTCACAGAAGGTTGGCAGCTTGGCAGCGGTGCCATTCAGATTTGCATTTCCCCAATTCATTTTCTAATTGGATGAGGTGGTGAGGCAGGGTAGTGAAATCACCTGGAAGCTAGTGGAGATTACTATAGTAGGGGTGCCTCAAGCTTCTAGAGAGATCATACAGGTTTGATATATACATAGTTACCTCTTTGGAGAACCAATGGATTGACCCAGGAACTAGATGGAGATCACTGTAGAAGGGTTGCCTTCTACAGAGGTTTCAAGCTTATAGAGCAGGGGTAGGCAATCTTTTGAGCACAGTTTGCCCAAAAAATGTTTTTAAAGAAATTGAGTGTGCCGATTTTATAACAAAAAAAATGTCAACTTCACACTCTCAATCACAAAAAGTTTTTCTTTTTAAAGTAAATAATGTAAACTACTTTAATAGTGAGAAATTAACATCCTGCACTCTCACGCCTCAGATCAGCCCCAATTCCTGCACCATCACACCTCAGATCACTGTCCTCCCTGCAAATCTGTTTCACCACTGTAACCTCCTGATCATATACCCCACCACTGCACCCCCCTGCTCATTTGTCCCACCACTGTACCCCCCTGTACATCTGCCCCAAGACTGTAACACCTTGCACATCTGCCCAACCATTGTACCCCTCTACTCATCTGCTCCACCACTGTAACCCCCTGCACATTTGCCCCACCACTATAACACCCTGCACATCTGTCCCACCACAGTAATACCCAGCAAATCTACACCACCACTGTACTACCCTGCTCATCTGCCCCACCACTGTACCCCCCTGCTCATCTGCCCCACTACTGTAACCCCTTGCTCATCTGCCCCACCACTGTACCCCCCTGCTCATCTGCCCCACCACTGTACCCCCCTGCTCATCTGCCCCAACACTGTAACCCCCTGCTCAATCTGTCCTAACACTGAACTTATCTGCTCATCTGCCCCACCACTGTAACCCCCCTTTCTCATCTGCCTCACCACTGTACCTCCTGCACATCTGCCCCACCACTGTACCCTCTTCTCATCTACTATATGCAAAGTGGTGAAAGGAAGCAGAGATTGGACACATCTACCTGTCATGGCACACTCATCCCCGCTGATCCTCCTCTTGCATCCAGCCCATGTGCTTGCATGTGATGTATGTGATGTATGGGATGTATGTGATGTCACATACAAGCATGTAGAATGGATGTGCAATGATGAGCTCGGGTCAGGGGAATTTTCTGAAAGCAGTGGGACTGTGTGCAGAATCATAAGTTGAGTCCCTCGCAGCTAAGAAAAAGTTCGGTGCTCTGCGTCACAAGAAAATTTGGGTGTGATTTTCATTGTGCTGAATACTGGCTCTGGCTTAAAGGGACACAGAGTGCAGGAGTTCAGTAGTAAGTGACACAAAGGTTGAGGAATAATTTTCAACAAAGTTCCCAGAAGCTCAACAGTAATTCCACAAACTGTCACCTGATTGTGATTTTCTCAATCAGAGTGAAATCCCTTCTTTCTGAGATTGGTAGTGGCAACCAAGCTAGTCATCTTCCTCCAGATGGTGGGCGGGGCTAGCAGGACTGAGATTGGCTCTAGCAGTGGCCAATGACAGTCCTCCTCCTCCTGTTTCGGGGACTGACCCCCCCCCCCCCAGCAGAACTGCACCCAAACTCTACCCTATCACAAAAACTGACGATTGCAGCTACAGCAAAGTTAGCAAACCAAACAATGTTTCCCATCTTTTACAATGTATGGGGGCGCAGTGCCTCCCCTTCAGTGCAGGTACAGCATTGGGAACTCTGAAATTGGAATGCATTAGTGTCTCACTGACACTTCCCTGCGCTGCTCTGCTGATGGGGAGGGAGTTGAGTTCCGGCACAAGAGGCTTTGGGTTGCCTATCCCTGTTATAGAGGGATCCTACAGGTATGGTATATACATAGTTACATTGTTTCAAGCTTGATCAAATTAGGTAAACATACCCATACCTGAAAATCTTCTTTAATGAAAGAGTAACCCCAATTTTGTTAAGAAAAAAAATCCCTTCTTGGTGAGCAATGTACATTGCAGGGATGTTAAGAACATTTTTTGCAGAGTCCTATCTTTTTGTGCTCTGTAGCAAAAGCTGATTCTTCTACGTCTACATTCTATGTCCTTTGGATTCTGATTTTGAATGTGAGGGTCTCAGTGGTGTATCATTTAGTGTCCAAGAGTGTGGGGGGCACACAGGCCCCAAGGGAAGAGGGGCCCACCATACCCTGTCACACACTGCGCAATGGGCGTAATCTAACCTATCCCCCGCAGAACGTTGATTCACCACTGCAACACTGATCTCCTGTGCCACAAAAAGATTTAACTGTCCAAACAGATCCCCCCATTAATCCACCCCCCCCGTACTAGCATTCCTTTCACTGATCACCCGGCACCCTCTCCTTGCAGCTCTGCTGGCCGACTTTCCTTCCTCCCCCTCCATCCAGTTGAGGCTGCTGATGGGGTGGGAGATCAATGTCAGGATGGAGAGCAAGGGGGTGGTGGTAAACATGTTTACCAGTCCCTTCCTGAATGAACACCGTAAGAAATCAGTACCGAATGTTCTTGTGTTCATCCAGGACTGAAGTAAAGGAAATTATGGTTGCTATGCTCAGTTTGTGAATGAATAGGAAGCCTCTGTACAGAGACTTGTGTTTATTCATCTGCACAAAGAATATTCCCACCCCGGCGGGTGAAGTAGAAGGGCGGATGAACTCCTTCTGTAGACTCTCGTCAATGTACTCTTTCAGGGCGCCACGTTCCTTTTGGGACAGTGGGAAGATCCGACCAAACGGGGTGGAAGCCCCTGACAAGAGCTCAATGAGGCAATCGTAGGCTCTGTGCGGAGGTAGGGTGTCTGCTCTCCGCTTACTGAAAATGTCCAGATACTCATGGTAGGCCTCAAGCACCTTGTGGTAGAGTTCAGCCACAATGTCCATACAAAGTAGCGCAGTGGTTGGCAAGATGGGCTCAGACAGACAGTGCTCCTGACAGTAAGATGACTGGTACTTGATGCTGCCAGAGCTCCATTCAATTAATGGATTATGGGCCTGAAGCCACGGTAGACCCAGGAGGATGATAGGAAACAGCGGTGAGGAAAAGTTCCTTATGATTGGTAAGGGTCACAGTCAGCAATGGAGAGATTTCCCTTGTCACCAGTCCATTCTTAACACAGGAGCCATCAGCCAGAAATACATTAAGTCCCTGCTTCTTGGGTAAGAGAGGAATGTGTTGTTGATCTGTGAATGCCAAATCGATGAAGCAACTGCATGCCTAAGGCCGCGTACACACGGGCGGATTGTCTGTCCAACTTAGTCCGCTGAACCGTGTTTCAGCGGACAATCCGCTCGTGTGTGGGCTTCAGCGGACTTTTTCAGCGGACTGTCTGACGAACAAAGTCTTACGGAATTTCCGTAATTTTGTCCGTTCAAACTTGGTTTTGTCCGTCCAAACTTGGTTTCAGCGGACAGTCCGCTCGTGTGTAGGCAAGTTGGACAGACTAAGTATGGCGCATGCTCAGAAAGGATTTACACGGCCGAAGGTTGCATTGCAGTGTATAGGACGTCGTTTTTCTAGTCCCGTCGTACGTGCTGTACACGTCATCACGCACGCTTTCAGCGGACTGTCTGCTCATCGTGTGTGGTCAAGTCCGTTCATTCAAATTTTGAACAGACTGTCTGTCAGATTGTCTGACGAACTTAGTTGGGCAGACAATCCGCCCGTGTGTACGCGGCCTCAGAGTCCACAAATGCTGTTGTAGATACGTTTCTTCCTGGAAGCTGGAAGGTGATGGGGAGCGCCAGATGAGCAGAAGTTGCTGGCAGGTCCGCCTGGGTAACTGAGGAGGTGGTGAGGCATCTTCGTCATTTAGCTGGGCAATTCCAAATATAATTGCCACCCCCTCCACAGTAGAGACAGGAATTACCCTGACAGCAGTCTGAAAGTTCTTCCAGGGAGGGTGGCGGTTGGATCAGGCCAAGTCGTGTGGATATATTTGTTGCCAGGACGGAGGAAGACAACTTAACAGGTGTTGGCTGGGCACGAAATGGAACTTTAGGCATCATCCACACAGGCTGAGATGGACCCGTTGACTTTTCTCGCCTGCGTTCTTGAAGACGATGGTCAATCTGGATGGATAAGGAAATTAAGTCCTCCAGTGAACTCGGCACCCCTGCATGAGCCAACTCATCCTTGCGGTCCTCTGCTAACTGCAGGCGGAACTGATGTTGCAATGCTGCGTTGTTCCAACCTGTGTCTGCACTCCAGCATTTGAAGTCCTTAACATAGTCCTCGATCACTCGTCTGCCTTGCTGGAGTGCATGGAGAGAGGACTCAGCTGTAGCAGTCCGTTGGGGGTCCTCATATAATCGGGGCCTAACCTGGAAGAAGGAGGACATGGTATCCAGCTGTGCATCCTTTACATCCAGCTGACGATGAGCCCAGGTTTGATGTTCACCCTGGAGCAAGGATATGATGAACCCCACCTTGGTAGTCTCGGCAGAGAAAGTCTGTGGTTGAAGTGAAAAGTAGAGCTGACAGGCATTGCGGAATGCTCTAAACCTAGACCGGTCTCTGGGGGAACCTTTCGGGACAAGGCACTCGTGGCTCAGGAGATGTCATCACTGTGGTAGGGCCAGTACTGGACACTGTCTGGGTTGACACACTTGTAGAAGATGCAGCTGCAGGAGTGGCAGGAGGAGCAAGAACCTGCACACGTTCCTCGAGTTGAACAAACTTCTCCTGCAGGGTCTTCATTGCTTGTGTCAGGCCTACGATGCGCTGGCAGACTCCAGGTATGAGAGAGGTTCCGCCTGCAGGCTCAGTCATGGCTGCTTGGTACTGTCACATACCAGGTTGGTGAGCCTGACGTGAAGAGGAAGCCCTCTCATACAGCTCCGGCAGCAGGCTCAGGAGAACGGTGGGGTAAGAGTGCCTATAATCAGTCCAGAAATCTGTATTGGTAGAACCCGGGAACTCACAACAGGAAGCCGGATCACAGCAGAATAGCAGGCAAGTGAGCAGGCAGGTGGCTGGCAGACTTGGCAGAAAATAGGCAGAAGTGCACCACAGGAAGCAGGAGCTTGGAGCAGGCTGGATGGCTTGGAGCAGGGTCAGACAAGCCGGGTAGACCGCAGACAGGCAGATCAAGCAAAGGCAGCAGGCAAAAGCGTTGTCAGGTCACAAGCCGGTTGGCAACAGATGGGCATATCAGGCATAAACAGCAGGCAGGAGCGTAGTCGGGTCACAGGCAGGTTTGGCAACAGATGCAAGCAACAGGAACTGGAGACAGAGATCAGACCGTGAAAAGCCAGGGGTCAGGGCACGAAGCAGGCGGGAGTAGTTGGGAGCAAGTCAGATTGGTAACAGGAGTCAAACACACAGGAAGCAGGATTCAGGTAAATTCTGTAGACCAAGCAGCAACCAGTTCAGCTTTGAAGCTCCATTTAAATTGGCTGGCTGGCGCCCATTCTGATGACAGGTGCATGCACGAACACACAAGCAAAGGCACAGGCGTGTTTACGCATGTGTGTCTGCAGAGCCATCTGTGGTTGTTCTGGTCATTCTTGGTTGGCATCTGCACACAGGTATGCGCCTGGAAACAGCAGCTGTACGCTGCAGACGTCTTTCCTGACAGAAGGTTAGTCAAGGTCAGGTTTTTGCTAATTCAGCAGAAAAAAAGCCCTACTGTACTTTAGCTCAGTTTCTCTTTAAAGTAATTCATAATTAGCCAGTTAAAAATTAACATGTTTTTAAACATACCTAACCCATTGCTGTCCCCTCAAAATAACTCAACACACAGCCATTAATTTCTAAACCACTGGTAACAAAATTGAGTACAATTGAGTGCAAATGTCTAAATTGGGCTCAAAGTGTCAATATTTTGTGTGGTCACCATTATTTTCCAGCACTGCTTTAACTCTTTTGGGCATGGAGTTCACCAGAGCATTACAGGTTGCCACTGGAATCCTCCATGATGAGCTGGTGGTTGTTAGAGACCTTGTGCTCCTCCACCTTCTGTTTGAGGATGCCCCAAGCAGAAGGTGGAGGTCTGGAGACATGCTTGACCAGTCCATCCCCTTTACCCTTAGCTTCTTTAGGAAGGCAGTGGTCATCTTGGAGGTGTGTTTGGGGTCGTCATCATGTTGGAATACTGCCCTGCGTCTCAGTCTCTGAAGGGAGGGGATCATGCTCTACTTCAGTATGTCACAGTACATGTTGGTAATCATGGTTCCCTCAATGAACTGTAGCTCCCCAGTGCTGGGAGGACTCATGATGCCCCAGACCATGACACTCCCACCACCATGCTTGACGCAAGACACAGTAATTCATGTCCTTAGTCTGCTTGTCTTCAACAAACTGTTTGCTGGCTTTCTTGTGCATCATCTTTATAAGAGGCCAATTTGATGCAGTGTGCAATGTATGGTCTGAATACTCACAGGGTGACCCTGCATCCCTTCAACCTATGTAGAAATGCTGGCAGCACTCATATGTCTATTTGAGTGCTGGAACCTGTCCTGTTAATCACTTCAGCCCTGAAAGGATTTACCCCCTTCCTGACCGGAGCACTTTTTGCGATTCGGCACTGCGTCACTTTAACTGACAATTGCGAGGTCGGGCGACGTGGCTCCCAAACAAAATTGACATCCTTTTTTTTTCCCACAAATAGAGCTTTCTTTTGGTGGTATTTGATCACCTCTGAGGTTTTTTATGCGCTATTAACAAAAAAAGAGCGACAATTTTGAAAAAAAAAATTTATTTTTTACTTTTTCCTATAATAAATATCCCCCCCCCCCAAAAATATATAAAAAAACATTTTTTTTCCTCAGTTTAGGCCATTACGTATTCTTCTACATATTTTTGGTAAAAAAAAATCACAATAAGCGTTTATTGATTGGTTTGTGCAAAATTTATAGCGTCTACAAAATAGGGGATAGTTTTATGGCATTTTTATTAATAATTTTTTTTTTTACTAGTAATGGCGGCGATCAGTGATTTTTATCATGACTGCAACATTATGGAGGACATATCGGACAATTTCGGCACATTTTTGGAACCATTGGCATTAATACAGCAATCAATGCTAGAAAATTGCATTGATTACTGTAAAAATGTCACTGGCAGTGAAGGGGCTAACCACTAGGGGGCGGGGGAGGGGTTAAGCGTGTCCTGGGGGAGTGTTTCTAACTGTCTGAGGGATGGACTGTGTGTGACATGACACTGATGATCGCTGCTCCCGGTGACAGGGAGCAGACGATCAGTGTCCAGCCACTAGGCAGAATGGGGAGATGCTATTTACATCGGCATCTCCCCGTTCTTCAGCTCCGTGACTTGATCGCAGGTCCCACGGGCACGGTCACGGAGCTTGCGGCAATTCAAAGTAACATACGGGTACGTTACTTTGCCCAGCCGTGCCATTCTGCCGACGTATATTTGCTGACGGCGGTCGGCAAGTGGTTAAATTGTTGTATGGTCTTGGCCACCGTGCTGCAGCTCAGTTTCAGGGTCTTGGCAATCTTCTTATAGCCTATGCCAGTGATGGCGAACCTTGGCACCCCAGATGTTTTGGAACTACATTTCCCATGATGCTCATCCACTCTTCAGTGTAGTTGAGCATCATGGCAAATGTAGTTCCAAAACATCTGGGGTGCCAAGGTTCGCCATCACTGGCCTATGCCATCTTTATGTAGAGCAACAATTCTTTTTGTTCAGATCCTCGGAGAGTTTTGTGCCTTGAGGTGCCATGTTGAAGTTTCAGTGACCAGTATGAGAGCGATAACACCAAATTTAACACACCCATTCCCTATTCACACCTGAAACCTTGTAACACTAATGTGTCACATGACACTTGAGAGGAAAAATGGCTAATTGATCCCAATTTGGACATTTTCACATAGGGGTGTACTCTTTTTTGTTGCTAGAGGTTTAGACAATAAAGGCTGTCTGTTGAATTATTTTGAAGGGACAGCAAATTTACACTGTTATACAAGTTTTACACTCACTAATTTACATTGTAGCAAGGTGTCATTTCTTCAGTGTTGTCACATAAAAAGATATAAAAAAAAAATTAAGAAAAATGTGAGGGGTGTACTCACTTTTGTGAGATTCTGTTTATATATAAATATATATGATTATTATGGGTATTATTGCACATTACAAGCTTAGATTTTTTTTTTGTAACTAAAAATATGTTACATGTAATCAGCAACAACAAAATCACAAAGACATTTGCATCAATTAAAGATCACATTACTAGTTATGATGGCAGGTATTCATACTTTCTTACTGTTAAAACTGCTAATGATTATTCAGCTGGTTCTGTTTAGAGCATCTCTGGTAGTTTGAACCATTTTTTATGCATGTGGATATTTTTCCATTTTCATTCTTCGAGAGAGAAGAGAACTAAGAGAACTGCATGTAGATAACTGCATGTGCACTGTTGTCATTGTTGGCCAAGAATCAAGGCAAGCCTGAAAGCTCTAGTGACTCATTCAAGGACAAGCAGATAGATATGACCTTTTGCAAGCCTGTCTTAAAAGTAAATCATCCCTAGGTTAACACAAAAGAATCATGTACCAATATATACAGTATCTCACAAAAGTCAGTACACCCCTCACATTTTTCTAAATATTTTATTATATCTTTTAATGTGACAACACTGAAGAAATTACACTTTGCGATAATGTAAAGTAGTGAGTGTACAGCTTGTATAACAGTGTCAATTTGCTGTCCCCTCAAAATAACTCAACACACATCCATTAATGTCTAAACCGCTGGCAACAAAAGTGAGTACACCCCTAAGTGAAAATGTCTAAATTGGGCCCAAAGTGTCAATATTTTGTGTGGTCACCATTATTTTCCAGCACTGCCTTAACCCTCTTGGGCATGGAGTTCACCAGAGCTTCCCAGGTTGCACTGGAGTCCTCTTCCATAATGACATCACGGAGCTGGTAGATGTTAGAGACCTTGTGCTCCTCCGCCTTCCATTTGAGGATGCCCCAAAGATGCTCAATAGAGTTTAGCTCTGGAGACATGCTTGGCCAGTCCATCACCTTTACCCTCAGCTTTTTTAGCAAGGCAGTGGTTATCTTGGAGGTGTGTTTGGTGTCCTTATCATGTTGCAATACTGCCCTCTGGCTCAGTCTCCGAAGGGAGGGGATCATGCTCTGCTTTAGTATATCACAGTACATGTTGGCATTCATGGTTCCCTCAATGAACTGTAGCTCCCCAGTGCTGGCAGCACTCATGCAGCCCCAGACCATAACACTCCTACCACCATGCTTGACTGTAGGCAAAACACAGTTGTCTTTATACTCCTCACCTGGTTGTCGCCACACACGCTTGACACCATCTGAACCAAATAAGTTTATCTTGGTCTCATCAGACCACAGGACATTGTTCCAGTAATCCATGTCCTTAATCTGCTTGTCTTCAGCAAACTGTTTGTGGGTTTTCTTGCGCATCATCTTTAGAAGAGGCTTTCTTTTAGGATGACAGCCATGCAGACCAATGTGATGCAGTGTATGGTCTGAGCACTGACAGGCTGACCCCACACCCCTTCAATCTCTGCAGCAATGCTGGCAGCACTCATATGTCTATTTTCCAAAGACAACCTCTGAATATGATGCTGAGCATGTGCACTCAACTTCTTTGGTCAGCCATGGCGAAGGCCTGTTCTGAGTGGAACCTGTTCTGTTAACTTGCTGTATGGTCTTGGTCATCGTGCTGCAGCTCAGTTTCAGGGTCTTGGCAATCTGCTTATAGCCTAGGCCATCTTTATGTAGAGCAACAATTCTTTTTTTTCAGATGCTCAGAAAGTTTTTTGCCATGAGGTGCCATGCTGAACTTTTTTAGTGACCAGTATGAGAGAGTGAGAGCGATAACACCATATTTAACACACCTGCTCCCTATTCACACCTGAGACCTTGTAACACTAACAAGTCAAATGACACGATGGGGGAAAATTGTCAATTTAGACATTTTCACTTAGGGGTGTACTCGTGAGTTATTTTGAGGGGAAAGTAAATTTACATTGTTATACAAGCTGTGCACTCACTACTTTACATTGTAGCAAAGTGTAATTTCTTCAGTGTTGTCACATGAGAAGATATGATAAAATATTTATAAAAATGCAGTACATACAGAGGTGGCTCTAGGCTTTGTGAGGCCTTAGGCAAAATTAAGACATGAGGCCCCACTCACGCCCATAATGAGAGAGAGAGAGAGAGAGAGAGAGAGAGAGAGAGAGATTCACACAATCACTACAGTTCATTTCTTGAGGACACTTATTGCTTTTTCAGGGTTGTTTAACCGTTCACTTTACATGCAGATTTGCCTCGAGGGTCTGTGCTGGCCTGACGGTGCCGTGTGGGTTGCCTCTGCTGATTTGTCCGCCTCGGCTCCCGGGGATGGTGCCCCTAAGGGGCTGGCGGTGATAGAATATATATAAAAAGGTTGGTCATAATTGAAGATAAACACGACAGTTGATAGCTCTGCGTTTCGTGGCTGAATCAACATTCTTTTCAATTGGATATCTGAGTCATTTGTCGGGCAAGCATTACCTTAAATCTATGGTTTTTTATTAACATAATTTGGTGTACGGTGAAAAATGTTCTTGTGTTCATACTACTCTGTATAAACGTTTATCATTTTTACTTGATTGTACTCAATATCCTTGAATATGGAATTGATAATAGTAAATGTATGTTGTAATTATATTGATTAATTTTATGAACCAATTAATAAAAATGTTCCCAGTTGTTCACCAAATTTGATATTATGGCACTCACGCACTTCATGTAAAGTCCCACCTTCATTGCTCCTCCGAATATGTCCCGTGGTAAATAGCCCAGTGACTCGAGACTGACAACAGATCCACTTGAATGGATTTTATTTTCAAAACTCAGTCAATTAAACAGTCTTTCAACTTGGGATCAGAGGGTTGGAAAGGAAGTTCAGGTACTCTTAGTGTCAAAGTAAAAAACGCTGAAGAACTTGCTTACTTTGACTGCATCCAGAGAATAGACATTCGCAGCTGGATGGTCACTAAAGTTGGACAGTCTCTCTCTCACAAGGCCTAGCAGCCAACAAGGTGCTTACTCAGGAACAAGACTCAGAATTTGTTGTAGAACATACAAAATAATGTCTCTGCCACAGACGTTTTTGTAGAACACGTAGGGAAACCAAACTTGAAACACTCGTAGGATACCTGGATCTTTCAGCCTGCTTGGCGATTCTCTCGGTTACTTCAGCCCTTCCAGGCTCTTGTTAAGAAAACCAACCCGTACGTGGTGTTATTCTAAAGAGTCCTCCCCTGGAATTCTTGAAGTACACTGGGTCTCTCCTGAACCGGAGACAGCACCCAACCACCTCAGAATCCCCTTTCGTTTTCTTGCCTCGGGCTAGCCAGCCTTGAGACATTAAAGTAGGGTGGATCCGCACCCCAGGCCATAGCCTTCCTGGGGGCTGCTCAGGAGGACCAGGACCATGAAGTCAGCACATCATACTGGACTGGAACCCCTCAGTACATGACATCCGCATCTTAAATACCCTCTCCCAGAGGACACAGCGAGAGGGCCACTCCCACTGACCTGGCTCCGAAAGAGAGTAACTTAAGCACCTAACCAGACCATAGTTCCACGCCTGCCACTAGAGACAGTGCCCCCTGTGGCCAGGCTGAACATCTCACAGTCCAGTCAGACTGATGCAGAGGTCCAATTTAGACAAATAAACCAAACCAAACTTCAGTTTAGGCAAAGTTTAACTTTGAAAAACGCATATCGCGTGCTCTTCAGGAGACGCCGCTACAGATATATTTGCATTGCACTATTGATTGTGCATACTATTTAATTTATTTTAGGGTTGCACTGTTTTGTGATCCTTTTTATACTATGTGTCATGGTATTGTGCTAGCTGCTATGTTTTTAATATCCAGTAGAGCTCTAGCACAGTTTTAGTTCTTCTTTAATATTATACATTTATTTAATGTATTTTATACATATTATTTACCTTTATAACCCTTCCTTGTTTATATATGCAAAAGCCCAGAGATTGTTGCTGGGTGCTGCCATCTTGGATGTGAGGTCAGCATCCTGAGCAGACTCTTGAGCAGTGCTGTTACCCAAGTGATACTCTATAGCAGAGGTCCCCAACCCCTGGGCCATGGCGCCTCTGCTGCCAGGCCATGAAGTAGACATCATCTCTCATTGCCTGCACTGCATCGCCGATGTTCCACACTTACTTACAGGGCCACAAAGGCTGCTCTTCACAGAGGCGCAGCTGTTGGTGAGCAAAGAGAGAATTAGGTCATCTCTCACTGCCCACCCTCACTCTGGGACAGAACCCGATACACATGTGCTATTTTACAGTGCTGAGGAGAGGCTGTCAGGCAGAGCTCCTGTAAGTACTGTAATGCTGGGGGAAAAAAAAAAAACAACAACTTGATTTTGCATTTAAGTTAACTTAGTAACAAGCTGCTATTTATTGGTAGCAGGTAACATTGACAATCCACATCTGGTGGCAGGATAGTGACAATCCACATCTGGTGGCAGGATAGTGGCAAGCTGCATCTGGTGGTAGGTGACTGTACCAGTGACAATCTGCATCTGTTGGCAGGTGACGTGGCAAGTGACAAGTTGCATCTAAAGACAAGGGACACGGCAAGTGACAAGTTGCATCTGGTGGCAGGCAATGTGGCAAGGGACATTTTGCATCTGAAAGCAGACGACGTGCCACGTGACACACTGCATCTGGTGGCAGGCGACATGGCAAGTGACATTCCGCATCCGGTGGCAGGCAACATGGCAAGTGGCACACTGCATCTGGTGGCAGGCAACATAACAAGTGACATTCCGCATCTGGTGGCAGGGAACGTGGCAGGTGACAATCCGCAGCTGGTGGCAGGTGACATGGCAAGTGACATTCCGCATCTGGTGACAGGTGACGTGGCAAGTGGCACACTGCATCTGGTGGCAGGCAATGTGACAAGTGACATTCCACATCTGGTGGCAGGCGATGTGGCAAGTGATTCCGTATCTGGTGGCAGGCGACGTGGCAAGTGGCACACTGCATCTAGTGGTAGGCAATGTGACAAGTGATATTCCGCATCTGGTGGCAGGCAACGTGACAAGTGACATTCCGCATCTGGTGGCAAGAGACATGGCAAGTGACATTGCGCATCTGGTGGCAGGTGATGTGGCAAGTGGCTCGCTGCATCTGGTGGCAGGCAACGTGGCAAGTGGCACACTGCATTTGGTGGCAGGCAATGTGGCAAGTGACATTTCGCATCTGGTGGCAGGTGATGTGGCAAGTGACATTCCGCATCTGGTGGCATATAACATGGCAAGTGTCAATCTGCATCTGAAGGCAGGTAACATGGAAAGTGACAAACTGCATCTGGTGGCAGGTGACGTTGGCAAGTGACAGGCTGAAGGCCTCACACCGATTCTGCATTATGGTGAGTTGAATTATTTCATTTATATTACAATGTAATAATAGAAATAATAAGCTTCAATCATTATAACACCATATCAACAATGGTGCTGCGATAATTGAAGCGCTAACACCAGCTTTTTCCCATGAAAATTGCATTTCTTCCATGCAGCCAACCCCCGGTGCCAAAACGTTTGGGGGCCACTGCTCTATAGTATTTCCCTTGGTTCCTCCTCTGGCAGCTACATAAAAGGTTACATATGAAGATGTGGTAAGGTGTAGAGATGCTGAGCCAATATAATTAAGAGTAATTGAACACTAAGCCCTTGTACACACGGCCGGATATTCCGATGGACAATGTCCGATAGGGCCGCGTTGTCAGATAATCCGACCGTGTGTGGGCTTCATCGGACTGTTTCCGTCGGAGTATCCGGCGGACCAAGTTTTCCAGCTGGGCTATAAAATTTTCCGACAACATGATCCGATTGGACTTTGTCCAAACACGTGTAGAGAATTCCGATCGGACAAAGTGCCATGCATGCTCAGATCAAATTCCTAGACCAAAGCTATTGGCTACTAGCCTGAACGTAGTCCCATCACGTTCTGAACGATCGGATTTTCCGACAACTTTGTCCGACCGTGTGTATGCAACAGTTTTGGACAAAATCTGTCGGACAAAATCCAACGGATTTGGTTGTCAGAATGTCCGACCATGTGTACAAAGGCTAAGGGATATCATATGCAATGATAGATGAAGCTGTACTAGGGAATTAACTCTCCTGAAGGAGGTCAATTTTTTAGCAATGTCAGAGGAATATTGCGATTCATTAAAAAAAAAAAATCTGAATAGGTAAAACACTACAAATAAGAATTTAAAATACTTGATTTGTATTGCTTTTATCTAGAAACATATACCAAGTGCCTGAGTTTGGCATTATTGTGTGGAACCATGACCAAATTCAGGAAATAATTCAATCCTAAATATGTTAAAATGCATACTTGTACCAAAAAAATAAATAAAAAATCAGTGGAACCACGACACAAATTCAGGAAATGATTCAATCCTAATATATTAATGCCACATACACACGGTCGGATTTTCCAACAGAAAATGCTTGGGAGCTTTTTGTTGGAAATTCTGAATGTGTAGGCTCCATCGGACATTTTCCATCGGAATTTCCAACACACAAAATTTAAGATCTGGATCTCAAATTTTCCAACAACAAAATCCGTTATCAGAAATTCCAATCATGTGTACACAATTCCGAAGCACAAAGTTCTATGCATGCTCAGAATCAAGCAGAAGAGCTGCACTGGCTATTGAAATTCAGTTTTCTCGGCTCGTCATACGTCACCGCGTTCTTGACGTTCAGAAGTTCCGACAACATTGTGTGACCGTGTGTATGCAAGACAAGTTTGAGCCAACATCCGTTGGAAAAAATTCCATGGAATTTGTTGTCAGAATGTCCGATCATGTGTAAGATGCATACTTGTACCAAAAAAATGAAAATCTGTGGAACCATGACACAAATTCAGGAAATGATTCAATTCTAATAATATAAGGATGCATATTTCTGCCAAAAAAAAAAACAATCAGGAAGCACATTTTGTAGTCCTCTGGCAGGACTATAGTACAGTTGTATTTGTTACATTAAATGCACCCCTGGAATAACTGAAAAAATAATATTCCTTATTCGAGCTGAATTGTGTTTTACTATCACTCCAGTGGAATGATATTGGAGACTACAGAGCCTTGTAAAATGGGACATGAGCATATGTGGAGTGCAATTAACAGTTGAGGATACACATACACTCCCATTGCCTTGGGAATTTGCAGTTTGTACACATTACCCTGACCCTTAACCTGGAGTTTTTCCACAGCCTGTGCTCCCACTGATTATTCTGACACATCATATAAATAATAAAACATGTTTGAACAGAAAATGACAATACTGGTAAATGTATTTGTCTTTTGTAATTAAGAAACAATAGAAAATATGTTTATGCAAACAGCACACAATAATAACATAATAATAACGTAAGCTAATTATGAAAACTAAATGGAGCATTGCACCTAATGCACAAACACTGGAGCAAATAAAAAATAACTGCATTAACCGTATAAAACAAAAGAATGCTTGCTTTTAATTTGTAATCTGTTTTAGAAAAAAACAGATGGAAGTTGACTCCTGGCAACATCCTTATGTTTATTTTTTCCATTTTTATTGCACAGTTACATATGAAAAAGGAATTAGGCTTAACTGTAGGAAACGGCAGAGTACTATTATACTTACACTTGTCACATTGGTAGAAAATATCAAAATGTAATTGAAAATTAAAATGCTATAACTGAAAAGGTAAGTACATTAGAGATATTTATGTAATATATACAGATTTGTCTTTAATCTCTAATGCAATATACAAAATCGTACTAAATAAGAACACATTTTTCTTTTTGTTTCCTGTTTTCTCAAAAGAAAATACATGTTTTAGTAATTAAAAGGAATAAATCATATTAATTCAGCAACTGGACTGATTTCATTCAAAGTCATGGATTCAATTTAGGTGCAGGTGCTGGCGTACTGCATATGGTGGATTTAAATCCTTGCAAGTTAAAAAAAGGGGAAATTATAAGGGCAACTTTTAAAGAAAAAGGCCAGCTTTGGTGAGGCTCAAATCTGTTTTACTAATGGTTATATACACACAGGTGCAAAACAAAGGCTTTGAGTAGGGCTTTCAAACATGGAGAAACAAGTCTTAAAATGTCAATCTAAAGCCATTATGATGTTAGGTGGGGTTTTAACAGCATTCACTACTAGTGTGGATTACCTAATAAAACCTATAGCAGCTCATAGAGTGTAACATCACTTACAGATACTTGACTGGCCATGAAATAAAAAAAAATGAAATGTCTGAAAATAACAAACAATGATAGAAGTACATGTATTAGTTGTTTTAAAGACAATATAAAAGTATCTTCATGGTAATGTGAAAAAAAAAAAAATCAAACAAATTAGGCTGCCCTTTGAGGTCTTCAAAGGCTACCAAATAATGATACCCTAATGAATGGAAATGTAAGTCATGCTTGAAGCACCAGAGAATGGCACAGCCAGTAAGACAAAAACCAGGACCCATCAAAGTATGATCATGTGCTTTGCAGGGCACCCTGCAAATAAACTGTATAACATTACTGAGTGCATTTCATTCCAGACATGCTGCTGCCTGAGAAATGAAATCATATGCTGCTCACACAGAAAACCATTGTGTATGTATGGGGATATGTCTGCATTATACATAGTAGTGAATAATCATGAACTTTTGTTGAATTTTGTAACTGTTTTTTACTCTGCTAGTTTGTTGATGCCATTATGTGCATGAGATACCTATTACCTCCCCACACCCCGGCACATGAGTTTACATACATCCTGCCATTTACTGACATTTCCAATGACCGGCTGAGAAATTGTGTATATCACTTGCCTGAGGTGATTGTAGCTGTATTAGTGCACTTGCAACAAAAACGATTAAATAGTGTCCCTGACACTTTTGTTATTTGCACTAACATCCAAATTTTTAGGACAAGCTTTCAGAGTGTACCTCTTTCGTTATGGTCCAAGCAGTACTAAGACACAATATTTTAGCAAAATGTAAATAAGACAATCTCTGAGAAGAAAAAATACATACCTACACACCAATGGTAATTAAACTTGGATAGTAAGGCTGGATTCACACCTATGCAGTTTTAGTGCTTTTTGCATTTTGCAGATTTGCACTACAGTCCATTTTTTTTTTAAATTCTTTTATTTAATTTTCAGTGCAAGACATACACAGCAAACAATACAATCTTATAGAATTTTCGAACATACACTTCATTTCCATGTACAAACAGTAAAAACAGGTAACCGTATGCTGAAACTTTATAACACAAATATGATACGCATGAGCGCTAATCCGCAGGGACGGACCATACCGTCCCAGGTCAGGAGAACTGGTAACGAGGGGGTCCGTAGTATCCATACGGCACCACCCCGAGAGCAACAGTACAGATCAGTCTTTCAATGTCTGTGTTATCTATGTAGGTCCGCGAAAAATGCTGCAGCCCCACTTAGATAATGCTTGGCAGATCAAAAGAGATAGTCAGAGAAAGGGGAAAAAGAAACGAAGAGGAGAGAGGAAAAGAGAAGGAGGAAATAAAAAGGGGGGAGGGGGGGCGGGAGTGAGCATCAGGAGGAGCCCCGTAGGGGGACATCAACTCCTTCTGGACTAGGTGGCCGATTTCCCAGGCACAGGCACCAACAGAGGCATTCAGGCGGTCACCAGGTCGGCCACAGACGCAACCTCCTGCAGGTATGCCAGTAAAATATCTCTAAGGCCTCCATTTCTCGCAGAACTTTTCTTCTGTATTATAGAGTAGTGGTCAATTCCTCCATTCGGAGAACATAATTGACTTTAGAATACCACAAGGTCCTCGTAGGGGGCTGAGATTGCCTTCACATCGCCGGGATGCATACACGTGCCGCGTTCAATAGTTGCATTGTCAAGGTCTGTTTATATTTCCGGATGGGCCTGTCCGTCAGATGGAGAAGGCACGCGGCAGGGTTTCCCCGTAGATCTACCACCGTTAATTGCTTAATAGTCTCCACCACATCCTTCCAGAATATCCCTAGTATAGGACACAACCAGAAGATATGGATCATAGACCCCGTCGCGGACCGACATCACCAACACTCGTCCGAGATTGAGTTATTCATCCTATGCAGCAGATATGGAACCCTATACCAACAGGACACTCTTTTGTAACCAGACTCCTGAAAATAGTTGGCAATGGAGGCCTTGTCCGTCAATGATAGAATCTTCCCTATCTGCTGACAAATAAACGCCGGGGGGAGCCCCCCCCGTCCAGAGAAGTCAGAAGATTGTACAGTAGGGAGAGAGTATGCCTTAGAGGCTCAGTCTTATGGCAGATAGTTTTGAACGGGGTCAGGTCCCTCGGCGTGTAGGGGGTTTTATGAAGCACTAGCAGGAAGTGTCGAAGCTGGTAGGCGCTGAATACGTCGCGTGGCGGCTCCATAAGACCCCCTACAGCCTGTAGACTCCGGAGCTCCCCGGAGTGCCATACTTCCCCCAGCCGGTGTTTGCCCATGTCCGCCAGCCGTCTCAGCCTTCTGTTAGTGAACCCTATCGGGCGGTCAAAGGGGAGGGAAGAGGCGACAGATCAGTGGTGCGGAATAGCCTGCTTGTCATGGTCAGTGTCGCCCCAATTAGCGGGTGGTCCTGCATGTCTTTGGGCAAGGGTGTCAGGAGCCACGGGGAGGTCAGCAGGGGGATAGGCGTGTCCGCTATTTCCATCTTCACCCACCGTTTGTGTGTCTTGTTACAATGCCAGTCCACGACTCTGGTCAGAAGGGTCGCCCTATAGTACCTACACATGTCGAGGAGACCCTCCCGGTCTTTAGGTCTAGCAAGGGTCTGTTGTTTAGTCCTGGGTGGCCTTTGTGCCCATATAAATTTCCTGAGGAGGGACTTCAACTGCATAAAGAATTTCGGAGGGATGCGGATCGGTAGGGCCTGGTAGACATATAGGATCCTTGGCAATGCCGTCATTTTAAAGGCATTGCAGCACCCAAACCAAGTTAATGACAGGGAGTGCCAACACTCTAAGTCCATTTTTAGTTTGCGTAACAAGGGGACATAATTGTGTAAGTATAACTGCGCCGGGTCCGAGGTGACATTGATACCCAGGTATTTAATGGAGTCGACTGCCCAATGGAATGCGAAGGCTGAGCGCAAGCCCCGGGCCTCAACTTCTGGGACAGAAACATTTAAAACTGCGGACTTGGCGCAATTGACTTTATAGTTTGACAGGGCCCCATACACTCGCAGCGCTTCTAAAATGTTCGGAAAGGGAGACGGTGGGGTTGGAAACAAAGAAAATTAGATTATCCGCATAGGCCGTGAGCTTGTGGTGAGCCGAAGACTTCTGTAGGCCCGTTATGTTCGGGTCGTTACGTACGTCACACATGAAGGGTTCCAGCGTCAGGATAAAAATTTGAGGGGACAGGGGGCACCCCTGCCGTGTCCTGTTTGTAATTGAAAAATAGTCCGAGCGCCAGACGTTCACCTGCACCACCACTGAAGGTTTGGAATACAACGCCGATATCCAGCTCTGCATGCAGGGGCCCAGGCCCACATATGCCAGGGTGGCCTGCAAAAAGTGCCAGGCCACCCTGTCAAAGGCCTTCTCGGCATCCGTAGAGAGCAGGAGGAAGGGCCTCCCTCCCCTGCGGGCAGCGTGGATCAAGTTAACCCCCCTGGCGGTACGATTATTTCGGATTTTAGGTGCTAAAAGCGGTACAATTATTTTGCATGAAAATTTGGCGTTTTATATTGTAGTCCTGCAATTCTTAGGAATAACTCTCTTAAATCTGTCCAAACCAGAGTCTAGCAGACATCCCGGGTATGATAAAGTTTGAAAAATTAAATCATAAATTATAATATAATAAATAATTATAAATAATTGTACCAAATAATAATATAACAATAATAAAAATTATTCAATAATGTTATGTAAATCAAAAACACAGAAATTTGCTCAGTTGCAGAATTGTCACTGTCATTACTTTTCAGTATTTGATGATGGATCTCCCCACAAATCGCTATCCCTCAATTCTGCGAGTGATTCTAATTTATTATCGCTGTTTTCTAGCTGGTCTAAAATCATTTTTGATGTACAGTGACAGTTTTGGTTGCTATGGGCAATCTCCAGTTTCCAGGCATAAAGTTTTTATTATATAAAACTGCATGCAGGACACTGGGCAGACCACTAGGGACAACGGGGATGTGAAATATTTACATACAGCAATGTAAACTGTAAGATTACATTATACTGTATGTTTACTGTTTGTTTCACTTTTTGAATTTGGCGCCGATCTCCGTGCCCGTGCGTCACAACGCTCGCAGGGCACGGAGATCGGCGATGTAATGCATCGAGCGAGACACGGCTCACTCGTACAGCGGGGAGACAACACTGGATCCGAGGGATAAGGTGAGTAAACGTCCTCCTGGATCCAACAATGCAGTCCCGAGTCTGACTCGGGGATACCGCTCTTGGTATAAAAAATCCACCCCGAGTCAGACTCGGGAATACCGTCAGGGGGGTTAATAACTCGGGTCAAACCCCACTTGGTCGAGATGTATCAAGCTCGGGATATGCTGTTGGAAAGGATCTTAGCAAAAAGTTTCAGATCCACGTTCAAAAGTGCAATTGGGCGAAAATTCCCGTATTGTGATAGGTCCTTCCCCTCCTTAGGTATTAACGATATGTACATCCGCAGTGAGTCTACATGCATGTCGCCAACCCTCCTTCACCTTATTAAATGCTTTAAGGAAGTGCAGTGTCAGGAGCTCAGTGTAGGAACGGTAGTATGCCAAGGTGAAGCCATCAGGCCCCTGTGCCTTCCGCGGTTCCATTTGGGCCAGGGCCACCTGAAATTCCTCTGCTGTGATGTCCGCTTCCAGAGAGTCGCGGACCTCCGCAGACAGGGTAGGCATTCCGAAGGCCCTGATGTATTCACCTGCCGCCGCCTTCCTAGACGCTGTTGTCTCCGTACCTGCCCCCAGATGGAGATTGTAAAGTCTGTGATAGTAACTAAGGAATTCCTGCTCCATTTCTTCTGATGTGTTAGCTCTGGAGCCCTGTCTAGTGGTGATAAATGGAATGAAGGTACGCTGTCTTGGACCCCGGAGGGCCCTCACCAGCATCGCACCAGGCTTATTGGAGAATTCAAAGAAGGAACGCTTCGCCCAGGCTAGGCGTTGGACCGTCTTCTGATACAGAAGATCTCATAATTTCCCCCTGGCACAAACCAGTGCTTCCAGGTGAGACGCTGCAAGGGATCTCTTGTGAAGGAGTTCAAGCGACCACACCTCTCGGACTAGCGTCTCAATTTGCCTGGCTCTCTTACACTTTTTCTGCGATCCAATCCGGATCAATACCCCTCTCACCACACACTTGTGGGCCTCCCAAACACACGAGGGGCTGAGGGTTGGGTCCACATTCTCCCCAAAGTAGTGTCTAAGCGCCTCTCCCACCTCGCTCCGGACCTCAGGGTCTTGCAGGAGGGATTAATTAAGCCTCCACGCGGGGGGTGAGCGAGTGTCCAAGTCCCAAATCGGAGTCAAATGGACTGGGGCATGGTCAGAAAGAGAAATATGATCAATTTGGGCGGAGGCCACCATGGGAAGGTCTCTGTGTTGAATTTGAAAGCAGTCGATCCTGGAATAGGTGCGGTGCACCGAGGAAAAGTAAGTAAAGTCTTTCTCCTCTGGATTCAGGACCCTCCAGGGATCGACCAGATTCAAACCATGTAGTTCCGCCCTCAGATTTTGAAGGCAGGAGTATGTGAGGTGCGACGCTCCCCTCGACATGTCCAGCAGTGGTTCTTGGGCATAATTGAAGTCCCCACCCATCAGAAGCACCCCTTCACTGACCTCCAGGAGTATAGGGGTTAGGATTCTCATAAAATCTAGGTGGCCTGAATTGGGGAAGTATACGTTCAGCATGGTTATGATGTTGTTCCTGATCTTGCCCTTGCCCAGCAAGTAGCGCCCTGTGGCTCCGCCCTCATCTCAAGCAAGGTCCATGGTACTGACTTCGCAATTAGGACGCTGACCCCTTTGGATTTTGAGATAGGGGAGGGTGCATGGTACACTGTAGGAAAGCCTCGGTTGCCAAGCCTGGGGACCGCCTGCTGCCTAAAGTGTGTCTCTTGCAAGAACACTATCTGGGTGTTGGACTTTTTAAGATCAGAGAGGAGTCTGGATCTCTTCTCAGGGGTAGAGAGACCCGTAAATTCAAAGATGTAAATGTACCCCCCTGTGGGAATCTACCCACCATAGAATGCATCGCAGATGGCATGATGTTATGTAAAGGGCGGGAGGAAGGAGCCCGGTAGGGGGCGGGGGAAAAAAAAAAAAAAAAGGGGGGGGGGGGGAAAGAGTGTAGGTAAAGGAGGAGGAAAGAGGAAGAGAAGAGTGAGAGAATGAGAAACGTTGGCACCAAAGAAGTGCAGTGGCAAGTGCAACCGCACGGGCGCCTTACTAAATCACGTGGAGTCACGCGCACACTTGCGCAACCTATAGATGGAACGTGGAAGACTGGCTCGGTCAAGAAGTTGGAAGACGTGCGGGCCAGTCCGAGCCACTAGATTGAACAAGCATATTAAATAAAACCAGAGACCAACATTAACCATAATAACTGTGCCATGGGGGGACAACCACCCACGCTCACCCGTATGACTACCCCAGTCCCCGCCGCCCCCCCATTGCCACCCTCAAATGTCACACTATACACCCGGAGAAGCGGGGGGTTGGCCCAACAAGAATCAAGCCCCCAAGGTCACATTACCCCCCTAGTCCCAAAGCGAGAGCGAACGACCCCCCGTCCCTCCCTCCCCCCAGCGACCAGACATCCCGCCGCCTGCATCAGTCACACAAAATGTCGCCAGTGGGGACAGAACGAGAAACACCACTCCCAATGACCAAGTCGAGGAGCCCCCTCACGCCACCCCCAGATGAGGCTGGGGCAGGGTGCCATGGGTAATTTGCTATCAGTACATACCCCAGATATGGCCCATCATCACAAAACAGAAGTCCCCACCTCCCCCCGCAAGTTCTGAAACAAGCTCCATCAGCTAAACCTTAATCCCTGTCCTGTATGGAAGGCAGGACAAGTCTACTTATCAAGGGTAGTGTTCCGCCAGCTGGATAGTTCAAGGTTCGGGGGAGGCGAAGTCAGCTCTGTATCCTTGCCTAGATCTGGAACGACAGCGTCTCCTGCTGGGCCTCTGGGGCCTGGGTGGCAACAACTACAGTCCATGTAACATGGTTTCCTATGGAATACGTTCTGTAGTGCAAATCTGCAAAATGCAAAAAAGCACTAAAAATGCATAAGTGTAAATCCAGCCTAAGATAAATCTGGGAAGAGGGTTAGGGTCACAGAGGTGTCAGTGGACAGGACAGAAATTAAAAACAAGAATAAATGTACACAGAAACGCCATTAAAGTGCTTAAGGAAGATGATTTATGCATACCTGCTGGACATCATTTCTCACAACCAGATCACACTATGCAAGACTTGAATACTATGGTTCTTAAAGGGAACTTCAAAACCACTCAAGAAAGGAAAACTTTTTAACTAAGAATGATAATTAATTTGACACAAAAGATGATGGACTAAATGTGGACCTCAGCTTTCTAAATCATGAGTGGAAAGTTAGTTGTACTTTGGGATGTAATCAGTTTCAAACATGAACAGTTCAGCACCACCTCCTGAAAGTGGGCAGTATTCCGCATCGCAGCAGAGGCCCTTCTTTTATGCACAACCAACAGCACAACCACCTTTCTCAAAGCCTTGGTACCTTGCCCAACTATATAATCCATACTGCATTTCTGGACCAGGTTACCGGAGGGGTAATCCATATATGCCCTATTATTCGGTCCAACTTCATGAGTATCCTAGATTTTATGTCCCTCAACAGCAAATGAACTTGAGAATGAACTGGAGACCTTATTTTAATCCTCATCCACCATCCCTTATGTAAATAAAATTCCACTAGAAGTAGAACATCAGTCTATTCTTGCTGAACACGTTGATGCTGCACATACTGTTAATGATGTCCACCAAGCAACACAGAAGAAACTGATGCATCTGAAGAAGCAAGTGAAGAGCTTCTGGTTGGATTGGATACATGTCCAGAAAAAGTGGCTCAAAGCCAGTCTGTATGTAATGGAGAAACAAAGGTGGCAAATGCAAGTGTATGGGTAGAAGACTCTGTACAAAAGTTTATCGCCTCAACATCCTAGGTGGCCTGGATTGAAAATCAAGAAACAAATTATGACTATGATGTGTATATGTCTCAGAGAAGGCAAAAGCACCCCAGTATATTAAGCATTACATCTGAGGAGCTTTCATCAAGAGATGGGGGCTCGTCCATGGATAATGGCTCAGTTTCTTATTTTATGCCAGATTATATGCTTTGAAAAGGCTTGTATGCTTTCTGACGAAGTGCAGAGAGCTCAGAAAAGGAGAAAATTCAAAGTGGTGGCTCTCTGAAAGAGGATGACGTTCCAGTGAAGCATGCCAGGAGTCGATATCAAAAAAGTTGCGGCCCTTCTATTGGGCAAAATGTTAAAGGTGTTTCTAGCAGGAGCCGAAAAATTGGAGTACCCATAAGAGGCTAAAACATGAGTAAACTCTACTCCGTTAAAAAAGAAACCAAGAAAGATTCAATCTTTGTCTGAATCTGAAGATTCTGAAGAATATTGGGTAAAGAAAGCTTGCACAAATTTGAGAAAGATGAGACAGATGAAGAATATTATTTTGAGGAAGATCTACCAAATGAGCAGCTGGACTTTTGTAAAACAAACTTCTTTAAGCAGATTGCTCAGCAAAGGATTTTGTTGAAACCACCAAAAGGGGCCTTTCCGGGCCACCTTGTTGGGTGGCCTGTCAGAGAAAAGCTTAAAGTAAAGAAAAAGAGTTTAACTGAAGCTCTTGAGCAGGTGCATAAACTTAAAGCATGTGACTATGCAAAGTAAGAGAAGTCTGAGAGAGGATGAAAAGAGGTGAACGAACTGAAGAAACCTCAGCAGAAAACAGGTGGAAAATCCCAAAAGAAAACCTCTGGGGCAACTGCTGAATAGTACTGGGTACTAAGAGGTACTAAGCTCAAATTCACAGAACCTGCATATTATCTGCAAGATACAACCAAAAGCCAAGAGCAAGACAAGCCTCCAAAAAAAAAAGGAATGCGCAAGTCTTCTTCTAAAAGAAAACAAGCAAGAACAGATACAGAGGAAACATGGGAAATCTCCAGATCCTTCTTGTATAGAGGTCACGGCTTAAGGAAGGGTGGCACCAGGAACAAGTAGCTCATCTGCTTTATATTTTGTAATTAAAAAAATTATGTATATTTATTTCTTTATGTAAGTAATGAATTATTGTAAAGGATTGTCAAATTGAAAACTGAAAAGGAAATATTGTTAGGGAAGTAAAATTGCACTTATAAAATAAAATGTAAAAAACACAATTCACTATTTTAATAGAAAAAATAAAGGTTAATCATAGACTTGTAAAAAAAAAAAGAAAAAAAAAAGCTTTCTAAATCACTATCCAACAGTTTTATGACCAGTGTCATCTCTGTGACTCTAAACCCCTCTCCACAGACCTCTCCCTGTCTTATCTCACTAGTGATTAAAGTTTGATTACCATTCTGCTAAAACGTGTATTAGTACTGCTTGGATCTTGAAGAAGGTCATACACCCTAAAAGCTTATCCTGAAAATTTGGTTAGTTAGTGCAAATAAAAGTATCATGGACCCTACTCAATCGTTTTTGTTGCAAGTGCACTAATACAGCTACAGTCACCTCAGGCAAGTGATATACACAATTTCACAGCCAGAAGGGGATACACGCTGAAAGCTTGTTCTGAAAATTCCGATGTTAATGCAAATAAAAAAAGTAATATAGACAGTAAGGATGAGCTGAACACCCCCGGTTCGGTTTGCAGCAGAACATGCGAACAGGCAAAAAACTCGGATGAACACACGAACACCGTTTAAGTCTATGGAACACGAACATGAAAAATCAAAAGTGCTAATTTTAAAGGCTTATATGAAAGTTATTGTCATAAAAAGTGTTTGGGAACCCGGGTCCTGACCCAGGGGACATATATCAATGCAAAAATTTTTTTTTAAAAATGGCTGTTTTTCGGGAGCAGTGATTTTAATAATGCTTAAAGTGAAACAATAACAATTAAATATTCCTTTAAATATCATGCCTGGGGGGTTTCTATAGTATGCCTGTAAAGTGGTACAGTTTCCCCGTGTTTAGAACAGTACCGCAGCAAAATGACACTTCTAAAGGAAAAAAGTCATTTAAAACTGATCGCGGCTGTAATGAATTGTCGGGTCTCGGCAAAATAGATAAAACTCATTGAAAAAAACGGCATGGGGTTCCCCCAGTCCATTACCAGGTCCTTTGGGTCTGGTATGAATATTAAGGGGAATCCCGAACCAAAACCCCAGAATCAATACAAAACCCTTATCTAAACACGCAACCTGGCAGGCCACAGGAAAAGAGGGAGGGGGGGGGGGCATCAGGCAGTTTGGATTTACATCGCTGGATATTTTTATTTTTTTATTTTTTAATAAAAGACTTGTCCCAAGCTTGTCTTTTTTACAATCTTTTACACTTTAATTGTGAATTGGTAGGGGTACCAATTCACATGGGGGCTGGGATCTGGGGGTCCCCTTGTTAAAGGGGGCTTCCAGATTCTGATAAGCCCCCACCTGCAGACCCCCACAACCACCAGGCAAGGGTTGTGGTGATGAGGCCTTCGTCCCCATCACCATGGGGACAAGGTTCTTTGAGGTCAGGGACCAAAGCACCCTCCCCATGTTGAGGGCATGTGGCCTGGTACGGTTCAGGAGGGGGGGCGCTCTCTCATCCCCTCTCTTTTCCTGTGGCCTGCCAGGTTGTGTGCTCAGATAAGGGTCTGGTAAGAATTTTGGGGGGACCCCTATGCCATTTTTTTTATTTTGGCGCAGGGTTCCTCTTAAAATTCATATCAGACCCGAAGGGTCTGGTATGGATTTTGGGGGGATTCTATGCCATTGTTTTTTCAAATTTGACACAGGGTTCCCCTTAATTTCCATATCAGACCTGAAGGGACTGGAATAGATTTTGGGGGGACCCCCACGCAATTAGTTTTTTACATTTTTCATTCAGGGTTCCCCTTAACCACTTGCTGACCGCCGCACGACGATATACGTCGGCAGAATGGCACGGGCAGGCATATGGGCGTATATTTAAGTCCCTGCCTTCCCGCGGGTGGGGGGCCCGGTGCCTGCGGTGGTCGGCATTCGTTCGGGAGCAATCTGGGATGAGGGGGCAGCCATTCATTCATGGCCACCCTCTCGCGATCGCTCCCGACGAATAGAAATGCTCCACGACATCACTTCCTCCCCTCACAGGAGAGGAAGTGATGTAATCTCTCCTCCATGTCTGTATTTTTCGTTCCGGCAACGAGGAGAGAGGATCGGTGAGTTGCACAAACACTACACAATACAGTAGAACATGCCAGGCACACTCACACCCCCCCTTTACCCCCCGATCACCCCCCCAATTACCCCTGCCCCCCCCAGTCACAGTGACACCAATTGCATTTTTTTTTTTTTGCATTGGTGTCATTTGTGACTGTAATAACTGTTAGGGCAGTTAGGGTTAGCCCCCTTTAGTTCTAATGTGCCCCCCTAACCCCCCCAATAAAGGTTTAACCCCGTGATCACCCCCCGTCGCCAGTGTCACTAAGGCTGGGTTCACATTGCAGCGGTTTATGAGAACGAATGTGATTCGCACCGCACTGCAGTGCAAATCACATCCGATCTCTGTGCGATTCGAGTTCAGCCATACAGATAGTATGGCTGAATTCGCACCGCACCCGCCGCAAATTCGCACGGGACCCTTTTTTTGGTCCGCAGCAGAATCGGATCGCATGGGTGTTCACACCATGCGATCCGAGTTTGCAGATTGCACTGCGATATGCGAACTGATCTGGGGGTGTCATT
Source organism: Lithobates pipiens (assembly GCF_037356315.1). Lineage (NCBI taxonomy): Eukaryota > Metazoa > Chordata > Amphibia > Anura > Ranidae > Lithobates > Lithobates pipiens. The sequence continues at coordinate 260,106,182 of NW_027507903.1, read as the reverse complement.
AACATTTCACTGACACTCCCAGCAGTTCGCATAGGGCAGTGTGAACTGCCGCCAGGAGGCATGCGATGCGGGAACCCGCCGCGGATTCGTGGCGTTCCCGCATCGCTCCAGTGTGAACCCAGCCTAATAAGCGATCATTTTTCTGATCGCTGTATTAGTGTCACAGGTGACGCTAGTTAGGCAGGTAGGTATTTAGGTTCGCCACAACTTTTTATAGCGCCAGGGACCCCCATATACTACTGCATAAAGCCCCCTGATTGCCCCCTAGTTAACCCTTTCACCAGTGATCACCATATAACTGTTACAGGTGACGCTGGTTGGTTAGTTATTTTTTATAGTTTCAGGGCACCATTTACCTAATAATAAAGGTTTAACCCCCTGATCACCCGGCGGTTGTCATTTGTGACTGTAATAACTGTTAGGGCAGTTAGGGTTAGCCCCCTTTAGTTCTAAGGTACCCCCCTAACCCCCCCAATAAAGGTTTAACCCCGTGATCACCCCCCGTCGCCAGTGTCACTAAGGCTGGGTTCACATTGCAGCGGTTTATGAGAACGGATGTGATTCGCACCGCACTGCAGTGCAAATCACATCCGATCTCTGTGCGTTTCGAGTTCAGCCATACAGATAGTATGGCTGAATTCGCGTTGCACCCGCCGCACCCGCCGCAAACTCGCACGGGACCCTTTTTTTGGTCCGCAGCAGAATCGGATCGCATGGGTGTTCACACCATGCGATCCGAGTTTGCAGATCACACTGCGATATGCGAACTGATCTGGGGGTGTCATTAACATTTCACTGACACTCCCAGCAGTTCGCATAGGGCAGTGTGAACTGCCGCCGGGAGGCATGTGATGCGGGAACCCGCCGCGGATTCGTGGCGTTCCCGCATCGCTCCAGTGTGAACCCAGCCTAATAAGCGATCGTTTTTCTGATCGCTGTATTAGTGTCACAGGTGACGCTAGTTAGGCAGGTAGGTATTTAGGTTCGCCGCAGCTTTTTATAGCGCCAGGGACCCCCATATACTACCGCATAAAGCCCCCTGATTGCCCCCTAGTTAACCCTTTCACCAGTGATCACCATATAACTGTTACAGGTGACGCTGGTTGGTTAGTTATTTTTTTATAGTTTCAGGGCACCCGCCATTTATTACCTAGTCTCACTAGTGTACCCCTAAATTTAGGGGTGTCTACTTTCCAAAATGGGGTCATTTGGGGGGGGGGGGGGGTTTGTGCCATCTTGGCATTTTATGGCCTTCAAAACTGTAACGCCCTTAGAAAGCCTGAAGGCGGTGCTTGGTTTTCGGGGCCCCGTACGCGGCTAGGCTCCCAAAAAGTCCCACATATGTGGCATCCCCATACTCAGGAGAAGCAGCAGAATTTATTTTGGGGTGTCATTTCACATATGCCCATGGCATGCGTGAGCAATATATCATTTAGTGACAACTTTGTGAAAAAAAAAAAAAAAGTTTGTAATTTTCCCGCAACTTGTGGCAAAATATAAAATATTCCATGGACTCAACATGCCTCTCAGCAAATAGCTTGGGGTGTCTACTTTCTAAAATGGGGTCATTTGTGGGGGTTTTGTGCCATCTTGGCATTTTATGGCCTTCAAAACTGTAATAGGTAGTGAGGAGTGAAGTCAAATATTTACGCCCTTAGGCCGCGTACACACGGGCGGACTGTTCGCCCAACTTTGTCCGCTGAACAGTGTTTGGGCGGACAGTCCGCTCGTGTGTGGGCTTTCAGCGGACAGTTTCAGCGGACAGTTGGACGAACAAGGTTTTTCGGAAATTCCGAAAAACTGTCCGCTGAAACCTTGTTTCAGCGAACAGTCCGCCCGTGTGTAGGCTTGTTCGACAAACTAAGTTCCGCGCATACTCAGAAAGAATTTACAGGGCGGAAGCGCTCGGTCTTGTAAAACTAGTGTTCGTATTGAAGCTAGCATATTCGTCATGCTGCTAATTTTGTGGTTTTTTTAATATAGCCCGTTCTTTTCTTCTTCGTAATGCAAGAAAAGTGAAGTAGCTTTGCTGCTTATATTCACACAGAGTTATACTACATGTTTTTATTCATCCTCATCCTATGATTAATCTTCCAATTATATCAAAAATATATTCCCAATTTATATAAAAAAAAAAAAAAAAAAAATATATATATATATATATATATATATATATATATATATATATATATATATATATATATAGATATATATATATATATATATATATATATATATATATATATATATATATATATATATATAGATATATATATATAGATATATATATAGATATATAGATATATATATATATATATATTTATATTTATTTCAGAAAAAAAAATCTATTACTATATATTTTTGGAACTACTATTGTTTTTTTTTTTTTTTTTTTTTTTTTTGGGTTTTTTTTTGGGTGGGGGGTTTGAAACAAGATGGACTTTCATTTTTTTGGGCCAAGCAGGACTATGCAAGTAGAGATAGATAGATAGATAGATAGATAGATAGATAGATAGATAGATAGATAGATAGATAGATAGATAGATAGATAGATACCCAAACCATCATTTTAGCCTACACATGATTGCATGTTCAAAATCAGCAGAGCTTCCCCTCATTTCAAATGTTAAGCCTCAAATTTACAGCGACTGCACTTCCAAGTGCACTTGCAGTGCTTTAAAAATTGCACTTGAAGTTAGCATATTTACATGAACGTGTGTTTTGTAAATAACCCCCAGAGTCTTTTGACATGTATCTGCCTACTCACAAATAAACTTTGTTTTTTTTAACCCAAAATTATACAAAAATATTGATAAAAAAAAAGAAAAAAAAAGAAAACATACAATTTTTTTTGGAAATCAAAATTTTTTATTTTTCCTCATAACCAAAATAAATCAAAAGGGAGGCAACACTGGAGACAATTTTGACGTTTGTGAAGCCTTTTGTCCCCCAGGCACACATCAAGTGAGTGGACACCAAAATTCCGAACCTGCGTAGCATGTACATAGGGAGCACAACCAGGTCCTAGAATCCCAAAGACCAGGAACAGCAGCAGATGAGATCTATGTCCCCAGACTGTGGTACTACAACAGCCTGCGTCTTCTTTCAGAGCAGACTGAAGCCAGGCAGTCACCTGCGACTCTTCCGTCTAGCCTTCCCTCCACGATTCGCTGGAGGCTGTGCCTCTGGTGGTGGAGTTGTGGTAGGAGGAGGAGGAGGAGGAGGAGGAGGAGGAGGATGAGGAGCAGTAGGGTCTGTTTTGTAGAGCTTCGTGGTGGGTGTGAGCTCACCCTTCAGACCCAGTTGTATGGCATCAAAGAAGATTGCCTCACACATGTCTCTTTGGGGTTTGTCCATTTCTTGGAGCTTGCTAGCCAGATAAGTGGCATAGGCCTCCTGCGGATTGGGGGGTTTGGTCAAAATCTGGGTGGCTTGGCGTATAAGCACCAAGGACTCCTCCTCTGTACGGCCCATCCTCCTGGGCCTTTTGCTGGCTAGGCGGAGGGGAGGGACCTGGCTTTCAGTCCGGCTCCTGCTGGGCCCAGCTAGCTCTTGTGTGTGGCTGGTCCCGGCCTCCTCCTCCATACCACTGGTCCCGGCCTCCTCCTGGGTGAGCTCATCCTGTGTAAAAAAACAAAACAATCAATAACTAAAATATGTCTATATTTAGAAATCATCAATCACTAACAATTTTACAGTTCTCACTTGCAAATACATTTGTCTTGAAATACAAAAGGCTATCATTTTGACACCATCATTTTTCCATCAGTTCATTAAGATTTGAGCCACATTTGTGGAAACTACTGTATCCTTCTATCTAATTTAATTTGTTATGAAATCCTAGATTTGGAAGCAATTCAAACATTGAACTTGACATCATTAATATTTGAGCAATCCAAACTTTAGAAACTAAAATATACCTGGCTCCAGCTGGGCGCATCAACCTCGTCCAGCAAGGAAGGGTCTGGATCTTCCAGGGATGGCTCACCTGAGGCGGAGGGAAGGGTGGAGGGACGGGTAGACGGAAGAGTCGAAAGTGACGGCCTGGCTTCTGACGTGTCATCCAGAAAACGCAGCCTGTCATAATACCACAGCCTAGGTACATAGACCTGACCTGCTGCTGCTCCTGATGTTTGGGACTCTAGGATCTTTCTTTGCTCCCGCCTATACGCGCTACGCAGGTTCTGAATTTTGGCGTTCACAAAGGTAGTGTCTGCCTGGGGGACTCGGGTTCTCACAAACGCCAAAACTGTCTCCAGTGTCTTCTTCCGGGCAGCACGGATTGGGTATTGGGGGTGTTTTGTATCCCACAGATTGCTGTGGGACTCCACTAGATCTATAAAGGTGGAGAGGAAGGCCTCCTCTTTAAAGGGGTCTGCACTATACTTTTTCATTTTCTGAAAAGAAAAAAAAAAAACAAAGTCAGACCAAATGCACACTATATTGTGACAATGTAGGCGAGACACACACTACTACACACGCTACCCCCCCCCCCCCCACACACACACACACACACACACACACACACACACACACACACACTACCCCTCCCACACACACACAAACACACCCACACACACACACACACACACACACACTACTGCCCCCCCCACACAAACACCCCCCCCCCCCCCACACACACACACAAACACTCACACACACACACACACACACACACACACACACACACACACACACACACTACCCCTCCCACACACACACAAACACTCCCACACACACACACACACACACACTACTGCCCCCCCCCACACAAACACTCCCCCCCCACACACACACACACAAACACACACACACACACACACACACACACACACACACACACACACACACACACACACACACTAGCCCCACCCCCCACACACACACACACACACAAACACACACACACACACACACACACACACTAGCCCCACCCCCCACACAAACACTCCCCCCACACACACACACACACACACACACACACACACACACACACACACACACACTAGCCCCACCCCCCACACAAACACTCCCCCCCCCACACACACACACACACAAACACACACACACACACACACACACACACACACACACACACACACACACACACTAGCCCCACCCCCCACACAAACACTCCCCCCCCACACACACACACACACACACACAAACACACACACACACACACACACACACTAGCCCCACCCCCCACACAAACACTCCCCCCCCCCACACACACACACACACACACACACACACACACACACACACACACACACACACACTAGCCCCACCCCCTATACACCCACCCCCACACTACCACACAAAACACCAAGCCCACTCAACCACCAACCCACATAGAAATCAATTAAACATCAATAAGAATAAAATTCAATATGGATATCCCTAACGCAGGCTTTAAATTAACCGAAAATAAAATGATAACTATCTTACCGTCGCGTGTAGCACTCGCTGCTCCCGTTCGGACAAGCGTACGGCCTCGTGGTACCGCTTTATACACGGCGCGTGCGCTCAGGCTCCGCCTGCGTCGCCCGCCCCTGACGTTCCTTGCGACCGTGTTTCCCCGCCCCCTTTACCCTCCTTCCGCTGTGGGTGTATGAGAGTGGAAAATGGCGGATGCAAGCTCAATTAGCAGCGTGAGCAGCGCGGAGGAAAGCCGTGGGCCCCAAGTAAAGAGGAGATATAAGGCCACCAATATGGCGTTCGAAGAGATGGTGGAGATGGTAGCTATCCTTCAAAGGGAGGATTATGATGGGGAACATGGCCCTTACCCAAAACCAAATATAAGGAAAAGCGCCATCTTGGACGAGGTGGTCACAGCCTTGGAGTCAAAATTCGGGGTACGGAGAGGAAAGGACCAGCTGCGGAAAAGATGGTTGGACATCAAGTCCAGGGAGCCGGACCAATATGACCGCATCAAAAAGGTCCTGAAAAAAAGTGAGTAAACTCCGCGTTTCTCGTGACTGTCGGACATAATCGTTTGATTTGATCGTAATCGTACGTATAGATAGTGTATGTAAAACTGGCGGATTTGATCGTAATCGTTCATGTAGATAGTGAATGGAAATCTGGCGGATTTGATCGTAATCGTACGTATAGATAGTGTATGTAAACTGGCGGATTTGATCGTAATCGTTCATGTAGATAGTGACTGGAAATCTGGCGGATTTATATTAATCGTTCGTGTAGGCGGTGTAAATCTGGCGGATTAGATCGTAATCGTTCGTGTAGGTAGTTTATGAAAATATGGCGCATATGGTTGTTCGTATATGTGGGCATAAATAGCATGAATTTGTGTATGGTGTAAATTTATCTGGTGTTGGATTAGATTTTAATTAGTTTTTTTTTTTTTTTTCCATGATAAACTGAATTGTCACGCTCAGTTTATAGGATATAAATTTTTAATAAAGTTTCATAAATTTATTCAGTGCAATGTAGACTCAATTAAAAAAATTAGATAGATAGATAGATAAAATGCTGGTTCAACATCTGGACTAGGAAACATTTATAAGTGTAGTTTGGGCCTTCATAGAACATTTTTGACATAATCACACACAGGTACTCCAGGCGTTGATTCGAGTGTGTCCGTCTGTGAAACTTGGACAAAAGATATACAGTATCACAGTTTGGTTAAAGGCTAGGTTCACATTGCTGCAATGTACGAGATCAAATGTGATTTGCACCGCACTGCAGTGCAAATCACATGTGATCTCTGTGTGATGCGATTTCAGCCATGCATATAGTATGGCTGAATTTACATCGCATCCGGACCAAACTTGTACATGGCCCTTTTTTTAGTCCACAGCCAAATCGGATCACATGGGTGTTCACACCATGTGGTCCGATTCCTGTCCGAGTTTAAAGATTGCACTGTGAAATGATAACTAATTTGGAGGTGTCAATAAAACTTTACACTGATACTCCCAGCAGGTCACATAGGGCAGTGCGAACTCCGCATGCGATGCGTGAAACCACAGTAGATTTGCAGCGTTCACACATCGCAGCAGTCTGAACACAGCCTAACTAAAAAAAAGTCATTTTAAGGATGTATTAAACTAGGATCTTGTAATAACCAGCTAATAATTTTACACCACTTCAAACCAATGTTTCATATTCAAATTTCTGAACTCAAATATCACTATGCTTAAAAGTATTTTATTTTTTATTTATTTTTTTCATTCTCATAGGCAAACAAAGACTCAGACAAGAGGCGGAGCAGCCCAG